>NC_035439.2:34556144-35190644 GCF_002127325.2 Helianthus annuus | reverse complement strand
TGCCTGTACCCTGGGTTTTCTGTCTAAGGTTAGAGTGTTCGTACAAATCCGCATAATCGGACCAGTCACTCTTACCTGGGAACTCTTGGGGTGAGTGTCCACTTATAGGCGAGCATGTCTTCGCGATACACTATGAGGATCTATTTGCTTTGATTCAGCCCTGGTGTTGTTTGTTTGCTTCATGATTCAAACAAGTGACCATCAACCGTGATTATGGTCAGTGATTGTAACATCCTATTCTTACCCAATACCATTTTATTTGTTTCCTTTCATGTTTTCCTCTTTTAGAATGCCTCCTCGACGCGAACACCAGATAGCAACTGCCGAGCTGGCAGAAATTATTGCGCAGCAGATGGCTGCTCAATTCCCAAATCTCTTTGCTCAATGGAACCAAGCCAACAACAACAACAATGGTACATGCAATTTCAAGAACTTTAACTCGGCTAAACCACTCAAGTTTAGTGGTTCTGAGGGAGCAACTGGGCTTCTCCAATGGTTCGAGAGCATCGAGAATACCTTTCGCCACGTGCAGTGTTCGGAAAATCGCAAGGTCGATTTTTCTTCGAGTGTGTTTCAGAAGAGGGCTCTTACATGGTGGAACGGGGTAATGAGAGACCGTGGTGCAGATGTTGCTCTAGCACAAACATGGGCTGAACTGAGAGCACTTATGATGAGAGAGTTTTGTCCTCGTCATGAACAACGAGCGTTGGAGAAGGAGTTTGATGATTTGAAACAAGATAGTGGCGAACACAGGGCATATACTGATAGGTTTGAGGAGTTGAGTCTACTTTGCCCGACTATGGTCGCCCTACTCGACAAGGCTATCGAAAGGTACATCGACGGCCTGCCTGACTCGGTACAAGACATTGTCACTGGTAGCAACCCTACCACACTCCGTCAGGCCATTGAGCTATCTGCAACCTTGACTGAATCGCAGATCAGAAAGCATAAACTTTTTCGAAAAGGTGACAAGAAATCGGCCGGGGAATCGAACCCAATCGAGGAATCAAAGACCATGGATGAACAGACTGAATCTCCTAAGAAGTCAAGGAAGCGAAAGGCTTCTCAGAACTTCGCCGTGGTCGCTCACAATGGTCAAGCCGTCCCCAACCAACCAGCTCAACCCCCTGCTAGAAAACCATACAATGGAACTGCACCCTTGTGCCACCAATGTAGCCTCCATCATCACGCTAATGTACAGTGCCGCAAATGCCAAACTTGTGGACTCATAGGCCATACAACAAGAATCTGCCCAGCTGCAGCTGCACCAAACCAAGCTGGCAACAATCCCGCTCAAGGTCGTTTCCTACCAGGTTCTTGTTTCAACTGTGGCGAGATGGGTCATTTCCGAAGAAATTGCCCAAAGCTTGCTAATGCAAATCCAGCACAAGGATGATCACCCGACTGACTAGAAGACAACATCGTTTAGAAATAATCATGTCTTATGTATTAAATTTCTTTTGCTGTCAAGATCCAAGGAACAGTTGATATCGTTGTTTATAAATAAATCTTTCATTTACATTGCAATGTATTTCTATGGTTGCATGTATAAACGACATATCCCTTGCAATACCGACAATCAAGGAACCGTATTCCTTGAAGAACAAACTACCCCCAAAATTCTCCCATTCTATAATCGCTTGCGTCTTCCACGGAATTCCTAAGTACCCGTTTATTCTAAGGAAACGAAGTACAAGGCGCAGGTTACAACACAAGACGAATACCCAAGGTACCACTATAAATCCTTAATAGGGTACCTAGGAATTTCCCGTAAGTCTTTAATTGTTGTATACCTTCATTCGAATGTGGTGATTCCTTGTAATCAAAAATCGAATTTTGGGAGATCTTTCTATCTTCTCAGATAGATTCCAGTGAACCTTGAGATCCGTCGACAGGTTTCCATATCCGTATTCAATCGATAACAAGTTAATAACAAATTATGATCAAATTAAACAATTATGTGACCATGTGCTTATGTGTGTCCTTATGTATTATTGTGTGATCCAAATTATGTTATCCAAATCTTCGTAGAATCTTACATATCCGTGTACAAGAGATTCATAGTAGGATGCCCAAAGGTATTACTTAAAATCCTCAATGGACTTCTATGTTATAGTTAAGTCCCTCGGATTATAAAGTACTACTTCATAATTAGACCCCTTGAGTGGTCTAGCTAAACAGATTCATCCAAAAATCTGGTTAGGGATATCATGTGATGATATAGCTGAAAGGACTCCTTGGTGGCCTAACCAAGAGGATCCCCTGTCGATCTAATTAAAAGGAACCGATGGAAGTCTAGTCACCCTCGTCACAAGTTTGATATCCTTCCCCAAAACATTACAAAACAAACTGTGCGGACTGTGCAAGGGATTACGTAATTATGGATGCATACATAATTATGGAATTTAGTGCACAGAAATCACAGCAAGTTCTGTCATGTGTCTAGAGATAACCCTATTCATTTCCAATTCTGATGAAGCATCCGTTGAGGAAAAATGAACTAGCTATTCATTTTTCGCTTCTGAAGAATATCCGTTGAGGAAATGAATATCCGTTTATCCTTCATTTCCAAATCTGAAGAATACCCGTCGAGGAAAATGACCCCGTTTGTTCATTTTCGTTCTGAAGATTTATCCGTTGAGGAAATGAATATCCGTTTATCCTTCATTTCCAAATCTGAAGAATACCCGTCGAGGAAAATGACCCCGTTTGTTCATTTTCGTTCTGAAGATTTATCCGTTGAGGAAATGAATATCCGTTTATCCTTCATTTCCAAATCTGAAGAATACCCGTCGAGGAAAATGGCCCCGTTTGTTCATTTTCGTTCTGAAGATTTATCCGTTGAGGAAATGAATATCCGTTTATCCTTCATTTCCAAATCTGAAGAATACCCGTTGAAGATGACCCCGTTTGTTCATTTTCGTTTCTGAAGATTATCCGTTGAGGAAATGAATATCCGTTGTGTAATCCTTCATATCCAACTCTGAGGAAGCAACCGTTGAAGATGACTCCGTTTGTTCATTTTCGTTTCTGAAGATTATCCGTTGAGGAAATGAATATCCGTTGTGTAATCCTTCATTTCCAACTCTGAAGAAGCAACCGTTGAAGATGACTCCGTTAGTTCATTTTCGTTTCTGAAGATTATCCGTTGAGGAAATGAATATCCGTTGTGTAATACTTCATTTCCAACTCTGAGGAAGCAACCGTTGAAGATGACCCCGTTTGTTCATTTTCGTTTCTGAAGATTATCCGTTGAGGAAATGAATATCCGTTGTGTAATACTTCATTTCCAACTCTGAGGAAGCAACCGTTGAAGATGACCCCGTTTGTTCATTTTCGTTTCTGAAGATTTTCCGTTGAGGAAATGAATATCCGTTGTGTAATCCTTCATTTCCAATTCTGATGAAGCAACCATTGAAAATGACCCGTCTGTTCATTTTCGTTTCGGAAGAATGACCGTTAAGGAAATGACAAGATATTGCCTTACATATCATTGGTGGTTATTTGGCAAATTCACAAATAGACTCCTACGAATAAATTTCGGGACGAAATTTCCTAAAGTAGGGGAGACTGTGACACCTGTGTCACCGCGACCATCAAACAAATACCAAGCCGATGAAATATTGTATTTCATACTTGGGATCTTGTATAAATATGTGTATGTTTTGCACATATCAATTATTGTTCAAATTCAAACTCTACATCGCTTTCTAGAGCATTATACGCAAACTGGTGCGTAAACGTACTCAGTTTATTGCGACAAATACTCCGGAACATCAACATACACTCAACGTACCTTAAATAACCTTTACATAACTTAGAAATAAGTTTTGAAGGCTTTGGTATAGCAAAAAAAACAAGTTAATTCGCTTACAGGGACTAAACTTGACAAACTGCGAAAGTATGCCAATCTGAACTATAACGAACATTCCGGAACATGTCCATAAGTTAAACATACCATAAATATCCTTTACATGGCTTAGAAATAGGCTTTGAGGGGTTTCGTATGCTAAAATAAACTTCTGGGTCATTCAGGGACTAAAAGTGTCAAAAAGTGCACAAGTTTGCACTTTCGCGCATAACTTACGTTCTGAATACATCCGGACATCCAAAAATTTATGTAAGCATCCTTATATTATGCCTTAGTGTTTGGCATAAGAAAAATCCATTCGTCGCGTCATTTGGATCGTCTTTCACACTTATGCGCATTCCGTCGTAATTAAGCGAACACCGCGATCGCACGGCCAAACGAACCAACATCCGACACATTTTTGAGCATGTTTCATGTCCACAATGTTTAGGCATCATTTTAGGGCCTTAAAGTTGGCTTTACGGGCCTTAGAAGTGTCGGAAATGGCTTAAACACGCAACAGGGACCAAAACTGTCATTTTTCAAAGTATGTGCAGATCAGACGGGCTCAGGCGGCCCGCCTGAGTTTTTGCATATCCTGATGCGGGCCGCGTGAGGATGTCTGACAGAAAGATTTTGCATTAAATGCAGAATCTGGCCTTTCGTTCGATCAAGAGGCGATGCCTTTTCACCCAATGAAGGGCCAAGAGCCAAGTTCAGTGAATTTAACCCCTGGACACATGTACGCACGAGATCAAGGCACGATAGTCGATAAAACGATCCTAACGGTTCCACTTTTCCTATAAATACCCCCCCCCCCTTAGTGTAAAAATCACAACAATCTGATCTTGAAGCTCTAAGTTGAAACCATTGTTTCATACCTGAGCTATTTGATCTAGATTAGCACTCGGGGACCCTCCGTAAGTCTTCTTTCGCTCTTTTATTCGCTTTTCGAGTCCGAAAGTCAACGTTTTGTTGACTTTCTGCATTGACCAGCTTATGGTCGATGCGAAGTTCATGGAACTTCATAACGTGAGCGTGATCACGATGGTTATGGTCCGTAGTGACCATACCTACTGATTACCCCGTTATCTAGGCTCAGTGACGAGTCGTAGTTTCGGCCAGAATGTGCATTCTTGCATATTTTGTAACCAAACTACTCGTGAGCATCAAAGCCGTTTGTTTTGATGTCAAACCTGTTTTCAAACTTAGTTAAGCATGTTCTAACATGCTTAGCTCGTCACTTTTAGTTTAGTGCTTATATAGGGTCGTAAGGTAAGCGATCTAAACCATCGCTTATACTTTCGAACCCGACCCATTTGGTCGGTCATTAGGACCTGACCAGACACATTAGGTGACCATAGCTATAACCTTCCGAGGTTATACCTTGTGGTCACGATGTTAGGCGTTCCAGACGCGTTCTACGCGAACGACGCGTAAGGTAGCATAAGCTACCTAAACGGGTCGTGATGGACCGTAAGCACTTAGGTTAAGTTTCATTTTAGTATGTAGGCTTTGTTAAACCATATTACACGAGTCTCCATACTCGTTTGGTTTTCGAACCCGCGTACTGTCCGATCCTTCCGATTTGGTCCGGTATATTAACATAGCTACCTATTAGGTGCCGTTTGATATCCCGTGATCTTTAGCATTATCTGGTTATTATACAAGAACTCCAAAGCAATCTCAGGTGAGTACATTGAACCCCTCTTTTACTGTTTTCTAAACTGTTTTGGGGTGAAACACATGTGCCTATCTGTTACTTTCATGCTTTCCTGTTTTCACATCATATACTTGCTATGTTCAATAGTACATATATAGTACATGATTTCATTGTGTTTATGCTATGTATGTCCATCGTGTGCATACTTAGCACAACACTTTACATTACATTTTCATGCTATGTATGCCCATTGTGTGCGTACTTAGTACATCGTTTTACATCACATGCTATGTATGCCCATTGTGTGCGTACTTAGTACATTGTTTTACATTACATGCTATGTATGCCCATTGTGTGCATACTTAGTACATTGTTGCACATTGCATTACTGTTGCATATGCTCATCCAGCATATGAACACATCACACTACATTTTGAACCGTTGTACTCTACAATACATTTCATGCTACGTACGCCCATTGTGTGCATACGTAGTACATTGTTTCACATTGCATTACTGTTGCATATGCTCATCCAGCATATGAACACATTACACTACATTTTGAACCGTTGTAACCATTTGACTATGTGAACCGTCTTAACCCTTCAATTTCATGAACCGTCTGTAACCATTGAACCGTGTAAACCAGTTGTATCCGTTGACATGGATTACATTTGACAATAGACATTTGACTATACATGAACATTTCTACCGTTGTTAAACATTTCATCTTGATGGTTTGGTTTGAGTAAGTGATTTAAGTAACGAGGCATGTGTAATATGATACAAGCATGGTGGATACGCCGCTGGGACTTCCTATATATAAGTGTTTGTATGGTATTACATATCGTAGCGTTATTTGAATCATTTCAAATTTGAAACATAGAACATTTTATACAAATAACACGCTTTTCAGAAGACATTGATTTACAAACAACAAATCTTATACAAACTCTTTTTACATGGTTATTCAGTTAACCATGCATTGTTCTCTTATTTATACATATCATTTGATCTTACCGTTTTTCAAATGATTTACAAGACAAAGCAAAATACGAGGTTCATGACTAAACATTTTCTCAAACTCAAGTCATGAATTCCGTTTTCACAAAACCAATGTATCTCACAGGCATTTTTATGCTGACGTACCTATTTTCACATGTGTTTTCAGGAGATGATGCATAGGACTTATCAAGACATACTTAGGCGGACCTGTGCCTTAGTGACTTAAAACGAGACAAGAACTAGTTAATTTATGTTATGTACACTTTGATTCTTGTTTAGACAATGTAAACCTTCATGTTTGATTTATAAAACGAAACTTCATTCGCCATGGATTTGAAACAATTGATTCTGTTACAACACCCCCCGACGTTTCCGCCACGTTTTGTATGTTCTACGTGGTCGGGGTGTGACATAAAGAAGCAACTGATGAAGTAAAATTCAAATCCAAGGAAATTGTTCAAGAGGAAGAGGAGCAGGTTAAAGATATTTCAGCTATCAAGGTTGAGAAGAAAGCTGAAGCTGTAAAGATAACTGAAAAGTGCTTAAATTGTGAAAATCTGAAAATGCCAAACTCTTGAAGGATTTAGAGAGTTTGACATTTGAAAACAAAAATTTTTAAAATTCAGAAAATGTTTTGAAAATTCAAATAAAAAATTTAGAAAATGAAAAAGTAAAAATTGAAAGAGATTTTCAAATTCAAATAAAGATTTTAGAAGATGAGAAAGATATTTTTGGTAAAAATAATCTTGAAAAACAAATTGCAATAAATTCTCATCTTGCTAAAATCATTCAGCTTGAAAAAGAAGCTGAAAGTGATCGGAACAAAATTGCTGAGTTAGAAAATAAGTTGAAAGGTTTTGTGACTTCTGCACCATATGTGTGTCCAGAACCGATCAATTCTGTTCCAATAAGTGTCAATGTCACAAATTTTGACAAAGTCAAAATTGAAGATTGTGATGAGAAATCTGATGATGAAAATGAAAAAATTGAAAAACAAAAATTGTTTTTGAAATTAAAAGAAAAATTTAAAAATACTGTTTTGCAATCTACTGAAATAGGTGAATGCTCAAAGCAAAAACCTGTTAAGAAGATTGTAGAACAGAAACAAAAAGTTAAAAATTTGAAAAAATTTAAAAATGAAAATAAAAGCTCATCAGATCAATCATCCAATTGCAATCAAAAATCACAAAAATTGAAAAATCAAAACTCAAAAATTGTTGGCAATAAGTGGTGCAGGTCGGACCACAGTGCTCAAGCATCAAATCCAGTTTACAAGAGGAATGATGATTACCACAAAGCCAGACAATGCTATGATCTGAGCATTTGGTGTGAAGGTGGTACATGGTACGATAACAGAGTGTGCTACAAATGTGGTTTTCAAGGATACATTGCTGTTAACTGCAAGAGTAAGAGTTTTGAAACGAGGAGATGCTATGAATGTCGAATCATAGGTCACATTGCCAGAGATTGCCCAAGGAAATCAAGTGAAAGATTGAGGGTTAATTCTCAGAAGTTGGCAAAGAAAACAGTCAATGTCAAGCCCAAAGAACAGAAGGTTCAAGAACCTAAAGATCAAGAAAAGAAAGTGAAGCTTTCTCAGGGGCAGAAAGACAGACTGCGAAAGAAGAGGAAGAAGGCGAGAGAGTATCTCGAAAGGATTTTGTCCTCGGGTTCATCTGTTGGTAAGAATAAGAGTTCTGATGAATTGACTCCTTCGATTGCAAAATCAAGCAAGATGAATTCATCAGATACAAATTTGAGGACAGAAGAGAGAAAGAAGAAAAAGAAAGTTGTCGGCGATGAATCTGGCTCATCAAAGTCAGACAAGCCACACTCAGGCAATGATTCTGGTGTGTCAAAACCAGAAGAGCCATTTGTTGAGGTAAAATCTGAGAATTCAGGTTTAACAATGGATGATGCAAATTTTCCACCATTGTTGAACAAGAATTCAAAATCACCAAGGACAGTCAGGCTTGGGTGAAATTATTCAAATAGAAAAACTGACTTGCCGGAACTCCCAGGTTGGTAATTGGGGAGTAGGAATCGGCATCTTTCTTGAGAAATTCACTTCGGTGATATTTCGACTTTCAAAAGATAAATTAAGGACATTAAGTTGTACTTGATTCATCTTTCCTACAAGTGATAATTTGAAAAACAAGGTGATGAAACCCCGAGTTTATGAATGACACACGAAACTATTTTTCCGGAAAAACCATTTTGATTAAAACAAACTTAAGTGTTTTGAAATCATAATGGGAAAATAGTTTGTTGTGAGGGGGAGTTCTGATTGTTTATGCCAGGTAGATGGAGAATTGAAGTGATTCACATCAAGTTGTCAAGTTTGTACAGTTTGTTTCAAATTTTCCCAGAAAATCAAAATTGAAATATATTTTGATTTTAGGGGGAGAAAAATTTTTAAAAAAATTAGAAAATTTGAAAATGTCAAAAACCATTGAAAAATCAAAAATGAGTTTTTGTTGCATAAAAGAGGAAATGATAGTACATCAGTGGTCTATCACAACACGCTAAAGATATGTAATGTTTAAATGTGATAAACAATCTTACTACGGATGTGTCGGTAGATTTTTGCACACTTAGTAAATTGAAATGAGATATAAACCTAAATTCAAACTTGCTTAATTCGTGGGTAACTATTCTTGGATATATGGGTAACCCCCGAAATCTTGTTTGAAAGATCCCTCTTTCTGAGATACTAGGTCTTTATACTCAGTGATATCTGGGGTATTATTCCGGGACTTCTGCTGTATGGAAATACTGACCTAGTCCCCGAATAATACTTTATGCAAAATGCTTTGAAATATAAGCGCAACCCTCAGCAAGTTGATAAAACAATAAAATTGATAGTCACTGCTGTTGTAACAAAAGATCCTCTAAAGGGGACCCACCAAAAGTCGAAGCCGTCATCTCTCTGCGTATACGGAAGTATCGACCTGAGCTCTCACGGCCCTCGCAATTTACCCCTTAACAGATATCATCTGTGGTATACTCACCTGTAAGACTGAACATTGGGATCTGGATACGGGAGTATATTCAAGTGGAGTGATACACATTTAAGTTCAAGTTTCTAAAATCGTATCTCGAATCAATTGAAATTTGTGTGAAAATTTTAAAGTGGACCAATATACTGACAATCTAGGTAAATTGTTTAAAACTTGAAATGTTTAAAAGCTTAACGGTGTTGGTGATATGTCTCAAAAACTGATATGATCCTCTTGCAAAAACTCACAAAAATATGTTTGTACATATTTCATTTCTGCATTTAATTTCTGCTATTGCATTTATGTTTCATAGTATGAAAAATCCAAAAAGATTTTCGACAACTGATGTTGAAAAGCTGATATTCAAAATCTCAAAGGCTAAACAAGATGAACAGTTGGATTGGTTAATTGGTTTGTAATGTTGAATCAGAATTTGGAATGTTTCGAATTTTGTTAAATTTTAAATGTGAAAGATTCTCAAATGTTTAGTTGATTCATTTAGTTGAATCACAATATTGTTTGTTATAATTGTGTGTTTGAGATGTGTAGGTTTCTGATTCTGTTGCTACCGAAAGCCAGGCGTCGATCCCAAAAGCACGGAAGCTTGACGAAAGGGGGAGCCTGAAGAAAGAGACTACCGAAAGGGGGAGCAACGGAAGCTCGAAGACAGATCCACGGGGATTCTGTTCGAGAAAGAGAAAGACAAGACGCTACGAGATTGACTGCGGCAATATCCAAGGGGGAGATTGTTAGTGCATTAATGTCTATCGCCTTCGTCAATCCGAGCCGTAGCGAGAAACCGAAGAAATCAAGTCTTTATAGTGTTATATCTAGTCAAAAGGCAAGGTGGCAATCTTGTAATTAATGAAAAGTTTCATTAAAAGCCTTGGCCTATAAATAGGGAGTGATAGTATTAGTTTAAAGACTTTTGCTCATTTGTGATTTAGAGATTGAAGTTTAGAGAGAGAAAGTCTAGAGAGAGAAAACTCTCTCTACGTGATTTTTTGTATCGTACACGTCATATTCTTCAATAAAATCATGGTTCTAGTACGTTATTGTGTGTTCGGTCACGCACGTTCACGGATTCCGCACGTCGAACGTTCGTTACGGAATCGAACGGTGTCAAAACCGGTCCTACAGTAAACACCTGAAGTATTTTGTTGACTATCATACCCTTCCCTCCTTAAATTGAGCAAAACAAATGTGTGGTCATGATTCTCTCCTACATTTGTACAAAATTCCTTACATGATCTCTTATCATATAGATAGAGATTATAATCATTTTTATTAATTAATAAATGTTAACGTTATTTGTTTGTATAAATTTTTAAGTAAATGCTAATTGTATTACAAAATTTTAGACTTTTGGTACCAGCGAAGAATACAATTTAAATCGTCAGCATATCTTGCTTTAATAAATCTAAAATGTTCCAGAACCCTTAATTGTATATATTAAAATTGTAATGTATGTCAAATAAGAAATTAGAAGGGGCCTCAACTCACTTGCTTTTGCACACCAACTATATCTCGGTCTCATCACCTTCAAATTCTTCTTGGCCTGAAAGTTTTCCCCAATAAATTTATTACAAACAAATAAAAATTAAAAACAGAATAAAACAATTTCTTCATAAATCAGATTGTTTTTCCCTTTAATATTACTTTCATACGTTCAATTTTCACCTAATAATAATTATACAATCTTTAAAGGTTGAGGTTTCTGAAAATACTTTTGGTTCTTCTGTCGCGACCGCCAAAACATTTTGTTCATGTATACACATCAAAACCGATCAATCAGATCATAATCAACATCGAAATTCAAAAAAAAAAAAAAAACTCGATGATTAAGTATTAACTAAAAAAGATGGCTAAAAAAATTTTGGGTTGAAAGAGAAACTTACTTTGCACGAATGAAGTTATCAACCCCAACTCTATCGCATTTAGGAGCCAACTCGCATTCCAAATATTGATTCGGTTTGTTATTTCCCATGGCTGCAAATAAGCATAAATCGTTTGTACGTAGTGCTCACTAAATATAGTGGGAGAGAGATAGAGAGACGGTTATGCTGTGGTTACATATATAACCATCTTATGTGTCACTATTAAAGCGATAAGTACATATATAACCTGCTTGTTCCAAACATGAACAAACCCCCGCAACCATGGTGTTCACAGCCACCGAATCGATTTCCCCCACCAAATCAAAGACCCTCCATCCTTGCATTCTCAATGCTCCCTCAACAATGTCTCCCTAGATAAAACATTGCACTCCTCCGTTCCTTATGGATCAATCGCCCGACAATTTCAGCATCAAATCCATATCAACACCAAAAATTTCCACAAATAATACTCCACTTCACACCAAAAACATCACCTTCCACTTTATCTAACTAACCTAATTGACTAAAATTACCACAAATTATCACAAAATTAACCACAAATTCACCTTCAGACACTAAATAAAACACAAATTATCGATTCAACAGCTACTGAAAATGAATGTAACAATAGAAGTTACCGAAATTACCTCATTTCAACAGATCTGCCGGTCTAATCTGAACAAAAAAGATCTGAATTCAACACAAACAATTAACGAACGGAGAATTCAACTTCCGAAACAATACCATGACAAAATTAGAGCATTGTTTTCACAAATTTAAATATATAAAAAATGTTATTTATAGTTGACAGCTTTTTTGTTACTATATAGCCTTGGTCATTCCAAGTACAAAATCTGAACCAAACTTTAATATAAGTTTGTAAGTAAATTTAAAGATTCAAAATTTCAAGCTTAACTTTCTAACTGAATCTATTGAAATTCGTTTTCATAAGAAAATAAATAAAAAAGAAAATTGAATAAAAGAAAAGGAAAAAAACAATATGGGTTATGTTCTCCACATCAGAATATTATCAAATCATCTTCACATGATCACGTGATGGTAGAAACCTTGGGCATCACTCTCATGATGATTTAAAAGCTTTCCTATTTTAGATCTCTTTGTTTAGTTTCAGGCTAAGCTTGTTGTTGTTCGAACAGTTTAAAATTCACATGGAATGTCATCATACCTTAAGCAAAACTAAAGCCTCCTGTAAAGCCTTCCATCCTGTAAATGCCGTTTTAATAAATTCTGCACATTGTTCCGTAAACATGTCCTCCAATACGCTGTTGTTGTACATAGGTGTAGCATCAAAAACACCTTAAGAGCACATAAACTAATTATTTGAGAGTATTCACAAAATTCAAATGGATAAAAAGGTATAAAGGATTTATAGTGGCTAAAAAACTAACCAAATGGGGACAAAAGAAACTTCAATTACCAAAGTGAGCCTACCAAAAAGAATAAAAAAGGTTATGATTACCAAAATGATGTCGCTATCTTATGATTACAATACATACCAGATTCGATTAAGCTCTTTTTTGAAATATAAAGTCTTCATACAAACCAACTGGCCTGGCCAAACGCACACAAATGTAAACAAGAAACAAACATCTCGAAGCATAGCAATTATCGTACACAAAAGCATCAAATTAAGATCAATTTAAGCACACAAGTAGATATCCAACCATTAACATGATTATGGCACCAGAATCTTCAGTAGCTTCCCACTGAATATGTAGGTTATTTGATTCGTTACTTTCTTAGCAATAAAACCTACTAAAACTATAAAATAAAAAAGATCTATGATTATAAAACAAGTAAACCTCTTTGAATTCATCAGAAATCGCATCCCTTCCAATAACTCTACGGGAATAATTAGTAATGACAGGAACATTGGAGCCTAGTTTTTCAGTAATCTGCAAGAAACTCATTATATACATAATATTATTAAAGGCCTTTCTCTCTTTCCATCCAATAATTCTTGTTTTGAAATTCATGTCAACGTCAAAGTCCAAATGACATACCAGTCGGTGAGCCAGAAAGAAATTACAAACCCTAACAAAAATTACAACCTCTAAGATCGTGTGAAAGCCAGAAAGAAATAGAAATAGGTTATTGACTGAATGACTGTGGATGAGTAACATACCTTTTGCGCAAAGAAAGAAATTACAAACCCTAACACAATTCTTCTCCGTTGAAGTTTTCTTAGTTGAAGTTTTCTTATCTTCTTCTCTGTTGCCATTTTGTGGAATCAACGCCTTCCATATTAAAATCAATATTTATAGTTGCCTAAAAACCCATGATTCTTGAGTTCTGGACAGATTAGGGTTTGAATATTGCTCGAAAAATAAAACAGTTTTATAATCAAATGAAGCCAACTTCAATATTGACCAATGTGTTTCCAGTATTCGAAATAAGCAACATGCATGTATGTATATATACCTGGTCTGACGATTCAGGCGACGGAGGAGTGACGGAGGAGCTACTGAGCGGCGGCCGGTGAGGGCGACGTAGATGGTTTTGTTGTGAGGTGATAAGTACAGGCTCCCCATTCTTTCTCTCTCCCTTTCTCTCCCGTTCTTGGAATAAATTCGTTCATCTGTCTGTATAATCAACAAAAACCCACGTTTCTGTGTCAGAAATTCTTCATCATTTTCAACCAAGTAAACCTCCGATTCGCTTAGGGCATGTTTGGCTAAGCTTTTTGACTTCTCCTTCTCAGAAGGACTTCTCCTTCTCAAGAAGTCACAATTTGTGACTTCTCCTTTTTTCCTTCTTGAAGACAAAAAAAAACTTTGAAAATGTTATGAATGAGTCATTTATATGGTGACTCTCCACATATATAACTCCTATCTCTTCAATTTCTTTTGTATTAATGTATATGCATAAATATATAGAGGCATTTGTATATGGTGATGATAGATTAATGAATAAAAGTTCTCCATGTTCTATTCTCTACATGATTTTATAGTTTTGTTCTCATGTTTATATACTTATATATTAGTTGCTAATAGACCATTGTTTTACAATACGTTATCAGCATGACAGTGCTTTTGTCGAAAAAAACCAGAGCGGTAGCGATTCTCTATTGTTTTGTTCAAGTTAATATTGCCTATTGGAGCCACCAACTGCGAGTCTCACTTGACAACAACCATCTCCAACATCCCACCCATCGCTCGTTTGACGGGTCGTTCCATTCCACAATCACGAACCTATCTCAAGTGGCAAATAAGGTAACAACATAAAAACTTATTGCTCATAATACATATACACATCTTGTTGATATGCATTGACGAATTATAATATTATATTTATTTGAATTGAATTTTAATTTGAAAATGGGAGTTTGTTGTATGGGACAACGCATTCAGAGATTATTTAACTATTAATTAAATCTCTAAACATCAATCTCAAAAGATTATTTAAATAATGGAGACGTTATACCGTTGTATTTACAATTTTAGAGGAATATTTAAATTTTAGTTTTTGATATAATATATTTCTAAGTGCAAAAATATTGATATTTTGTTATTTACTATATTTTAATTTATTGATAAGACAAAAAATGATTTGAGGACATATACCCCAAAATATTGATTTCACTGCATACATAAAAGATATAGTTAAAAAAAATACTCATTCATATTAGATACCGTATTACTCATTATTTTAATGAACAATGTGTAGCTTACTTCTTAATTTATTTTTAGTGCTTGGATAAGAATATATGAACGCAGTGGTAAAAAAAAATGAATTTAGATGGTTGCATAGCAACACAAGAGCATACACCAAGTAATTGGATTTAATTAAATTTGCTTCTTGTTATGGTGATTTTGATTATATTGACGAGTTGGTATCTTATTCATAAAGTTTGATCAAATAGATGTTATATGTGAATATTTGAAATATTTGCATGGTAAGATATTATATTTATAACATTGAGACCCTTCTGATACTTTTATGATTATATGGAACTACATAATTTATTATTGTAGAAAATAAAAAAAAATGGGCTTATTTACTAGTAAACAAATGATGATATGTTAAAATCATAGTTTCAAATTAACATGACAAATATGTATACGTGAGATATTTTTTTGTTACACTATAATTAATTATACCATGATAATTTATTTAAAAAAATTATGCTTTTTAATTGATCGAAAAGAATATCTTATCTCATAAAGTTTTACTACTCAATCAAGGACATAATCTATACACTTTTTCTGTTAAACCCCAAGTGAAGTCCTTTTTTTGTATTCCTTTAACTGAAATTGTTTGCTTGTTGGCCGTTAAAAAAGGATAAAATATTAATGTGGATCGTAATTAATTGTTTTCATTAGTTATTGTTAATATATAGCATGCCAAAGGACTTTTACACAATTAGATATAAATAAGTTATGTGTGTAGTGCTCATTGGAAACATCACTTGATTTAGTTTTAAATAAAGTATACAATCTATAATGCAATGTATTATTATTGTTATACCATGATTATAAAAATAACATTTGGTATTTATACTAGGGTTATACTGGCATTTATAACAAATTTTGCATATAAGAAATTCATGTAATTAATTCCTATTGCTAGATATCATTATTTGTTATTAGAGAAACCTTTTCTAGCGATGTCGGTATTTCTCATGCATTCATTAGGCTATGTCATAATGTTTAATAATTTAATTTTTGATTAATTATTATTATTACTTGTATAAAATAATGACCATTGCTATATGATTCATATGTGCAATATATAGATTGCTTATTTGATGTCATTAGTTTTTTTTTAAATATCAATATTTGAGAAGAAAAAATTGAGTACGCTATGTAGTTCATCAATATTCCAATTTTCAAATAATAAATGATCTGAGAACTTGAAAGAGATATATGCTTAAGTTTCAAAGTAAGTAACGAATATATATATAAGATATCTTTGTGATTGGTTATACCATGATAAGTTATTACATAAATTATATACGTTTGCTTATTAGTGATGAAAAGGTTTCTTATTTCATAAAGGCCTGTTATAAGTTGTTTTTATATGATGACATGCTATGAGATCATGTATTGAATGATTTGTTGCTATCTATATCTTGTATTCTATATGCTATCATTTCTTTGCATCGATAATATTGAATACAACTATTAAACCAGATCATGGTTTATTGTCACTCTCATGAAAGAGGAGAAATATGCGTAGATTTGACACCCAAAGTGTCATACTCCATGTATCTCATTATCAAGTTTTAAATGGTCGTGAGATGTTAGACCGGTAATATTATATGACTCGGACAACAAAGAGAAGTTTATTTATAAGGGAAAATCGGATAAAACAAACTTTGTTTGTCAAACCTCAAATATTATCCAAAGGTAGCAATAGCATTAAAAAGAAACAAAAGGTTCTAAAGGAATTTAGATTTATATGTCCGAGTAAATAATGGAAACCGTGAAAATTGTTTGGTTTTACTTTGATCCATGAAATGAATATATATTGATCATTGAGAAAAATACAATGATGGTCATGTTGATAATGAGATCAACCATTAGAAATTATAATGAGATCGACTACAATAATTGAAATGATAGTCATGATGAGATTGACTATTAGAATTGTAACAATAGTCATAATGAGATCGACCACCAAAAGTGGCAAACTAAGGAATGACCATATAACATGATGGTTTAAACTTTGAAGTTATACATTCTCTTGTATCTTACATTTTGTATTACATATGTGCAAGTAACATATATGCGATCATAAACCAAAGGTTTATGGATCATAAGTATTTAGTTAGTTGGCATGACCGGTTAGACCACACCGAGTCATTAATGATGATGTGAAAAGTATCGAAGAACCAGAAGATTATCTTGATAATTATACATGTCATGTTTGCTCTCAAGTGAAGTTAAGTACTGATCAACAAAAGTAGGGTGTGAATCCCCAAATATTCTGGAAATGATAATGGAAATAAATATACAAACATGATACCATTTAGTATTTTAAAATCGATGCATCGTCTAAATGGTTATCAAATCCACAACCTGAAGCTTGTGTGATTGTGGCTTAGCTAATGTGACAGCAAGCATATTAATCCAGATTAGTATATTTATTTGATAATAGTGAATTTGATTCCCAAATTATTAACAATCATTGGAATAAGTGTTATTGTTGAGATAATCACTAAACGTCTACTATTGGTTACAAAGCCAATGATCATGTAATTTTATATATAGTACCATCAATTCACATCAAGCCAATAAGTGATAATTCTCCCTATACAGTTGGTTTTTGGTTAGGAACCAAAGATGTCTCATCAAAGATTTTGGTTGTGCGACATATATTGAAACTCATCCACCACACCGCACAAAGATGGGACTTCTAAAAAGTTTGAGAATATGTTGGGTATAAATAATCATCTATGATTAAATACTTAAAGCCATTAGTGAGAAATTCGTTTATGACTCATTGGTTTTCACTTTAGTGAATGAATGTTCCCAACATTAGGGGGAGATAACAAGCAGTTGGAAAGTAAAAAAGGAAATGAATTATCATGTCATCTTGATCCTCAGACTATAAACTATGAACTAGAAGTTTAAAGTATAATTCATTTACCAATATTAAAGAACAAATTACCAGACAAGTTCACTGACCTAAATAGAGTGACTAAATAAGTCACATAATCAACTGCTTATGCTCCAATTATATTTGTGTCCCAAGAGGACATAATATATTTTTGTAATGAGTCTATTGCACGCCTAAAGCGTGGTAGACTAATTGATTCCAATAATAAAATTCCTCGAAAATTGGAGCAAGTAATTAAGATGGTCAAGTCGAGGTTATAGTAATAAGATCTCCTGAAGAGACAATAGACATGATGGTTCAAGAAGAACCTCAGGTACCTGAAAATAAAGAGATCTCGATAAGTTATATCATGTCTAAGATATGTATGGAATCGAAATAAAAATCGACGTCGTTATACTTTTGTATATAATGTAGCGCTTGAAATGATTAAATGATGAGGATCAAGATTTAAGATCTACTTATGAATGAATATTAAGAAATGATTGGCCAAAATAGAAAGACGCAAATAAGGTAGAGTTTAGTTCTCTAATCAAATGGAAAGTTTCTGGACCAACAGTCCATACAACTAAAGTTGTAAAATATGCTGGATACAAAAGTGTCTTTTATGTGAATCAAGTGAATATCAAATTAAGTGATATAAGTCAAAATTGGTGACACAAGAATTTTCACAAAGACCTATGATTGATTATAAGAAAACGTATTCTCCAGTGGTGGATGCATTGACTTTCCAATATCTTATGAGTCTGGTAATATATAAAAGAGAATTGACATGCGTCTTATGAAAGTTATGTATCACTTGATACTAAGTCATATAAAATAAGTTATTGAGAATATTATGATTATTATGTAAATTCAGATCTGAATACATATACATGTTGTATATGTTATTGAATTGAATATAACTGGAACTCCCCATGAGTATCCTAAAGTATTTGAGTGCTTAAGAGGTTAATTGAAACACCTTATGGATGTAATTATTGTGCACCAATACTCCAATAAACATACATAGAAAATGCGTACCTGGTTGTTATGGCATCTCAATGTACACAGTGTACAAACATGGTACAATATGGATTTTGGAGATAAAGGTAAGTGTTCATGATATTTTTGCATATGATATAGATATCTATGTGTTAAAAGGGCAAATTTATGTAGCAAAACTACTAAAGAGTGAAAGCACATGCATATTTGGATAAGATGGAAAGAATTCCCTCATGGATTGATAATGCTAGAAACATTAATGATGTAAAAACCGCAAGAACGTATTATATGAAGTTGACAAAATACGTATGGGCTAAAATAGTTGGGTCGAGTGTTGTACAACTCGAGATATTCACATAAAGAGGGATATAAGTTTAATTAAATTAGCCATGTTCTATGATCATTCTACTTTTAAAAGTTCACTATAATCGCAATTTACAGTAATGATGTCTTGGCATCATTGAGAGAAATTGTCGAGCTTTTAGAGGGTGAATTTTGAATGACCTCGGCACGGTCTAATTATTACTCGAACTGCAGTTCGAGTATATATGTAATCATATTTTACTAATCCCTCAAGTACATCTAGAAGATGATGTTTGGATATTTTAGTATGGACATAGTTGAACCTTAAAGTATGTTAAAGGTTGTTAAGTCATTTTTTTTATAAGAAATGACTATTATCATCTCCTACCAAAGTATGGATTCTCATTCCGAAAGTACCATGGCTAAAGTGCAATTGTGCATTAATATTTCTTTCTATCTACGCATAATATGTTTTTCTTATTTGAATTTATCAACATGATATAGCAGATGTCCACTGAGGAGACATTTGAATGGTAAAGCAGATATGTCGATACCCTAAAGGTAAGAATGATATGTGTTTATATTTTACTAACCTATGAAACTAGTTTCGTTAGTCTTGTAGATGTAAAGAATGTAACACAACATAGTAGTGGATCTTATGGTATTTGTTTGCAAGGGGAAGCACTAGAAGTCTCACAAGAAGATTTTACAACATTACTCAATATAAAGTATTGCACTTCAAGGCATCAAATAACAAATTATTCTACAAAAGTTTTGAGTACCATTCGAGGAAGATGGACACATGTTACTTAAAGGATACATATTATAATGAGGGGGAGATTGTTTCAAGTTGCACTCTTTTTCCTTTAACTAAGTTTTGTCCCATTGGGTTTTCTTAGTAAGGTTTTTAACGAGTCAACATACCTGATCCAGAAGTATCAGAACAAGAAAATACGCGCTGCACTCTTTTTTCCTTAGCTGAGGTTTTGTCTCGCTGGGTTTTCCTAGCAAGGTTTTTAACGAGGCAGTATCACCAAGCGTATTAAAAGTATGTGGATAGTCAAGGGGGAGTGTTATGAATGAGTCATTTATATGGTGACTCTCCACATACATAACTCCTATCTCTTCAATTTCTTTTGTATTAATGTATATGCATAAATATATAGAGGCATTTGTATATGGTGATGATAGATTAATGAATAAAAATTCTCCATGTTCTATTCTCTACATGATTTTATAGTTTTGTTCTCATGTTTATATACTTATATATTAGTTGCTAATAGACCATTGTTTTACAATAGAAAAGTCATTTTCCTGCTTGTGTTTGGCTAAGCTTTTCTCATCTTCCTGACTTCTCAATAATGTTTGGCTAAGCTTCTCCTTCTCAAAAGGACTTTTAGCTCTATATAAGTCAATAAGTCATTTTGAGAAGGAATCCCAAACACCCCCTTAATTTCACCATCAATTTTTAACTTTTAAACTGTTTATATGCTTCATGCTTCCTGTGCGTTCCAGTTGTTTACTCGATCAGTGTCACACCCTGACTTTTGCGGAAGCGCGGTTAATTTGGTGTGACTTCTTAATGTCACACCCCCAAAATCCACAAGCGGAGTATCACCGCATGGAGGCGTGACTGACCAGGATCAAGCCACCAATCATATTGAACAATGTATTTAAAATAAATAAAATCTAACCACGCAATATAATTGGTGTTCAAAAACCAGTTAACCAAGTTTAAGTTAAATAGCGGAAGCATAAAACGTAAAACCAAAATATAAGTTCAATAAGTTTAAATGTAACATGGCACACAACCGTCCATGCTCCACAACGACTCCTCCTGCTCGTGCAAGCTCCAAAGATACCTAACGACCTGCAAGGCATGTAACAACAAGTCAACAACAAAGTTGAGCGAGTTCACAGTTGGTTGTTTAGTTCTGAATGTTTGTTTGAAAACCATAAGTTGTTTCGTAAACCACGAGTTAACTAGTTCCTTGTTTCCCAAACGATATCCATATTTAGTGGGGGCTTCCCCATGTAAACCACTAGACCGTTACTATATCGACAACTGACGAAAGTAAGTTATGCCCTAAGTCAATGTCTATCATCATTGACTGAGTGCCCAGATCCATTAGTACACGCCCGTCTTACCGGCACGGTGTGAGGCTTGTCAACCCTAATAGCGCTATTAACTAATGACCCGCTCGCCATTGGCCCGGCGATTAAGTCGATATAAAAATGAGGGACTTCATGATAGAGTTTTGTCTAGTAAGTTTAAGGTTGTTGTCCTACATGTTAGGGCATGGATTTTATGCTAAGGATCATCTATCCTGAGACTGGGCATGGATCACAGATCCTTAACGGATTATGCTGGAAGTCTGAGGATCCAGAGTCAGAGGATCCAGAGTCTGAGGATCTCGTGTCTGAGGATCCAGGATCCTTAACGGAACTTATTATTTCTAACAATTGTCACGTTTTTAATGTTTATACGCAGATAATGTACTTAGTGGACTAAACCTCAGCTAGAATCTCGGGAATATTCGTTCAAGATGCCCCACATGTGGTAGTTTCACAACGGTTATGGGAAAAGAACGTGGGGCTTCCTTATTTTTCGCAAAGTTAGTTGTTAGCAGTTTTTCCTATTATTTTAGGGGATATTAAGCTGGTAAAACACACAAGTTTCAACACAACACCTCTGCTACTCGCTCTCAAACACACACACACACTAGAATTCATTGTAACAAGCTCAATATCTTCCAAACTTGTAATCTTTTTATGCAATATAGTTGGTGATCGGTAGTTTCCATCACCCGAGGTTTTTTATGCCGGAGATCATCTCTTGATCAAGGGCTTTTTCCTCGTACAAATCCTTGTGTCACATCTTTATTTGATTTGCAAGTTGTTCATACAATTGTTCATATATTCAAGCATCACACCTCACAACAAAAGATTTGGTTGCATTATCCTTGCTTGATTTTTGACCAAAACAGTTTGGCGCCCACCGTGGGGCAATTGGTGCTTTATTTCTGAGAAATTTTGTTGTTTTCGATCATTTCGGTTCATCACCTTCAACCACATAGCTTCTCAAGGAAAAAACTTCTTTAAGTTCCATGTCGGCGATTACCTCATCACAGGATGAGAGGATACATGCAACAACAGGACCAAACTAATGGCAGGATCCTTCGCGAAATTGATAAAATCAGCAGAGGATCACTCCCCTTTGATGCTGAGATCGCTGAATTTCGACACTTCGGTCATAACTTCCCGGCACTTTGCAGCTCCAGATGTCCAATACCAGGGTGGATCAACAGGAATGCATTCTGGATCATCGGCAATGTCTCAGGCTCAAGGATCCTCTTTCCAGCCTTCAGGATCCTCATTTCAGCATCAGGGATTCTTCACCAGTTTAGGAGGATACATGGGGTCGCAGCCAATTCAAGGATCCTCTCAGGTTCAAGGATCCTCTCAGGTTCAAGGATCCTCCTTCCAGGTTCAAGGATCCTCATCTCAGGTTTCCGGATCCATGGATTATCCTCCAAGACCTTCATTCACAGCACATCAAGGATCCAACATCTTCCAGGATCAAGGATACTTAAGGAGTGTGCAACCCGGAAGTTCAGATGTTCATCTAGGAGACTTCATACCGATGCAGACTATTGCTTCTTCTGGTCCCTCAGTTATACCAGAATCCCGTCAATATAGATTCACATCTGGAATTCCAACCTTGAATCCATTAGGAGGTAACACTTTGAATACTTCTTATAATGCTAACCATGGCTTTGTGTAGGATACATGAATCAACCAAGCTATGGCTAAGGAATTGTAGAAACTCAAAGATATGATATCCAGCGTTCCAGGAGTGGTTAAGCCCATTCCTGAAATTCCAGATGGAAGTCACAAGGGAAAGAATGGAGATCAATCCCATTCCTGAGAGGTTAAAAGAAGCATGTCAATGCAAGGGTTTTGGATCCACACTCACAAGATCTGCTCTTAAATGGCTGCTAAGTCTTCCCCCTTACTCTATTACTCCATTTGCTAATCTAGTTAATCTGTTTAATAGTTAATTTTCATGTAGTAGAAAATTTGAACGTTTAACTAGTGATCTATATAGGGTAACACAAGGTCAAAATGAATCACTTAGAGATTACATCACTAAGTTTAGTAAAGAATCCTTAGATATCCCTAACCTGGAGATAGCTACGGCTATAGAAGCCTTTAAAATGGGTTTACTTAGGGATTCAATGTTCTATGATGATCTTGTCATGACCCCTTGCAGGAACTTAGATGAGGAAAGGAACAGGGCCCTTAGGTTCATCCGTTTAGAGGATGACAAAAGGATCCACGAGAGATTGTCAGGATCCTCAAAGCAAGACAAATAAGGATCCTATCTCAAGGATAACTGATCCAAGCAATACTCCAAGCATGACAACCAAAATGTGCATGCTGTGAAACAAGAGGAAGATGATGAGGATTATCCTCCTATTTCTGAATATTGTTTTTCTGCTGATAATAATGAACTAATCCTTTCTATGCAAAGTTTAGGTGACAAGGTTAGGTGGCCAAGGAAGAATGACAAACCGCCTGGCACCAAAGACGAATCGAAATGGTGTGCTTACCATAGGGATTCTGGTCATCTCACAGATGAGTGCATAGCATTAAGGAAGGAGATAGGTTATCTTTTGAGCAAAGGATACTTGAAGGGATTGCTTGGAAGGAAAAAGTCAAGGATCAAGGATCCTGAGAAAGTTCCTGAAAAAGCTCCTCCTTCACCAGCTGATGCTCAAATCATCCATTTCATCTCCGGAGGTCCTCAGCAACTAAGAGACATGCAAAAGAAACAAAGATGGAGAATAGGGACAGACCTGTTCGAACTTCCATCCTTACCCAGGAAAAAGCCATATACTTTGATGGGGATGACCGTGTCGACATACATGATCCTCATCATGACGGTTTGGTTATTACATTATTTATATCTAACCATTTTGTTCGCAGGATTCTCATTGATGGGAAAAGCTCAGTGAACATAATCCAGTTGGATGTCCTCAATAGAATGGACATCCTTGAATCCGATATTGTCCAAAGATCATCTGTCCTTGTGGGATTCAGTGGAGAGACAAAGATTACATTGGGGGACATCAAACTTCCTATCTATATAGAGGGAGTGAATTATGTTAAAAAAATTCTATGTTATTGATTGCTTATCTTGCTGTAATGTTATCTTTGGCAGGACATGGATACACGATATGAAGGCAGTCCCCCTCAACATATCATCAATGTGTCAAGCTCCCAACTCTATGAGATATGGTGAAGATAGAAAGTGATCAGCAGGAGGCAAAGAACTGTTACACTTCTTCAATGAAGCCAGCCTCCAAGGAGCAAGACGTCATGGAGGCAAGAGAGCAAGACGTCAAGGATATTCTGTTGAACCCAGAGGATCCTGAATCCAAAATTTTTATAGGATCCGGGATCCTAGACAGTATTGAGCAGGAATGTGACAACCCTCATAATTCCATGTATCCGTACGATTTATTTATGTTAATTAAAGTGCTTGATGACTGTGCTGAATTACTTAACTGATTTCTGATTACTGTGTCATACTTACATGTGCTTGTAAACATACTAGTCTTGTGCAGAAAAGTTACTAAATAGTCCTGTATGCTTTCCTGAGTGTTGGGAATTAAAAATGTTACAAAAAGATATATATAGGATACTAAACGGAATAACTTGACACCTTAACGAAACGGTATCTAACCGAACACCCGGACATTACCTAGAACACTAAATTATTACCAGAGGCATGGTTTTTATTTTTCTGAACTAGTTATGGTCCCCGAATATCATAACACACACTACATAAATATCTAGTAACTAAATCCCTAACTAACACTTGAAATCCAACTACAAACTAACTAGTTGGTTAAGACCTACACCTAGACCCCCCCCCCCACCTAGCTACGGCCAACATGGCCCCCACCATTGGATTTTCTTTCAATATTATATAAAATCTTGTTCCCCCATCTATGACATAATACACAATGGATGAACACATTAAATGGTTATAAGAGTAACCTTGTGAACATAAGTCTCATTTCATCATCCACACATTCAACACACTTCTTTCTCCTCCTCTCCTTCTTGGCTTCGACCGTGAACAACCACAACAACATCACCATCATCACTTCACTTTCATACAATTCCACATACACTGAAAGGTGTTAGAAGCCGTATAAAGAAGCTTGGAGCTTACGGAAGATCAAGGACCTCTTTCATTTGCTTTTACCCACTTGTTTTCTTCTCTTGATCATCCCTTGCCTTGTGCTAGTGGTAAGAACCTTGATCTTGCTAGTTTACTTCTATTTTAAGTGGTTAAAAGAAGAATCATACTCATAATCTTGAAGAATACTAGGAATCACAAGATGAAAACTTAAACATAAGCTTTAAATATAAAGAAATCATGTTGTTGTAGTGTTGATATACTTGTTGATTATTGTTTGTTTGTAGAAATGATGTTGATCATCATGCAATCTTGCTAGATCATGATTAAAAACATAATCTAGCAAGATGAGAGGATGGACATGTTAAAGGTTATGGATCATCCTCACAAAAGTTATGAACTTGAAGGAATATAAAGTTTCTTGTAAAATAATGAACAAAGAAGGTTTAAAGTCTTGTAAATCTATATGTTTCAAGTATGATTTACCAAGAAACCAAGTTAAAATACAAGTTTTACTAAATATTGGTTCTTACATAAATATACATCATTTTTGGTGGTTAACAAAGTGAAGAAACACATGTGTAACAAGAAAAATACATGAAGAAGCATTTTTAGAAAATATGAACATAAGTTGTAAAGATCCATATTCTTTAAAAATGGAGTTTTTAAAGAAGCAAACACACTTTAAAGGGGTACAAGACTTACTAAATACACTAGTGAGTTACTACACATTTTTATAAACTTTCAAGTTCATGATATAGGAATTAATGCTTGTTTTTAACAAGATTGGTAAGTAAAAATTGTATATTGTTGATTGATGATTGTTGAATAATTTTTGGAAAAGAAAATGATATGCTTAATAGCATGGACACCTCCATTTACAAAGGAAACTCTGGCGAAATTTTCTAAAAATTCTAACACTTAGAAAATATTTTTCTAAACAAAAAGTATATTCTATAACATGTGTTTCGAATATAAACTTCGCCATAATTTTTGTAACAAAATACAAAGTGTCGGAGGTTGATTTTTTGTAAATAAAAATGGGTAAATATATATATTTAGAATATATATCTTATACTAGAACACTTGTGTGGATACTTGTTTATTTTGTGAGATAGTTATATTATTTTAGGGTAAAATAATCTAACTTAACAAAGTACCTTGACTTTAGAATTGATAGAAGTAAAGAGTAGATAAACCGTACGTGGGATACGTGTTATGCATGAGAAACTGATTGTTATCTGTACCTTATTAGGACGTGCTTGATTTCCTGATTATTTGAGTAATTAATCTAACCGAGCAAACCAAGGCGAGTTCACACACTTTCTAAGGCATGGGATTCCCGGTGGTTGGGAATGGGTTAAAGAATTTAAAACGGAACCTACATATGCTCCTTGGGTAGGATATGTACGGCCATCCTCCATAGGTAGCATGCCAATCTTAATCCTACGTATTCTCCTTGGGTAGAATACGTACGTTTGTCATCCTTGGGTAGGACAACAACCTTAAAACTTACTAGACAAAACTCTATCATGAAGTCCCTCAATTTATATCGACTTAATCGCCGAGCCCAATGGCGAGCGGGTCATTAGTTAATAGCGCTATTAGGTTTAACAAACCTCACACCGTGCCAGTCGGACGGGCGTGTACTAATGGACTGTGGCAAACTGTCAATGATGATAGACATTGACGTAGGGCACAACTATTGTTCGTCAGTTGTCGATATGGTTACGGTCTAGTGGTTCACATGGGGAAGCCCCCACTGATCATGGATATGGTTTGGGTAATAAAGAAGGAACTGGTTAATCATATTTTTAACTATGGGGTAACCCCCACGGCAAGTAAGCCAGCAAAAGACAAACCATGTTTTTCGGAAACAACTTAAAACTAAACAACCAATCGTGAACTCACTCAACTTTGTTGTTGACTCGTTGTTACATGCCTTACAGGTCGTTAGATGCTTATGGATCTTGCACGAGGAGGAGGTCGTTGTGGGATATGGACTATTATGTCCCGTGCTTAATAAATAAACTTTATGAACTTATGGAACTCATGTTTTGGTCTTTAAACTTATGAACTATGAACTTATGTTTTGGACTTACGTTTTATGCTTCCGCTGTTAACTTAAAGTCGGTTACCTTCTTTAGGTCACCAATTATATTGTGGTTGGTTTTATTTACTTAATTACGTTGTTCAATATGATTGGTGGCTCGATCCTGGTCATGTCACGCCTCCAAGCGGTGATACTCCGCATGGTGGATTTTGGGGGTGTGACAATTTAGTATCCTCCTTGGAAAGAAGAAAATCTACCTTTGCTTGGAAACATGAAGATATGACAGGTATTTCTAAGAATGTTATTACTCACAAACTTGGTATTGACAGGTCTTTCAAGCCAATACACCAAAAAAGGAGAAAGTTTGCACTTGAAAGGAATGCCATTATCCAAGAAGAGGTAGACAATTTGCTCAAGGCAAGTTTGAGTGGACTGATAAGCATGAAGCTGCACTCAAGGTTCATAAGGATTATCTATCCTCAGCACCAGCCCTGATGAAACCAGAAAATGGAGAATCGTTATCCTTGTACTTAGCTATTTCAGCTAAAGCAGTAAGTGTGATCCTAGTTAAGGATCATGAAGGCTCTCAACATCTGGTATACTATGTAAGTAAAATTCTACTTGATTCTGAGGCCAGGTATTCTCATTTAGAGAAATTAATTCTTGATTTAATTATTGCTTCTGCTAAACATAGACATTATTTAGAAACTCACACCGTTATTGTGAAAACTAACCTTCCTATCAAGAATGTTCTCAGGAAAATTCAAATGTCAGGTAGAATGGCAAAGTGGGCAATCAAGCTTATTGCATATGACATTAAGTATGAACCCAGGACTGCCATCAAGTCCCAAGCTTTAGCTGACGTTGTGGCTGATTCCAGTAGTGATCTACAAAGGGAAGCCGAATTAGAAGTTCAACAACTTGAGAAGACCAAGGATCCTTAGACACTCCTCACAGATGGAGCTTCAGATGTTAAAGGAACTAGACAAAGCACACTACCAAAATCGCCACAGGGGGACATTATACCCCAATCCATTGCATGTGAATTCCAAACCACTAATCATGAGGCAGAGTATGAGGCCTTGATAGCAGGTTTGCAATTAGCTAACAATATGAGGATCAGGTATCTTCAAGTATATGTAGATTCTCTATTAGTTACTAATCATTATAACGGTTCTTACACTGTCAAAGGTGAAAAGCTAATCAAGTACTTAGAAATAGTCAATAAACTGGCAGACTCTTTTGCTTTTTTCAGTCTATCACAGGTACCCAGGGAAGAAAAATGCAGAAGCTGATGCTCTAGCCAATCTTGGATCATCACTGAAGATTCCAGAGGATGTGAAAATACTCATCATTCATGTCTTAGCCCCTGCTATTGAAGATCACATAGCTATGGAGATAGCAGAGGATTCTGCAATCATACCTAGTGATGGTGCACAATCAAATTCAGGATCCTGGATCCTTCCGATCCTGAGATATATACAACATGGAGAGATTCCTACAGGAGAAAACCCTAGAGCTTTCAAAGTCAAGGTATCTTAATTCACCATACTAAATGACATGTTATATAAGATATCTCTTGCAGGTCCCTAGTTGCGGTGCATTGAGGATCCAGAAATTCAAGAAGTTCTAAAGAATTTTCATGAAGGAGACTGTGGGAACCACACTGGGGGCAGAGCACTATTCTTAAGGATCCTCAGAACAGGATGCTATTGGACTATGAGGAAGAAGTATTGCGACATTTGTGCTTGTAGTCATTGTAAACGTTTGGTTATCAATGAAATAAAGTTATTTGATCCCTATATTTGTTTCTTTATGCTTGATGTTTTTCATGTTTTGGCTTTTATTCGATTTCAAACTCTATATCGCTTTCTGGAGAATTATACGCAAACTGGTGCGTAAGCGTATTCAGTTAAATGCGACAAATGCTCCGGAACATCAATTTATGCTTAACATACCTTAAATAACCTTTACATAACTTAGAAATAAGTTTTGAAGGCTTTGGTATGGCAAAATCTAGTTTATTCGCTTACAGGGACTAAAATTGACAAACTGCGAAAGTATGCCAATCTGAACTGTAACGAACATTCCGGAACATGATCATAAGTTAAACACACCTTAAATATCCTTTACA
Organism: Helianthus annuus; assembly: GCF_002127325.2. Lineage (NCBI taxonomy): Eukaryota > Viridiplantae > Streptophyta > Magnoliopsida > Asterales > Asteraceae > Helianthus > Helianthus annuus. Next base: position 35,160,986 of record NC_035439.2, on the reverse strand, counting down.
TAGCTTAGAAATAGGCTTTGAGGGGTTTGGTGTGCTAAAATAAACTTTATGCTCATTCAGGGACTAAAAGTGTCAAAAAGTGCATAAGTTTGCACTTTCGCGCATATCTTACGTTCTGAATACTTCTGGACATCCAAAAATTTATGTAAGCATTAAAATATTATGTCTTAATGTTTGGCATGAGAAAAATCCATTCGTCGCGCAATTTGGATCGTTTTTCGCGCTTATGCGCATTCCGTCGTAATTAAGCGAACATCGCGATCGTACGACCAAACGAACCGACATCCGAGATATTTTTGAGCATGTTTTGAGTTCCCTATACTTTAACATCATTTTAGAGCCTTGAAATAAGGTTAACGGGGCTTAAACGTGCCAAAAATGGGCCAAAATGCATGTTTCTGAAGTGCAGGGACTAAAACTGCAATTTCTGAACTTTGACCCTTAGGCGGGGCGCGTAAGGATTCATGTAATCCTTACGCGGGGCGCGTGAGGTCCCCAGTTCTGCAAAAATGTTTTTAACAGCTGGTTGCAGCTGTTTTGCACCTCCAAACCACTCTCAAATGGTTTCTAAGCATTCTATGGGCTGTTTTGGGACTCCCATGGTTTTAAAAATCAGTGGGCTATAGGTGGACGGCCAAGATTGAAGAACGCTTTGCGAGGAAGGATCTTAACGGTTCACCAAATCCTATAAATACCCATCCATCCCCAAGGCAAAACTCACTTGAATTCTGAGGTTGCTCTCTAAGTTGGGGTGCTTTGACACTTCATACCTGCGAGTACTCGGAATTCAATCTTGCGGGGACCCGTTGTAAGTATTCTTTCGTTCTTTTATTGCTTTTCGAGTCCGAAAGTCAAACTTTGTTTGACTTTCTGCATTGACCAGTTTATGGTCAATGCGAAGTTCGTTTGAACTTCATAACGTGAGCGTAATCACGATGGTTATAGTCCCTAGCGACTATACCTACTGATTACCACGTTATCTAGGCTTAGTGACGAGTCGTAGTTTCGGTCAAAATGCGTTTTCTTGCGCATTTTGTAACCAAACTACTTTAGGGTATTAAAACCGTTTGTTTTAATACCAAACCTGTTTTCTAACATTACTAAACATGTTCTAGCATGTTTAGCTCGTCGCTTTTAGGTTTGTGCTTGTTTAGGGTCGTAAGGGTAAGCGATCTAATCAATCGCTTATGCTTACGAACCCGACCCATTTGGTCGATCATTAGGATCCGACCAAACACTTTAGGTGACCATAGTATATAGGGAATAACCTTTCAAGGTTATACCTTATGGTCACGCCGTTAAAGTAGTTGTATGATAGGTAATGTATGTGCCTTAGGTAAATTACCAAAATACCCTTTTTACACTAAAATCCATTTTAAGCCTATGTAACATAATTTTTGGTATCTAAACTGATTTAGCAACAATATTAAGTGTGTTAAGGCATATCTTGCTTGTCATAGGGCTAGTTAGGCGTTTCAAGCGCGTTTTACGCAAACGACGCGTTAAAGTAGCATAAGCTACCTAAGCGGGTCGTAACGGGTCAAAAGCACTTAGGTTAGGTTTCGTTTTAGTATGAAGGCTTTGTCAAACCATATTACATAAGTTCCCACACTTATTTGGTTTACGAACCCTCGTACTACCCGATCCTCCGATAGGTCCGTTTATTAATATAGATGCCTTTATAGGTGCCGTTTGATTCCGTGATCTTCTAGCATTGCTTGGTGGTTGTTCTACGACTTCTAAGCAATCACAAGTGAGTACATAGACCCCTCTTTTACTGTTTTCCAAACATTTTGGGGTGAAACACATGTGCCTACTTGTTACTTTCGTGTTTTCTTGTTTTCACATCATATGCTTGCTATGTTCTTTAGTACATTCATAGTACATGATTTCATTACATTGTTTTGCTATGTATGTTAACTTAACATGCTAGCACATTGATTTACATTACATTACTTTGCTAAATATGTTTACATGACATATTAGCACATTGTTTTACATGACTTTTCTGCTCTGTATGTTTACTTAGCATATTTAGCACATTGTTTTCACGTAACTTGCTTACATTTGGTATGACATTTGGTATGCATAAACGGTTCTTTACTACATTCATTAACATTGATCACGCCGCTCGGTAGTAAGTAGTGGTACCATAGGACTTGACAAATCCCGTTCCTAACATCCTGGGTTGGTGTGGATGTAAGGAATGACTGAATCCGTGAACATTTTACTTTGATAACCTTTACTCTAAGGTTATCCTGCTGTCTCAAGGCTTGAATGTAATGCGTTAACTTACCACATAAATGTTTGTATCAATAAAACAAGTTTTCTACTTGGCAAAACATAACTTTTTGATTTACTCAAAATACTTTGTTTTGTTCCTTTTTACTTATGGTTAAGTATTCTCATTTTGTTACTTACCATACATAACTTTTGTTTATACATAACTACATGACTGCATTTTGGGTTTTAAACATTGACAATGGTTTGGACAAGAACATTTGATGATTGGTTTGAACATGAACTATATGCTTTGGTGGTTTGTTTAAGTGACTTAAGTAGCGATATGCGTGTAGTATGATACAAGCATGGTGGATACGCCGCTGGTACTTCCTATATATAAGTGCTTGTATTGTACTACGTGTCATAGCGTTATTTAAATCATTTGGTTTGGACTTATACATTTTTACACGAGTAATACATTTTTCACAAGACTTCGTTTTACCAAAACAAACTTGCTTTATGCAACTTATTTTACTTGGTTATTCTTAAACCATACATAATCCTTTTATTTATATTTATCATCAAACTTTATCGCTTTCCAAATGATTTACAAAACAAAACATTTTACAAGGTTCATGACTGACTTTTATTAAACAGTTTTCTTAAACTTATAAGTCATGAATCCTATTTTTCACAAAACCTATGTTACTCACAGGCATTTTTATGCTGACGTACCTATTTTCACATGTGTTTCAGGAGCAAATGCGTAGGATGATCGTGACACGCTAGGGTGGACTTGGGCCTTAGTGACATAAAACAGAACTAGACGTAGTTTAATTTCGTCATGTGCTCTTTATTTCTGTAGTTTTAAGACAATGTAACTTTTTGGTTCTTGTTTGAAACAATGTATTCCACCCCTGGGTGATGAATAAAATAATATTTTAATTACCTTGGTTGTGGAACAATAATTCTGTTACAACACTCCCCGATGTTTCCGCCACGATTTGATGTTTTACGTGGTCGGGGTGTGACAGAAGAGTTGGTATCAGAGCCAATGGTTATAGGGAATTAGGTTATTAGTAATGCATTGACCTAGACTATAACCTTTCTAGGACCCCAACACAAGTTGTCTTGTGTTTAGATTTTAAAACATGCACTTCACCTATCCTTAGGTGATCATCAAAACAAGAACCCAGATTTCTAAAACGATTTTTGAAAAACAATCCTCTATTTTTCAAATGATTTATTTTATTATTTTGAACCCTTCCAGTTTAACTCATATTTGGCTTAGTGCCTTTCGAGTTTTCAAAATCCCGTCAAAGTTTGGGTCTAAATGATGTGAACACGTGCAAACTGGAAGAGTGAATGCCTGTGCCCTGAGTTTTCTGTCTAAGGCTAGAGTGTTCGTACAAATCCACATAATCGGACCAGTCACTCTTACCTGGGAACTCTTGGGGTGAGTGTTCACTTATAGGCGAGCATATCTTCGCTAAGCATTGTTTATGGACCCATTTACTTTGAGTAGTCGCTGTGTGTCATTTGTTTGCTTTGTGATACAGACGAATGACCACCATCCTTGCTTTGTTGATTTTGTTTCATCTCGTTCTTTTCATCTAATCATCTCACTCGTTTCCTCTCGTGTTTTCCTCTTTCTAGCATGCCTCCTCGACGCGAAAATCAGCTACCGAATGCCGAACTGGCAGAAATCATCGCACAGCATATGGCTGCTACGTTCCCGAATCTTATTGCTTAGCTTAACCAAGCCAACATCAATCAGAACGCTCCTTGTAACTTCAAGAGCTTCAATTCGGCTAAACCACTCAAGTTCAGTGGTACTGAGGGGGCAACTGGGCTCCTTCAATGGTTTGAGAGCATTGAGAATACTTTTCGTCATGTTCAGTGTCCTGATAATCGCAAGGTCGAGTTTGCTTCTAGTGTTTTTCAAAAGAGGGCGTTGACATGGTGGAACGGGGTTATGAGAGATCGGGGTGCTGAAGTCGCTTTAGCACAAACATGGGCTGAGTTAAGGACTCTCATGATGAGTGAGTTCTGTCCTCGTCATGAATTGCGAACGCTGGAAAGGGAGTTTGATGATCTAAAGCAGTTTAGTGGTGAGCACCGGGCATATACTGACAGGTTCGAAGAGTTGAGCTTGTTATGCCCAACAATGGTTACCCCACTTGATAAAGCTATCGAGAGATACATTGATGGTCTGCCTGACTCTGTGCAAGACATAGTTACTGGTAGTAAACCTACCACTGTTCGTCAGGCAATCGAACTATCTGCAACGTTGACTGAATCCCAGATTCGAAAGGGAAAGTTGCATAGAAAGGGTGACAAGAAGGGTAAGAAGCAGGATTCTGATAAGAAGGATAGCAAGAAAGGTAAGAACAAGAAGGGGAGTGATGCGGGTTCTTCGAGGGGTTCGAGGAAGCGGAAGGCTTCCCAGAACTATGCCGTTACTACTCAGGCTCAAGCTGCTCAAAATCAGCCTGCGCAACCTCCTGCCAAGAAAACGTACTATGGCAATGCACCTCTGTGCAACAGGTGTAACGGACATCATCAACCACACCATCAGTGCCGTCAATGCACCAATTGCGGAAGACCTGGTCATCTCGCTGCTACATGCCGCATTCCTGTCAATCAGAATCGGGCAGCTCAAAACCCGGCTCAACAAGTTGCCCAGCCTCTTGCTCAGCAACAAGGTCAAGCAGCACGACCTCACTTTCCCCCAGGCTCTTGTTACAACTGTGGGGATCTGACCCACTTCCACAACCAGTGTCCAAGGTTGATAAATGCGAACCCAGTTCAAGCTCAGGCTCGTGGACGAGCTTTTAACATGAATGCTGTTGAGGCACAAGCCGACAACGAAGTGGTGAACGGTACGTTCTTTGTTAATAATCAACCTGCGTCTGTTCTTTTTGATTCAAGGGCCGATAAGAGTTTTGTGTCGTTATCTTTTGAGCCTTTGCTTCGCGTGTCTAGAACGAAACTAGGTAAGCCTTTAACTGTTGAAGTTGCGAATGGTGAACCCGTTGTTCTTGATTCTGTTCTTCGCAACTTTCAATTGAACCTTAGCAACCATCTCTTTCCTATTGACCTCACCCCTATGCATCTTGGAAGCTTCGACATTATCGTGGGTATGGATTGGTTAGCCAAGCATCACACAGAGGTAGTTTGTTTCGAGAAGATCGTTCGTGTACCGCTCCCGTCAGGTGAGATCCTTCAGGTTCGTGGTGAGAAACCTGTTAGTAGCCTCAAGCTTATGTCTTGTTTTCAAGCTCGGAAGTATCTGCGAAAGAACTATGTGGCCTTCTTGGCACATGTTACGGCAGATAAAGACCTAGGCAAGCCTATTCAAGATATCCCTGTTGTTCGGGATTATCAGGAGTTGTTTCCTGAAGAGTTGCCTGGTCTACCCCCAGCACGCCAAGTCGAGTTCCATATCGATCTCGTACCTGGTGCAAATCCTATTGCTAGAGCTCCGTATCGCCTTGCACCGTCTGAGATGCAAGAGCTATCTAAGCAGCTTCAGGAGCTTTCTGACAAAGGTTTTATCCGTCCTAGCTTTTCTCCTTGGGGTGCTCCCGTTTTTTTTGTCAAGAAGAAGGATGGATCCTTCAGAATGTGTATCGATTATCGTGAGCTGAATAAGCTTACCATCAAGAATCGATATCCCCTACCTCGCATTGATGATCTCTTTGACCAGTTACAGGGTGCTACTTGCTTTTCGAAGATTGATCTTCGTTCTGGGTATCATCAACTTCGTGTGCATGAAGAGGATATTCCCAAAACAGCATTTCGCACTCGATATGGGCATTACGAGTTCACAGTCATGCCATTCGGTTTGACCAATGCTCCTGCTGTTTTCATGGACTTGATGAATAGGGTCTGCAAGCCTTATTTAGACAAGTTCATCATCGTTTTCATTGATGATATCTTAATTTATTCTAAGACGCGAGCTGATCACGAGCAACATCTTCGTCTTACTCTGGAACTCCTAAAGAAAGAGCAACTTTTTGCCAAATTCTCCAAGTGCGAATTTTGGCTTAAGGAAGTTCAATTTTTGGGTCATATTGTCAACGAACAAGGTATTCATGTAGATCTCTCCAAGATCAGTGCGATTAAGGATTGGGATACGCCAACTACTCCTACTGAGGTTCGTTCATTCCTTGGTCTTGCGGGTTATTACCGCCGCTTCATTGAAAACTTCTCAAAGATTGCAGTTCCTCTAACTGCTCTAACTCAGAAGAACAAACCCTTTGAATGGGGTTATAAGCAAGAAAAAGCGTTTCAGACCTTGAAGCAGAAGCTTTGTGATGCACCTATTCTAACTTTGCCTGAGGGCAATGATGATTTTGTCGTCTACTGCGATGCATCAAAATTGGGTCTTGGCTGTGTTCTGATGCAAAGGAACAAAGTCATAGCCTACGCATCTAGACAATTGAAGGTACATGAGAGAAACTACACCACTCATGATCTTGAGTTAGGTGCAGTTGTTTTCGCTCTCAAAATCTGGAGACATTATTTGTACGGTACAAAATGCGTGGTTTTCACTGACCACAAAAGTCTCCAGCACATCTTCAACCAGAAGGAACTCAACATGAGGCAAAGACGTTGGGTCGAACTCCTAAACGACTATGATTGTGAAATTCGCTACCATCCTGGTAAAGCGAATGTTGTGGCTGACGCATTAAGTCGAAAGGAACGTACTATGCTTCATTGTGTTCGTGATCAATCTGCTATCCAAGCTCGATCCGATATTCAAGCCCGCATTTCTCAGGCTCAGCATGCTTGTGTTTCACAAGACTTGATGGGTAAGGAATTACCCTATCACATTAAGCCTGATCTTGTTCTGAAGGAAGATGGATCGTATTATTTCATGGACCGTTTGTGGGTCCCAAGCCAAGATGATCTTCGTGCTTTGCTTATGGATGAGGCCCATAAGTCTCGTTATTCTATCCATCCTGGCTCAGACAAGATGTATAAGGATCTTCGTACTCGGTATTGGTGGCCTGGTATGAAGAAAGACATTGCCTTATACGTTTCAAAATGCCTTACTTGTCTCAAGGTCAAGGCTGAACACCAACATCCTTATGGTCTTTTGGAGCAACCTGAGATCCCAGTTTGGAAATGGGAAAACATTGCTATGGATCTCATTACCAAACTTCCGCGCACTAAGAAAGGTCATGATGCCATCTGGGTAATTGTGGATCGCCTTACTAAATCAGCGCATTTCTTGCCAATCCGTGAGGATTTTTCTGCTGAAAAGTTGGCTAAAATCTATGTGGATGAAATTGTATCTCGACATGGTGTTCCTTTGAACATTATTTCTGATAGGGATGCTCGCTTTTCTTCTCGATTTTGGAGAACCATGTAATCCGCTATGGGGACCCAACTCAATCTGAGCACGGCCTATCATCCACAAACTGATGGCCAAACTGAAAGAACAATCCAGACTTTGGAGGATATGCTTAGAGCTTGTGTGATCGACTTCGGTGGTAGTTGGGATTCACATCTTCCATTGATTGAATTCTCCTACAACAACAGTTATCACTCCAGCATCAACATGGCTCCTTTCGAGGCTCTCTATGGTCGAAAATGTCGTTCACCAGTCTGCTGGAATGAGATAGGTGAGGCTCAGATTACTGGACCTGACCTCATTCTGGAGACAACTGACAAGGTAAAGAAAGTTCGTGATAACTTACAGACAGCTCGAAGCCGTCAAAAGAGTTACGCGGACCTAAAACGCAAGCCCTTGGATTTTCAAGTCGGTGATCGTGTATTACTTAAGGTCTCACCATGGAAGGGTGTGATCAGATTTGGAAAGAAAGGAAAACTTGCACCTAGATATGTTGGACCATTCCAGATCGTCGAAAGAATCGGTAAGGTAGCCTACAGACTTCAATTGCCTCCTGAACTTGGAAATGTTCATCCTACCTTCCACGTATCCAATCTCAAGAAGTGCTTAGCTGATGAGAACCTTCACATACCTCTCGACGAGATTCGTGTTGATAAAACACTCCACTTTGTTGAGAAACCTGTGGAAATTATGGATCGTGAAGTCAAATGGCTTAAACGCAAGCGCATTCCATTGGTTAAAGTTCGCTGGGAATCTAAACGTGGACCTGAGTTTACTTGGGAACGTGAAGATCAAATGAAGGCGAAGTATCCACATCTATTCTCACGAGTTTCCTCTAAACGAATTTCGGGACGAAATTCCCACAAGTAGGGGAGACTGTGACATTTGTGCTTGTAGTCATTGTAAACGTTCGGTTATCAATGAAATAAAGTTATTTGATCCCTATATTTGTTTCTTTATGCTTGATGTTTTTCATGTTTTGGCTTTTATTCGATTTCAAACTCTATATCGCTTTCTGGAGAATTATACGCAAACTGGTGCGTAAGCGTATTCAGTTAAATGCGACAAATGCTCCGGAACATCAATTTATGCTTAACATACCTTAAATAACCTTTACATAACTTAGAAATAAGTTTTGAAGGCTTTGGTATGGCAAAATCTAGTTTATTCGCTTACAGGGACTAAAATTGACAAACTGTGAAAGTATGCCAATCTGAACTGTAACGAACATTCCGGAACATGATCATAAGTTAAACACACCTTAAATATCCTTTACATAGCTTAGAAATAGGCTTTGAGGGGTTTGGTGTGCTAAAATAAACTTTATGCTCATTTAGGGACTAAAAGTGTCAAAAAGTGCATAAGTTTGCACTTCGCGCATATCTTACGTTCTGAATACTTCCGGACATCCAAAAATTTATGTAAGCATTAAAATATTATGTCTTAATGTTTGGCATGAGAAAAATCCATTCGTCGCGCAATTTGGATCGTTTTTCGCGCTTATGCGCATTCCGTCGTAATTAAGCGAACATCGCGATCGTACGACCAAAAGAACCGACATCCGAGATATTTTTGAGCATGTTTTGAGTTCCCTATACTTTAACATCATTTTAGAGCCTTGAAATGAGGTTAACAGGGCTTAAACGTGCCAAAAATGGGCCAAAATGCATGTTTCTGAAGTGCAGGGACTAAAACTGCAATTTCTGAACTTTGACCCTTAGGCGGGGCGCGTAAGGATTCATGTAATCCTTACGCGGGGCGCGTGAGGTCCCCAGTTCTGCAAAAATGTTTTTAACAGCTGGTTGCAGCTGTTTTGCACCTCCAAACCACTCTCAAATGGTTTCTAAGCATTCTATGGGCTGTTTTGGGACTCCCATGGTTTTAAAAATCAGTGGGCTATAGGTGGACGGCCAAGATTGAAGAACGCTTTGCGAGGAAGGATCTTAACGGTTCACCAAATCCTATAAATACCCATCCATCCCCAAGGCAAAACTCACTTGAATTCTGAGGTTGCTCTCTAAGTTGGGGTGCTTTGACACTTCATACCTGCGAGTACTCGGAATTCAATCTTGCGGGGACCCGTTGTAAGTATTCTTTCGTTCTTTTATTGCTTTTCGAGTCCGAAAGTCAAACTTTGTTTGACTTTCTGCATTGACCAGTTTATGGTCAATGCGAAGTTCGTTTGAACTTCATAACGTGAGCGTAATCACGATGGTTATAGTCCCTAGCGACTATACCTACTGATTACCACGTTATCTAGGCTTAGTGACGAGTCGTAGTTTCGGTCAAAATGCGTTTTCTTGCGCATTTTGTAACCAAACTACTTTAGGGTATTAAAACCGTTTGTTTTAATACCAAACCTGTTTTCTAACATTACTAAACATGTTCTAGCATGTTTAGCTCGTCGCTTTTAGGTTTGTGCTTGTTTAGGGTCGTAAGGGTAAGCGATCTAATCAATCGCTTATGCTTACGAACCCGACCCATTTGGTCGATCATTAGGATCCGACCAAACACTTTAGGTGACCATAGTATATAGGGAATAACCTTTCAAGGTTATACCTTATGGTCACGCCGTTAAAGTAGTTGTATGATAGGTAATGTATGTGCCTTAGGTAAATTAACAAAATACCCTTTTTACACTAAAATCCATTTTAAGCCTATGTAACATAATTTTTGGTATCTAAGCTGATTTAGCAACAATATTAAGTGTGTTAAGGCATATCTTGCTTGTCATAGGGCTAGTTAGGCGTTTCAAGCGCGTTTTACGCAAACGACGCGTTAAAGTAGCATAAGCTACCTAAGCGGGTCGTAACGGGTCAAAAGCACTTAGGTTAGGTTTCGTTTTAGTATGAAGGCTTTGTCAAACCATATTACATAAGTTCCCACACTTATTTGGTTTACGAACCCTCGTACTACCCGATCCTCCGATAGGTCCGTTTATTAATATAGATGCCTTTATAGGTGCCGTTTGATTCCGTGATCTTCTAGCATTGCTTGGTGGTTGTTCTACGACTTCTAAGCAATCACAAGTGAGTACATAGACCCCTCTTTTACTGTTTTCCAAACATTTTGGGGTGAAACACATGTGCCTACTTGTTACTTTCGTGTTTTCTTGTTTTCACATCATATGCTTGCTATGTTCTTTAGTACATTCATAGTACATGATTTCATTACATTGTTTTGCTATGTATGTTAACTTAACATGCTAGCACATTGATTTACATTACATTACTTTGCTAAATATGTTTACATGACATATTAGCACATTGTTTTACATGACTTTTCTGCTCTGTATGTTTACTTAGCATATTTAGCACATTGTTTTCACGTAACTTGCTTACATTTGGTATGACATTTGGTATGCATAAACGGTTCTTTACTACATTCATTAACATTGATCACGCCGCTCGGTAGTAAGTAGTGGTACCATAGGACTTGACAAATCCCGTTCCTAACATCCTGGGTTGGTGTGGATGTAAGGAATGACTGAATCCGTGAACATTTTACTTTGATAACCTTTACTCTAAGGTTATCCTGCTGTCTCAAGGCTTGAATGTAATGCGTTAACTTACCACATAAATGTTTGTATCAATAAAACAAGTTTTCTACTTGGCAAAACATAACTTTTTGATTTACTCAAAATACTTTGTTTTGTTCCTTTTTACTTATGGTCAAGTATTCTCATTTTGTTACTTACCATACATAACTTTTGTTTATACATAACTACATGACTGCATTTTGGGTTTTAAACATTGACAATGGTTTGGACAAGAACATTTGATGATTGGTTTGAACATGAACTATATGCTTTGGTGGTTTGTTTAAGTGACTTAAGTAGCGATATGCGTGTAGTATGATACAAGCATGGTGGATACGCCGCTGGTACTTCCTATATATAAGTGCTTGTATTGTACTACGTGTCATAGCGTTATTTAAATCATTTGGTTTGGACTTATACATTTTTACACGAGTAATACATTTTTCACAAGACTTCGTTTTACCAAAACAAACTTGCTTTATGCAACTTATTTTACTTGGTTATTCTTAAACCATACATAATCCTTTTATTTATATTTATCATCAAACTTTATCGCTTTCCAAATGATTTACAAAACAAAACATTTTACAAGGTTCATGACTGACTTTTATTAAACACTTTTCTTAAACTTATAAGTCATGAATCCTATTTTTCACAAAACCTATGTTACTCACAGGCATTTTTATGCTGACGTACCTATTTTCACATGTGTTTCATGAGCAAATGCGTAGGATGATCGTGACACGCTAGGGTGGACTTGGGCCTTAGTGACATAAAACAGAACTAGACGTAGTTTAATTTCGTCATGTGCTCTTTATTTCTGCAGTTTTAAGACAATGTAACTTTTTGGTTCTTGTTTGAAACAATGTATTCCACCCCTGGGTGATGAATAAAATAATATTTTAATTACCTTGGTTGTGGAACAATAATTCTGTTACAACACTCCCTGATGTTTCCACCACGATTTGATGTTTTACGTGGTCGGGGTGTGACAAGTATGCTGTGGAATACACAAAGAAATGTAATGCTTGTCAAAGACATAGCATTATCCTTCATCAACCAGCGGAGCTCCTTCATCCTATTATTACCAGATTTGATGGCCAGTTATCAACAAAGAATGGCTGGAGCATACAACAAGAATGTCAGGTTCAGAAGATTTCAAGGTCCCTACTTAATTGAAGCTGAAGCAGGAAAGGGGGCATATCATTTGTTAACAATAGATGGTGACCTCTTACCAAGAGCTTGGAATGTTGTTCATCTAAAGAAATACTTTAAGTAAGAAGGATCAGGGATCCTCAGCGATACCAGTATTCTGATTAAGGATCTGGGATCCTCAAAGGATATATGATTCTACATTTGGTAACACATTACTTTCATTTTCATTCATTTTATACTTATTACTTATCATAAGGCAAAGATGTTAAACATTTAACATCTATTTTCATAAAGTTTAAGCTTTTGCAGAGTTATTATCATTTTACAGAAGATCAAAGTGGTTGGCCAACTCTCTAAATTTTATTTGGGCTTGTCCCCAGTTATTTGGGCTTGTCCCCAGTTTTTTGGGCTTGTCCCCAGTTTTGGGCATGTCCCCAGTTTTGGGCCTGTCCCCAGTTTCACCAGTAGCGCACAATGATCCTGGTGCAGTTCAAGGCAATGCGACTAGTACCCGCTTTAGGGGCTGACAATTTCATTGTACTGGCTGTATTCAGGATCCTACGTATAATGGTAGACGTACCATACATCTGTTCCTAAGGTTTCTAACGTTTTCACGTTAGCTAAGGTTTCGGCATTTTCATGTCGCTCACGTTTGGATAGTCGCCAGTGAGGGCCATACTCCAGTTTTCACAAGTTATTTGGGCTTGTCCCCAGTTATTTGGGCTTGTCCCCAGTTTATTTGGGCTTGTCCCCAGTTATTTAGGCTTGTCCCCAGTTTGTTGGGCTTGTCCCCAGTTTATTTGGGCTTGTCCCCAGTTATTATGGGTTCATTCCCAATTATTTGGCTTGGTCCCAAGTTTGTTTTTCTTACAGGATCTTGGAGCTCTAAAGTTGTACAAGTTTTGACAATAAGGATCCTGGATCCTCGAAACTTTACTTTTCACAGTTTGTTTATTCAGTATTAATTTACAAGGATATAAAATCCTAACTTGGATTCACTGGTATGTTATATTCTAACTTTTTCTAAGCTGCAAGTTGTCTCTTATCCTTTTTGGTTAAGGATCATTGATCCACATTTGTTTGAACACTTCTAGTTTTCTGTTAAAATTTTAACATTATCATCAGATTTCCAATAACTTTCCAGTTGTTTGGCGATGATATCTTTGGAAATAGAAAGCATACATGAAAAATAAAAAGGGAAGAAACAACAGTAAATGTAGCTAAAAAGGTTTAATGTTATTACCCATTCATTATGTATCAAATCATCTGGCCTGGATTTCACCAGCAAAACCGTGGACCCTCCACCCAGGCCGGATAAGGCTATCTAACAGTTAAAGTGTCTATGCATAAATTAAAGTGCAGGAAGGTTAATAGCGAACTGTGTAGAAGGATTCATTCTCCACAAACAGAAGGATCTTCTTGTTTGTAAAGGCATTTGAGGAGTTATCTCTAACTCTATATTTTGCAATGATGATTATAGCAGGTCTTATCAGTAACGACTAGTTATCAGTAACAACTAGTTACCAGCAGCAACGGCCAGTCCGCTTTTAACGGAAATATGACAGCTGTGAATCCTTATCACAACTACTATATTGGGGGCAATTGTTAGGGCATGGATTTTATGCTAAGGATCATCTATCCTGAGACTGGGCATGGATCACGGATCCTTAACGGATTATGCAAGGAGTCTGAGGATCCAGAGTCTGAGGATCCAGAGTCTGAGGATCCCGTGTCTGAGGATCCAGAATCCTTAACAGAACTTATAATTTCTAACAATTGTCATGTTTTTAATGTATATACGCAGATAATGGACTTAGTGGACTAAATCTCAGCTAGAATCTCAGGAATATTCGTTCAAGATGCCCCACATGTGATATTTTCACAACAGTTATGGGAAAAGAACGTGGGGGCTTCCTTATTTTTCGCAAAGTTAGTTGTTAGCAGTTTTTCCTATTATTTTAGGGGATATTGAGTTGGTAAAACACACAAGTTTCGACACAACACCTCTGCTACTCGCTCTCAAACACACACACACACACACACACATACACTAGAATTCATTGTAACAAGCTCAATATCTTCCAAAGTTGTAATCTTTTTATGCAATATAGTTGGTGATCGGTAGTTTCCATCACCCGAGGTTTTTTATGCCGGAGATCATCTCTTGATCAAGGGCTTTTTCCTCGTACAAATCCTTGTGTCACCTCTTTATTTGATTTGAAAGTTGTTCATACAATTGTTCATATATTCAAGCATCACACCTCACAACAAAAGATTTGGTTGCATTATCCTTGCTTGATTTTTGACCAAAACACTACCCAATGAGGACGAACATACGTATTCTACACAAGGAGAATACGCAGGATTAATATTGGCATCCTACCCATGGAGGATGGCGGTACATATCCTACCCAAGGAGGATATGTAGGTTCCGTTTTAATTCTTTAACCCATTCCCAACCACCGGGAATCCCATGCCTTAGAATGTGTGTGAACTCACCAAGGTTTGCACAGTAAGGTTAATTTCTTTGTTTAACAGTTGATCAAATACGTCCTATAAAGAGTACCAACCACAATCAACCCCACTTGCACATAAACCACATATTTTACACAAAAATAACTTATACACTACTAGTTCACACGTTACACGGTCATTGCACAAGTAGCATACATAAAGTTCAAGTCATGATCAAATAATGCATTAGCTTAGTATTTTTAGGCAATCACCTAGCATATAGTGTTTCTAAATCAATTACACATCCGATTTACATTACACACACTTAACTTCTTTAACTCAAGTTGGCGAATTACCAAACCAAATAACCCGCCTATGTTTGGTGCGACTCGAGGTACAAGTGCACCTGCTACTCAACCCGTGGCCCAATTCCCCTTATGCAACCCAATAATACGCGGCCCACTATCAAAGCCCAACATAATACACAAGTGGGCCGTGACTTGTGCGACCCGTACGAGTCCAGCCCAATGGAGTCGGTCTGATATATATTTGGCCCAATTAAACCTAAGGCCCACTAATGAAGACCCGTGTACACACAACTGGGCCTAATACTATGTGATGTTACATCACAGCCCAAGTGCATATGTACATATACTCGTTACCCAGGTGTGCGGCCCAAGAAGATTTTTACCCACATTATCATGTAATTTATTATTTTCCCAGGCCCAGCTGTTTACACCCTTAACAGCATGATCCATCCCTCCATTTAATCATGTACGGCCCACCAATATTACCTTACATAAAAACCCACTAAATTATACCAATCCAATTTCCCATCCATAGGTCATTCTACATTAGTTATTAATTTGTTGAGTTTGGTACAAGTATTCCATAAGAAAACACATTACACTTAATCATATAGTGAGCATCATGAATTTATATTGCAATCTATCCCCTCATCCGATTAACAAACAAATGTATCACCCTATGGTTGAATCGGCCCATCTAACATTCATCTCCATACGACTCGAAATCATGGTTTAAACTTCATATATCACTTCCAGATCATTATAACTAGACTCACGCAATTAACCAAAATAGCAATTATTCATCAGTGATTAAATTAACATCACATACTCAACCTTATGCAGCCCCAATCCTAGTAACATGTGTGCGGCCCAACTACTAGCAAAGATTAAATCAAATAGGCACATATCATATCGATCTAACAGGCAATTGCGAGTGGCATATCATCATTCATCCTCATACAGATTCACACAATATTCTATAACACATAACCAATCAAGATTATACAAAAGTAAACTGGACTTAAGTAATTATATCTATGCTTTCTAGTGGCAGGATGATCCACACAAATACCTCACCCCACCAAACATTTGATTTACAAACAATATATACGTGTATTCAGATCTTATGAACTTTACATATAGTTTCTAGAATCATGCTCCAAATCTAAACACACCAATACATGTTCACATGTGATCAAAATAAGTTAAATAGGCATGAGATGATACTAACCGATGATAGAGAGTGCACAATATCTACCGAACTTCGATGAAGAGAAGGGGGAGGGGTATCTACTGCCGCATGTATTAATGGGAATAGGTAGGGTTAAATTTGAGTATGAGATAATAGATATAGGAGGATACGTGCACATAAATAATATTAGATTGGCGGTTCATGCGATTGGGCTGTAGGGTGTTGATTGGGCCGAAATATTCACACAGGGAAAGGCAGCAACCGAAATATATATATTTGATGTTAATTGAACGCACATGGGGGGGGGGTTAGAGGGTTTGGTTTGGGTTAGTTTACTTAAGTACTATATGATTATTATTATTATTATAAACCTAAGATCAACTAATAAAGATTTATATACATAAACGTAAAATATTCACCCTAAGGATTCGGGCCTCAAAAGCTTCGAGTTATGCGGTTTGTATCATGGTTCAAACGGTTCAGGTAGGTTTATCACCAAATGGACTTGGTTTCGACTACAAGTTCGCACGCAATAACTAAACGAGTATAAATTTAATTTGTCGGAAATAGATAAGTATATCTATTTATTTGCAAGAGAGAAACGAACTATTTATACCTCGAAATTACGGGTTGTCACATCATCCCCAAGTTGAAAGAAATTTCGTCCCAAAATTTAGCACGTAGTTGCTGATGAAGCTAGTTAAGTTGCGTGGTTTCCTGGTTTTCCTGGGGTGTCACATCATCCCCCCGTTGGTTTGGAATTTCGTCCCGAAATTCCGTAGTAGCTTCAGCCTCAGTAGTGGTTGCACTTCTCTCGAACAACTGGGGATACTTGTGCTTCATTTGATCTTCTCGTTCCTAGGTGAACTCTGGGCCACGACGGGAGTTCCAGCGAACTCGAACAAGAGGTATTCTGGTACGCTTGAGAATCTTAACATCTCGATCAGTAATCTCTACTGGTTCCTCGACGAATTGCAACTGATCGTCGATAGTGAGCTCCTTGAGAGGAACTATGAGGGTCTCATCTGACAGACACTTCTTCAGATTCGACACGTGGAATACGTTGTGAACTCCGCTGAGTTCTGCAGGTAAATTCAGTTTGTGTAGGATCGTTTTCGGACCCGAACGAGTCGATCAGAAAAGTTTTACTCAATACGAAAGGCAGAAATAGACGTATCAAGGTCAATTCAGTAAGAATATCACTTTAAACTGTCGATTTGATTGATATAATGATGTTTTACAGCGTGACGACACTTCGGCAGCACTTCGTTGCAAAACCGGAAAATCTATTTATGATTTTGCTTGAATGATCCTATATATAGGCATCAGATTCCGCTTGAACATGACATGTTCATTTCAAGCGGAATTAACATCAATGTTTCAAGCGAAATCATCATGACAATCTCGAGCGGAATTAGAACAATTCTTGATTTCGCTTGAAAGTGACCTGATGTCATTTCGAGCGGAATCACCTCTAATTCTCACTTTCTTGATTTTCGTGCCCTGATTTAACTAGTTCTATACAAGACTCGATACAAGACGAAGTCGACAGACGCATGCACCAACAACCCCCCCCCCCCTCGAATATTGACGAGTCTTTAGTGTCGAGTCTTCACATCTTCAATCTTTATCAGTCTTCGGGCTTCTTTTCAAAGTATTTTAAACTGTAAAGCATCCTTCAAAACTCTCTCTTTTCTTCTCTATCATCACCAACAAACTCCCTCGAACTCCTTTATCAGGATCTGAACTTGGCTCTTGCTACACTTGATCAGATCTCTTGATTCCTTAAGTTCATCAGCTTCAACATTCTTAGGATCAGAATCTGGCACTTTGTCCTTCAGACTCCCCCTCTCAGTAATGCTGGGATCGCAGTCTGGCTTTCACAGGTTCAAGATCGTCGCCTGGCTCATACTCTGCTCAGAATCGAAATCCTGGCTTTCTTTAATCACAAGCTTCTCAGGATCGATTCACCCAGCTCTTACTCAAACCTGCACATTCTCTACCACAAACATAAGCTTTTTATGATAAAGATTTAACAGTCTTAGACACTACTTGTAGATCTCTTACAAACCACTTGCAGAAAAGATTTTAAAAACCTTTTAAACATAAACTTCCCAAACCTGTTCGTCATGTTTAGCACTTGAGATTTTGAAAATCAGCTTTTCAACACCAGTTGTCGAAAATCTTTTTGAATTTTTCAAAATCTATGCTAAAACACACATAAAATCTTTTTGGATTTTTGAATTTAATGAAAATGCAGTAAAGATATGAGACAAATCACCAACATCGTTAAGCTTCATTTCATTTTAAGTTCTAAACAATTCACCTAGATTGTCAGTATGCTGGTCCACTTAAATATTCACACAAAGTTCAATTGTTTCGAGATACGAGATTAATGTCTTAAGCACTTAAACTTATTCGCGTGTCCCATTACTTGAATATACTCCCGTATCCAGATCCCAATATTAAGTCTTACAGGTGACTATACCTAGATGATATCTGTAAGGGGTTAAACGCGAAACCGTGAGAGCTTGTCACACCCCCAAAATCCACCTGCGGAGTATCACCACTTGGGAGCGTGACTGACCAGGATCAAGCCACCAATCATATAGAACAATATATATAGTAAAAGTAATTGCTATTAAACCCAACCCAATCCATATGAAAGGTGTTCCAAAAACATAAGTAAGTCATCATTGTTTAGCGGAAGCGTATGAATAAAACCCATCGTAATAAAGTATCAAGTATCATAAGTGTTTAACAAGATAATCACGATCCAAGCCCACAACGACCAGCTCCTCCCTGTGCAAGCTCCATGTATCTAACGACCTGCGAGGCATGTAACAGAGGATCAACAACTAGTTGAGCGAGTTCACAGAAAGTAAATGCGTAATAGTAAGTTCGTTTGTAACATGTGGCTCTACTGGGCCGATAGTACGTTCTATTGGTGGGGGATTCCCATGTTGTATATCCACTAGACTATTCGTAACCATATGTGTTCTTCACAATCCGAGAACAGTAGTAAGTATAAGTTCACGTAGGTCTTACGTGAGTATCCTTCACATCCGAGGATAGTAATTAAGTATAAGTATCCTTCACAACCGAGGATAGTAATATGTATAAGTATCCTTCACAACCGAGGATAGTAGTATGTATAAGTATCCTTCACAACCAAGGATAGTAGTATGTATAAGTATCCTTCACAACCGAGGATAGTAGTAAGTATATGTGTACGTAGATTGCACGTATGTGTCCTGCACAACCGAGGACGATGGTATGGTAGTCTAGTAATAGTGTCAGTACGAATCTATTCAACCTTATTCCTTTAAAACCCATTCCCAAGCCCCGGGAATCCCATGCCTTAGTAAGGGTGTGAACTCACCTTGGTTTGCTCGGTATGCTTAGCTATTGGTGCACAACAATTCAGTCAAAGCCTATACGCACGTATACCAAACTGTTCAGTATTCACATTTAACCACGTATTTCATCACAAGTTGCTTTCATGCGATATACCCACATAATATCATGCAACAAGTAATAGTTGATCATGTAACACACTTAACCATAGCATACATCGAAACCATCACATGCACTAAACACTTGAGTTACATGGAAGTTATATCACATTGTAATAATTCATTATACACCCTTACAGCATTATTCATCATAATATTATGTGGTAAGTGTGGCATTCCTCACTACTATTCATCCGCATGTCCCCACCCAAGCATCATATAGCACGTAACGTTTAACACATAGATGGCCGTAACTAGATCACATCACCCAAGTATTTAAAACTCGGACAAGGAGTTGGGGGGGGGGCTTTCCGTTCAAAAAGTCAGACAAGAGGAAATGAGGGTTAAAACTCAGACAAGGTAAGAGTTTTTGGGGCCAAGGAACTCGGACAAGAACATGAGGAGGGTCACAAGGTCGGACAAGGGAGCTCCCTTCACAAACTCGGACAACCCTTGTCCTTTAAAACTCGGACCACTCACACCTTAAGAGCTCGGACCTTCTTGAATCAACAAAAGTCGGACTCTTTATCATCACACAAACTCAGACAACCATACAAGTGAAGAACTCGGACCCTTGCACCATTACAAAACTCGGACTGCATTAACATCTTAAAGGTCGGACACCATTTTCATATGTAAAACTCGGACTCACAATCATGTTTAAAGATCGGACCTTTATGTTTTGTTTTAAAAATTCGGACCACCCTTCCAAGGGTTTAAAGTCGGACAGGATTAATTTTTATAAAAGTTCACATGTGCAATCATCAAATAATTCAGACAACCACCCTTATAATAAACATCGGACCTTCATGTTATGTACATATATGAAACTCGGACCCTTATCTAGGGTTAAACATCGGACCAAAGGCATCCATTAAGAACTCGGACAGAATATTATGAGCATAATCATCGGACACACTTGCATCTATTAAAAGTCGGATCATGTAAATATAAATAAGAGTTCGGACTACAAGCATCAATAAAACTCAGACAAACATTTCAATCCTACGATCTTTGTGATTAAAGCAGTTACGTATATCATTCAGCAGTTACGTTCTCTATGCTCAAGCAAACCCTAAATTCAATCATATCGACGGCAGAAATCAAAATTACTCGACCGATGCTTAACAACAACAATCATCACAATAATAATCTATCAAGCATGCATCTAATCATCATCATAATCACAATTATCTAGGATCAAATCACAGGATATCACATGAGGAACTAGGGTTTTCCATGAACACATAATCAAGAATCAAGAATTGATAGAATCAAGAAATCAATAAACAATAATCATTTACCTTGTGATGATTCTAGAGAAATGTGGAATCGAAAGTGATGAATAGCTTGCCAATGATGATGGTGATGATTGCTAGGGGATTAGAGAGTATAGTACGTGCTTTGGTTTTGTGGAAATGATTAGTGAACAAGGGATTAGGGTTAAGTATCTCTAGGATTTCACTAATTACCCTTTACCTCCCTAAGTATCATATTTTACACATGTACACCATCTCATAACCATTTCATAGTTTCACAACCAAGTTCATATATTTAGCAATTCTTTCACAATTAACACATAACCATGTATAATCACATAATACCGTTTCATTGCATCAAACGTATACAATTCCAAAGCAATCAATTGCGCAAGTAAACAACTAAATAATAAATGAACGTGCAATAAAGGCTAAGTAGGAAATCTTGGAAATTCGAGTTGTCACATTATCCCCAACTTGAAATAAATTTCGTCCCGAAATTTAGCATGCGGTTACTGAGGAAGCTAGGTAAGTTGTATCGTTTACTGGTTTTCCTGGGGTGTCACATCATCCCCCTGTTGATTTGGAATTTCGTCCCGAAATTCCGCAGTAGTAGCTTCAGTCTCAGTAGTGGTTGCATTAGTTCCGAATAACTAGGGGTACTTTTCTTTCATTTGGTCTTCGCGTTCCCAGGTGTACTCTGGGCCACGTCAGGAGTTCCAACGAACTCGAACAAGAGGGATTCTCTTGCTTTTGAGGACCTTAACATCCCGGTCCGTAATTTCAACTGGCTCCTCGACGAACTGCAACCGCTCGTCGATAGTGAGTTCCTTAAAAGGAACTATGAGGGTCTCATCTGACAGGCACTTCTTCAGATTCGACACGTGAAATACATTGTGAACTGCACCGACTTCAGCTGGTAGGTTTAGCTTGTAGGCCACTTTGCCTATTTTCTCAATGATTTCGAACGGTCCAACATACTGTGGATTGAGCTTGCCTCGTTTACCAAATCGAACCACACCCTTCCAGGGTGAGACTTTTAGCAAAACCCGGTCCCCGACCTGAAATTCCAACGGTTTCCTACGCTTATCCGCGTAGGCTTTCTGACGGTCGCGTGTTGCCACCATGCGTTGTCGTATTTGTGCAATCTTTTCTGTGGCGTCCACTACAATCTCCGGACCCGTGATCTGACTATCCCCCACCTCTGCCCAACAGAGAGGTGACCGGCATTTACGTCCGTACAATGCCTCGAATGGAGCGGCTTGTATGCTGGTGTGATAACTGTTATTATACGAAAACTCCACCAAAGGGAGATGTTTTTCCCAGCCGTTGCCGAAATCGATAACACACGCTCGAAGCATGTCTTCTAGAGTTTGAATCGTGCGCTCAGACTGCCCATCCGTCTGAGGGTGATATGCTGTGCTCATGTCTAAACGAGAGCCAAACGCTTTGTGCATCGCTTGCCATAGTTCTGACGTGAATCGTGCATCCCGATCCGAAATGATGGAGGTGGGCACCCCGTGCCTCGAAACAACTTCTTTAAGATAAACGTCTGCGAGAGTGGAGAACTTATCTGTTTCCTTAATAGCCAGGAAGTGTGCAGACTTGGTGAGTCGATCCATGATCACCCATATAGTATCGTTCCCACGCTGGGATCTAGGTAGGCCAGTAACAAAATCCATGGAAATTTGCTCCCATTTCCATTGTGGTATCCTGGGTTGCTGAAGTAGGCCTGAGGGTTTCTGGTACTCCATCTTGACTCTCGCACAAGTCAAACATTTGCCGACGTACGTTGCGATGAGGGCTTTCATGCTAGGCCACCAGTATGTAGTTCTAAGATCGTGGTACATTTTATCCGAGCCTGGATGTACCGAGCAGCGAGACTTATGAGCTTCATCCATCACAAGTTCTCGTAAACCGCCATACAGTGGGACCCATATACGTCCTGTTACATAGTAGGCGCCGTCTTCCTTCTGTTCTAATCGTTGCCTTGAGCCGCGTAAAGCTTCAGCCTTTACGTTTTCTGGTTTCAATGCTTCCACCTGAGCATCTCGTATTTGTGCAGGAAGATCAGACTGAATAGTGAGCTGCAAAGCTCGTACACGCCTAGGTAGAGTGTCTTTTCGACTTAGAGCGTCAGCCACAACATTGGCTTTGCCTGGATGGTACTTGATGGCGCATTCGTAATCGTTGAGTAACTCGACCCATCGTCGTTGACGCATGTTCAAATCCTTCTGCTTAAGAATATGCTCGAGACTCCTGTGATCGGTGTAAATTGTGCACTTGGTACCGTACAGGTAGTGTCGCCATATCTTAAGTGCAAAAACAACAGCTCCCAGCTCTAAATCGTGCGTCGTGTAGTTCCGTTCATGAATTTTGAGTTGACGAGAAGCGTAGGCAATAACTTTATCCCGCTGCATCAATACACAACCAAGCCCCTGTATCGATGCGTCACAATAAACCACGAAGTCATCCGTGCCCTCGGGCAGTGAGAGGATAGGTGCGCTGCATAGCCTATCCTTTAGGTACTGAAAAGCAGTTTCTTGTGTATTACCCCAACGATAGGTAACACCTTTCTGTGTCAACATAGTGAGCGGCTGTGCGATCTTGGAGAAGTCTTTAATAAATCGTCTGTAATACCCCGCCAAACCCAAGAATTGGCGTATTTCTGTTGGTGTACGCGGTGCAGGCCAGTTCCTGATCGAATCTACCTTGGATGGATCGACATGAATCCCATCCCTGTTCACCACATGGCCTAAGAAGTGGACTTCACGAAGCCAGAAGTCGCATTTAGAAAACTTGGCGTACAGTTGTTCCTTTCGAAGAAGTTCCAAGATAAGACGTAAGTGCTGCTCGTGTTCCTCCTGACTCTTGGAGTAGATCAGAATGTCGTCGATGAAGACAATGACGAACTTGTCTAGATAGAGTTTGCACACCCTGTTCATAAGATCCATGAAAACTGCAGGCGTGTTCGTAAGCCCGAATGGCATGACTAGAAACTCGTAGTGACCGTAGCGAGTTCTGAATGCGGTTTTGGAGACGTCCTCATCCCGGACTCTCAGCTGATGGTAACCTGACTTCAAGTCTATCTTGGAGTAGTAGCTCGACCCTTGCAACTGGTCGAATAGGTCGTCAATACCTGGAAGAGGATAACGGTTCTTCACTGTAACCTTGTTCAGTTCGCGGTAATCAATGCACATCCTGAAAGTTCCATCTTTCTTCTTCACAAATAGTACTGGAGCTCCCCAAGGCGAAGAGCTTGGACGAATAAAGCCCTTATCCAAGAGCTCTTGTAGTTGCTTTGACAGTTCTTCCAGTTCAGTTGGAGCTAAACGATACGGTGCGCGAGCTATAGGTGCTGCTCCTGGAGCTAGCTCGATTTGAAACTCGACTTGACGATGAGGCGGTAGGCCTGGTAAATCTTCAGGGAACACTTGAGGAAATTCGCGTACAACTGGAATATCCTCTATTCTTTTCTCTTTCATCGCTGCATTAGTTACAAGTGCCAAAATGGCAGCATGACCCTTTCGCAAACATTTCTGAGCCTTCAAGAAAGAGATGATGCCAACCACAGCACCACTCTTGTCGCCTTGAACTTCGAGAGGTTCTTGGCCAGAATGA
This sequence comes from Helianthus annuus, assembly GCF_002127325.2. NCBI lineage: Eukaryota > Viridiplantae > Streptophyta > Magnoliopsida > Asterales > Asteraceae > Helianthus > Helianthus annuus. Next base: position 35,136,359 of record NC_035439.2, on the reverse strand, counting down.
GAAATGCGAACAACCTTTTCTTTGCATAGGATTTCTGCTTGCTGTTGTTGCTGGCGATTCTGATTTGCAGGCCGTGGGCTCCTGAATCCTTAGCTTCATGGCCCATCTTGAGACAGCTCTGGCAACGTCCCTCGTTGCACTAACCACCGTGGTGTCTGTTGCATTAGTTACACATTGGGTGAATTCCCCGATATCCACCCTGCCCCTGACCACCAGAAGTTGGCTGACTCGGCTCTGGTGATCACTATTCTTGCGCTGCTGGTGTGCTTGAGACTGAACAGTAGCGGAACCCTTGCTGGAATACCCATCCCATTTCCGCTTGTTGTCACTAGGAGTATCGAGAGTAGCAGAAGTGATAGCGGTAGTAATAGCGCTGATACAACTAGGCAGCCTGTTCTGTTCCACTGCCTGATCCGTGAGGCGATGAGCAAGACGCTGAATGTCTTGGTTATTGTCGAGGTTAGCCGATGCAGCATGGCTCTGAATCTCTGAGGCTAGACCTTTGAGGTACAATTCGATACGCTTGCTTGGAGAGTCCACCATGGTTGGACACATAATGGCCAGTTCGTTCGACCGATTCGTATGAGCTTCAATTTCTGACCCCGTCATTTTCAAATGGTAAAGCTCCACTTCCAACTTGTGGATGTCATCACGCGTGCAGTATTCCCTTTTAATGCGTTCTTTGAATTCGTTTCAGGGGTGGCGTTAGCAGCTGCTAACCCTAGTATCTGTACTTGCGCGTTCCACCAGGTTAGCTCGATTCCTTCCAAAGTACCAGTGGCGGACTTGACCCTGCGAGCCTCAGGGCATTCACACATCTCGAATACTGACTCGAGCTTCCCAAACCAATGGAGTAGTCCCACTGCTCCTTCTGTGCCACTGAATGTGCTTGGACGACAGTCCATGAAGTTCTTGAATGTGCAGACAGGTTGCTGTGCGTTCTGACCCGTTGCGCGAGAAAAATAGGTCAAGGTTAAGCGCGAGAGTTGGGTCACGAGAGTAGGATCTAACATCCTAGGATAGGTCTGAAATAGCAGGTTATACCTCCTGCTTGTGCGGCTGCAAACGCCGCAGCAACTTGTTCGTTAATGAGAGCCGTCAACTGGGCTTGAGTCATGTTAACACGTCCAGATATGATCGAGCAGTAAAGGTAGCATAAGTATGAATGGTTCGCGAGTAGTGCTATGACAGAAGAGTATAAGCACACAGGTGTTCTCAAGCAATAACAAATAGTGAGCAATGTAATCTAAGCATACTACGAGCAAAGTTCTATGCAGTTCTAGCAAGCAGGTAATAAACATAAACCTTATTACCTAGGATGTTGAGTCTTGCACGTGGAGCGAAGCGTCGTTGTGGATCGTTGAGAGCACTGTTCTGGTTATACTCTGGTTTTAATAAAAACGTTTTCCCATATTAAAACCAAGTTCTCTATAACCAATAGCTCTGATACCAATCTGTCACACCCCCAAAATCCACCTGCGGAGTATCACCGCTTGGGAGCGTGACTGACCAGGATCAAGCCACCAATCATATAGAACAATATATATAGTAAAAGTAATTGCTATTAAACCAAACCCAATCCATATGAAAGGTGTTCCAAAAACATAAGTAAGTCATCATTGTTTAGTGGAAGCGTATGAATAAAACCCATCGTAATAAAGTATCAAGTATCATAAGTGTTTAACAAGATAATCACGATCCAAGCCCACAACGACCAGCTCCTCCCTGTGCAAGCTCCATGTATCTAACGACCTGCAAGGCATGTAACAGAGGATCAACAACTAGTTGAGCGAGTTCACAGAAAGTAAATGCGTAATAGTAAGTTCGTTTGTAACATGTGGCTCTACTGGGCCGATAGTACGTTCTATTGGTGGGGGCTTCCCATGTTGTATATCCACTAGACTATTCGTAACCATATGTGTTCTTCACAATCCGAGAACAGTAGTAAGTATAAGTTCACGTAGGTCTTACGTGAGTATCCTTCACATCCGAGGATAGTAATTAAGTATAAGTATCCTTCACAACCGAGGATAGTAATATGTATAGGTATCCTTCACAACCGAGGATAGTAGTATGTATAAGTATCCTTCACAACCGAGGATAGTAGTATGTATAAGTATCCTTCACAACCGAGGATAGTAGTAAGTATATGTGTACGTAGATTGCACGTACGTGTCCTGCACAACCGAGGACGATGGTATGGTAGTCTAGTAATAGTGTCAGTACGAATCTATTCAACCTTATTCCTTTAAAACCCATTCCCAAGCCCCGGGAATCCCATGCCTTAGTAAGGGTGTGAACTCACCTTGGTTTGCTCGGTATGCTTAGCTATTGGTGCACAACAATTCAGTCAAAGCCTATACGCACGTATACCAAACTATTCAGTATTCACATTTAACCACGTATTTCATCACAAGTTGCTTTCATGCGATATACCCACATAATATCATGCGACAAGTAATAGTTGATCATGTAACACACTTAACCATAGCATACATCGAAACCATCACAGGCACTAAACACTTGAGTTACATGGAAGTTATATCACATTGTAATAATTCATTATACACCCTTACAGTATTATTCATCATAATATTATGTGGTAAGTGTGGCATTCCTCACTACTATTCATCCGCATGTCCCCACCCAAGCATCATATAGCACGTAACGTTTAACACATAGATGGCCGTAACTAGATCACATCACCCAAGTATTTAAAACTCGGACAAGGAGTTGGGGGGGCTTCCCGTTCAAAAAGTCGGACAAGAGGAAATGAGGGTTAAAACTCGGACAAGGTAAGAGTTTTTGGGGCCAAGGAACTCGGACAAGAACATGAGGAGGGTCACAAGGTCGGACAAGGGAGCTCCCTTCACAAACTCGGACAACCCTTGTCCTTTAAAACTCGGACCACTCACACCTTAAGAGCTCAGACCTTCTTGAATCAACAAAAGTCGGACTCTTTATCATCACACAAACTCAGACAACCATACAAGTGAAGAACTCGGACCCTTGCACCATTACAAAACTCGGACTGCATTAACATCTTAAAGGTCGGACACCATTTTCATATGTAAAACTCGGACTCACAATCATGTTTAAAGATCGGACCTTTATGTTTTGTTTTAAAAATTCGGACCACCCTTCCAAGGGTTTAAAGTCGGACAGGATTAATTTTTATAAAAGTTCACATGTGCAATCATCAAATAATTCAGACAACCACCCTTATAATAAACATCGGACCTTCATGTTATGTACATATATGAAACTCGAAGCCTTATCTAGGGTTAAACATCGGACCAAAGGCATCCATTAAGAACTCGGACAGAATATTATGAGCATAATCATCGGACACACTTGCATCTATTAAAAGTCGGATCATGTAAATATAAATAAGAGTTCGGACTACAAGCATCAATAAAACTCAGATAAACATTTCAATCCTACGATCTTTGTGATTAAAGCAGTTACATATATCATTCAGCAGTTACGTTCTCTATGCTCAAGCAAACCCTAAATTCAATCATATCGACGGCAGAAATCAAAATTACTCGACCGATGCTTAACAACAACAATCATCACAATAATACTCTATCAAGCATGCATCTAATCATCATCATAATCACAATTATCCAGGATCAAATCACAGGATATCACATGAGGAACTAGGGTTTTCCATGAACACATAATCAAGAATCAAGAATTGATAGAATCAAGAAATCAATAAACAATAATCATTTACCTTGTGATGATTCTAGAGAAATGTGGAATCGAAAGTGATGAATAGCTTGCCAATGATGATGGTGATGATTGCTAGGGGATTAGAGAGTATAGTACGTGCTTTGGTTTTGTGGAAATGATTAGTGAACAAGGGATTAGGGTTAAGTATCTCTAGGATTTCACTAATTACCCTTTACCTCCCTAAGTATCATATTTTACACATGTACACCATCTCATAACCATTTCATAGTTTCACCACCAAGTTCATATATTTAGCAATTCTTTCACAATTAACACATAACCAGGTATAATCACATAATACCGTTTCATTGCATCAAACGTATACAATTCCAAAGCAATCAATTGTGCAAGTAAACAACTAAATAATAAATGAACGTGCAATAAATGCTAAGTAGGAAATCTTGGAAATTCGAGTTGTCACAGAGCTCAGGTCAGAACTTCCGTTCAGCAGAAAGATGACGGCTCGACTTTTGGTGTGTCCCGTTTAGAGGATCTTTTCTTCAACAGCAATGATTAGCATTTTTCAATGTTTCATCATTTTTATGCTGAGGGCGGCGATATATTTCAAGCATTTGCAGAAAGTATTATACGGGGACTAGGCTATTGCTTTCGCAAAATCAGAAGTCCCGGGATAATACCCCAGATATCACTGAGTATAAAGACCTAGTATCTCAGAAAGAGGGACCTTTCAAACAAGATTTCGGAGGTTACCCATATATCCAAGAAATGTTCCCCACGATATAAGCAAGTTTGAAATTTTAGGTTTATATCTCAAAAACAATTTACTAAATGTGCAAAAACCTACTGGCACATCCGCAGTGAGATTGTTTACCACATTTTTTGACTTTACATTTCTTTAGCGTGTTGTGATAGTCCACTGATGTACTATCATTTCCTCTTTTTACAACAAAACTCTTTTGAATTTTATCATGTTTTTGGCTTTTTCAAATTTTTTAATGTTTTTGGATTTTCTGAAATTTTTACTCCCCCTAAAATGCAAATATATTTAAAGGAAATATGAAATCAAACTATACAGAAATTTGACAACAGCTGTTTCAAGCCTCAATTCGCCATCCACTTGACATAAACAATCAGAACTCCCCCTTACAACAAACTATTTTCCCATTAAGATTTCAAAACACTTAAGTTTATTTTAATCAAAATGATTTTTCCGGAAAATAAGTTTAGTTGATTTTACCATTTGTAGGTTCGGGGTAAACTCATCACATTGTTCATTTTTAACCACTTGTAGGAAATCAAGTACAAGTTAGTGTCCCTGATTTACCACTTGCAAGTATACACAAACAAACCTCTGTACCACTTGTAAGACGAAATCACTTTATGTGAATTTCTCAAGAAATATGCCGATTCCTGGTCCTTGCTTACCAACCTGGGAGCTCCGGCAAGTCAGGTTTTTCTATTCATAGAATATATCCACCCAAGCCTGACCAGCCTTGGGGTGTTATCAAGCTACCAACACTCGGTTTCTTACCTCCCATCTTCTTCTCATAAAACTCTTTAACCCCTTTGACTTTTTGGTCAATCATTTTTCCAAAGATGTGTTTCACTTTGGGGTTAAAAGCCTTTTCAACATCAAAAACCTTTTTGTCAGAATAAAATTGGTCTGAAATTTCCACTTTACCAATTTTCTTCTTAAAATTTTCAGCCCGAAGTGGTGGAAAATTATCATCATCCATATTCGGAACTGATTTTTCACCATTTTCCTCAACCTGTGGCTCTTCAGATTTTGTGGAATCAGATTCATCGCAAGAAGATAGCTCCTCTGATTTTGACCTATCAGAATCATCGCTAGAACTATCACCAGACTTCTTAACAACCCATTTCTGGTTGTCAGATTTAGCTCTCTTCTTGTAAAACCTGTTTGAACATTCATCAATTTCGAATTTTGAATTTTTGAATAGTTTGGTTCTATCAATTGGCAGTTCAAACTCAATCACTTTTTCTTTCTGTTTATGAACTCCCTGTTTGGTTTGAATTGCCTGTGAACAATTCATGGCAATGTGATCAGTTTTTCCACACTTGAAACAGGTTCTAGTTTTCTTCTTCTGATCCACAGTCTGCATTTCTTCTTGCTTCTTTGCAAGGAATTCTCTGTTTGACTGCTTTCTGAACAACTTTTCTTTCTCTTCTTCAGAAGATGTACCTGAAACAAATGTCATTTTTGATTTAAAATCTCGAACATATTTTTCATTTTTCTGTTGGAGTAAAACCCAATCCTTTCTTTTTGAAATTACCATTATGGTTTGGTTTCTTTTGAAAACCAGAACCGTAACCTTTTTTTCTTGTTTTCTCTTTGTTGAATTCTTGAGGTGTATTTTTTAGGCTTATCAGTAAGATTTAAATCTTTTATTTCAGAAATATTGATTTCTGTTAGTTTGAAAACCTTTTTTATCATCTCAGTTTTGACACCTCTTAATGTAAATTCCTCATTAGAATATAATTTGTCCGAATCATTCAAAGTATATGCCACTTTTAATGATTCATTATTCAAATTAGATTTTGATAACAGGAATTCTTTATCATAAACTCTTTTGCCCTGTTTTTCATTTTGACACGGAGTGCTGGACTCAGACTTTGACTCCGACATTGACTCCGATTTTGACTCCTCAGTTTCATCGTTATCTAACACATGATCCACCACTTTCTTCATCAATTGAGATTGTTGATCAGTGTCAGACGATGTAAATGTGACATCAATACTTTCTGGCAAATTGACTGAGGACTCTGACTCCCATTGTAAGTTTGTAGCCTTTTGAACTCTTTCAGAATTTGGATTTCTGGGCAAATATCCATTTTCCAGGGGGGGTGGACACTTGTTGTAACTGACACCTTGTTTCTTACCAGAATTCTTCTTGTTAGTCTTTTTCTTTGTGTCATTCTTCTTTTCGTTCTTCTTCTTTGGAGTCTTTTCTTCAGTTTGTTCTTCTGTTACTTCCTCTTCTTCAAATGCCTTCATGCCTTCAACAGTTGGATAAATCCTGTCAATGACATAATAAGTACATGAGTAACTTTTCAATAAACGATTAACTCTTTCAGTTTCAATCCTTTGAGCCTCCAGTTTTTGTTCTAGAGCAGCACACTTCTCAATGTAGTTATTCACAACTTTTTGCTTCGTCATGAATGCTCCTTGAAGAGTTTTCATAGCAATTGCCTGTTCTTCACTTGTATCATTATACATGTTCATTGCTTTGTTTAACACATCGTAAGATTCCTTCAATCTGTTCATGTTGTGAATCAATGAACTATTTTGTTTCTTCATTGCTTCACAATTTTCACAAATTACTGAACTCTTCTTCGCAACAGCTTCTTCATCAATTTTGAAAGCTGGAACTTCTTTTACTTTTCTTCTTACCACTGGAACATCCTCATCATCACTGCTGACTGGTGTTCTTACCTTTTTCTTTTTCTTCTTAGCTTTCTCATCTTCACTGTCACTTTCTGCCATCATCTTCAAGTGTTGTGCCATTCTTTTTACATAATATTCTGTACCATCATCATCATCACTATCTTCTTCAATAGGAGCAACAAATGCTTTGTGACTTGAAGTTTTGTTAGGATCATAATCATCCCAACTAAAACCTTCCCAGTTAAAGCCTTCAGGTAACTTTTCATCATCTTGATCTATCAAACATGCTTTACCATCAGCTGGTATATATTTGTCCCAGTTGAATCCTGTTGATGGATTCTTTTCATCTTGATTCACCATACAAGCTCTCTTTGACGATTCTTCTATGACTTTTCTCCCATGTGCAACTTGCGGTTCTTGTTGATTTGATTGTTGAGCAACTTGATGGTATATTGCCTTCCGGTAGTAATCATTGTTGTTGAATGGATTTTGAGCTCCACTTGCTTCGCGATTAGTGCACTCCCTCTTGAAGTGTCCTTTTTCCCTGCATCGAAAACAAGTGACTTTAGATTTATCAAAACCTAAAGTAGAAACATTAGCCTCACGGAGATCATCTCTTCCTGTGATCTGCTTGAATTTCTCAGCTCTCCTCAACACGCTAGCCAAACACCATTTTATATCCATCAGCTCCATCTCCTCAGCATCGATCTGGTCGTAATCCCCCTTAGTCGGCATTGGATTCCCGATCCGACCTGCAACAAAACTACAATTCCCAACAAAGACATGTGATTTTTAGCAACTTCCTCTGAGTAATCCTGATCATTCTCAAGATTTAATACAATACTGCACTGTAGTTTCCTTCCATTCTTTGTTGCTGAAATGTTTGGATCAAACGATGGAAATGATGAGAAACTTGTGTTGCTGTTTGATCCTTTGGATGAACTTCCTGATGAACCTTTAGCATTGAAAGCAGTTTCAACCTTTGGTGATAAGTTGATGGTTTTATCATTCAACCCTGCTTTGTAGTAAAGCCCAATGTCTTGTTCACCGTCAAAATCTTTCATTCTGACAATCTTCCGTTGCTCCACTTCTTGAGCTTCCAACTTTTCAATGAATTTACCCAAAGTTAGCGTGTTAAATCCTTTCTTGTTTCTGAGCATCATCAAATATGTGCCCCAAGTTTCGTGTGGCAATGCATCTGCTAATTTTTCAATCAACTCCTCATTATCTTTGTTAATGCTTACTCTCCTCATGTTTACCAACAAATTGCAGTATCTTTCGATAATCTGCTTTGTGCTCTCATTTTTCAAACCACGGAACAAATCAAACTCTTTCTTCAGAAGTGATTTCTTGTTTTTGATCATTTCTTAACTACCAACAAACTTTGATCTTAAAGCTTTCCAAATCGAATAAGAACTTCCATTATGTTGCAATAAGACCATGATGTCTTCTTTCACGGCTTGTTATAGCAGACTTAGTATCATTTTCACATTTTTATATTTCTTTTTATCATCAATGCTCATATCCTTGATAGCAATCTCCTCTTCATCATCATTTGTTGGTCTCAAATATTTTGTCTCAACACATTCCCAAGCATCTAAATAGTTAGCTTGTACCCAGTTCTCAAAACGTCCTTCCCAACCCTTATACTCCTCGATGTCATGAGCTTAGGCGGTTTTTGCATAGTCCCTGTTTCATTTTCCAACATCGTATTTTGTGCAATAGTGATCAGGGTAACCGGGGTAGCCAATGCGTTATAAAATTCCTCGTCCATGTTTTGGATTTCAAGAAATTCTCAGAACTGTCTGTTCAAGCAAAATACTTGTTCAAGCGGGATAACAAGTTCAAGCGAAACCCTTTGAAGCGGAACCTCTGATTCAAGCGAAATCAATCAACACCTTTCAAGCGGAATACGGTTCCAAGTGGAATTAAAATGAACTTTTCAATCGGAATATGGTTCAAGCGGAATCAACAAGACTTTCAAGCGGAATCTGGTTTTCAAGCAAAATCAACCCTAAATCTCAAGCGAAATACCGGTTCAAGCGGAATCAACCAGTATTTTCAAGCGAAATCAGATACAAAGTGTGATTTCAAGCGAAATCAGTCCTGAAATGCTGCTGATGTCATCATTTTTTCGCTGATTTTGAAGCGGAATTAGAAAAATTGTCAGTTTTAGATCGATTTTAAGCCTGAAACTTTCAAGGTTTTGTTAAAATACAATTCCGAGTATGAAGTGTAAAAATCAGAACATTTTGACAGTGAAAAGTTTTGAATTTTGAAAAAGAAGGTGTAGAAAATAGAATTCGCAGCTGAATTGGTATGAACTCTTCCTCCTGAGCTCTGATACCACTTGTAGGATCGTTTTCGGACCCGAACAAGTCGAAAAGAAGAGTTTTACTCAATACAAAAGCCAGAAACAGACGTATCAAGGTCAATTCAGCAAGAAAATCAATTTAAACTGTCGATTTGATTGATATACTGACGTTTTACAGCGTGGACACTTCGGCAGCACTTCGTTGCAAAACCGGAAAATCTATTTATGATTTCGCTTGAATGATCCTATATATAAGCATCAGATTCCGCTTGAACATGACATGTTCATTTCAAGCGGAATTAACATCAATGTTTCAAGCGAAATCTTCATGACAATCTCGAGCGGAATTAGAACAATTCTTGATTTCGCTTGAAAGTGACCTGATGTCATTTCGAGCGGAATCACATCTAATTCTCACTTTCTTGATTTTCGTGCCCTGATCTAACTAGTTCTATACAACACTCGATACAAGACGAAGTCGACAGACGCATGCACCAACAGTTTGTAGGCCACCTTGCCTATTTTCTTTGTGATTTCGAAAGGTCCGACATATCACGGGTTGAGTTTGCCTCGTTTACCAAAACGGACTACACCCTTCCAAGGTGAGACTTTAAGTAGCACTCGATCCCCAACCTGGAACTCGAGTGGTTTCCTGCGCTTATCAGCATAGCTTTTCTAACAGTCACGAGTTGCCGCCATTCGTTGTCGTATCTGAGCAATCTTCTCTGTTGTGTCTACGACGAGTTCTAGGCCTGTAATTTGACTGCCGCCAACCTCTGCCCAACAAAGAGGTGATCGGCACTTACGCCCGTACAATGCCTCAAACGGAGCGGCCTGGATACTGGTGTGGTAACTGTTGTTATATGAAAACTCCACTAACGGAAGATGTTTCTCCCAACCGTTACCAAAGTCGATCACACATGCCCTAAGCATGTCTTCAAGGGTTTGAATGGTGCGTTCAGACTAACCATCCGTCTGTGGATGATACGCTGTGCTCATGTCTAATCGAGAGCCAAAGGACTTGTGCATTGCTTGCCACAATTCAGATGTAAAACGTGAGTCACGTTCAGAAATGATGGAGGTTGGCACTCCATGCCTTGATACTACTTCCTTTAGGTAGATGTCTGCTAGAGTAGAAAACTTATTTGTTTCCTTGATAGCCAGGAAATGTGCAGACTTGGTCAGTCGATCCACGATCACCCAAATAGTATCATTTCCGCACTGAGATCTAGGCAGGCCAGTAACAAAGTCCATGGAAATTTGCTCCCATTTCCATTTGGGTATCTCTGGTTGTTGAAGTTGGCCTGATGGTTTCTGGTACTCGACTTTGACTCTCGCACAAGTCAAGCATTTGCTAACATCAGTTGCTATATTGGCTTTCATACCAGGCCACCAATACATAGTCTTGAGATCGTGGTACATCTTATCCGAACCAGGATGTACCGAGTAACGAGACTTGTGTGCTTCATCCATCACAAGCTCACGTAGATTACCATAGAGTGGGACCCAGATGCGCCCTGTCATGTAATAAGCGCCGTCTTCCTTTTGTTCTAACTGTTTCCTCGATCCTCGTAAAGACTCAGCCCTGACGTTCTCTGCCTTCAATGCTTCAACCTGAGCATCTCGTATCTGAGCGGGAAGACTAGAATGAATGGTAAGCTGTAACGCACGTACACGCTTAGGTTTAGTCTCTTTCTGGCTGAGGGCATCGACCACAACATTGGCTTTGCCCGGGTGATACTTGATCGCGCATTCGTAATCATTTAGATGTTCGACCCATCAACGCTGTCGCATGTTCAACTCCTTCTGTTCTAAGATATGCTGGAGACTCCTGTGATCGGTGTAAATGGTGCACTTGGTACCGTACAGGTAATGCCGCCATATCTTAAGTGCAAAAACCACAGCTCCCAGCTCTAGATCGTGCGTAGTGTAGTTCCTTTCGTGAACCTTAAGTTGGCGTGACGCATAAGCGATGACTTTCTCACGTTGCATTAATACACATCCTAGTCCTTGAATTGACGCGTCACAATAAACCATGAAATCGTTTGTGCCTTCAGGTAATGAAAGAATAGGTGCGCTACAAATTCTCTCCTTTAAGTGCTGAAAGGCGGACTCCTGTGCATCACCCCAATGATAAGTGATACCCTTCTGTGTCAATGAAGTGAGAGGTTGCGCAATCTTCGAGAAATCCTTAATGAATCGTCTGTAGTAGCCCGCCATACCCAAGAATTGGCGGATTTCTGTTGGTGTACGGGGCGCAGGCCAGTTCTTGATCGAGTCAACCTTGGATGGATCAACGTGAATCCCATCTGCATTTACCACGTGGCCTAAGAAATGGACTTCACGAAGCCAAAAGTCGCATTTTGAAAACTTAGCATAGAGCTGCTTTGCCCGAAGAAGTTCCAAAATGAGTCGTAGATGATGCTCGTGTTCCTCCTAACTCTTAAAATAGATCAGGATGTCGTCGATGAAAATAATAACGAACTTATCCAGCTAGGGCTTGCACACTCGGTTCATGAGATCCATGAAAACCGCAGGTGCGTTTGTCAGCCCGAAAGGCATAACCAGAAACTCGTAGTGCCCGTAACGAGTCCTGAATGCTGTCTTGGAGATACCCTCGTCTCGAACTCTCAACTGATGATAGCCCGATCTCAGATCAATCTTTGAGTAGAAGCTCGACCCTTGCAGCTGGTCGAATAGGTCATCAATACGCGGAAGAGGATAACGGTTCTTCACGGTCACCTTGTTGAGTTTGCGATAGTCAATACACATTCTGAAAGTACCGTCCTTCTTCTTCACAAACAAGACTGGAGCTCCCCAGGGCGAGGAGCTAGGATGAATAAAACCCTTGTCGAAGAGTTCTTGCAATTGAGTGGACAACTCTTCTAGTTCTGATGGAGCTAAGCGATAAGGTGCACGAGCTATGGGTGCTGCTCCAGGAGTTAGCTCGATTTGAAACTCGACTTGACAATGAGGTGGAAGACCAGGTAATTCCTTAGGAAATACCTCAGGGAAGTCGCGTACAATCGGAATGTCTTCTATCTTCTTCTCTTTCGTTGAGGTGTCAGTAACGAGAGCTAGAATAGCTGTGTGGCCCTTTCGCAAACATTTATGGGCCTTAAGGAAAGAGATAATGCCTACAACTGCACCACTCTTGTCACCACGAATCACGAGAGGTTCTTCACCAGAACGAGGGATACAGACGATTTCTCCTTGCAAAGAATCTCTGCTTGATGTTGAGATAACTAATCCATCCCAATGACGACGTCAAAGCTACCAAGAACGATGGGAATAAGGTCGATAGAGAAAGACTAACCAGCTAAGACGAGATTGCAACCCTTAACTATGTGTGTGGCCTCAAGACTTTTACAATTTGCTAGTTCTACCATGTGCTTAGTGTTCAAAAGTGTTGGAGTACGTTTAAGCATCTGACTAACTTTTAAGGACACGTAGCTAGTATCGGCACCCGAATCAAATAAAACTGAAACAAAGAAGTCATCTAGTAGAAACATACCCATCATGACGTTGGGATCATTCCTCGCATCACCTTGACCAATCACAAAAGCACGACCCTTGGCACCATTGCCACCATTATTGCCCCCACTGTTTCCATTTCCCTGATTGTTGTTGTTGTTCTGATTCTGGTTCAACTGTGGACAGTTTCTCTTGAAGTGACCTTCAGCACCACACTGTAGCATCCCCTGTTACCCTGCTGTTGCTGCTGCTGATTCTGTGGAGCTTGTGGTTGCTATTGACGATTCTGGTTCGCAAGACGTGGGCTCCTGCAATCCTTGGCTTCATGACCCAGCTTGTTACATCTCTGACAACGACCCTTGTTTCACGACCTGTTGTGGTGCAAATTACATTGATTGCACTTAGGGTGATTTCCCCTGTATCCACCCTGACCTTGATTCCCAGAAGACTGCTGACTGGGGCTCCTGTACTCATCTGTCTTTCGCTGCTGGGACTGAGATTGAACTGTAGTAGAACCCTTGCTCGAATTTCCATCCCACTTGCGCTTATTGTTACTAGGAGCATCTGAAGTAGTTGTAGTACTGATGCGCTTGGGCAACCTGTTCTGCTCGACTGCCTGATCAGTGAGACGATGAGCCAACCGGATGATTTGCTGAATGGTGCCAAGATTAGCTGAGGTCACGTGACTCTGAATTTCTGGCACTAGACCCTCGAGGTACAGCTCGATTCGCTTGATGGGAGGATCCACCATAGTAGGACACAAGATAGCCAGCTCGTTCGATCTCTTCGTGTACGCCTCGATTTCTGACCCTGTCATCTTCAAATTGAAAAACTCCACCTCTAGCTTGTGAATGTCATCACGACTACAGTACACTTCCTTGATCAAATCCTTGAAGTCGTTCCATGGGGTGGCATTAGCAACCGCCAGCCCTAACAACTGAACCTGTGCTTTCCACCAGGTTAGCGCAGCACCTTCGAGCGTTCCAGTAGCAAATTTCACCCTACGAGCTTCAGGGCATTCACACATCTCAAAAATAGACTCAATCTTCTCGAACCAGTAAAGAAGACCTACAGCTCCTTCTGTGCCGCTAAAAGTACTAGGTCGGCAATCCATGAATGTTTTGAACGTACATACGGGAGGCTGAGCATGTTGACCTGTTGCGCGAGAAAGAAATGACAAAGTTAAGCACACGAGTTGGTTCGTGAAAGTAGGATCTAAACGTCCTAGGATAGGTCGAGATGGCAGGTTATACCTCCTGCCTGAGCGGCTGCGAGTGCTGCAGCAACTTGTTCATTGATTAAAGCCGCCAGTTGGGCTTGAGTTAGGTTAATACGTCCACTCATGATCTTCACAATAAAGAGAGCATAAGTGAGAAAAGTGTCGTGACAATGCATAAGTGTGGAGTATCATAAGAGAGTAAGCACACAATGGGTTTCTAACAATAGTTGCTACGTTAACTAAGCATACAATAAACAATGCTATAAGCAAACTAATAGATAGGCAAAATAAACATAAACCATATCACCTATAATCTTGAGTCTTGCACGTGGAGCGAAGCGTCGTTGTGGATCGTTGAGCACTGTACAGGTTATAGTGTGGTTTTGTCAAAAAGTTTTTCCCTTTTAAAACCAAGTTCAATATAACCAATGGCTCTGATACCAATCTGTCACACCCCTAAAATCCACAAGCGGAGTATCACCGCATGGAGGCGTGACTGACCAGGATCAAGCCACCAATCATATTGAACAATGTATTTAAAAGAAATAAAATCTAACCACACAATATAATTGGTGTTCAAAAACCAGTTAACCAAGTTCAAGTTAAATAGCGGAAGCATAAAACGTAAAACCAAAATATAAGTTCAATAAGTTTAAATGTAACATGGCACACAACCGTCCATGCTCCACAACGACTCCTCCTACTCGTGCAAGCTCCAAAGATACCTAACAACTTGCAAGGCATGTAACAACGAGTCAACAACAAAGTTGAGCGAGCTCACAGTTGGTTGTTTAGTTCTGAATGTTTGCTTGAAAACCATAAGTTGTTTCGTAAACCACGAGTTAACCAGTTCCTTGTTTCCCAAACCATATCCATAATTAGTGGGGGCTTCCCCATGTGAACCATTAGACCGTTACCATATCGACAACTGACGAAAGTAAGTTGTGCCCTAAGTCAATGTCTATCATCATTAACTGAGTGCCCAGATCCATTAGTACACGCCCGTCCTACCGGCATGGTGTGAGGCTTGTCAACCCTAATAGCGCTATTAATAATGACCCGCTCGCCATTGGCCCGACGATTAAGTCGATATAAAAATGAGGGACTTCATGATTGTTAGGATCGGAGGCTGTCATGATTGTGTTTGTTTGTATAATTTGAACATTAAGAGAATATGAAATAATGTAAAGTGCAGCGGAAATGAATACAAACTTTGTAAACACAATCAAGGAAGAAAATAGTTTGATAAACAAATGCTTCACATTGATTCGAATGATTGAATTACAAAGCAAATGATTACAAGCATGCTTACAAAACTAAGCTCCCCCTCAGCCTGATACCCCAAGGTTGGTTGCACAAGATGAAAGGATCAGATATGAGGAGAAGAACTCGCTCAGTCAATCAAATCAACAGTACAGAGTACTGCTCCATTTATAGGCAAACCAAACCACTGAGGCATCTTAGCTGACGTCACCATGAAAGTGACATCTAACAACCTAACAACCTGTAAACACTGTTCTATACAAACTACTGATGTCTAACAACTGATTATTAGTAAAATACAAAACATAGTAAAACTACTGCTTCACTTTCCACTGATGTAGCCTGAGCACTGATGTTGAGCATCACTGCTTTCTTCAAAGGTGATCAGCCCTTGAATAGGCAGTGCTTGTGCCTTCAGCAGTACTTAAGAAGCATCAGTAGATAGAGCATCAGTGTTTGTCTTCTGCAGTCTTTAGAGTTTCATCAGTGTTTGGGTCATCAGTTGTTATATTGAGCAGTACTTGAGATCTATCAGCTGTTAGATAACCACTGTCAAGGGGAAAGCTTAATGTAAACAGCTGCTTATGATTAATCCACTGATGTGATCCGGTTTTGGCTTTTATTGTCTGTTCCTCTAGTAGGGTTCAATCCCAACAATCTCCCCCTGGAACAGATAATGCCAAAACCCTTCATTATTCTGGATCTTTATTTCTCATCAGAAGTTCCTTAGCTTGTCTTTTAAATTCTGCTTCAAATTCCTTGGAACTCGAGTCATCCTCATCCCTACACAGTGTAAGTTTAAGGAGATCCTACAAATCTTCAACACTAAGGCCTAGTGCTTCTTTCCTTGATATGTACTTCACTTCACCATTGGATCTGACCATGGTCAATACGTGGGTCTTTTGATCAGACATCCGCTTTAGTACTTTTAATCCTAATGGGTTTCTTGGGAGAGATTTATTTCCTGATGAGTTTGGATATGTTGGCCTTGTGAAAATTTGTAGACTTTCAGACATTTGTTTGAAGGCCATTTCAATGACATCATTTGCTGCATCTATATCTTCTGCAGTCTCTTTCTCAATCTGCTCTTGCCTCTGCTTTTGATCTAGCTCAATGGCTGGCATGTCTGAAGTGTTTGGTGATGCAGGTTTGGTTAATACCTTTTTGGCAAGGTCTTGAAGCTTTGCTGATCTATCTTCTTTTAGATCCATTTTCTTGATGGCATCCGTGAAGTACTCAGCTTCTTTCCCTTTTTCTTCTTCTCTGGTCAGCAGTTTTCCTTTTTCTTGGTTTGCCACAAGGATAGGGTTATCTGCTGATGTGAGCTGTGTTTTAAGAGCATCAATCTGCCGTTCTAGCTTTTTGTAGTCAGGCTTCTTTGGAGTGTCTAGGACAGTTATCCTCCTTTTCTTAAGCCTTTCATAAGCTTCATCAGTGTACTGCTTTGTCCATTTTGCTATGGCGGTGGCAGTGTCCACCTTTGCTTCAACCAGCTCTTGCTTCTTTCTTCTATATTCAGATGTGAGGTCAGCAATGAGCTTTTTGTATTTATTCCAATTTGGAGCTGTCCTCTTCTTTGATGGATCATTTTTAATTCTTTCAACCCTGTTTGCCTCATGCTTTAGAGCAACTATTGGCCATTCTTCAAATTGTTTTTCTTCAGCAGGATAGAATTTTTCTTTCATGATGTATGCAAGATATTTTCTTCTCAACTCTTTTTGTTGATCTGCCTTTTCTCTGCTCACCTCTTGTGCATAGTCTTCCATCAGCTTGACTTTTGTGAGCATGAATTCCAATTTTTCAGAATTGGCTTCGTCACTTTGACCTTCACATTCAATCTTGGCTCTTATCTTAGCCTGCCTTGCTTTGAGCTCAAGATATTCATCCATGTCTTCTGGGACTATGAAGCCTATGAGTGAAGGGAATCTTTTGTTTGAAGGATCATCCTCAGTGTAGAACTGTCTCATCTCATTTTTATAGCTTCTAGTTCCAGTGGATATTTTGCAGCAATAGGATCATATTTGTCCTCATTTGCCTGAGTAATTTTTCTTTTTCTGGTGTAAAGCTTTGTTGGTTGTGATGTAGAAATGTTGAGAGTAGTGGTGGATGGTTGGCTAACAGTTGTAGAAACAACAGGTGTTTCAACCACTGTTGTCATCACAACTACTGATGTGTCAGCAGGTGTCTTCTGCTTTTGAGCAGGGGTTGAAATCGTAGTGGTTTGAATGGTGGAAAGTGTCTGACTAACAGCAGTTGAAACAACTGGTGCTTCAACCACTGTTGTCATTACAACATATGTTGTAACATCTGTTGTCTTCTGCTTTTTGGCAGGAGGAGATGGTGCGGTGGCTATTTTTTGTGGTGACTTTGGTTTTGGTGATGGTGATGTGATCACAGATGATGATGATGGTAGATCAGTGGTTGTGGTGGTGTGTGGTGATGTGGTGTGTGTTGATACAGCAGCTTTGGTTTGGCTATCTTTTTCTGGCTCAATGTAGATACCATCTTCAATTCCCTTTTTCTTCCACTTGATCTTCTCCCCCTTTTTGGCATTATTTGGAAAGGGTTCATTCATGAAAAGAACAGTGGGAGGAACTTTTCCAGAGGCACTTTGGATATGAGCCTTGATAGCTTTGATGTCTGACTGAGTATCCTTAAACCTTGATTCCACCATGTTTGTCAGCATTTTTACATGTATAGCATGCTGCTGGTCGGCCGTTTGTTTTTGTTTTTCAAGCGGTGGTTGGAACATGTTCCATAGCTCATTTGCAGCAGGTGCAGGTTGTGCAAGTGCTTGAGCTGGAGCAGAAGTGGATTGTGCTTTTTGAGCTTTTAACACCTGTTGCACCATATCCTTTATTTCAGCAACTGAGGTCTCCAGATTTTCAACTCTGCCCGTCAATTCCTGATATTTTGAATCATCAACCAAGTTAATGGGATCATCTGAATCCCCACCAGCAGTGGTTGTACCAATGTGTGACTTAGGAACTGAATCCCAAAAGTCGTTCATTGTTCTTGGTACTGGGGACTTCTTTCTTCAGCACTTGACAACCTTTTGAGGTTACCATTGGGCATTACAAACTCACTGGTGATTCTCATTGGTGCTATTGAAGAAATTTCCTTCAATGGAGTCTTATGAATGTAACCACTATCCAAGTGTAAACCAGTGGGTTCGACATTTGTAGTGGCTGCTCCACTTGAACTACTGACAGGAGTTACTTGTAACTCCTGCAGTGTAACCTCCTCAGTTGTTGCTAGGATAGCAGAGGTATAGACATCAGACCCAGTCACTTGTGGGAGTATACTCTCAGTGATAGGTGATTGAGAGGAACTGGTTTGTGTCTGAGCTATATTAACTGCATGCAAAAAAGGTAGCATGGATTGAGGTAATGTGAGGGGTGAAGATAAGGGAGTTGAAAGAGACATGTCCTTGGGATCAGGACTGAGGAAGATGGATCCGAGTGGGTCCAGAGCTTCATAATGTGGGGTCCCTGTGTTTACAAACTTATCCTTTTGTGAGGATGCAGGAGGAGTTTGAGGCAATGATGGAGATCTTTCTTCCATCTGCTGTGAGGAAGTAGCAGCAGTAGTTATTGGTGACATTTGTGTTGTCACTGGCAGTGGCTCTGGGATCTCATCTTCTAGAGGTGCCTTTGTTTTGGGTTTTGGGGGGCTTTCTGGATGTTTTCTTTTTGGTCTTTTTGGTGGTGGCAGGTGTGGGTTTCAGAGCAGTGGGTGTGCTGCTATGATCACCTGGAGCAGTGGGCTCAGTAGCTGATACCTGAGGAGCAGTGTCATCTGCTAAATTCTGCTCAGGTACCTCTGCTTTTATTTTAGAAGGTGTTAACATTCTTGAGAATGTCTCTGGTGTTAAACCATTTATTTGAAAGTAGGTACCTTGTTTGAGCAAATCTGCATTTTCTTTTCCAAATTTTTGTTCAAAATAGTAGCTTAGAAACCTTGGAAAAAGCAGAAAAGCTTTGCTATCAACATTTTTCACCAAGTCATCAAAGATCTCCTGGGAATAATTAAAATTTTCATTATTTAAAATAGCATATCCCAGGCATTGGATTCTTTGATGGTATTTCGTTAAAAGCAGTTGCTTTATTAGAAACACACATCAAAAAGGGTGTGAAATAAAAACCTAGGTGCAGAAGGGAAATAACCTTTTTGTAAGGTATCTCTTTTTGGTTGTTCTGCATACCCCCTATTCAAGAAATCATTTTTCAGCTCGGTTTTAGAAAAAGAAGTTTTACCTTTCTGATCATCGAGTTTGAAGACTTCTGAAATGGTTTGTGGAGAGATTTGAATTGTTTTACCCTGTATGGGGGAGTTGATGGCTGTAACAATGTCTCCTTGTTTTTCAAGGGTAGCATTTTTCCAAAACTCTCTCTGGGTTTGTTGGTAAATGGGAGCATCTGCAATTAACAAAGTTTTGTACTTTGATGCAGATAAGGTGTCGATGATGGAGTCGAAAGTGTTGGTGGTGGTGGGTTTTGTGAGTATACCCAAATAATTGTGAGGGGATTTGTAAGGTATTTCGATGGGTTCAGCGGCCATTTGAGTGGCGTCTTTGGAAGCAGATGAAGAAGATGATTTTGATTTTGATTTCGATTTTGATTTCGTCGTTTTTGATGAAGAAGATCGAAGAATCTTTTTGCGAAGAGGAGTGGGAAACTGCTTTGAGAAAAGAATTTTGGAATTCAATTCGACAGTGTAAGCCCCTATTTGGGTTTAATCAGGGTTTTATTTGGGGAAAAAAGTGAGTGCTGATGTGGCAGTCGTTACACCTATCTGATGGCTAAAAACTGACCACGTGTCAACCCCTGATGAAAGATTAAACAATGGAGGACAGTTGTTTTGAGACCCACTGATGAATCAAACATCAGTAGTTACAACGGTAATAAATGGAACAGTGGGTGATTTTTACCATCAGTTGATGCTTTTTACTACATCAGTGGATAGCATATCAGTGGATAAAACACTGATTTTGAACAACAGTGCATATCATGAAGATGAGAGAGTAGAGGTTGGCGTTCAGCAGTGGACAGTGTTTAAAAAACCAGATGTTTGATTACAACAGTGATAGGAAAAATGGTGAGTTTTGAAAGGCTATTACATCAGAAACTGTTAGTGCAGCAGTGGTTGAACTTTTGACAAATAAGTTTAGCATCTGCTTGTTCAGATAAGGGAATTGATTTTGTCTTGTGTAAACACAATATCATGTCCAACATCTGTTGAGCTACAGAAATGCTATGCTTAACAGAATACATTTTAGATGCAGATTATCAAGTTTAAATTGTTAGTAATTATCCCAAAAATTTTTGTTCAAGGTTTTGCCACATGTTCATTATTCCTGACAGTGGTTCAGCATCCCAGATGATGAAAGCTTCTTTACTAAGGCTACTTATTTTATGTCTAGTTATTTGAATTAGAACATGAGTATCTTAGTAGTTTAAAAATCCATTTGCAATCAATTTTTGATTTGTGATAAACAAACTTGAGTTTGATATGACCTTGGCATATGTACCATTTCCTTTTGATCTATTTTTAGGGATAATAACTTCACACAAAAAAATAAGGAAATTACATCCTGGCCGGTGAGAAAACTTTTACTATCAAAAATGAGTAAAAGTACAAAATATATTATTCAGAAAACAAATAAATAATATATCCGGTTTTATTGGAGAAAAACACCTTTCTAAAATTAAAGGCTACTTTGAAAGTACATCAAAAGGATCTGGTAACTTCCCAAAAAGGCTCATGATCACATCATTCTCAAGTTATTATGAACACTGTTTAGGATCATTTTCTTGTCAATTGATTGCAAATTCTTCTTTTAAGGTCAATCACTAGAGATACCATTGTTACTTGAACTTTTCCTGAATTAATGAATGCACACAGTTGCATGATGACCATCGCTTACCCAACTTTGGACTCCTAAGTGTTTTATGTTCATATTCTTTTCTTTTGACTTCAAAAGTTTTGAGATAAACACACTTTTGAGTTTTGTTCATTTTCTTCTTCCCGTTTTACCCTTCCCATTCATAAGTACAAAAATACTTACTGGGAGACTTTATTGAGGAAAAACTTAATCCAGAATCATTTTGCAGTAATGTTTTGAGAGATCTGGTGACATTTGTACATGTTTTATTACCAAATCTCACATTACGTATGATTTTGACTGTTTTGACCCCTGATTTTCTTAATGTGTTTTGACAGGGTTGATTTAGTCCTTTTGAGGATTCTCAATCTGCTTTTTAACACATAAAGTTTCATGACTAAAGTTTTATTTCCCTCTTTCTTTATATGAACATAGGTTTTGTTAATCTGAGGTTCATACTTTAGTATAAAATATGATGAAATCATCACAAATTTCATAACAACAGTTGAGATCAATTTTGAATGAAGATAATCATACCATAGTTATCAGACATGTTTTACGATCTGACAACTATGGGTGATTTGTGTATGACATCACTTATTGTTTGTAATTTGTGAATCTTATGACATCTTGGTTGTTTTACAGAGCTTTAGAATAGTCACTTTGAGCATGATTTCTCGTTGCTCTGTTTTTCAACTAAATACAAACAACCTTAGTATCAATGAATTTTGAGCTGAACTGTTACGTCAAATTGATTGTTAGATCGAATTTGACTGTCCGGGCTCTGATACCAATTGTTAGGATCGGAGGCTGTCATGATTGTGTTTATTTGTATAATTTGAACATTAAGAGAATATGAAATAATGTAAAGTGCAGCGGAAATGAATACAAACTTTGTAAACACAATCAAGGAAGAAAATAGTTTGATAAACAAATGCTTCACATTGAGTCGAATGATTGAATTACAAAGCAAATGATTACAAGCATGCTTACAAAACTAAGCTCCCCCTCAGCCTGATACCCCAAGGTTGGTCGCACAAGATGAAAGGATCAGACATGAGGAGAAGAACTGGCTCAGTCAATCAAATCAACAGTACAGAGTACTGCTCCATTTATAGGCAAACCAAACCACTGAGGCATCTTAGCTGACGTCACCATGAAAGTGATATCTAACAACCTAACAACCTGTAAACACTGTTCTATACAAACTACTGATGTCTAACAACTGATTATTAGTAAAATACAAAACATAGTAAAACTACTACTTCACTTTCCACTGATGTAGCCTGAGCACTGATGTTGAGCATCAGTGCTTTCTTCAAAGGTGATCAGTCCTTGAATGGGCAGTGCTTGTGCCTTCAGCAGTACTTAAGAAGCATCAGTAGATAGAGCGTCAGTGTTTGTCTTCAGCAGTCTTTAGAGTTTCATCAATGTTTGGGTCATTAGTTGTTATATTGAGCAGTACTTGAGATTTATCAGCTGTTAGATAACCACTGTCAAGGGGAAAGCTTAATGTAAACAGTTGCTTATGATTAATCCACTGATGTGATCCGGTTTTGGCTTTTATTATCTGTTCCTCTGGTAGGGTTCAATCCCAACAATGATAGAGTTTTGTGTAGTAAGTTTAAGGTTGTTGTCCTACCTAAGGATGACGAAAGTACGTATTCTACCCAAGGAGAATACGCATGATTAATATTGGCATCCTACCCATGGAGGATGGCGGTACATATCCTACCCAAGGAGGATATGTAGGTTCCGTTTTAATTCTTTAACCCATTCCCAACCACCGGGAATCCCATGCCTTAGAAAGTATGTGAACTCACATCGGTTTGCTCGGTAAGGTTAATTTCTTTGTTTAACAGTTGATCAAATACGTCCTATAAAGAGTACCAACCACAATCAACCCCACTTGCACATAAACCACATATTTTACACAAAAATAACTTATGCACTACTAGTTCACACGTTACACCGTCATTGCACAAGTAGCATACATAAAGTTCAAGTCATGATCAAATAACGCATTAGCTTAGTATTTTCAGGCAATCACCTAGCATGCAGTGGTTCTAAATCAATTACACGTCCGATTTACATTACACACACTTAGCTTCTTTAACTAAAGTTGGCGAATTACCAAACCAAATAACCCGCCTATGTTTTGTGCGACTCGTGGTACAAGTGCACCTGCTACTCAACCTGTGGCCCAATTCCCCTTATGCAACCCAATAATACGCGGCCCACAGTCAAAGCCCAACATAATACACAAGTGGGTCGTGACTTGTGCGACTCGTACGAGTCCAGCCCAAATAAACCTAAGGCCCACTAATGAAGACCCGTGTACACACAACTGGCCCTAATACTATGTGATGTTACATCACAGCCCAAGTGCATGTGTACATATACTCGTTACCCAGGTGTGCGGCCCAAGAATATTTTTACCCACATTATCATGTAATTTATTATTTTCCCAGGCCCAGCCGTTACACCCTTAACAGCATGATCCATCCCTCCATTTAATCATGTACGGCCCACCAATATTACCTTACATAAAAACCCACTAAATTATACCAATCCAATTTCCCATCCATAGGTCATTCTACATCAGTTATTAATTTGTTGAGTTTGGTACAAGTATTTCATAGGAACACACATTACACTTAATCATATAGTGAGCATCATGAATTTATATTGCAATCTATCCCCTCATCCGATTAACAAACAAATTTATCACCCTATGGTTGAATCGGCCCATCTAACATTCATCTCCATATGACTCGAAATCATGGTTTAAACTTCATATATCACTTCCAGATCATTATAACTAGACTCACGTAATTAACTAAAATAGCAACTATTCACCAGTGATTAAATTAACATCACATACTCAACCTTATGCAGCCCCAATCCTAGTAACATGTGTGCGGCCCAACAACCCGCAAAGATTAAATCATATAGGCACATATCATATCGATCTAACAGGCAATTGCGAGTGGCATATCATCATTCATCCTCATACAGATTCACACAATATTCTATAACACATAACCAATCAAGATTTTACAAAAGTAAACTGGACTTAATTAATTATATCTACCCTTTCTAGTGGCAGGATGATCCACACAAATACCTCACCCCACCAAACATTTGATTTACAAACAATATATACGTGTATTCAGATCTTATGAACTTTACATATAGTTTCTAAAATCATGCTCCAAATCTAAACACACCAATACATGTTCACATGTGATCAAAACAAGTTAAATAGGCATGAGATGATACTAACCAATGATACAGAGTGCACAATATCTACTGAACTTCGATGAAGAGAAGGGGGGAGGGGTATCTACTGCCGCACGTATTAATGGGAATAGGTAGGGTTAAATTTGAGTATGAGATAATAGATATAGCAGGATACGTGCACATAACTAATATTAGATTGGCGGTTCATGCGATTGGGCTGTAGGGTGTTGATTGGGCCGAAATATTCACACAGGGAAAGGCAGTAACCTAAATATATATATATATATTTGATGTCAATTGAACGCACATGGGGGGTGGGGGTTAGAGGGTTTGGTTTGGGTTAGTTTACTTAAGTACTATATGATTATTATTATTATTATTATTATTATTATTATTATTATTATTATTATTATTATTATTATTATTATTATAAACCTAAGATCAACTAATAAAGATTTATATACATAAATGTAAAATATTCACCCTAAGGGTTCGGGCCTCAAAAGTTTCGAGTTATGCGGTTTATATCATGGTTCAAACGGTTCAGGTAGGTTTATCACCAAATGGACTTGGTTTCGACTACAAGTTCGCACGCAATAACTAAACAAGTATAAATTTAATTTGTCAGAAATAGATAAGTATATCTATTTATTCGCAAGAGCGAAACGAACGATTTATGCCTCAAAATTACGGGTTGTCACACTTAATACCATACCAACAATCATAACAATGCTATGTGATAGAAACACAGGATGTTCACCCATTAATATAGTTTAGAAAAATACCATAAGATACTTTTCTTGAAACATAAACCCGAAATAAGTTACAAACCATAACTTGTTTAAAACGTGTTCATAAGGCACAACAAAAGACTTTAAATAAAACGAGGTTTAGAGACATGTAACCTGTCCAGGAATAGGTTACACCTCTCAAACCCCATAACCCTGGATGACATCTTTTATTCAGCGCAGCTAGACACATGCAAACCTCGCCAGATCCGCTAGTTCCCTGAAATACATGTAGTTTTAAAAATCAACAAAAAGTTGAGCGAGTTCTTGTGTATGTGAGTATGTATAAACCTTTAAAGTATGTCTGTACGTATGAAAGTCCCTGGTGTCACACCCCCAAAATCCACCTGCGGAGTATCACCGCTTGGGAGCGTGACTGACCAGGATCAAGCCACCAATCATACAGAACATTGTATAAAGTAAAAGTAAACACATTATAATCCAAACCATTTCCATATGAAAGGAGTTTCCAAAACATAAGTAAGTTAACATTGTTTAGCGGAAGCGTATTATTGTAAAACCCATAGCAAATAAGTATCAAACATCAAAAGTGTTTAACAAGGTGATCACGATCCAAGCCCCACAACGACCAGCTTCTCCGTGTGCAAGCTCCAAGTACCTAACGATCTGCAAGGCATGTAACAGAATGATCAACAAACTAGTTGAGCGAGTTCACAGAAAGTAAATGCGTAATAGTAAGTTCGTTTGTAACAGGTGGCTCTACTGGGCCGATTGTATGTTCTATTGGTGGTGGTGTTCCACGTTACTGGTGGTGGTGTTCCACGTTACTGGTGGTGGTGTTCCACGTTACTGGTGGTGGTGTTCCACGTTACTGGTGGTGGTGTTCCACGTTACTGGTGGTGGTGTTCCACGTTACTGGTGGTGGTGTTCCACGTTACTGGTGGTGGTGTTCCACGTTACTGGTGGTGGTGTTCCACGTTGTATAACCACTAGACTACTCGTAACTATAGGTATCCTTCACAACCGAGGATAGTAAAGTGGTAGTCTAGTCATAGTGTCAATAGAGTATCTAATCAACCTTTCAATCCCATTCCCAACACCCCGGGAATCCCATGCCTTGGTAAGAGTGTGAACTCACCTTGGTTTGCTCGGTATGTTATCTACGTTACTCTGTTTGTTCCAAACGGATCAAAACACGTCCTAGCATGAGTACCGATATCAATCAGTTGCCCAATCACTTAAGTTATACATTTTTCACAGGCCATACAAATAACGCACCATCATTAAACAAGTTGTACAAGTTGTATCGATTGGTCAATGTTGTTCATATCTCACACAATAGTTGACCTTTTGCACATAACAGACGATGATCAACTTTTATAACATTGTAATCATGCATGTCCTATAAACACAACTCGTGATTTGATTAACAGTCTCATATATATTCATTCAACTAAGCATATATCCATATGTATATTCGGATCATATGTATTAACACACTGGTATCATTTATCGTACTTATATACTTGGGCATTATTGTTCGATTATACATCTATCTACGGCATATAATCATTTTTAATCATATAAAAGAAGTTAAATACAATTAAAGGAAAGTGTGTAATATTATCAACAATCCAACATGTTTTGGCCGTATACCACCAAATCAACAATCCATTGATAAACATACTAACCAGCATTCATGATCTTAAACAATCAGATTGTGAATCTTAAACAACCAAGATTCATAACACATACTACTATTCAAATGGTTCGGACCTTACAAACATTAAAAGCTCGGACCACCTTACTACATTATATTGAAACTCAGACTAGTGGGCTGCCAAGTTAAACTCGGATCACACAAGGTTTTCATGAATTTCGGACATGTTTGTTTCAAGAACCTCGGACCTTGTGTTTATGTTTTTATGTAATAAAAGTCGGCCTTCATATTATTTATATATGATACTAATCAGCCAAAGATCTTCACCCAACCGCCCATCCCCACCAATCATATCACTTTTGTTAGTCAAATATCATCTAGTCTTTGTTTATGCAAATCGATACCCTTCCTGACAACTCCAAGATTATTTTAATCCTTACTATACTACAAATTCACCATTCTATCTATCCATAATGGCCGACAATACCAATTTGTTTTCATGTTTCTATTGGACCAACTTATATGCTAGCCATACCTTTAGAATCATGCATATTAACATATAATCGGTCCAATGGTAAGCATACAATAATATCATCCATCATTAATTTAAAGAATTCACATATTCTTATAATTGTCAGTGGATCACATGATGAGCAATTAATAGGATTTAGCAAAACACAATCATATCATTCCATATCAATCATATCAAACCTAAACCCTACATTATTACCAAGTTCGCATGACAGATTGATCATATGAAAAAGAACACAACCAACATCATAACCATATACATTCAGATCTGAAAAACAATTAAACGCGGAAGTCACTAACCGAATCAGAATAATCAACAAGAGATCTGGCTTCGAATTAGAGGAGGGCAGCCGTCAGGTTTCAAAGAATAGCGAGGGAGAGGGACGACATGATTAGGGTTTTTCCAATTATCCGTTTCGTGTGCACATATAATACGGACCCTATATTCAATCGCTACTGGGCCGAAGCCCATAAGTTGTTTTCGATATTTAGCAGTGAACGAAAACACTTAAAGAGTGTTTTCATCATGCGTGTTTTCGTGGGTGGGATTTTCGGCTAGAGCTCCATCAACTTGTTTTTGATTATATTATCCAATAATCCAACCCATATACATATATAACATCCATACACATATTAGTATACTACCATCTACAAACAACAAATGTATTGCACCTCAATTAATTATAAAAACACACTAGCAAGTAAGTAACAAGTTAAGCCGAACAGAGACCTTGAAACTCGAGTTGTCACATTATCCCCAACTTAAAAGAAATTTCGTCCCGAAATTTAGCATGCGGTTACTGAGGAAGCTAGATAGGTTGTATCGTTTACTGGTTTTCCTGGGGTGTCACATCATCCCCCCCGTTGATTTGGAATTTCGTCCCGAAATTCTGTAGTAGTAGCTTCAGCCTCAGTAGTGGTTGCATTGGTTTCGAATAACTGGGGGTACTTTTCTGTCATCTGGTCTTCGCGTTCCCAGGCGTACTCTGGGCCACGTTTGGAGTTCCAACGAACTCGGACAAGAGGGATTCTCTTGTGTTTGAGGACCTTAACATCCCGGTCCGTGATTTCAACTGGTTCCTCGACGAACTGCAACCGCTCGTCGATAGTGAGTTCCTTAAAAGGAACTATAAGGGTCTCATCTGATAGGCATTTCTTCAGATTCGACACGTGAAATACATTGTGAACTGCACCGAGTTCAGCTGGTAGGTTCAGTATGTAGGCTACTGGGCCTATTCTTTCAGTGATTTCGAACGGTCCAACATACCATGGATTGAGTTTGCCTCGTTTACCAAATCGAACCACACCCTTCCAGGGTGAGACTTTAAGTAAAACCCGGTCTCCGACCTGAATTCCAATGGCTTCCTACGCTTACCTGCGTAGCGTTTCTGGCGATAGCGAGCTGCCGCCACGCGTTGCCGTATCTGTTCAATTCGTTCAATAGCGTCAACTACCATTTCTGGGCCTGAAATCTAACTATCCCCCACCTCTGCCCAACCGAGAGGTGACCGGCATTTACGTCCGCACAATGCCTCGAATGGAGCGGCTTGAATGCTGTTGTGGTAACTGTTATTGTACGAAAACTCCACTAAAGGGAGCTGCCTTTCCCAGCTGTTGCCGAAATCGATAACACACGCTCGAAGCATGTCTTCTAGAGTTTGAATCGTGCGCTCAGACTGCCCATCTGTCTGAGGGTGATATGCTGTGCTCATGTCTAATCGAGAGCCAAACGCTTTGTGCATTGCTTGCCATAGCTCTGACGTGAATCGTGCATCCCGATCCGAAATTATGGAGGTTGGCACTCCGTGCCTCGAAACAACTTCTTTCAAGTAGATGTCTGCTAAGGTAGAAAACTTATCCGTTTCTTTGATAGCCAAGAAGTGAGCAGACTTTGTGAGTCGATCCACTATCACCCATATGGTATCGTTCCCACGCTGAGATCTTGGTAAGCCTGTAACAAAATCCATGGAAATTTCTTCCCATTTCCATTGAGGTATCCTGGGCTGTTGAAGTAGACCCGCTGGTTTCTGATATTCGACCTTGACCCTCGCACAGGTCAAGCACTTGCCTACATAGGTCGCGATGAGAGCTTTCATACTTGGCCACCAGTATGTTGTTTTGATGTCGTGGTACATTTTATCCGTCCCTGGATGTACCGAACAGCGAGACTTGTGAGCTTCATCCATTACAAGTTCGCGTAGACCGCCATAAAGTGGGACCCAAATACGCCCCGTTACATAGTAGGCGCCGTCTTCCTTTGTTCCATGCGTTGCCTTGAGCCGCGTAAGGCTTCAGCTTTGACGTTTTCGGGTTTCAGTGCTTCTAACTGAGCAGCTCGTATCTGTGCAGGAAGACTGGACTGAATCGTAAGCTGTAGCGCTCGCACGCGCCGAGGTAAAGTGTCCTTTCGACTGAGGGCATCAGCCACAACATTGGCTTTGCCTGGATGGTACTTGATGGCGCATTCGTAGTCGTTAAGTAACTCGACCCATCGTCGTTGACGCATGTTCAAATCCTTCTGCTTAAGGATATGCTCGAGACTCCTGTGATCGGTGTAAATCGTGCACCTGGTACCGTACAGGTAGTGTCGCCATACCTTAAGCGCGAAAACAACAGCTCCCAGCTCTAGATCGTGCGTCGTGTAGTTCCGTTCATGAACCTTGAGTTGCCGAGAAGCGTAGGCTATCACTTTATCACGTTGCATCAACACACATCCAAGACCCTGGATGGATGCATCACAGTATACCACGAAGTCATCTGTGCCCTCTGGCAATGAAAGAATAGGTGCGCTGCAAAGCCTATCCTTTAAGTACTGAAAAGCGCTCTCTTGCGTATTACCCCATCTGTAAACGACACCTTTCTGTGTTAGCATAGTAAGTGGTTACGCGATCTTTGAGAAGTCTTTAATAAATCGCCTGTAGTAACCCGCCAAACCCAAGAATTGGCGTATTTCTGTCGGTGTACGTGGTGCTGGCCAGTTTCTGATCGAATCAACCTTGGATGGATCAACATGAATCCCATCCTTGTTCACCACATGGCCTAAGAAGTGGACTTCACGAAGCCAGAAGTCGCATTTTGAAAACTTTGCGTACAATTGCTCTTTTCGAAGAAGTTCCAAGTTAAGACGTAAGTGCTGCTCGTGCTCCTCCTGACTCTTGGAGTAAATCAGGATGTCGTCGATGAATACAATGACGAACTTGTCAAGATAAGGTTTGCACACCCTGTTCATAAGATCCATGAAGACTGCAGGCGCGTTCGTAAGCCCGAATGGCATGACCAGAAACTCGTAATGACCGTAGCGAGTTCTGAAAGCGGTTTTGGAGACATCCTCATCCCGGACTCTCAGCTGATGATACCCTGACCTCAAATCTATCTTGGAGTGATAACACGACCCTTGCAACTGGTCGAATAAGTCATCTATGCGCGGAAGAGGATAACGGTTCTTCACCGTCACCTTATTGAGTTCACGGTAGTCGATGCACATTCTGAACGTACCGTCTTTCTTCTTTACAAATAACACTGGAGCTCCCCAAGGCGAAGAGCTTGGACGAATAAATCCCTTATCCAAGATTCCTGGTAGCTGCGTCGATAGTTCTTCCGATTCTGGTGGAGTTAAGCGATACGGTGCTCGAGCTATGTGTGCTGCTCCTGGAGCGAGCTCGATTTGAAATTCGTCCTGATGATGCGGCGGTAGACCAGGTAAATCCTTGCGAGACACCTGAGGAAAGTCGCGTACAACTGAATGGTCTTCCAACTTCTTTTCTTTCGCTGATGAGTCAGTAACGAGAGCCAAAGTTGCGGTGTGGCCCTTCCGCAAACATTCCTGAGCCTTCAAGAAAGAGGTGATGCCAACCACGGCACCACTCTTGTCGCCTTGAGCTTCGAGAGGTTCTTGACCAGAACGAGGAATGCGAACAATCCTTTCTTTGTATAGGATTTCTGCTTGCTGTTGCTGCTGGCGATTCCGATGTGTAAGCCGTGGGCTCCCGAATCCTTAGCTTCTGCTGTGCTCTGGCGATCACTATTCTTGTGCTGCTGTTGTGCTTGAGACCGAACGGTAGCTGAACCCTTGCTGGAATACCCATCCCATTTCCGCTTGTTGTCACTAGGAGTAGCGGGAGTAGCAGAAGTGGTAGCGGTAGTAATAGCGCTGATACAACTAGGCAGCCTGTTCTGTTCCACTGCCTGATCCGTGAGGCGATGAGCAAGACACTGAATGTCTTGGATTTTGTCGAGGTTAGCCGATGTAGCTTGGCTCTGAATCTCTGAGGCTAGACCCTTGAGGTACAATTCGATACGCTTGTTTGGAGGGTCCACCATGGTTGGACACAAGATGGCCAGTTCGTTCTATCGTTTCGTATGAGCTTCAATTTCTGACCCCGTCATTTTCAAATGGTAAGGCTCTACTTCCAACTTGTGGATGTCATCACGCGCGTAGTATTCCCTTTTAATGTGTTCTTTGAATTCGTTCCAGGGGGTGGCGTTAGCAGCTGCCAACCCTAGTATCTGTACTTGCGCGTTCCACCTGGTTAGCGCGATTCCTACCAAAGTACCCGTGTCGTACTTGACCCTGCGAGCCTCAGGGCGTTCACACATGAAGTTCTTGAATGTGCCACTGAATGTGCTTGGACGACAGTCCAGGATGTTCTGGAATGTGCAGAGAGGTTGATGTGCGTTCTGACCCGTTGCGCGAGAAAGATGGGTCAAGATTAAGCGCGAGAGTTGGGTCACGAGAGTAGGATCTAACGTCCTAGGATAGGTTTGGAATAGCAGGTTATACCTCCTGCTGGTGCGGCTGCAAGCGCCGCAGCGACTTGTTCGTTAATGAGAGCCGTCAACTGGGCTTGAGTCATGTCAACACGTCCAGACATGATCGAACAGTAAAGGTAGCATAGGTATGAAAGGTTCGCGAGTAATACGATGACAGAAAAGTGTAAGCACATAGGTGTTCTTAAGCAATAACAAGTAGTGAGCAAAGTAACGTAAGCATACTACGAGCAAAGTTCTATGCAATTCTATCAGGTAGGCAATAAACATAAACCTTATTACCTAGGATGTTGAGTCTTGCACGTGGAGCGAAGCGTCGTTGTGGATCGTTGAGAGCACTGTTCTGGTTATAGTCTGGTTTTAATAAAAACGTTTTCCCATATTAAAACCAAGTTCTCTATAACCAATGGCTCTGATACCAATCTGTCACACCCCCAAAATCCACCTGCGGAGTATCACCGCTTGGGAGCGTGACTGACCAGGATCAAGCCACCAATCATACAGAACATTGTATAAAGTAAAAGTAAACACATTATAATCCAAACCATTTCCATATGAAAGGAGTTTCCAAAACATAAGTAAGTTAACATTGTTTAGCGAAAGCGTATTATTGTAAAACCCATAGCAAATAAGTATCAAACATCAAAAGTGTTTAACAAGGTGATCACGATCCAAGCCCCACAACGACCAGCTTCTCCGTGTGCAAGCTCCAAGTACCTAACGATCTGCAAGGCATGTAACAGAATGATCAACAAACTAGTTGAGCGAGTTCACAGAAAGTAAATGCGTAATAGTAAGTTCGTTTGTAACAGGTGGCTCTACTGGGCCGATTGTATGTTCTATTGGTGGTGGTGTTCCACGTTACTGGTGGTGGTGTTCCACGTTACTGGTGGTGGTGTTCCACGTTACTGGTGGTGGTGTTCCACGTTACTGGTGGTGGTGTTCCACGTTACTGGTGGTGGTGTTCCACGTTACTGGTGGTGGTGTTCCACGTTACTGGTGGTGGTGTTCCACGTTACTGGTGGTGGTGTTCCACGTTGTATAACCACTAGACTACTCGTAACTATAGGTATCCTTCACAACCGAGGATAGTAAAGTGGTAGTCTAGTCATAGTGTCAATAGAGTATCTAATCAACCTTTCAATCCCATTCCCAACACCCCGGGAATCCCATGCCTTGGTAAGAGTGTGAACTCACCTTGGTTTGCTCGGTATGTTATCTACGTTACTCTGTTTGTTCCAAACGGATCAAAACACGTCCTAGCATGAGTACCGATATCAATCAGTTGCCCAATCACTTAAGTTATACATTTTTCACAGGCCATACAAATAACGCACCATCATTAAACAAGTTGTACAAGTTGTGTCGATTGGTCAATGTTGTTCATATCTCACACAATAGTTGACCTTTTGCACATAACAGACGATGATCAACTTTTATAACATTGTAATCATGCATGTCCTATAAACACAACTCGTGATTTGATTAACAGTCTCATATATATTCATTCAACTAAGCATATATCCATATGTATATTCGGATCATATGTATTAACACACTGGTATCATTTATCGTACTTATATACTTGGGCATTATTGTTCGATTATACATCTATCTACGGCATATAATCATTTTTAATCATATAAAAGAAGTTAAATACAATTAAAGGAAAGTGTGTAATATTATCAACAATCCAACATGTTTTGGCCGTATACCACCAAATCAACAATCCATTGATAAACATACTAACCAGCATTCATGATCTTAAACAATCAGATTGTGAATCTTAAACAACCAAGATTCATAACACATACTACTATTCAAATGGTTCGGACCTTACAAACATTAAAAGCTCGGACCACCTTACTACATTATATTGAAACTCAGACTAGTGGGCTGCCAAGTTAAACTCGGATCACACAAGGTTTTCATGAATTTCGGACATGTTTGTTTCAAGAACCTCGGACCTTGTGTTTATGTTTTTATGTAATAAAAGTCGGCCTTCATATTATTTATATATGATACTAATCAGCCAAAGATCTTCACCCAACCGCCCATCCCCACCAATCATATCACTTTTGTTAGTCAAATATCATCTAGTCTTTGTTTATGCAAATCGATACCCTTCCTGACAACTCCAAGATTATTTTAATCCTTACTATACTACAAATTCACCATTCTATCTATCCATAATGGCCGACAATACCAATTTGTTTTCATGTTTCTATTGGACCAACTTATATGCTAGCCATACCTTTAGAATCATGCATATTAACATATAATCGGTCCAATGGTAAGCATACAATAATATCATCCATCATTAATTTAAAGAATTCACATATTCTTATAATTGTCAGTGGATCACATGATGAGCAATTAATAGGATTTAGCAAAACACAATCATATCATTCCATATCAATCATATCAAACCTAAACCCTACATTATTACCAAGTTCGCATGACAGATTGATCATATGAAAAAGAACACAACCAACATCATAACCATATACATTCAGATCTGAAAAACAATTAAACGCGGAAGTCACTAACCGAATCAGAATAATCAACAAGAGATCTGGCTTCGAATTAGAGGAGGGCAGCCGTCAGGTTTCAAAGAATAGCGAGGGAGAGGGACGACGTGATTAGGGTTTTTCCAATTATCCGTTTCGTGTGCACATATAATACGGACCCTATATTCAATCGCTACTGGGCCGAAGCCCATAAGTTGTTTTCGATATTTAGCAGTGAACGAAAACACTTAAAGAGTGTTTTCATCATGCGTGTTTTCGTGGGTGGGATTTTCGGCTAGAGCTCCATCAACTTGTTTTTGATTATATTATCCAATAATCCAACCCATATACATATATAACATCCATACACATATTAGTATACTACCATCTACAAACAACAAATGTATTGCACCTCAATTAATTATAAAAACACACTAGCAAGTAAGTAACAAGTTAAGCCGAACAGAGACCTTGAAACTCGAGTTGTCACACCTGGTATGTAGCAATTAAGGAAAAAGAGATCACCAATGGATTGCAAAGCCAATGGTATGTGTGAAAAGGTGCAGGAAGACTCAAACCTAGCAAATTTGTTACCGGGCCTCGGCTGTAAGACACAGTCACCACTATGGGCCGCCCTGGCCTCATGGGTGTGGGCTCACTACACCCAAATAGATCTATCACTCATGTCCCTCGGTCCTAACAACGGGGATTGATAGCCTTAAGTGTTGTACCCACCCTTCACATGATCTAGTAGTAAACCCTCCTTAAGCTAATCATACCATGTAATAAACGTTTGTAATAATCGTAACATGTATTTCACCCCCGAAGTATAAAACTGAAAACAGTTAAAAGAAAAGGGGGACATGAACTCACTGTAGTGTGTCTCCTGTGCTCGTACTCAAACCTTGTCAGCTACACGATAACCTGCACCGTACTAATGTCTATTAGACGAATGGGCCGTGCCTTGCTTTTGTATTTACGGGTTGGAGTTACGTTACTTTGATATTATTCCAAGTTATAACTTCTTGTTAAAATAATAATAATAATTATTTTAACTTAGATTTTGTTTTTAGGGTTTTGGAATATTAGTTAGGCAACTATTTCGTATTCATACTTCTCAAGTATTTTATATGCGTATTTCCTTCCCAAGGATGGGGGTATTTTATGAATTTTTGTAATTTAAAGTCTTGACATTATATATTCCTAAGTCCCACTTTAGAAAAATATATAATAACTTATTTGTCAAAAATAACGTGTTTCCAAGAAAATATATATTTTTTTCCCAAAAATCATATATCTTCTAAATATATTAGGAAAATATATTATAACTTCCCAAAAATAATACATTTTCTACTTGTCGAAAAATATGTTCTACTTTGTGATAAAATCATATTTTTCATATCAAAATAATATCCCTCATAATATTCTTGTAACGGTATTTTTGTTAAGTAATATTATTTCACCTTAAAATAATGTATCTATTCCACATCACATTCAAATATTCACACAAGAGTTGGAATATGAAATATATTCTTCTAAATATATTTATATCCATTTTTATTTATAAAATCATCCTCCGATACTTTGTATTTTGTAACAAAACCTATGGCGAAGTTTATTTTGGAAAACAAAGTTAAAACATATTTGTAAACACTTGTTAGAAAAATATTTTCTAAGTGTTGGGATTTTTAGAAAATTTCGCCATAGTTTCCTTTGTAAATGGAGGTGTCCATGC
The DNA here is from genome assembly GCF_002127325.2 of Helianthus annuus. NCBI lineage: Eukaryota > Viridiplantae > Streptophyta > Magnoliopsida > Asterales > Asteraceae > Helianthus > Helianthus annuus. Next base: position 35,099,905 of record NC_035439.2, on the reverse strand, counting down.
TAATAAGCATATCATTTTCTTTTCGAAAAATCATTCTGTAGGATCGTGTTTCGACCAGAACGAGTCGATCAGAAGAGTTTTTATCCAAAACAAGAGGCGGAAACTAATGTTTTGGTGCAATTTCAACCATATTCACTTTAATCTTGTTGTTTTATTGATCAATAATCTGATTACATGCCTGACAACACTTCGGCAGCACTTCGTGGCTCACCAGAAGACAACACACACTACTCACTTAATGATTTCGCACCAAGATGCAGTATATATAGTAGTGCCTATTCCGCTTGAACATGACCCATACGGTTCGAGCGGAATCACATCGGAACATTACAAGAGAAATCACATACTTAAACTGTTCGAGCGGAATCATGAATATAAGACTTCTCAAACGGAATCAGGAAATAGTGATATTTCGCTTGAAATGACAATGTCATTTCAAGCGGAATCTCTTACAAGTTTATTTCCTTGATTCCCGAGCCCTAATCTCACTCACTCTAATCAAGACTCGATACAAGACGTAGGCGACAGATGGATGCACCAACAAACTTCCCCTCGGATGTTGATGGAGTCTTCAGTGTCGAGTCTTCGGTTGTCAACCTTCAGTCTTTATCAGTCTTCGTGCTTCTCTCCGAAATGTTCTCCCTCGGATGTTGAATCTTTAAAATTCATCAGCAATCTCCGAATTAGAACCTGACATTTTGTCCATCAGACTCCCCCTCTCAATCTGCTGGGATCGTAGTCTGGGAATCACAGTTTGAAAATTCATTCCAAGATCGTGACCTGGCTCTCTTCCAGCTCAGGTTTTCTGCACAATCTCTTCCTCAAACATAAGTTTCTCAAAGATTAAATCTTTAAAATTTTGAAACTATTGTGGTAAACATTCAACATGATTAAATCTCATTGAAAAATATGATCATTTTCCACACATTCTTTATCCAAACCTGTTCATCATGTCTAGCACTAAGGATTTTGAAAATCAGTTTTTCTGCATCAGATGTCGAAAATCTTTTTGGATTTTTCAAAGTTTTTTGCTTAAACCCACTAAAATCTTTTTGGATTTTTGAATAAAAGTAACTATAATAAAGAAATATTTACAGATAATATTTTTGTGAGTTCGTGCAAGAGGATCATATCAGTTTTTAAGACACATCACCAACACCGTTAAGCTTGATTTCATTTTAAGTTCTAAACAATTCACCTAGATTGTCAGTATATTTGTCCTCTTAAATTTTCACACAAATTTCAACTGTTCCGAGATACGATATTAATGTCTTAGATACTTAAACTTATTCGCATGTCCCACAACTTGAATATACTCCCGTATCCAGATGCCAATATTCAGTCTTACAGGTGAGTATACCACATATGATATCTGTAAAGGGGTTATATTGCGAGGGCCGTGAGAGCTCAGGTCGATACTTCTGTATACGTAGAGAGATGACGGCTTCGACTTTTGGTATGTCCCCTTTAGAGGAGCTTTTCTTCAACAGCAATGATTATCAATTTTATTGTTTAATCATTTTTGCTGAGGGCTTTTGCTGTATTTCAAGCATTTTGCAGAAAGTATTATACGGGGACTAGGTCAGAATTTCCATTCAGCAGAAGTCCCGGTATAATACCCCAGATATCACTGAGTATAAAGACCTAGTATCTCAGAAAGAGGGACCTTTCAAACAAGATTTCGGGGGTTACCCATATATCCAAGAAGTTGTTCCCCACGATATAAGCAAGTTTGAATTTAGGTTTATATCTCGTTACAATCTACTAAATGTGTAAAAACCTACTGGCACATCCACAGCAAGATTGTTTATCACATTTAAACATTCCATATCTTTAGCGTGTTGTGATAGTCCACTGATGTACTATCATTTCCTCTTTTATGCAATAAAAACTCATTTTTCTTTTTCTCATGTTTTTGGCTTTTTCAAATTTTCTAATGTTTTTGGATTTTCTGAAAATTTCTTACTCCCCCTAAAATTCAAAAACATTTAATGAAAATGACATCAAACTGTACAAGAACATGACAACTGATATCGAATTGCCTCAATTCTCCATCCACTTGGCATAAACAATCAGAACTCCCCCTCACAACAAACTATTTTCCCATTATGATTTCAAAACACTTAAGTTTGTTTTAATCAAAATGGTTTTCCCGGAAAATTAGTTTGGTGATTTTACCATTTGTAGGTTTGGGGTCATTTCATCATATTGTTTACCAATCTTTTTAAATGATAGTTAAATCAAGTTCAACTTAATGACCTTGATTAACCACTTGTATGATCAATGGTTGAACCACTTGTAATTATCAACCACTTGTAAGATCAACTATCAAACCATTTTCAACCAATTACCATCTTTTGGATGAATTCTCAAGGTGTCGATTCCTACTCCACACTTACCAACCTGGGAGTTCCGGCAATTCACACTTCTCAATTTAAATTTCAAAAACATTTACAAGAATGATGCCGATTCATGCTCCACAATTACCAACTTGGGAGCTCCGGCAAGTCAGGTTTCTTATTCAACGAAGAATATATCCACCCAAGCCTGACCAGCCTTGGGTGTAACCTTTTCAGTCTCATTTGGGGTTGTATCTTTCCTTTTAGCTTGATAAAATCCCTTAACCCTTTAGCCTTCCCCTCAATCATCTTTCCAAAAAAAAATTTCACAGCAGGGTTAAAGGCCTTTTCAATATCCAATTCTTTCTTTTTTGAAAAGAATTGATTTGAAATTTCAACTTTACCAATTTTAGATTTCAAATTTTTTGCACTCAGTGGTGGAAAATTCACATCATCCACTATCGGAACTTTCTTCTCATCTTTCACAACAACCTGTGGCTCCTCTGATTTTATGGAATCAGATTCATCACCAGAAGTTTCTTTTAATTGCTTAACAACCCATTTTTGGTTGTTAAGTTTCTCCTTCTTTTTGAAAACATTTTTCGAACATTCACCAACTTCATAAATTGAATTTTCAAAAACTTTAAGTTTGTTCGTTGGTGGTTCAACTTTCTCAACAATCTTTTCTTTTACTTTCTTAGAAACTTTCTGTTTTGGTTTGAATGTTTTCGGACAGTTCCTAGCAATATGACCGTCAGTTTTACACTGAAAACGGGTTCTTGTTTCTATCTTCTTCTGAACAACACTCTTCTTCACTTCTTCTTGCTTCTTTGCAAGGAATTCTTGGTTTGTCTGCTTTCCGAATGCTTGCTCCTTTTCAGCTTCTGTCGTTGTTCCTGAAACAAACACAGTGTTTGGTTTATAAACTTTTTCATTTTTATAATTTTTTGGTTGATTAAATCCAAGACCTTTCTTTTTGAAATTACGATTATGGTTTGTTTCTTTTGGAAACTATAACCACAATTGTAACCCATTTTCTTGTTAATTCTTTGTTGATTCCTTGAAGTGTATTTTTTTAGGTTTTCCAGAAAGATTTAAATCTTTTATTTCGAAAATATTAATTTCTGTGATTTTGAAAACCTTGTTAATCATTTCAAGTTTAACACTTCTTATTGGAAAATTTTCATCAGAATATAATTTGTCAGAATCTTTCAAAGTATATGCTACTTTGACCGGTTCATCATTCAAATTAGATTTTGATAGAAAAAATTTCGTATCATAAACCCGTTTGTCCTTTTTGATTGTTGGCTTTGACGTATCGGACTCAGACTTTGACTTGGGTTTGGACTCCGGTTTTGACTCCTTACTGTCATCTTTATCCAACACCTGATCGACCACACTTTTTATCAATTTGGACTCATGATCAGTGTCGGACGATGTGTACGTGACATCTATATTTTCCGGCAAGTTATCTGATGGCCCAGACTCCCATTGTAAGTTAATTGCCTTTTTGACTCTTTCGGAATTTGGATTTCGAGGCGAATATCCATTTTCGACCGGGGGCGGACATCTATTGTAGACAACACTCGGTTTCTTACCAGAAATTTTTACTTCATCCTCATCTTTTGTCACGGACTTTTTTTCTTCTGAAGTCTTTTCTTCTTCAAACGTCTTCAATTCCTCCACAATCGGATAAATCCTGTCAACAACAAAAGTAGAACATGAATAACTTTTTAATAAATTGTTAACACATTCAGTTTCAATTCTTGGTGTTGCCAATTTCAATTCTAACTCAGCACACTTCTTTGTGTAGAAATTGACATCATCAAGCTGTCTCATGTAAGCTCCTTTGAGTGTGTTCATTGCTACAACTTGTTCACTGTTCGACTCAGTGTACTTGTTGATCTCTCTGTTCAAAGTATCATATGATTCTTTCAATCTTTTAATGTTGTGTAGCAATTCGTTGTTTTGTTTGATCAAAGAATCACAATTTAAACACTTTTCAGGAACTTTGACTGCTTCAGTATCAGCTTTGATTTCAAATTCTGGAACTTCTTTGACTGTTCTTCTCATTTGAAACATCTCAGCTCTTCTCTTTTTCTCGGCTTCAGCTTCAGCTTTTAATATTTCTTCTTCTTCTTCCTCTTCTTCAATCTTTCTCCATTTTTCTTCTTCTTTTTCCCTGACCTTTCTGTATTTTGCAGCCCAATACTCATCATAAGCATTAGCAACAAAGGCTTTAACATTTGACATTTCTTTTGACATCTATTTGGCCATGAACTCTTGGTCTGGGCAAAAATTATCCCAACTGAAACCTTCAGCCAACTTTTCATCGTCTTGATCTGCCAAACACACTTTGCTGTCTGTTGGAATATATTTATCCCAACTAAATCCATCATATTTGCCCTGATTAACCAGACATGCTCTCTTTGAATCTTCAATCACATTTCTGCCATGTGCAGTTTGTGCCAGATGCGATGCCAGTTGTTGTTGATATGGTTGTGGTGTGACTTGATGATAAATCGCCTTTTTGTGATAATCGTTGTTTCCAAAGTGATTTTGAGCTCCACTCGCTTCTCAATTTGTGCACTCTCTCTTGAAATGCCCCTTTTCCCTGCAACGAAAACAAGTAACTTTAGACTTATCAAAAACTAAAGTTGAAACATGAGCCTCGTGAAATACATCTATGCCTGTAATTTGTTTAAACTTTTCAGCCCGTCTCAACACACTAGCCATACACCATTGTATATCCATTAATTCCATTTCCTCGGCATCAATTTGATCATAATCCTCTTTCGTAAGCATTGGATTCCCGATCCTCCCTGCAACTAAGCCTCCATAGGATTCAAGCACGGTCACCAACAAAGACATGTGACTTTTAGCAACTTCCTCAGTATAATTTTGATCATTTTCAAGCTTTAAAGCAATGTTGCATTGAAGAACTTTGCCACTCTTTGTCGTAGTAAACTGTGGATCATATGTTGGAAATGAAGAGAATCCTATTGTGCTTCTTGATCCCTGAGATTGATTTTCAGAAGAACCTTTTGCATTATAAGCAGTTTCAACTTTTGGAGAAAAATTTGTCTTTTCACTAACACCACTCTTGAAATACAGACTGATGTCTTGTTCTCCATCATAGTTCTTCATCCTGTCAATCTTCCTCTGCTCCATCTCTTGAGCTTCCAGATGTTTGATGAACTCTGCCAATGTTAACCTTTTATATTCCTTCCGATTGTTTCTCAGCATCATTAGGAATGTTCCCCAAGTATCATGTGGTAACGCATCAGCAAGTTTCTCAATTAGCTCATCAGTATCCTTTTTTATCCCCAATTTTGACATATTTCTCACCAAGTTACAATATCTCTCAATAATTTGCTTGGTGTTTTCAGATTTCAATCCACGAAATAAATCAAATTCTTTCTTCATGAGTGACATTTTGTTTTTAAGCATATCATCACTTCCAATAGACTTTGCTTCCAATTCAGTCCAGATCGAATAAGCACTTCCATCATGTTGAAGCAATATCAAAATGTCTTCTTTGATTGCTTGCTGGAGCAGACTCACCATCAATTTTTCATCTCTATACTTCTTTTTCTCATCAACACTCATTTCTCTGATTGTTGACTGAATACCATTTTTTGTGGGCCTTTCATATGGTATTTCAGAGTGTTCCCAAGCATCCAAGTGATAAGCTTCAACCCAATTTCCAAAACGTTCGGACCACGCATTGTAATCATCAATATCCAAGAGCTTAGGCGGTTTCTGTGATGTCCCTGTTTCATTCTCAAGCAATGTACTCTGAGTGATAGTCATTGGACCAGCAAAGGCATTGTAGAACTCGTTGTCCATGTTTCAATTTTCCAAAATTCACAAATTTCCAAGTTCAAGCGAAATAGCAAAACAACAGTTTCAAGCGAGATCAGCTTTTGGAGCGAAATCAAAAATAATGTTCAAGTGAAATCAAAATTTGGAGCTTTGAAGCAGAATCACAAAGTCAGTTCAAGCGGAATCTCTTGTGATGACCTGCTGAAGCGGAATCAAGCTCAAACTTTCAAGCGGAATCAAGTTTCAAGCGGAATTAGCGAGAAACTTCAAACGGAATCTGATTTTGGAGTGGAATCACCTATTTCTTTCAAGCGGAATCTTATACTTTCGAGCGGAATTAAGGTCCAATCCAAGCGGAATCAAAGTATGACGTCACTATTTCGAAATAGATTTCAAGCGGAATCTTAAAAAACTTATGTTTTAGTTCGATTTTAGCTTTGAAACTCTCAAGGATTTATCAAAACATGTTTGCGCGTGAATTGTGTGAAATTGAGCAGATTTTACCGTGAAAAATTTAAGATTTTTAAGAAGAAGGTGTAGAAAATCAGAAAACACATCTGAAATGGCAAGAACTCTTCCTCCTGAGCTCTGATACCACTTGTAGGATCGTGTTCCGACCAGAACGAGTCGATCAAAAGAGTTTTTATCCAAAACAAGAGGCGAAAACTAATGTTTTGGTGCAATTTCAGCCATATTCACTTTAATCTTGTTGTTTTATTGATCAATAATCTGATTACACGCCTGACAACACTTCGGCAGCACTTCGTGGCTCACCGGAAGACAACACACACTACTCACTTAATGATTTCCCTCCAAGATGCACTATATATAGTAGTGCCTATTCCGCTTGAACATGACCCATACGGTTCGAGCGGAATCACATCGGAACATTACAAGCGAAATCACATACTTAAATTGTTCGAGCGGAATCATGAATATAAGACTTCTCAAGCGGAATCAGGAAATAGTGATATTTCGCTTGAAATAACAATGTCATTTCAAGCGGAATCTCTTACAAGTTTATTTCCTTGATTCCCGAGCCCTAATCTCACTCACTCTAATCAAGACTCGATACAAGACGTAGGCGACAGACGGATGCACCAACACATTCAAATCAATCAACAACAAGTCACTAAGCAATATTACACTTACCAAGTGCAAAACTATTCCTATTCAATATACAACATGAACTTGATGTTTTATAAAAACGTGTAGTAGCTTAGTGGGGTGTTTAGTGGGTTTAGTTACCCTCCAAAGTGTGTTTACTTTTGTTAAAATCTCATTCTCAGGATTTTTTGATGTTCACAACTTGTGAACATATTTTACAAAAAATATTTATTTACCACATTTTCATGTCTTACTAGCATCCATATACTTATTCCTTTCCAAAAATAGTGTAAGAATCATGATTTTCCTAAAACCGTCTTTAACTTTGGTTTTTTACAAAAACCATTTGTAAACCTCGGATCCATACGATCATCAACTCACTTTGTTTGCTAATATTTCAAGAAATCACCTTGTTATCAAGTACATGTCTAAATATGAAGGTGATCTTTTTATGCAAACCCCTAATCACCCTCTAACTTGTTAACTCATGTTTTCAATCATGATTTAACAAGTTTCATATGATGACTAACATCACACTACTAGTAATCATCAAGCAAACATCAACAAATTTAATACAACCACATTTTATCATTATTTCATCTTGTTTCATCTTTTGAAATCTTATGTTTCATGATTTATGTTCATGTTCTATTAGTGTTCACATGTTTTCATCATAATATATCTATTAACCACCAAAATATGAAGTAAATAAGAGTTAACAAGAAGCTTACAACTAGCTTAAAGCTAGGGAAGATCAATGGGGAAAATGAGTGGATAAAGCACACAAGAGAGGTCCTTGATGATCCGTGAGTTCCACACTTCGTGATTCACCTTTGTGCACCTTGTAGTAACCTTGGAATGGATGAAGGAAAAATCGAAAATGGTGGGGTGTGAGGGGGTGTTTGTTGGTGCATACGTCTATCGACTTCGTCTTGTATCGAGTCTTGTATTGTAATAGTTAGATCAGGGCATGGAAAACGAGAAATGGTAGGTAATTTCGCATGAAATGACACTTTGGTCATTTCATACGAAATTAAGTAATTCCGCGCGGAATCATAATTCCACATGAACCATGATTTCGTTTGATTAATTCTGTGCAAAATTAAATCTCGCTTGGATCATTTCAAGCGGAATTAGCTGCCTATAAATACCTGTAGTGCCGGATTCATTTGTAACGAAATTAGTTCCGACGGCGAAGCTCTGTCGAAGTGTCTACAGGATTGTAATCGATCTAATATCAATCAAAAGACAGTTTAATGTGATTTCTAGCGCAATTCAACTGAAATAACACTGATACATTTGTTTCCGCCTTTTGTATTGGTGAAGACCTCTTTTGATCGACTCGTTTGGGTCTCAAAACGATCCTACAAGTGGTATCAGATCTCAGGAGGAAGAGTTCTTACCATTTCAGCTGCAATTTCTGATTTCTACACCTTCTTTTCGCAATTAAACTTGATTTCACGGTTAAAATGGCTTGATTTTCAAATATATTGTGCGAAATTGTGTTTTAACAAACCCTTGAGAGTTTTAGACATTAATTCTGCCTAAAACAGTTCGAAAGTCTAATTTCGTTTGAAAATTGATGTTATTTCGTTCGAACAATTGTCGTAATTTCGCACGGAATTAGTTGTAATTTCGCTTGAATCTGCTATTTCATGTGAGAATCTCATACGAAATTAGATTTCGTTTCAAGTTACTTAATTTCGTTTGAAACCAAGGTAATTCCGCACGAAATTATATTCCGTTTGAACCGTTCGAACGAAATCACTAATTTCGTTTGTAGCTGATTTCGCATCAAGGGTAATTTTGTTTGAGTGGGTAATTTCGTGTGAAAAGGGATATTTCGTTTGACTGGTAATTTTGTTTGAAGAGGAATTTCGTTTGAAATTGACTGATTGTGAATCATTGAATACCGAAACATGGAAAATGAGTTCTATAATGCCTTTGCTAGCCCAATGACTATTACTCAAAGTACGATGCTAGAAAATGAGACCGGGACAAATCAAAAACCGCCTAAACTTATGAGTATTGAAGAATATAGTGTATGGGCTGAATGATTTGAGAACTGGGTTCAAGCATATCACTTAGATGCATGGGAACATACTGAATTTCAGTACAGTAGACCAGTTGGAAACAATGGGGTGAAAATTGAAATTAGAAATCTGGATGCTGAAGAGAAAAAGAAATACAAAGATGAAAAATTGATGGTTAGTCTGTTGCAGCAAGCGATTAAAGAGGACATTCTAATTCTACTTCAACACAATGGTAGTGCACATTCGATGTGGGTAGAGTTGGAAGCAAAATTTCTTAGAAGTGATGAAATGCTCAAGAACAAAAAGTCGCTTATGAAGAAAGAATTTGATCTATTCCGAGGACTGAGAACTGAAAACACCAAGCAGATCATTGAAAGATATTGCAATTTATTGAAAAATATGAAAAGATTAAACATTCATAAAGATAAAGATGAATTGATTGAAAAGTTAGCTGATGTGTTGCCACATGATGAGTGGGGCACGTATCTTATGATGCTGAAAAATAAACCAGGTTTTAATGATCTAACACTGAGTGATTTTATTAAACAGCTTGAAGCTCAAGAGATGGAGCAAAGAAAGATAGCGATGTAACGCCCGGCTCTTTTGTACTTTCCATTTATAGAAAGTTTTGTTCGTATTTCTATTTTTGGAAACTTTGTATTCTTGTAATCGTTCCCTTCTTTGTAATCATTGTCAAACCGAGACTTGGATCATTAATGAAGCTTGTATTTTGTTACATTTACGTTATACACATTCTATGTATGCTCGTATGTTCGACTTCATGAATCAATCGATGTTTAATCGTTAATCTTGGAAACTATGGGTGAAACTTGTAATTAATCTAAACTTATGCATGAAACGTATTTTGAACGAGAACGACACTTGATTTGATACTCATACGCTTAATTATACTTGGGTTATACTCCTCGTACTTGGATTTATCCTAATCTATGCTTTTGTGACAAGAATGGCCCTTAAAACACCTTAAAACATCAATTACACAACTATAGGGGCTAAAATGTAATAAAAACAAACTTGTTTCCGAACCACAAAGGGCATGCGGCCCGCGTTACCTTGCCTGGACATCCCAGGCGGGCCGCATGAGGCTCAGGTCTGCTGAAAATATGGACAGTCGCGACCAGCTTCAATTTTGAGCAGGATTTCAAGGTTTAAACTGAGTTTTGGCACTTGTAAACCCCTCTAATCAACCCTAATCACTTCCCTATAAGTACCCAAGGTCCTCCAAGCACTTGGACACTTTCATCACACTCAAATCTCTCAAAAACACTCTCAAGTTCCAGCAAGAATCTGCATTTTCGGACAGATTCACACTCTTGCACTAAACTTGGTATAACTTGCTCATTTCTTAACGAAATTACTTGATTCTTCTTCCTACTTGCTTGGTTAATCATGGAGTTTGATTCCTTGACTTCTCCTTGGAGAAATCAGACCTGGAATTGCTCTGAAATTGACCAAAAACTTTCTGTTTTGTTACATACTTGTTTAAACTTCATCCAACTTGTGTCTAACACATCTCACACCAATGTCCTAATGCTTACAACCCCTCTTATGGTTGGTTAAGCTTAAAAACATGGTTGAGACACTTAAATCAGAGGATTAAACCTCATAAACTTTCTGTTTTGTTAGGGTATTTAACCCACAAGTCATGTCAAGCTTAGACTTTGATGAATGAGTGATTGTAGAACAACTTGGGTTGTTCCAACATAAAATCCTCACATGATTTGATGATTTCTTTTAGTTTAGATTAGTTACATACTTGTATTAACCCTAGTTCGTGACCCTCCTTGGTTGTCTTTACATCAAGTGAAGTGGTGAACATTCAAGGGGTCCCTAAATGGAAGCATGTTCTTCCTACCCCATACATGACATTCATGAATGACTCGAGGTGCCTAAACGAAGATCTTAATCTTCTACCTCCTACTTGAAATATTGAACTTAATAATATGTAATACTTAAATATATATATACACACATTCGAACCTTTAATATTAAACTTGTGTTTATAGTTAAAGTAGTAGAATGACATCTAAGACTTAACACTCCAAATATGATTCTAATGGGCTTACTACCCATGAAATACAATATAACCCTAAAGGTTACGTAGTGTCATATAAGAGTATAAGTTAAAGATGATTATTTTGATATCATACTTTATGTTACGTTAAACTCACACACCTACGTTTCCTTGTGTAGAAGGACTAGGTGCTCCAACTTAATCCATCCACCAAACTCGCTCGCGGGATTTCAAGTGGGAAAGCTTGCAACCACCGTGAGTATACTCGAACCCATTTTACTTTTAAACACTTTGGGTGCAACATGTATTCTATATTAAACGCACGTGACACTTGAAACTTATTTGAAACATGCTCTATCCTTTTAAACATGAAACATGAAACTTGTGATACTTGAGACTATTTTGTGCTATGTGAACGTTTAATCCCTGTGTGTAGTTCCGCCTTAACAATAGTAGCGCTATAGGGGTAATGCACCTCCCCCATTTGTAGTCGAGGGGTATTGTTAGGAGGAGACATATTAACCTCCCGTGAAACTTTGGGTTAGGTACTTTAACGCATTGGAAACTTGGGCTATCACTTGGACTGCGTAAACTAGCATGGCTGAAACTATTTTATTATGTTCATGTTGGATATGAGTTTTTATTCTATTATGCTATGTAAACAAACTTGTATACTCGCTCTTTGCTTTTGCATTGAAACTCTATTTTAATACATGTTGCAGGTTGATTATTGAAGTATGGATGATTGATGAAACAAGTTTAGGGTGGCTAGATACACACCTAAATTTATCTATCTTTTGTTGTTTTGTTACTTGTTGAAACAATGTTGTTATTTCCTTTTAAATTTTGTATGACATTTAGTTTTGAAATGAAATTTGAATTAAATTAAATATCGTCACATAGTGTTATGACGTCTCTAGCAATCTATACACACTTCGTCTCATCCCGATGTTTTCGCCATCGGTTGGGGTGTGACAGATTGGTATCAGAGCTATAACTATAGGGAATTAGGAAAAATTGCCATGCTTTTGCCCTAATCTATAGTTCTAGGAATTTTGCCTCTTATTTGTTGTTTAAAACTTTTGTGCTCTACCATGCATGCTTCCTAGCTATACTTCTTGTTGATTAAATTTATGCGCCTTTCCTAAGGCTAACACAAATACACTTATGCTATTTTTATACTCTTGTAACACCAACGAGAAGAATTTACCAAAATAGGCGTGAAACCCACAATTTGGTAAACGACTCTCATTCTACCTTTAATCTATTTTTGCGCGAAATTCCACCATTAAGCTAGGAGTGACATCCACAACTTAATGGTAATTTCCATTTCAACTCTAGTGGACCCTCGTCAAGGTGTCAAAATTTTATTTTGATCGACGAGTACCAACCACATTTAGGGTACGAAATCGTCAAGTTAGGGGTGAAACCCGCATCTCGTCGATTAAGTCCCATTCCTCGATTTTTTATTCTCGCCAAAGTCCCGAATGTTTCAATCATTTAGAGATGTGTAGTAACCGGAAGGGTAAGATACCGTTAATCGCTTCTCGACGAGAGTATCTTACTTATAGGCCAAAGCACAATATCTCTAAATCGAAAGAACTTTCGACCCACTTTGGAATAGTCGACATTTCTCTACCCGAAACAATCCAATGTTTTATTGAGCCTCTTTTTTATGTAACTCAATTTACATGTGATTTTATACTTGAACGTTCATTTCATTTCCAAATGTCGTTTTAATCATTTCGCACGTTATCGCAATCACAAACAATAATAATCCCTCGTGAACAAACTAAATTTACAATGCTTTCATTTATTCATGTTATGCTATGTGGAATTCATGACTATGCTATATGAAACGTTTAAACTTTTATGCTAAGTAAATCAAATTGAAACTTTTATGCCATGTAAATCAAATTGAACCTTTTATGCTATGTAAATCAAGTTGAACCTTTTATGCTATGTGAACCTTTATGCTATGTGATCAATTTCGTTTTCTTAAACAAACATTATGACCAAGTCTCACCTATTCGTTCTTTTGAATCTTAGATGTCTTCTCGTCACTCCAACGCGTCTAAGAAGTCAAAGTCTCGCTCCACCAAGAAGATGATGGCTTTCATGGCCGATCAATTTGCTCGCGTCGTCCCAAAGGTCATTTCCGAGATTCGAGCCTCTGAGACTCCTCGCTCTTCCGTCGACTCTATGGTTGAAGCACGCAAGCCCGTCTCGTTCAACTTCAAGCACTTTTCATCGTGCAATCCAAAGCCATTCACTGGCAATGATGGGGTGACCGCCATGCTCGAGTGGTTTGACAGCATAGAGGTCACATTCATCAATAGCGAGTGCCCCGATGAGCTCAAGACGCGCAGCGCGACTGGGGTATTCCAAGCCCGAGCTCTCGAGTGGTGGACGAACGAAAGGAACATCCGTTCGAACGAGCTGGCATATGCTTTGACATGGGAAGAGACTAAGGCCCTGATGATGGATGAGTTTTGTCCTCCGCACAAGCAACGAAAGTTGGAGGAAGAATTTTGGGTATTAAAGCAGATTGGTGATGACAACCTAGCCTACACCACCCGTTTCAAACAACTCTGTTTCATTATCCCTCACCTTGTCTCGACCCCTGATCGCAAGAAAAGCAAGTATATAAATGGTTTACCCCCTAGCATGCGTGACACAATCGAGGCAGCCAAACTCGATAGCATCGAATACATTTACCCTTTGGCCGCGTCTTTGAACAACAACCGTGTTCGCGATAACAAGCCGCAACCCTCGTTCCTTCGAAGCCAGCCAATCAAATCACCCAACAATCGAATAACAATAGGGGAAAGAAGCGAAAGCAATCCAACCCCGTTTGTAACTCGATTGTGCCGCCTGTTAACCCGAACCCTGTTGCTCCTGATAACACCCAAAGGTCGTACACTGGGATTCACCCCAAGTGTGCCACTTGTAATTTCCATCATCCCGTCAATGCTAGGTGCCGTCGTTGTGGCAATTGCAACCGTTATGGTCATACTATCAATTTTTGTCGCCAACAACCACAACAAGCACCACCAGCTCAGCAAGCTCAGCAAGCCCAACAAGCGCAACAAGCCCTACCTGCTCCTCAAAATGCAAGACCCGCTAGAGCTTGTTTCAAATGTGGGGATGTTAATCATCTTCGTCCTCAATGCCCACAATGGAATCAAGAGCAGCAACAACCTCCTCGTGGACGCGCCTTCAACCTAAACGCGAATCAAGCGCGCAACGACAATGATGTCGTTAATGGTACGTTTCTTGTTAACCATCTTTATGCTTCGATACTATTCGATACTGGTGCGGACAAAAGCTTTGTGTCCTTAGAATTCGAATCATTGTTAAATTGCACACGCTCTAAGCTACCTAAGTCGTTTTCCGTTGAAGTCGCCAATGGCAAGTCCATCTTAGTCGATTCCATTCTCCTCGATTGTCGTCTTACTCTTAACGAGCATGCTTTCTCTATTGATCTCATACCCATGCAATTGGGTAGTTTCGACGTCATCATAGGCATGGATTGGCTTCAAAAGAATCATGCTGAAATCGCTTGTCACGAGAAATTCGTTCGCTTACCTCTTCCATCTTGTGACGTTTTGCACGTTTATGGAGACCGACCTTCAAAGGGACTAAAGTTGATGTCCTGCACACAAGCGAACAAGTCCTTACGCAAACAGTACTTTGCCTTTTTAGCCCACGTTGTGGAAGAAAAGGGCAAGGGAAAAAGTTTAAGTGATGTTCCAGTGGTGCGCGACTTCCCTGACGTCTTTCCTGAAGATCTACCCGGTCCTCCTCCTCCTCGATCTGTTGATTTTCGTATTGACCTCGTACCTGGTGCGACTCCTGTTGCCAAGGCTCCTTATCGTCTTGCACCTTCCGAAATGCAAGAATTGTCTTCTCAGCTTCAAGAACTCCTCGATAAGGGTTTCATCCGTCCAAGTACCTCTCCTTGGGGTGCTCCTGTGCTTTTCGTTAAAAAGAAAGATGGTTCTTTCCACATGTGTATCGACTATCGTGAGCTCAATAAACTTACCGTCAAGAATCGCTATCCTCTTCCGCGTATCGACGACCTCTTTGATCAACTTCAAGGCGCTACCTGTTTCTCAAAAATCGATCTTCGTTCTGGTTATCACCAACTTCGAGTCCTCGAAGAGGACGTCCCCAAAACCGCTTTTCGCACACGCTATGGACATTACGAGTTCGTGGTCATGCCTTTTGGCTTGACCAACGCACCCGCTGTGTTCATGGATCTCATGAATCGTATTTGTAAGCCTTACTTGGATCGCTTTGTGATCGTCTTCATTGATGATATTCTCATTTATTCTAAATCTCGAGCCGATCATGAGCGTCACCTCCGCCTTATACTCGAACTTTTGCGTGTCGAACGTTTATATGCTAAGTTTTCTAAATGCGAGTTTTGGATCAAAGAAGTTCAATTCCTTGGGCACGTTGTTAGTGAAAAAGGAATCCATGTCGACCCTTCAAAAATCGAAGCCGTGAAGAACTGGACCGCGCCTAAATCTCCTTCTGAAATCCGTTCTTTCTTAGGATTGGCGGGTTATTACCGTCGATTCATCTCGAATTTTTCAAAAATCGCCGTTCCTCTCACTTCGTTAACTCAAAAAGAGAAACCTTTTGCTTGGGGTCCTGAGCAAGAGGAATCTTTTCAAACTCTCAAGGACTTGCTTTGCAACGCTCCTATCCTCGCTCTCCCTGATGGGAATGATGACTTCGTGGTGTATTGTGATGCATCGAATCGTGGTCTTGGTTGTGTGCTCATGCAACGAGACAAAGTCATCGCTTACGCCTCTCGCCAACTCAAAATACATGAGAAGAATTATACTACCCACGACCTCGAGCTTGGCGTTGTTGTTTTTGCGTTGAAGATTTGGCGACACTACCTATATGGTACTAAGTGTGTGGTTTTCACTGACCATAAGAGCCTACAACACATCTTTGACCAAAAGGAACTCAATATGCGTCAGCGACGTTGGGTGGAATTGCTCAACGACTACGATTGTGAGATTCGCTACCATCCTGGTAAGGCGAACGTCGTGGCCGATGCACTTAGTCGTAAGGCTCATGTAGATGTCATCCGTTGTTTTCATATCTCGAGCGATCTTCACAATCGTATTCGTGAAGCGCAGTACTCATCTATCAATGAAGGTTCCATGGCTGTAGAAATACGTGGAGCATCCGAAAGTCAACTCGTTTCAAAACCTGATGGTCTCCTCTATTGTTGCGATCACGTTTGGATACCAGATCATGACAATCTTCGTGACCTTATCATGAACGAAGCACACAAATCTAAGTACCCAATTCATCCTGGCGCTGACAAGATGTACCATAATCTACGTACATCCTATTGGTGGCCTGGTATGAAGAGAGACATTGCTGTGTACGTTTCCAAGTGTCTTACCTGTTCGAAAGTCAAAGCCGAACATCAACGACCGTCTGGTCTACTCGAACAACCCGAAATTCCTGTTTGGAAATGGGATAGCATTGCGATGGACTTTATAACTAAACTCCCACGTACACCTTCTGGATACGATAGCATTTGGGTAGTCATTGATCGTTTGACTAAGTCCGCACAATTCATTCCCATTCGCGAGGATTTCAAGGTTGAACGACTTGCTCGTGTCTATACCAATGAAGTCATACGCCATCATGGTGTTCCTCTCGACATCATTTCTGATCGTGATGGTCGATTCACTTCGCGTCTCTGGCAAACTTTTCAGTCCGCTATGGGTACTCATTTGAATCTTAGTACGGCCTTTCATCCTCAAACGGATGGACAGACTGAACGTACTATCCAAACCCTAGAAGACATGCTCCGTTCTTGTGTCATCGACTTTGGTGGTAGTTGGGATGTGCATTTACCTTTGATCGAGTTCTCGTACAACAATAGCTACCACTCCAGTATTCAAATGGCTCCTTTCGAGGCATTGTATGGTCGCAAATGCCAATCCCCTTTAAGCTGGCACGAGATTGGTGACAAACATTGATCATACAAGAAGCAACGGATAAGATTCTCCAAATCCGTGACAATCTACTCAAGGCTCGAAATCGTCAAAAGAGCTACGCAGTCAAGGGACGCAAACCTATGGAATTCAACGTTGGTGACCATGTCCTTCTCAAGGTGTCTCCTTGGAAAGGAGTGGTTCGTTTTGGTAAAAAGGGAAAACTTGCCCCTCGCTATGTTGGTCCTTTCAAGATACTCGAAAGGATTGGTAAAGTGGCTTATCGACTCGATTTACCTCAAGAGCTCAGCAATGTTCATCCAACGTTCCACGTCTCGAATCTAAAGAAATGTCTCGCTGATGAAGGACTTCAAGTTCCCCTCGAAGATCTTCAAATCAACGATACTATGCATTTTGTGGAAAGGCCGGTGGAAATCGTAGAGCAAGAAGTCAAGTTACTAAGGCACAGTAAGATTCCTATCGTCAAGGTTAGATGGGAAGGAAAACGTGGCGCCGAATTTACTTGGGAACTCAAAAAGGATATGAAGTCAAAGTATCCTCATCTTTTCCCTACGTCTTCCTAAATTTCGGGACGAAATTTCCTAAAGGAGGGGAGACTGTAACGCCCGGCTCTTTTGTACTTTCCATTTATAGAAAGTTTTGTTCGTATTTCTATTTTTGGAAACTTTGTATTCTTGTAATCGTTCCCTTC
This sequence comes from Helianthus annuus, assembly GCF_002127325.2. NCBI lineage: Eukaryota > Viridiplantae > Streptophyta > Magnoliopsida > Asterales > Asteraceae > Helianthus > Helianthus annuus. The sequence goes on along the minus strand of NC_035439.2, from coordinate 35,081,882 downwards.
TTTGTAATCATTGTCAAACCGAGACTTGGATCATTAATGAAGCTTGTATTTTGTTACATTTACGTTATACACATTCTATGTATGCTCGTATGTTCGACTTCGTGAATCAATCGATGTTTAATCGTTAATCTTGGAAACTATGGGTGAAACTTGTAATTAATCTAAACTTATGCATGAAACGTATTTTGAACGAGAACGACACTTGATTTGATACTCATACGCTTAATTATACTTGGGTTATACTCCTCGTACTTGGATTTATCCTAATCTATGTTTTGTGACAAGAATGGCCCTTAAAACACCTTAAAACATCAATTACACAACTATAGGGGCTAAAATGTAATAAAAACAAACTTGTTTCCGAACCACAAAGGGCTTGCAGCCCGCGTTACCTTGCCTGGACATCCCAAGCGGGCCGCATGAGGCTCAGGTCTGCTGAAAATATGGACAATCGCGACCAACTTCAATTTTGAGCGGGATTTCAAGGTTTAAACCGAGTTTTGGCACTTGTAAACCCCTCTAATCAACCCTAATCACTTCCCTATAAGTACCCAAGGTCCTCCAAGCACTTGGACACTTTCATCACACTCAAATCTCTCAAAAACACTCAAGTTCCAGCAAGAATCTGCATTTTCGGACAGATTCACACTCTTGCACTAAACTTGGTATAACTTGCTCATTTCTTAACGAAATTACTTGATTCTTCTTCCTACTTGCTTGGTTAGTCATGGAGTTTGATTCCTTGACTTCTCCTTGGAGAAATCAGACCTGGAATTGCTCTGAAATTGACCAAAAACTTTCTGTTTTGTTACATACTTGTTTAAACTTCATCCAACTTGTGTCTAACACATCTCACACCAATGTCCTAATGCTTACAACCCCTCTTATGGTTGGTTAAGCTTAAAAACATGGTTGAGACACTTAAATCAGAGGATTAAACCTCATAAACTTTCTGTTTTGTTAGGGTATTTAACCCACAAGTCATGTCAAGCTTAGACTTTGATGAATGAGTGATTGTAGAACAACTTAGGTTGTTCCAACATAAAATCCTCACATGATTTGATGATTTCTTTTAGTTTAGATTAGTTACATACTTGTATTAACCCTAGTTCGTGACCCTCCTTGGTTGTCTTTACATCAAGTGAAGTGGTGAACATTCAAGGGGTCCCTAAATGGAAGCATGTTCTTCCTACCCCATACATGACATTCATGAATGACTCGAGGTGCCTAAACGAAGATCTTAATCTTCTACCCCCTACTTGAAATATTAAACTTAATAATATGTAATACTTAAATATATATATATACATACATTCGAACCTTTAATATTAAATTTGTGTTTATAGTTAAAGTAGTAGAATGATATCTAAGACTTAACACTCCAAATATGATTCTAATGGGCTTACTACCCATGAAATACAATATAACCCTAGTGGTTACGTAGTGTCATATAAGAGTATAAGTTAAAGATGATTATTTTGATATCATACTTTATGTTATGTTAAACTCCAAACTTATAATCTTCCGTTATACGCCAAACTCACACACCTACGTTTCCTTGTGTAGAAGGACTAGGTGCTCCAACTTAATCCATCCACCAAACTCGCTCGTGGGATTTCAAGTGGGAAAGCTTTCAACCACCGTGAGTATACTCGAACCCATTTTACTTTTAAACACTTTGGGTGCAACATGTATTCTATATTAAACGCACGTGACACTTGAAACTTATTTGAAACATGCTCTATCCTTTTAAACATGAAACATGAAACTTGTGATACTTGAGACTATTTTGTGCTATGTGAACGTTTAATCCCTGTGTGTAGTTCCGCCTTAACAATAGTAGCACTATAGGGGTAATGCACCTCCCCCATTTGTAGTCGAGGGGTATTGTTAGGAGGAGACATATTAACCTCCCGTGAAACTTTGGGTTAGGTACTTTAACGCATTGGAAACTTGGGCTATCACTTGGACTGCGTAAACTAGCATGGCTGAAACTATTTTATTATGTTCATGTTGGATATGAGTTTTTATTCTATTATGCTATGTAAACAAACTTGTATACTCGCTCTTTGCTTTTGCATTGAAACTCTATTTTAATACATGTTGCAGGTTGATTATTGAAGTATGGATGATTGATGAAACAAGTTTAGGGTGGCTAGATACACACCTAAATTTATCTATCTTTTGTTGTTATGTTACTTGTTGAAACAATGTTGTTATTTCCTTTTAAATTTTGTATGACATTTAGTTTTGAAATGAAATTTGAATTAAATTAAATATCGTCACATAGTGTTATGACGTCTCTAGCAATCTATACATACTTCGTCTCATCCCGATGTTTCCGCCATCGGTTGGGGTGTGACAAGCGAGGATGAAGAACTATGATGGAGAACAAGACATTGGTTTGTACTACAAAAGTGGTGTTAGTGAGAAGACCAATTTGTCACCAAAGATTGAAACTGCTTTCAATGCAAAAGGTTCTTCTGAAAGTTCATCTCAGGGATCAAGCAGCAAAACGGGATTCACTTCATTTCCATCATTTGATCCACATTTTTCCACAACAAAGAGTGGCAAAGTTCTTTAGTGTAACATTGCCTTAAATCTTGAAAATGATCAAAACTACTCGGAAGAAGTTGCAAAAAGTCATATGTCTCTGTTGGTGACTGTGCTAGAGTCGTATGGAAGCTTGGTTGCGGGAAAGATCGGAAATCCAATGTTGACTAAAGAGGATTACGATCAGGTTGATGCTGAGGAGATGGAATTGATGGACATAAAATGGTGTTTAGCAAGCGTGCTGAGAAGAGCGGAAAAGTTTAAACAAATCACGGGAAGAGATGATTTCCATGATGTAAATGTTTCTACTTTAGGATTTGATAAGTCTAAAGTTACTTGTTTTCGGTGCAGGGAGAAAGGGCGTTTCAAGAGAGAGTGCACAAATCGCAAAGCAGGTGGAGCTCAAAATCCTTTCGGAAACAATGACTACTATCGAAAGGCGATTTATCATCAAGTTGCTCAACAACAGTACAAACAAGAACAACCACAAACTGCGCATGCTAGGAAGGTGATCGAAGATTCAAAGAAAGCTTGTCTGATCAATCAAGATCAAGGAAGTTCATAAACAGGTTTCAGCTGGGATAAGTTTATTTCTGAAGAGAGTAAAGCATGTGTGTTGAACAAAATTTCAGATCAAGATGATGAAAGATTACCAGAAGGGTTTAGCTGGGAAAATTTTAGTTGGGATAAGTTATGTCCGGATAAAGAACTTCTGAAGAGTCAAGCTTTTGTTGCTCAAGTTGTTAAAGATGATGGTGATGTTGATGATTATTGGGCAGGGAAAATGAAGAAATATTTAGCCAGGCAAAGTAGAAAAGTTGAAGAAGAGGTATGCGGGATAAAGAAGCAGGAAAAAGAAATTCTCGTGTTTGAGATAAAGAAAGAAGCTGTTGCAGAAATAGTGCCTGAGAAGTGTATGAACTGTGAATCTCTAATAAAGAAAAACAATGATATGCTACACAACATCAAAAGACTGAAAGAATCATATGATGTCTTGAACAAAGCCATGAATCAATACAACGAGACAAGCAGTGATCAAGCCACAGCAATGAAGACACTCAAAGGAGCATACATGAGACAGCTTGATAGTGTCAACTATTACACTGAAAAGTGTGCCGAGCTTGAGTTGAAACTGGAAACTCAGAGAATAGAAACCGAGAGAGTTAACAGATTATTAAAAAGTTACTCATGTTCTACTTTTGTTGTTGATAGGATTTATCGAATAGTAGAAGGATTGAAGACGTTTGAAGAAGAAAAGAAGTCTGACACATAAAAAGATGATGAAGTGAAGGCATCTAGTAAGAAATCAAGTGTTGTCTATAACAAGTGTCCACCCCCGGTCGAAAATGGATATTCTCCGCGAAATCTAAATTCGGAAGGAGTCAAAAAGGCAACAGTAGGAGTCTGAGTCGTCAGATAACTTGCCAGAAAATATTGATGTCACGTTCACATCGTCTGACACTGATCATGAGTCCGAGTTAATAAAGAAAGTGGTCGATCAGGTGTTGGATAAAGATGAAACAGAGGAGTCAAAGTCGGAGTCAAAATCAGAGTCAAAGTCTAAGTCCGACACATCAAGTCAAAAAGTCAAACAGAGAAAACGGGTTTACAATAAAGAATTTCTGTTATCAAAATCTAATTTGAATGATGAAACATTTGAAGTTGCTTATGCTTTGAATGATTCAGACAAATTATATTCTAATAAAGAATTTCCAATAAGAGGTGTTAAAACTGAAATGATCAAAAAGGCTTTCAAAATAACAGAAATTAATATTTCTAAAATAAAAGATTTAAATTTTTCGGAAAAACCTAATCCTTACACCTCAAGAATTAAACAAAGGATAAACAAGAAAATGGGTTACAGTTATGGTTCGGATTTTCGAAAGAAACCAAATCATAATGGTAATTTCAAAAAGAAAGGTCTTGGTTTTATTTCACCAGAAAATTATAAAAATGAGAAAACTAATAAACCAAAAACTGTTTTTGTTTCAGGAACAAGTACTGAGAGAGAACAAAAGAGTTCATTCTGGAAACAGACGAACAAAGAATTCCTTGCCAAAAAGCAAGAGGAAAAGAAGAAGGAAGTTGTTCAGAAGAAGATAGAGACAAGAACCTGTTTTCAATGCAAAACAGTTGGTCACATTACCAGGAATTGTCCAATGGCAGTTAAAACAAAACACGGAGTCTCTGATAAACTCAAAGAAAAAGTTGTTGAGAAAAGTAAACCACCAACTAAACACTTTATGATTTTCGAAAATTCAACTTTTGAGGTTGGTGAATGTTCGAAAAATGTTTGCAAAAGAAAGGATAAACTTAATAACCAAAAGTGGGTTGTTAAGAATTCAAGTGATAGTTTTGGTAATGAATCTGATTCCACAAAATCAGAGGAGCCAAAAGTTGTTGTAAAAGAAGAGAACTCAGTACCGCCTTTGGATGATGTAAATTTTCCACCGTTGCGGGCTGAGAATTTAAAATCAAAAATTGGCAAAGTTGAAATTTCAAATCAATTCTTTCCTGAAAAGAAAGAATTTGATGTTGGAAAAGTTTTTAACCCCACGGTTCAAAATATTTTTGGAAAAATGATTGATGGGAAGGTGAAAGGGGTAAAAGAATTTTATGAGAAAAAAATGAAGAAACCAGATGGAGATGGTTCATCCCGGGTTAGCATCTGGGATAGAACCTATCATGAATAAAACTCTAGACTTGCCGGAGCTCCCAAGTTGGTAATCGTGGAGAAGGAATCGGCATCATTCTTGAATATGTTTGTTTGAGTATACCTACAAGTGGTAGAAAAGTGGGTTGTCACCTACAAGTGGTTAATCAAGGTCATTAAGTTGAACTTGATTTATCTTTCATTCAAGTGTTTAAAAAACAAAGTGATGAATTGAACCCCAACTTTACAAGTGGTAAAATCAACAAAACTTATTTTCCGGAAAAACCATTTTGATTAAAACAAACTTAAGTGTTTTGAAATCATAATGGGAAAATAGTTTGTTGAAAGGGGGAGTTCTGATTGTTTATGCTAAAGTGAATGGAGAATTGAAACAATTCACAACAGTTGTCATTTTACTTGTACAGTTTGTTTTCAAATTTTTTTAAATGTGTTTGCTTTTTAGGGGGAGTAAAAATTTCAGAAAATCCAAAAACATTAGAAAATTTGAAAAAGTCAAAAACATTTTGAAAATTCAAAAAGAGTTTTGTTGTGAAAAAGAGGAAATGATAGTACATCAGTGGACTATCACAACACGTTAAAGAAATGGAAAGTCAAAAATGTGATAAACGATCTCACTGTGGATGTGTCAATATGTTTTTACACATTTAGTAAATTGTTTTTGAGATATAAACCTAAATTAAAATACTTACTTATCTCGTGGGGAACATTTCTTGGATATATGGGTAACCCCCGAAATCTTGTTTGAAAGATCCCTCTTTTTGAGATACTAGGTCTTTATGCTTAGTGATATCTGAGGTATTATCCCGGGACTTCTGATTTTGCGGAAGCAATGGCCTAGTCCCCGAATAATACTTTGCATTTGCTTTAATCTTAAAGCTCGCCCTCGGTACATAAAAATGATGAAACATTGCAAAATGCTAATCATGTGCTGTTGAAGAAAAGATTCTCTAAAGGGAACACACCTAAAGTCGAGCCGTCATCTCTCTGCACGAACGGAAGTTCTGACCTGAGCTCTCACGGTTTCGCATTTACCCCTTTACATATATCATCTAGGTACATTCACCTGTAAGACCGAAAATTGGGATCTGGATATGGGAGTATATTCAAGAGGTGGGATACTCAAATAAGTTCAAGTTCTTAAGACACTAATCTCGTATCTCGAAACAGTTGAAATTTGTGTGAAAATTTAAGTGGATCAGTATACTGACAATCTAAGTGAATTGTTTAGAACTTAAAATGTCTAAATCTTAACGGTGTTAGTGATTTGTCTCAAAAACTGATATGATCCTCTTACACAAACTCACAAAAACATATTGTTTGTAAATATTTCTTTACTGCATTTCATTAAAGTCAAAATTCTAAAAAGATTTTAGAGTGTTTTAGCATAAATTTTTGAAAAATTCAAAAAGATTTTCGACAACTGATAGTGAAGAGCTGATTTTCAAAATTTCAAGTGCTAAACATGATGAACAGGTTTGGGAAAGAGTGTGTGAAGAAGTTATGTTTACAAGTGGTCATCAAAAGTTAAATCATTTTTGAATGATACTTGCAAGTAGTTTCTAATTTTGCAAAATTTTAAATTTGTGAAGCTTATGTTTGAGATAGAGAATGTGCAGGTTCGAAGATTGAAAATAGCCAGGTTCCGATACCTGAAGATGGTGAATTCCAGACTGCGATCCTAGCACATCGAGAGGGAGTCTGAAGATAGTCAAGAGGGAGTGGTTAGAGCCAGTGTTTGATCCTGGAACCATATCCACACGGCCGACTGATTCTGGAAAACATAGAGATAGAGAAAGAGATTGATTGAGGAACTTACAATGGAGAATATTTGGAGAGCTCGAGAAGACTGATAAAGACTGAAGGTTTGACAACCGAAGGCTCGACACTGAAGTCTCGTCAACATTCGAGGGGGAGTCTGTTGGTGCATACGTCTGTCGACTTCGTCTTGTATTGAGTCTTGTATTGTAATAGTTAGATCAGGGCACGGAAAACGAGAAATGTTTTTATAGGTAATTTCGCATGAAATGACACTTTGGTCATTTCATACGAAATTAAGTAATTCCGCACGGAATCATAATTCCGCATGAACCATGATTTCGTTTGATTAATTTCGTGCGAAATTAAATCTCGCTTGGATCATTTCAAGCGGAATTAGCCGCCTATAAATACATGTAGTGCCTGATTCATTTGTAACGAAATTAGTTCCGATGGCGAAGCTCTGTCGAAGTGTCTACAACATTGTAATCGATCTAATATCAATCAAAAGACAGTTTAAAGTGATTTCTAGTGCAATTCAGCTGAAATAACACTGATACATCTGTTTCCGCCTTTTGTATTGGTGAAGACCTCTTCTGATCGACTCGTTTGGGTCTCAAAACGATCCTACAGTGTTCTCGGTCGAGCTATGGAGGAGAGGGAGAGAAGAAGTTGTTTGATGGAGATGGTTAAGTGATCTAGATCTTATATCCACCAAGTTCTAAAATCCTTTGGTTAATGTGTCTTCCTAAGTACATACATAATCATCCATAATCTCTAAAGAGATTACATGGGGATTGTGCAAGATTTAAGAAATCTTGTGGTGTGAGGCCCTTGGGTGTAGATGCAGAGGATGTCTGTTGACTACGTCTACATGAAGTTCTAAGTCAAGATTGGTCAACAGGGGTTTAAACTGTCATATTTAGAAAGTTATGATTTAGGTCCGCTTTTATGGTCATTTGGTAGAGGTCCGCTTATAGGGTTCATTAGTGGTCCGCTTTTAAGTCAATATGTAACAGGTCCGCTAATATGACCTGTCATATTAGCGAACCAGTATGTCATATTAGCGAACCATCATGCCTATATATAGGGTTGTTGTATCAGCGGATCTGTAATGCGTATGTGTGTGCTTAGGAGCCGAAACTCTGTCAAAATTCATTCAGAAAGCTAATAAAAGCAGTGGAATTGAAAGGACAAGCTGTTGTAACATCATATGTACTGATTCCGCCTTTATATGTGATGATGAGCTACCTTGACTGGCGTTTTAGGGTCAAACAACGGTCCAACAAGTGGTATCAGAGCTCAGGACGAGGAGTTCATACTACTACAGCTTATATCTGCAGAAATCTCTCTTTTCTACTCACTTTCTCTCATACTTTTTCGGTTTTCAGTGGTTCCTACGGTTGAAATTGTCTGAAAATTGAATATATTGTGTAAAACATACTAATAACAAACCCTAGAAAGTCTCAGGCTAAAATTCAGACTAAAAATTGTCAAAATCGGTTAAAAACTGTGGTCCGCTTTTACGGACATCACGAGATTTTGGTCCGCTTTTGTGACACTTTCTGGTCCGCTGTTACGTACCTTATCAGGTCCGCTCAGACGTACAAACACGGTTCGCTTTTACGAGCTTAGTCTGGTCCGCTCGAACGGACATCAACTGGTCCGCTCTTAAGACAGTTTCTGATTCGCTTTTGTGACATTGTTTGGGTTCGCTTATCTGTCGTTTGTACAGATAGATTCGCTTTTGTGGTTCTGTTTTCAAAATTTCGAAAAATTTTCTAAGTATTGATTGATTTTGCAGGTACAATCAAAATGGATGATATTTTCATGAATCCCTTCAGCGACATGTATGCTTTCACGGGAAGTTCTGGAGACAACGATACGTCTTCAAGCAATATGAACGAGGATCCAGCAAAAGAAAGAAAGAAGGAAGCTTGGGAGTCCGAAAGCGCATTTGGTACATTTAACAAACCTCCGAAGCTGATGGCTATAGAAGACTATAGTAGGTGGTCAACAAAATTCGAAGACTGGTTGATGGCTTTCGCATTTGCAAGTTGGAAAAGTATGAAAAACGGATATGCAAATGGAAAGAAGAATGGTGAAGCATTGAGATCAGCTGAAGAAATTGAAGGATTTGTTGCCGAGCAAAAGTGTGTGGCTTTACTATTTCAGTCGGTGCGGGAAGACATCATTTCGTTGATAGACTACTCCAATGCAAAAGATTTATGGGAAAAACTCAAGAAAAAGTGTCTAGGAAGTAATGAGATTATAAAAAATAAAACGAAACTTCTTAGAAAAGAGTTCGACATGTTTGGTTGTCTTAAAAATGAATCGGTTTGCAAAATGATTAAAAGGTTTGGTCATCTGAAGCTGGAGCTTGCACGACATAAGATCACGTATTCTGATGAAGATCTTGTTGACAAACTGTTCGAGTTATTACCAGATGAAGTGGATTGGAGATATTACGCACTGATGTTGAAGAACACTATTCCTCCTGAAAAATTAACTCCAGATTTAGTGATTGAGAGACTTGAAAGTCATGAGCTAGAACTGAAGAAAACATACAAAGTCAATCACTCATCTTATCAGCAAAACCTGGATCTGTACTACCCGAAAAGCTTGATGCCGAAAGTTACTTCTCCAAAAACTGCATTTTCGGCTGAGAATGTTTCTTCAGCAAGTAATGAAAGTCAAAGCAGTCCAAGCAGCGGAAGTCACAGTGGTTATTGTAGGATCGGAATCTGACCCGAACGAGTCAATCAGAGGAGTTTGATCAGATACAGGTGCGGAAAACAAGTACCTGACGAAGAAACATCTAGATCTTCACTTAATTCTCTTTACTGATTGATTTAACACTTTTTACACGCAATTCTCTTTACTGATTGATTTAAGCACCTCGGTATGGAAATCTCAAAGTTGCAAATGTGGACCTCTCATATGGTATTTATAGGTGAGGTGGACCTCTTATACGGCATGTCCGTATAAGCGGTCCAGGTAGGTGTGAGGTGGACCTCTTATTCGGCATGTCCGTATAAGCAGTCCAGGTAGGTGTGAGGTGGACCTCTTATTCGGCATATCCGTATAAGCGGACCAGCACTCTAAAACACCTAAACTCTCCAGTTTTCTCGTAAAACGCGCCCTAATCTATACAATACAATGAAAGACTCGATCTAAGACGAAATCAACAGATGTAGTGCACCAACAGACTCCCCCTCAGATGTTGATGGAGTCGACTATCGAGTCACAACAATGCTGTGTCTTCACATCTTCAGTCTTGATCAGTCTCTGGGCTTTCTTTCTCTCTATCTTCAGACTCCCCTTCTCGATTTACTGACATTCCTTTGTTCTTCAGTAATATCTTCAGGATCGTTGTCTGTCTTTTCATCTAACAGCTTCTCATCTTTTCCTGCAAATTCTCTACCCAAAACATAAGTTTTACAATTTTAGAATAATGATGTATGCACTAAACAAACTCTTCTACAAATCAAACTGAAACTTTATCAGTGACAATCTTGATGAACCCCGTGAAAGGTTAAATTATGAAAACATTTGATTCCACACAAACACTCCCCCTCAAATATTGCTCATCATGTTTAGCACTCGGAATTTTGAAAATCAGCTTTCCAATATCAGTTGTCGGAAATCGTTTTGACTTTTTCAAAATTTTATGCTAAAACACACTGAAAATCTTTTTGAATTTTGGAATAGAGAAACATGTAATGCAGTAAAGAAATATTTACAAACGATTTTTTGTGAGTTCGTGTAAGAGGATCATATCAGTTTATGAGACATGTCACTAACACCGTTAAGCTTCATTTCATTTTAAGTTCTAAACAATTCACCTAGATTGTCAGTATATTTGTCCACTTAAATTTTCACACAAATTTCAACTAATCCGAGATACGATATTAATGACTTAAGAACTTAAACTTATCCGTGTGTCCCACTACTTGAATATACTCCCGTATCCAGATCCCAATATTCAGTCTTACAGGTGAGTATACCACAGATGATATCTGTTCAGGGGTTAAATGCGAGGGCCGTGAGAGCTCAGGTCGATACTTCCGTATACGCAGAGAGATGACGGCTTCGACTTTTCGGTGTGTCCCCTTTAGAGGATCTTTTGATTTCAACAGCAGAGACTATCAATTTTATTGTTTCATCAGCTTGCTGAGGGCGACGCTTATGTTTCAAAGCGTTTGCGGAAAGCATTATCCGGGGACTAGGTCAGTACTTCCATACAGCAGAAGTCCCGGGATAATACCCCAGATATCACTGAGCATAAAGACCTAGTATCTCAGAATAAGGGACCTTTCAAACAAGATTTCAGGGGTTACCTATATATCCAAGTTTGCGTTAACCCACAGAACAAGCAAGTTTGAGTTTTAGGTTTATATCTCGTCACAATCTACTAAATGTGCAAAAACCTACTGGCACATCCTCAGTGAGATTGTTTATCACATTTTATCTTTACATTTCTTTAGCATGTTGTGACAGTCCACTGATGTACTATCATTTCCTCTTTTCACAATGAAACTCATTTTTCATTTTATCATGTTTTTGTATTTTTCAAATTTTCTAATGTTTTTGGATTTCTGAAATTTCCCTACTCCCCCTAAAATGCAAACACATTTCAAAGGAAATTTGAAAATAACTAGATTCTTGACCTACTTGAAAATATAGAAAACAACACAAACTGTACAGAAACTTGACAACTAACATCAAATCGCCTCAATTCGCCATTCACTAGGCATAAACAATTTGAACTCCCCCTCTCACAAACCATTTTCTCATTTAGAATTCAAAACACTTAAGTTTGTTTTAATCAAAATGATTTTTCCGGAAAATGAGTTTGTTAAGATAAAAACCACTTGTAGATTTACCACTTGTTTAAAATCGGGGATATGGTTCATCATCTTGTTCTTTGTAATATCATGAGTTAGTAAATCAAGTACAACTTAATGTCCCTGATTTACTATTTTGCAATCAAGCAACATGTACCACTTGTAAAAATAACCATACAATACCACTTGTATGTATATACAAACTGCCGATTCCTGCTTCGCACTTACCAACCTGGAAGCTCCGGCGTAGTCATTCAACCTGTAAAGTTTTAACAATTTTAAGACTTTTCCATACAAACTTAAAATACATGAATAATGCCGATTCCTGATCCACGATTACAAACTTGGGATCTCCGGCAAGTCAGGTTTTTCAAGCAAAGAAAATGTCCACCCAAGCCTGACCAGCCTTGGGTGATTTCAATTCAAATTTTGTTGGGGTGTAAGTTGCTTTCTTTGTAGCGTAGAAGTCTTTTACCCCTTTCACCTTCCTATCAACCATTTTTCCGAAAATTTTCTTTACATTCCCATTAAAAGCTTTCTCAACATCAAAATTATCCTTTTCAGAATAATCCTGATTTGAGATATCAGTCTTTCCAACTTTTCTTTTAAAATTCTCAGTCCTCAATGGTGGAAAGTTCTCGTCATCCATTGAAGGAACTGAGTTTTCATCACTCTCATCAAACTGTGGCTCCTCTGATTTTGTGGAATCAGATTCATCGCCAGATTTTACCTCAGATTTCTTAACAACCCATTTTTGGTTGTCAAGTTTTACACTTCGCTTGTAAAATCTCTTCGAACATTCACCAACTTCAAATGTTGAATTTTTGAAAACTTTAAATTGTTCAGGTGGTGGTTCGGTTTTATCAACAACAACTTCTTTCAATTTTCCAGAAACTCCCTGTTTTGTGTTTGTCGCTTTCGGACAGTTCCATGCAATGTGACCAGCTTCATTGCATCGGAAACAGGTTCTGATTTCTCTCTTCACGTAAGCTCCATTCTTTCTCTTCTCGGCTAGAAATTCTTGATTTGTTTGTTTCCAGAATGAGCTTTTTGCTTCCTCTTCCGAGCTTGTTCCTGAAACAAATTTTGTATTTGTTTTAGAAAATTTTCTGTTTTTATAGTTTTCTGGTGGAGTAAAACCAAGTCCTTTCTTTTTGTAGCTACGATTTTGGTTTGGTTTCTTTTGAAAACCCGAACCAGAATTGTAACCTTTTTTCTTGTTTAGACGTTGTTGAACTCTTGAGGTGTAAAATTTAGGTTTTACAATAAGATTTTCATCTTTTATTTCAGAAATATTAATTTCTTTTAGTTTGAAAAACCTTTTAATCATTTCTGATTTAACACCTCTTATTGGAAACTCTTTATCAAAATATAATTTGTCAGAATCATTCAAAGTATATACTACTTCAAACTCTTCATTATTCAAATTAGATTTTGACAACAAAAATTCTATACTATAAACCCGTTTTCCCGATGATTTCGAACTCTTTTCAGACGAACTCGAACTCCTGACTGACTGACACGAACTTTCGGACTCGGACTTTGACTCTGACTCCTCATCCTTATCCAACACCTGATCGACCACTCGTTTTATCAGTTCGGACTCATGATCTGTATCGGACGCTGTGAACGTGACGTCAATATTCTTTGGTAAAACATCGGTTATCTTGGATTCTAACTTAATATTGACCGCCTGTTTCAGTTCTTCCTCGTTAGGTTTTCTAGGCGAGTACCCTTCCCAAATCGGAGGCGGACACTTATTATAACAGACACCCTGTTTCTTACCAGTATCCGTTCTCTTCTTTGGCTGTTCATCTTTAAATGCCTCGAAACCTTCAACTGTTGGATAAATTCTATCGATTACGTAGTCACAACCTTTGTAACTTTGCAGCAATCTTCTGATTCTTTCATTCTCAGCTGCTTCATTCTCCAACTCTTTTTTTAACTTTGCACATTCTTCTATGTACATGTTGATCTCTTTCTGCTTTGTCATCATTGTTGCATTTAGCATCTTCAAAGCTTTCTCTCGTTCAGAGTTAGTCTTTTCCAGACCATTCACATGCCTATTCAATACATCATACGACTTTTTCAAGTTTTTTACATCAAATAACAACTGTTCTTTCAACTTTTCTAACTCACTAAACCTCGCGTCTTTTTCTATACATTGTTTACAAGACTCTAAACACGTAAGACAAGGTTTTGTGACTTCAACAATCTTTTCGATCTCTATGATTTTTTCAACTTCAACAACTTTCTCAGCTTCAGTCACCTTTTCTGCTTCAATAATCTTCTCATTAACACTATTATCATCAGTTGGTGATTGATCAAACTCTACTAATTTGTCAGAACTATCATCCGAAGAACCAGAGTTAGATGATGTTTGATCAAAAACGAATGCTCTTTCGGAACTTTCATCTGAAGAACCAGAATCAGTTGATGTTTGATCAACAACAATTGATTCTTCTGAACTTTCATCGGATGAAACAGATTTTTCTTCTTGATTCTTCTTATTCACATCATTGATCTCCATTTGTTCTTCAAGCTTCTGAATGAATTGACAAATTGACAATCTAGAGTATTCTCCATTTCTTTTTAAATCCAACAGATATGTACCCCATTCTTGTTGAGGTATGGAATTGGCTAATCTCTTAACCCATTCATTTGGATTTTTCTGAATACCCTTCTCAGACATTAAGCGAACAAGATGACTATACCTCTCAATGATACTCTTTGTACTTTCTCCTGGACAACCTGAAAACAAATCAAATTCTTTCTTTAATACATTTATTCTATTAACTGTTTCACTAGTCATATTAAAGAATTTTAAGTCCATGATTCGGAAACACGTTTATCGAGACAGTCACTTAAAATGAAATATCAAATTCAAACTAGATCCCCTTTCAAATGAAATGATTCACCTCGTGAAACACCTGAAACAAACAAACAAAAACACAATCAGTTTAAAACACTTGTCAAAGCAACTAAATCAAACTGATACTCTGTGCGAACTGAATCACTCGAACTGATGAATATTTTGTGCAGACTGAGGGTTGACAGACTGTGCGGACTGATATGACTCGAATCAGTTTCAAGCAATCAGACTCAGTACGTGTGAACTGATGGACTTTCGGATAACGTGATAGACCTTTGAAAATTGTGAACTCCAAACCGTACAAACTGGAACAAATTTGAATACAAATAGACTGAAACACCTCTTGTCATCTGATAGCTTTGAACTTGGGCCGTAACTGGGCTTGAACCAACACAACCAAATCCTTTACCCAAGTGCCGACAATTATATATTATAAGACTATGAGCCGACAAGATATATGTTTCAATCTTCATTCATTGGACCGCAATTATTTAACATGGGATAGGGCCTATCGATTTTAATGTGGCTGATCAAAAACAAATCATTTGATTGGACCGATACCCCTTAGTGGGTCGGTGGCAACATTAATTCAACAACTTTTAATGGACGGTGAACAAAAGCCTGTTCCATTTATATCATTAACCTGAAACCCTTACTGACAACAATCAACACTTTTACATGCTCATTGGACCACCCCCTTCCATACACATAAACTGAGCCGCAATTTGAACCACACACTTAAACTGATTACAATAATTTGGCCAATCAGTGATTCACAAAAATTGAACCTATGTTGAGAAGTGACATAAAAGCGAACCACGATTTGTTTTTTATGAGCGAACCTGTTTCTGAAATTTTAAGCGAACCAACTTATTGTTTTGGAGCGATCCTCAACTGTTACACCTAAGAGCGATCCACCATGTGTTCGAATAAGCGATCTAAACAACTAATATGGAGCGATCCAGAAGCTAATACCTATGAGCGATCCATACACTGTCCATATAAGCGATCCAACTCAATTTTGACCAAAAAGCGGTTCACATCTGTTCAAATAAGCGAACCATACTTTTTGACGAAAAACCGAACCGAAAATCCTTGATTTCTCCTAAACGGCTAGGAGTTTCGATCTGAAACTTGGTAGGGTTTTAGATCAGATATATGCGCACAACATATCCAAAAATTAGCCAAAACGGACCGTGAAATCTTGGTCTGACGTAAGAAAGAAGGTGTAGAAGAAGAATATGTGACGAAATCCAGCAAATTTCAATAGAACTCCTCCTCCTGAAGCTCTGATACCACTTGTAGGACCGGTTTTTACGCCGTTCAATTTGACGAAAAACGATGAAAAACGTGAAAAATGAGTAGAAGATGAAGAAATCGATGAAATCGGATCTGATTTGACTCTGAAATCGCTGAAATCTGTACGAGAACGATGTGTTTGATTAAGCAATCGAGCTCCTAGCTCTGATACCAATTGTAGGACCGGTTTTTACGCCGTTCGATTGCGTTACGAACGTTTCACGTGCGGAATCCGTGAACGAACGTGACCGAACACACGATAACGTACTACTAATGTGATTCCATTGCTGAATTTGACGTGTACGGTACAAGAATCACAAATACAATACTTTCTCTCTCTACTTTCTCTCTCTAGAAAGTCTTCTCTCCAAGTCTTCTCCAAAGTCTAACTCTAAACCCTCGCGTCTTTCTCTATACATTGTTTACAAGACTCTAAACATGTAAGACAGGGTTTTGTGACTTCAACGATCTTTTCGACTTCAACTCTCTTTTCAACTTCCACAATCTTCTCAATCACTTTGACTTCTTTTATCTCCTTTGCAGCTTTCTTCTCTTTCAGTTTCTTCAGTTTTTCTGCAAAGTAAAATTCAAAACTATCAGAAGATAAGTGAGTTTTTCCAATATTAATCTGTTCAATTTCTTCATCACTATCACTTGTTTCTGATGAACTGTTTTCAGAAGAAACAAATCCTTCATCTTCACTCTTCTCTTCATCAGATAACACTTCCATCCATTCCTTCAGCATTTCTGGCTTTTGAATAATGTGTGCAATAAATGCTTTAACATTTGAATCAGCTGGGATATATTTGTCCCAGCTAAATCCTTCAGCCATTCTCTCATCATCATGATCAGCAACACCAAAATAAGCTTTCCTGTTTGCATCCTCGATCATTCTTCCATGTGCCGTTTGAGGTTCCTTTTGTTGATGCGGTTGATGAGTGATTTGCTGATAAATGGTTTTCCTGTAATAATCATCTTTCCCAGACGATTCTTTTTCTCCTCTTGGCTGCTGATTCTTGCACTCTCTTTTAAAGTGACCTTTCTCCCTGCAACGAAAACAAACAACTTTAGATTTATCAAATCCTAAGTTAGAAAGGTTTGCATCCAAGAAATCAGTTCTCCCTGTAACCAATCTAAACTTTTCAGCTCTCCTCAAAACACTCGCCAATGCCCATTTGATATCCATCAATTCTAGCTCCTCTGCATCAATCTGGTCATAATCTTCTTTTGTCAGCATTGGATTGCCAATTCTTCCGGCAATCAACCCTTCATAAGCTTCCAATGCAGTAACCAGTAATCCCATATGATGCTTTACGACTTCTTCAGAATAATTTTGACCGTTTTGAAGATGTAGAGCTACATTGCACTGAATCGAATGTCCATTTCCAGCAGATGCACTTTGAACACTTGGAGGATTCACTGTTGAGAATCCACTAGTGTTGACTGATCCTTGACTACTGGGCGGAGACTGATTTCCAGCATTAAATGCAGTTTGTATCTTTGGACTGGCTTCAACAGTTTGAACATTTCCTTTATAATACAATTTGATATCTTGTTGATGAGTAGAACTGTTCATTCTGGCAATTTTCTGCTGTTCCAAATCCTGTGCCTCCAGCTTCTCGATAAACTGTGCAATCGACAACCTGCTAAACTGTCCGGAATTCTTCAACATCATCAGATACGTGCCCCATTCCTTTTGCGGTAACGCATCAGCAAGTTTTTCAACCCATTCAGCTGGAGTTTTTGTATTTCAACTGTGACATAGTGCGAACCAAATGACAGTATCTTTCAATAAGAGTCTTGGTCGTTTCACCAGGCATACACGCAAACAATTCAAACTCTTTCTTTAGTAAAGCTGCTTTACTTTGAAGCATCTCAGTACTTCCCTCAAACTTCTTCTTAAGAGCTTCCCAGATAGAGTAAGCATTGTCATCATGTTGAAGCAATACAAAGATATCTTCCTTTACTGCTTGTTGTAACAAATTAATCATCATTTTTTCACCTTTATAACACTCTTTCTCTTCCTCACTGAATTCAGAAATTATTTTATCAACTCTCATTGCATTTTGTGGTCTAACATATTCAGTTTCGATGCTCTCCCAAGCTTTTAGATGATTCGCCTGCACCCAATTCTCGAACCGTTTCTTCCATCCGTGATAATCTTCAATTCCCATGAGTTTCGGGGGCTTTTGCATTGTTCCGGTTTCATTCTCCATGTTGAAGTTCTTAGCAATATCGGATGGACTAGCAGGAGTTGTAGCGAACGCGTTGTAAAAATCAGAATCCATGCTTCACACTTATATCACCTGATGATCTTGAATTCGCCAGACGATCGTGAAATACCTGACGTACACAAATAAAATACAATCAGTTTAAAGATTTATCAATCAATAGAAACGAACTTGTACTCGAACTGATGATTAATTCTGTGCGGATTGAGGGTTGACACACTGTGCGAACTGCTGAACTTTCGGACAACGTGATAGACCTTTAAACAATTTTTGACCTCCAAATCGTACGGACTGAAACTATCTTTCACACGATTTCACGCGACCAGAACACACTGACGAATTTGAACAAGCTTTTAAGCCGACAGAACACACCTGGTTTACAAAACACAACTTGGATTTCCAAACACCTTATGCGAACAAGTAACACTTTCAAACACAACTGATACAAATGAATTTTCAACCTAATGACACATATAGGAAATGAAACACATATAATGACTAACTATTGGGCCGACAAGTTTTTAATGTGTAAAAAAAATACACATAACCTCACACTTCATATGGGCGGCAAATATAAATGTCCTATAGATGTCAAATGATAAAATTCTAGAGGTGGCTAATTTTTTTTTTTTTTTTAAATCCTATTGGGCCATGAAGATTAGTGGTGCGGCATAAGGACAGGGTCAAATTTTATAAAGGTTCGGCAATATTAACCAATGAAACTGGTGTAAATGATGGGCTTCTGATCTTAGTCAACAACTCTTCATATGGGGCGGTGCAACACAAAAACTGGGATTGGGCCTTTAACTGGTGGGCGGCAATGACAATTGGTTCAACTGCAATAAATGGGAGGTGCACTAAGGATGTGATTTGAGTGGTCAACTGGGCGGCATTATTATTATACTACAAACAATAATGGGTCGGTGGGCTGGCTAACAAATTTTTTAGAGATAACAAGTGGGCGGCAACTTGTCAGTGGGCCAAATATTGACTAATGAGCGAACCAAGATGGTGTTTGAAAAAGCGATCCACAACAGTGTTTTTGAGCGAATCAATATTGACTAGTGACACAAGAGCGATCAACTTTGGAACCTTATAAGCGGCCCACAACCTTTGACCTATGAGCGAACCAGCTGTTACACAATGAGCGAACCACCATGTTGATCAATAAGCGAACCATAATCACTATTTTGGAGCGATCCTCAACTGTTACACCTATGAGCGATCCACCATTTCTTCGAAAAAGCGATCTAAACAACTAATTTGGAGCGGTCCTGAAATTTTGACCAAAAAGCGGTTCAAGTCTGTTCAAATAAGCGAACCAGACATGCAGACCTGCAACCTTGACGCGATTTCGAACGAAAAAAACTCGATTTCTCCTAAACGGTTTGGAGTTTCGATCTGAAACTTGGTAGGGTTGTAGATCGGGTATAGGCGCACAACATATCCAAAAATCAGCTGAAACGGACCGTGAAATCTTGGTCTGACGAAGAAAGAAGGTGTAGAAGAAGAATATGTGACGAAATCCAGCAAATTTCAATAGAACTCCTCCTCTTGAAGCTCTGATACCACTTGTAGGATCGGAATCTGACCCGAACGAGTCAATCAGAGGAGTTTGATCAGATACAGGTGCGGAAAACAAGTACCTGACGAAGAAACAGCTAGATCTTCACTTAATTCTCTTTACTGATTGATTTAACACTTTTTACACGCAATTCTCACACCGGCAGCACCTCGGTATGGAAATCTCAAAGTTGCAAATGTGGACCTCTCATATGGTATTTATAGGTAAGGTGGACCTCTTATACGGCATGTCCGTATAAGCGGTCCAGGTAGGTGTGAGGTGGACCTCTTATTCGGCATGTCCGTATAAGCGGTCCAGGTAGGTGTGAGGTGGACCTCTTATTCGGCATGTCCGTATAAGCGGACCAGCACTCTAAAACACCTAAACTCTCCAGTTTTCTCGTAAAACGTGCCCTAATCTATACAATACAATGAAAGACTCGATCTAAGACGAAATCAACAGATGTAGTGCACCAACAGTTATCATAGTGGATCTACGTCTTCTGCAAATCGTTCTGATGCGAAGTTTTCATGCAATATCGCGATAGATTTAAAGAACGCACAGAATTTTGATGAGGAGTCGGCTAAGCAACAGATGGTCTTTTTGGCATCTGTGCTAGAGTCTTATGAAGGGTTGGTAGATGGTAAGATCGGGAACACAAATCTGACGAAAGAAGATTACGATCAGATAGACCCCGAAGAAATGGAGCTTATCGACATTCGTTGGGCAATGGCAAGTGCTGTTCGACGTGCTCAGCCTTTCATGGAAATTACCAGGAGAAAGACGATCGGTGGTCCGTCTACAAAGTTGGGGTTCGACAAATCCAAGGTGACGTGCTTTAAGTGTAAGCAGAAGGGTCACTTCAAGCGTGAATGCAGAAACGCGTACGCAGATGAGTTAGAGAATCCATTTCGAGATGATTACCACAAAAAGGCAATCTATCATCAGAATAAATCCGAGCCGCCTAGATTGAAGCAGGCTGAAGATAACAGAGATAAATCGAGGGCTCTTGCTGTGATTTATGATGATGAGGGGTACGATTGGAGTAAGGAAGTGTTACCGGAAGAAGATGCGGTTGGTTACGCATTCATGGCGAATGATGATGAACCGATTCCATGGAACGATGATCGTACTGATGAGCAGAAGTATTCTTATCGAAAAATGATTGCTGAAAACAGAATCTTGAGGATCTCTCGTGTTTATCTGGAAGCAAGACGAGCAAATAGATGGGATCCAGACAGGGAATGCTATCTTGATCGGTATGGAAACATTGCGATTGATGACAGCACACTTGATATGGAAGCCATCATCAAGGAGATAAAAGAGGATGATGAGTATTGGCAGCACAAGTGGTGGGGAACGCCAACTGAGAAGATGATTGAAGAAGAGAAAGAGAAAGAGAGAAAGGAGAAAGAGGAGAAAGAGATGAAAGAAAAAGAAGAGATTGAGAAAGCAAAGCAGATTGATACTGGCTTGATCGATACTACGCAGGAGTTGACGTCTGAGAACCTGGGAAAAATGGCTGACAAAGTGCTAGCTGCGAAAGCACTCGAGGTAGACCCTAATTCTGTTACTGAGTCAAAGGGGCTGGTCAGTCAAATTGTGTCAACAAATGTGTCAGGTAACAAGATTGATGGAAATGCTGACTGCAAAAATTGCACCAAACAATGCAATTTCTGTAGCACTGTCACGTACCTTAATAATGAGAAAATCAAGAATCTGGCAACGAAAGTTAAAAGTGTTGAGGATCAGATTCTTGGTCGTGACAAAACTGTAGAAACTTCAACCGAACGGATCAAAGAATTAACAACTCAAATTGAAAATGATAAAATTGATCGTGAGAAAATAAAATGTGAAAATGAAAAGTTAATTCTTGAGAACCGTCAAATTTCTGAAAAGTTTGAAAAATTGAAAAGCATTGTCAAAGATAGTGATGATCGAAATGGCAAAACATTTAAAGAAAACGAACATCTGAGAGCTGTGGTGAGAATAAAAGAAGAATCAATTAACAATCAACTGGATGAAATTGCTAAATTGAAACTTAAAGTTCAAGAAGCGGAAATTGAAAATGAAAGAATTCAGTTGAAGTTAAACAGCTATAGCTCAGCAAGCTTTGTTTTGCAGCATATTGTTCCCAAACCTATAGGGAAAAACAAAGCTGGCGAGGATGTGTTTTCTGATGGAACGGGTGTAGGGTTTCACAAAGTTCCACCGCCAATCTTAGACAACTACACAAAAAAGCAGTCTAGTTTGGTGGAAATTGAGGAAGAAAGTGATGTTAAACTTCCTGAGAACATTGATGTCATGTTCACGTCTTCCAATGACGAGGGTGTCCAAAGTGATGTGGTGAAAAGTATGGTAGACAAAGTGCTTAAACCGGATTATGACACTTCTGAGGAGGATGGGTGTTTCTTGGATAAATACATTCCGAAACAAAAGTCCAAGAACAACTTAGATGAAGAATCAAACCTTGTCATGTACAAGATGATGGGTTCGGATAAGTTGTTTTCGGATTCAGAGTTTCCGATCGAGAATGTTAACATGAACAAATTGACAAATGTTTTCAAACTTGTTGAAGTCGAGTTGTCAGCAGTGAATAATCTGAGTCGAAAGACAGATAGGGTTTATAACAAGAAATCGGTTAATCCACCGCGTTTTTACAATAACAGAAACAACTGGTCGGGTGGTTATCAGGGGGGTAAACCGTATCAGAAAAAGAATGTTTCAAACAAGAGGTTTGTCGAAAAGAAAAAGTTTGTGAACAGTTCAAGTTCACTTGCTGATGAAGAAAAAGAATTTTTTTCTAAATCAAACAAAGAATTTTTTGAGAAGAGAGCTTCGCAGGCTCAGTCTGAAGGCTCGAGTCGAGTAGCTGATACTCGTACTTGTTTTAGGTGTGATAAGGTTGGTCACATTGCACGAAAGTGTACATATGTGAAGCCTAAGACTGAAGCTGTGAAAGCTCAACAAAAGAAGGTTGATGTGAAGGGTAAAGCACCGATGTGTGTTGAGAAGAAAGTTGTTGAAAAGAAAAATGTTAAAATTGACAACTTAAAAGTGAAAAATGAACTCGTAAAAAAGTCGGTAACTCAAAATGATAAATTTTACAAAAGGGTTGCAGTAACTCAACAGGTGTGGAAACCTAAAATTAAATCAAAAGTTGAGAAGAAAGTTTCAAATTCTGATGCGAAAAAGGCTGAAGAGACAATTACTGTTGATTATGATGCAAATTTTCCGCCTCTTAAGGCTGAAAATTTCAAAATTCAAATTGCGAGAGTCAAGGTTGCACCTAAGGCTGATGAGGCCTGGGTGGACTCGATGTTTGACTAAACAGTTTGAATTGCCGGAGCTTCCTGGATTGCGAAGCATGAATCGGCATCTTTCTTGAAGTTGTTTAAATGATGATTTGTTATGTGCAGGATCTTCCAAAACTTGTATCCAGGTGGATAATGGATAGTGGAGCGTCAAGTCATATGACAGGGAAGACCGCATTGCTGTATGATGTGAATAACATTAACGGTGGTTACGTGGGTTTTGCGGGTAATCAAGGAGGAAGGATCATAGGTGAAGGAACATTGTCAAATGGCATTATAACGTTTGAGAGAGTTAACTACATCGCTGAGCTGGAGAACAACCTGCTGAGTATCTCCCAGATCTGTGACAGGATGTATACTACTCATTTCACCGACAAAGAATGTTTGATCTTGAAACCAGGATTTGTGATACCTGAAGAGTGGATCATCATGAGGGCACCAAGAGTCAACGATCTGTACGTGTTGGACATGAGCGTCGCTACTACAACCACGGGTCAGGCTCATTGTTTTGTGTCTAGAGCAACGGAGAAAGAATCAAGGTTATGGCACCGAAAGATGGGGTATATTCACCTAAGGAAGATGAATCACTTAGTGCATAACGACTTGGTCACAGGAATGCATGTCAAAGGTTTTCATCTGGAAGGGGAGTGCATAAGTTATGTCAAAGGCAAACAGAAGAAAAAGTCACACCCTATAAAGCAAGTCAATTCAGTTTCAAGACCTTTGGAAAGACTTCACATGGATTTGTTTGGTCCAGTGAATGTCAAGAGTATAACAGGAGATTCCTACTGCTTGGTCGTGACTGATGATTATTCCAGATTTTCTTGGGTTATGTTTTTGAAATCCAAAGACGAGACGTTTGACAGCCTGGTAGCGTTGTTTAAAAGAATTGAGAATTTGTACCAGAGGCCGATCTGTAGAATTCACAGTGATAATGGTACTGAGTTCAAAAACAGTAAGATGGAAGAATTTTGTGATCAAAGATGTGTACTGCATGAGTTTAGTGCTCCGTACACTCCGCAGCAGAATGGAGTTGCAGAACGCAAAAACCGGACGCTAATCGAAACAGCCAGAACGATGCTTGCAGACTCTAAGTTACTAATAAATTTCTGGGCTGAAGTTGTTTCTGCTGCATGCTATACTCTCAACAGAGTTCTTACTGTAAAGAAGTTCAACAAGACGTGTTTTGAGCTACTCAATAAACGCAAGCCGAATTTGAAGTATCTAGAACCGTTTGGGTCACCCTGTACGGTGATAGAGCCTAAAGGAAAGTTTGGTCCGAAGAGCGTTGAGGGAATCTTTGTAGGTTATTCAAGTCCTTTGCGACGTGTCTTCATTCCAAACGAGAAGCAGATTATTGAGGTAGCAAATGTTGAATTTCAGGGGTACACTATGCCGCCACAGAATCCTGGTGATTCATGGCGATATAATTATGACAAACTTTGGGATTTGTTTGACATGAGAGAAGAATCAGAGGAAGAAGAAGATTTCTTTGATGAGCTGGATATTTTGCGAGAGTATGAGTCGCAGCTCAGGTTCCCAGCGGAGTATTCTAGAAGACCTCGGGAAACTTCAAATGACGATGAAGCAGGTCCTAGTAATGTTGGTGAACATGATGATGAAGTTGCTCCTGGTAATCAATCGGAGTTGAATGATGATCAAGAAGCTGATAACATGCCAGTTTTTTACCACGGTGATTCAGATCTTGAGGGGGAGCAGATCCAGTTGTCAAGTCAAACAAACCAAGTTGGTGAACAATATGCAGAGCAAAATATTACTAATCTGGAGGGAAATGTAGAAGTTCCAAGCGAAGTGATGCCGCGAACTCTTTCTTATCATCCAGAGGAGTTAATCATAGGAGAATTGCAATCGGGCGTTCGCACGAGACGTCAAATTGACCAGGGCTTAACATGTTTTTATTCTACAGTAGCACCTTTACAAACTGAATTTTCATTAAGTTGTTTTATCTCGCAGGTCGAACCGAGAACTTACAAAGAGGCGCTTACTGAAGACTCTTGGGTCATAGCGATGCAAGAAGAGTTAAGTCAGTTTGAAAAGTTGGGGGTGTGGAAGTTAGTTGATTTGCCGGATGGTCAAAGAAAAATCAATACAAAATGGGTTTTCAAATGTAAGAGGGACGATAGAGGAGTAGTTGTACGGAACAAAGCTCAACTCGTTGTTCAGGGCTTTAGTCAACAGGAGGGGATTGATTTTACCGAAGTCTATGCTCCTGTCGCACGACTAGAGGCTATCAGAATTTTCCTAGCATTTGCGTCTTGGAAGAATTTCAAAGTATATCAGTTGGATGTCAAATCAGCGTTTCTTTATGGGAAGGTCAAAGAGGAGGTTTATGTTGGTCAGCCGCCGGGCTTTACTGACCCAATCCACAAGAACAAAGTTTATCTGCTGGACAAAGCGTTGTATGGTCTACATCAGGCGCCGAGAGCCTGGTACGAGACTTTGTCTCAACACCTACTCGCTAACCAGTTCATACGTGGAAAAGTGGATGCCACTCTCTTCACTAAAGTCGTTGATGGTCATCTTCTGATAGTATAAATTTATGTGGACGATATAATTTTTGGGTCAACGAATGAGAAATTGTGCAAAGATTTCGAACAGGTGATGAAGCAGAAATTCGAAATGTCATCAATGGGGGAGATGAAATTCTTTTTGGGTCTACAAGTTGAACAACTTCCTGAGGGAATTTTCATTCATCAAACGAAGTACGTGCATGATATTCTAGAGAAATTTGGAATGTCAAATTCTACTCCAGCTGCTACCCCACTTGCGACTAATCATGGGATTCACCCAGATCTCACCGGAGACAGGGCTGATGAAACGTTTGACCGTTCCATGATAGGTTCTTTGATGTATCTGACTGCTTCACGTCCTGGCATCATGTACCCAACGTGCCTCGCAGCAAGATTTCAGTCTAACCCGAGAGCATCACACATGATTATTGTCAAGAGGATATTACGTTACCTGAAAGGTACTCCGTCATTGGGGTTATGGTATCCTAGAAAAGGCGATTTTACGCAAGAAGGGTATTCCGATTCGGATTTCGGATGCTGCAAAGTTAACCCGAAATCAACAACTACAGGATGCCAGTTCTTTGGTCCGAGATTGGTTACCTGGCAGTGTAAGAAACAAACATCTGTGGCGCTATCTACATGTGAAGCGGAGTATGTTTCTGCTAGCAGTTGCTGCTCTCAGATCCTGTGGATACAGCAACAGATGCGCGACTACGGTTTGCAGTTTCTTAACACACCTCTGTTTGTTGATAATGAGGCCGCAATTAATATAACTAAAAATCCAGTACATCACGCTAAAACTAAACATATCGAAATTCTTCATCACTTTATTCGCGATTGTTTCGAGAAAAAGTTGATACGAATTGAGAAAATCCACACTGACGAACAAAAAGCTGATTTGCATACCAAAGCTTTTGATAAAAATCGGTTTCAATACTTGTTAAAACTTAATGGTATGAAATTGCTTTCGGTGTCGGATGGGGTTGTGAGCGTTGATGAGAGTACTGTTGCGGATGAAGACGAGAAACAATCTGCGATGGTTTGTCGGTTTTTTACATGTTTTGGTATTTAGGGGGAGATAGATAGTTATACATAGTTTTATTTTCAGAAAAATACAAAAACAGTAAAAAATGCAGAAATCCAAAAACATGATAAAATTGAAAAAGAGTTTGTGTATATAGGGAAAATGATAGTACATCAGCTAGACAATTACAGTATGCTAAAGATTTGGAATGACAAAATGAGTTAAACAGTCTCAATAACGATGTGTCGATAGGTTTTCGTACATTTAGTAGATTTATTCGGGATATAAACCTAAAATTTCAAACTTGTGAAATTCGTGGGGAACACTACTTGGATATATAGGTAACCCCTGAAATCTCGTTTGAAAGGTCTCGTATTCTGATATACTAGGTGTTTATACTCTATGATGTCTGGGGTATTATTCTGGGACTTCTGCTGAACGGTAGTTCTGACCTAGTCCTTGGCTAATACTTTATCCAAAATGCTTGAAATATAGCATAAAGCCCTCAGCTGATTAGACAATAAAATTGATAATAATCTGTTGTAGCTGAAAAGATCCTCTAAAGGGGACATACTGCAAAGTCGAAACTGATATCTCTCTGCTGAACGGAAGTTCTGACCTTAGATCCCTCAGTTCTCGCATTTAACCCCTAATTTATGTACAGACATCATTGTAGTATTCTTGCCTGTAAGACTGAATATTGAGATTCTGGATACGGGAGTATATTCAAGAGGTGGGACACATGAATTGATCTAAGTTCTTAAGACACTTAAACGGTATCCTGAATAGATTGAAGTTTGTGTGAGAATTTAAGATGGATCAGTATATCGACAATCGAGGTGAATTGTTTAAGTCTGTGTATGTAATGTAGCTTAACGGTACTTGTAATCTGTCTGAAAAGCTGATATGATTCCCTGACACGCTCACCAAAAATAAATCTGTAAATAGTTTACTTTCTACAATTTAAGTTTTCTGTATTTCATTTCTTAGTTTAGATCACATTAAAATTCAAAAAGATTTTATTTCTGCTTTATTTTAGACAAACCAGAGTGGAAAGTTGATTGTCGGATTCTAGAAAGATGAAGCAGGTGCAGGAGATTCTGAGCTGAAGAATGAGGAGAGCTTATATTGTTGGAAGTTTGATTGTTTTTTCAAAGTCACAAACAAGTTCATTAAGTTGATACTTGTTATTTTCAGAAAAAGTTGAAAATGATTTTACTAAATCAGTTTGATTCGTCAAAAGATCAACCAGGGTCATTAAATTGAACTTGGTAGATTAATCAGGTGTTCAGGGTCATTAACTTGAACTTGAAAACTTGAGTGGATTTCTTAGAGCTGATTAAATTTGTTTTTATTGTTTAGAAAAGATAGATTGTAATGTTATTGGTTGAGTAACAGGTTTGGAGACTTCATTATACCCACGGAGGCAAATTGTCAAAGCTTGAACCAGATATCTCAGATCCCAGCATACTGAGAGGGGGAGTCTGTGAAAGGGGGAGTCTGGATCAACAGATAATGGGAAGTTTGAAGTTAGAGCTAGGAGACAATCCTGGAACTTGTGAAAAATGCTTACGAAGAAAAGACAGAGTTGGTGAAAAGATCAAGACTGAAGACTACGGATCTAAAGGCTGATAAAGACTACGTCAACATCCAAGGGGGAGTCTGTAGATGCAGAGGATGTCTGTTGACTACGTCTACATGAAGTTCTAAGTCAAGATTGGTCAACAGGGGTTTAAACTGTCATATTTAGAAAGTTATGATTTGGGTCCGCTTTTATGGTCATTTGGTAGAGGTCCGCTTATAGGGTTCATTAGTGGTCCGCTTTTAAGTCAATATGTAACAGGTCCGCTAATATGACCTGTCATATTAGCGGACCAGTATGTCATATTAGCGAACCATCATGCCTATATATAGGGTTGTTGTATCAGCGGATCTGTAATGCGTATGTGTGTGCTTAGGAGCCGAAACTCGGTCAAAATTCATTCAGAAAGCTAATAAAAGCAGTGGAATTGAAAGGACAAGCTGTTGTAACATCATATGTACTGATTCCGCCTTTATATGTGATGATGAGCTACCTTGACTGACGTTTTAGGGTCAAACAATGGTCCAACATTGGGGCCGGTTCTAGCAAGGGGGGGGGTAAGATGTAAAATGTTGTGGTAAGTGGTAATTAGTAAGGTGTTAGATGTAAAATCTAATGTTTAGTGTATACCATGTATTAAGTAGTGTGTTATAGTGCTCGGGAACCATAACTAGCTCAGAGAAAGTGAAACAATGTTTCTGATAATATTTTAGTGCTCCGGGTAGTGTCCGGTTGTTTGATTAAATACCGTTCCGTTAAAGTGCTAAGTTATACCGTATAGTGTCCTTTATGTAACTTTTTGTGACACATTTAATTCCCGACACTTAGGAAAGCATACAGGACCATTTTGCCATATTTTTGCACATTACTAGCATGTTAAAATGCTGAATTTTGTTAATAAATGCAGAATTCTGCATTTTGAATGGGTTTTAGGCACTTTCCGGCTCCCAAACTATCACCTAGTGACGCAGTTTTATGGTCCTTACTTCCCTACACTCCCTACTAGTGTAGTACCTTATCCCTGGCTCATACTGGGCCTCAAAATATTGTCTGTCTATGTGCTGGCATTGTCAGCATGTTTCTGAATTATCCGCTCACTATGCTAACTATGCTTTGTGCATCAAATTTGTCACTACAGTTTGTGTGTAATACATGGAGTAACAGCATGAATTGTGATGCATGTGTATGTATGTAACAGAAATCAGAAAGCAGTTAAATCATTAGTTGAAATCAAGCACAGTCATTAAGCACAAATTTAATATTAATTAATTGTATGGATACCTGTAATTGTGAGGGTTGTCACATTCTCCCTCTGTTAAGAAAATTTCGTCCCAAAATTTTAGCTCTGCTACTAGATGCAGGGGTCTTGGGGAATAAATGTGGGTATTCCTCTTTCATGCGATCCTCCCGCTCCCACGTGAATTCTGGCCCATGTCGTGCATTCCATTGAACCTTGACGAGTTTGACACTACTCCGGCGTGTCTTGTTAATCTTCCAATCCGTAACCTCCACGGGTTCTTCAGTAAAATGGAGTGTATCGTCAATGTGAACTTCGTCGGCAGAATTGACCACTGTTTCTTGAGTTGGACTCTTTTTCAAATTAGATACATGAAATGTATCGTGAACGCCATTTAGTTCAGCAGGTAATTCCAACTTGTATGCTACGAGGCCAATCCTTTTCAGGATTTTAAATGGTCCAATGTACCGCGGATTCAACTTCCCACGCTTCCCAAAGCGAGCCACACCCTTCCAGGGTGAAACCTTCAACAAAATCATGTCTCCCACCTCAAATTCCAGAGGTTTCCTTCTTCGGTCCGCAAAACACTTTTGACGATCGCGAGCTGCTTTAATGCGCTCTCGGATCTGTATAATCTTATCAGTCGTTTCCTGGACCAATTCCGGGCTAACAAGCTGCCTATCACCCGCGTCAGCCCAGCATAATGGTGATCGACACTTGCGTCCATAGAGAGCTTCGAACGGTGTGGCCTGAATGCTTGCATGATAACCGTTATTGTACGAAAATTCGACCAATGGTAGGTGAATGTCCCAACTTCCACCTAAATCCATTACGCAAGCTCGCAGCATGTCTTCCAAAGTGTGAATCGTTCGTTCACTCTGTCCGTCTGTTTGCGGGGGAAATGTAGTACTCAGATTCAACTGTGAACCAAAAGCTTCTTGGAAGGATTGGTAAATCCTTGACACGAATCTTCCATCTCTATCACAGATAATTGAGAGAGGCACTCCATGTCATGCAACGATCTCTCTCATGTTCAGCTCAGCTAACTTGCTGGTGTTGTCTTTTTCCTTGATTGGCAAAAAGTGCGCAGATTTCGTTAAACGGTCTACTATTACCCAAATCGTATCATGGCCCTTGGGCGTTGTAACAACCCTCACTAAAATTAATATTTAGTATGATAATTATGCAATAAGGAAACCCTAATTAAGTTTAGTATGATTAATTAATCAGTTAATCAATATTAATTAAGCTAACAAGATTAATTAAGCTAAGTAAGGTTTATTAAAAATAGATATATATGGGGTCGTATAAGAACGTTTAATAATTAAATATATTATTTTATTTCCCTTACTCCGTTTTTAATGAAACTTAGGTTAAAACGTAGATAAAAATATGCTCATTCTAAAGACATATTCGTCGTTTTATAAAACGTTATATTTTAAAAGTTATGCAAGAAAAACGAGTGAAGCAGCTGAATTAATATATATAAGCAAGCTAGCTAGCACGTCAAGCAGGTAGGCAGGCACGTCACTATCCCACATCGACAGAATTAGGTTGAGGTGCTTGCTTGCTTGCTTGCTATAAATAGGAAGCTTAGGATTCATTTTTCTTTGCTCATTTCTCTTCTTCTCTCTATACGTTGGTGTTCTAACCAATAATCACCGATACGATATTCTGTTCGGTCGATTCAGGAACCAACTAACGGATGCCAAAGTATTATACTTTATGAATTTCGAGTACTACTTTGTGAGTTCGTTAAACGGATGCCAAAGTGCTATACTTTGTGAGTTCGTTAAACGGATGCCAAAGTACTGTCTGAATAAGACTACATTTTGTGAAGTTCGTTAAGGTTCGAATCTCGTGACTATCGTTGAGGTTTGATTTGGGTTTTTACACAAATACGTATTCCGTTCTGTTAAGCTATATGTTTAACTACCGAAAATACTCCCCACCACACACACGCGAATCACTAATTAGTATAGCAGGGTGCTGCTACGATACAGGGTATTAACTCGATCGCTATTACGATTCATTTTCCGACCGATCAATATATCCAATGGATGTTTAAGTGCCACCCACATTAGGGTTATACTTTGTCGTTCGTCGTTAAATCGATGGATGTTTAAGTATCGCACTTTGTCGTTCGTTGTGAGAATTTGATCTCGTGAGTTATCGTAATTGTTGTATTAAGTTACCTACCTAGTTCGTGTGCACTAGGTTACAAGGCTAAATCAATAGGCTAAGCTTTGCCTGTATAAATCTGCAATATATCAAGGCTTATCTGTAGACTAAACTTTGGCCGTATGAATCTGCATGTTTATAATGTGAGTCATTCTTCTTTTTAAATTGTTTTCTCACAGTTTGTGAGTAAGTATTAGAATACCTCAAATTATTTTCAAGGTTATAATTATAGGGATTAAGTCTTTGTAATCACCAAATTACAGCTGGTATGTGGGGTATTGTGCACATTACTATTTTTATCACTCTAGGTGAGTGAGTATCACTCTATGTGAGTGAGTATTGCTCTGTGTGAGTTAGCCGTCACTATTTGGGGCAACGGGACCCAATAGTGGTATGACCACAGTCACAGATCCGGTCGAGTGACAAATACCCATTCTTGATAATTGGTTGATGAAAACATTGTAATCGCTCTTAATACTGTGAATTATAACAAATCTGTTTTTATAAAACCTGAATGAACTCACTCAGTATTTCCCGCTGACGAAACCTTTTTAAAACGCGTTTCAGGTAATTACAGTATATTGGAGTAAGAATTGGATCCGGCACCGAAGGCATCAAGAAGTGGCTTATTTTATTAATTAAATCAAATTAAGAAATATTGTTTTTATTAAAAGCTACCTTTGAAACAATGGAATTTATTCCATCTATTTAAATAAAATCCGGTGTTTTCTAAACTTTGATATTTTCCTAACTCACGGTCCTGATGAAATTTCCGCTGCAATGTTTTTATAAATAAAAATAATCACCGGTACCACTGGACTGCTCACGGCACCCGATTCCGTCCAGGGTGGGTCGGGGGTCGTGACAGAAGGTGGTATCAGAGCCACTGCTTTAAGCCTATAAGTGTTGTGATAATAATACTTAAGCTTAAATAAAAAGAGTTAGGAGATTTCTATTAAATGGTAGCACAGCTGATAGCAGTTAGACTTGAACAAAAGAAAAGATGCCTGAGTATAAGCTAAGCCACTAGTTTACATAATTAGGTATTATAATAATACCTAAGTAAAACGGAGAATTAGAAACTTAATATTATTTGATTGCACTCCGGATGGTATTTAGACTTGAACTTAAGAATTTTGCCTTAAAATAAACTTTAAGGTAAATTACTTATATAAGTATAATGTAATGGATACTGGTATAACGGTTAGCAGGCAATAGCACTTACTTGCTATTTATTCTTGCTTATTGATATTATTTGGTCTAGAATGAGATATGTTATGGGAATACAAATTTCCTTGATTCTGGATAAAAGCCCTAATAAAAGAGGCACTTTTTAAAAAGATACTATTTATGGGAAATAGAAAATTTTCTCCGGCAAAACTGGGTATAGAGTAGCAGACTCTCCAGCTTGTCCGGACATATTGAGATTACCGCTCCGACGCGAACCGGATAAGACGGGGTAAATGATATGTCAAATCAGTGACAAGATTTCCCTAAATAGTATCATGACGAAATACCTGAGTGGTTCTTGGAAATATGAATCTGTTAAATACATTGACCTGATAAATGGTATGTTTATTTCAGCATGTGAAATATGTGATTATATAGATAGGTATATCTATAAGGAAAATCCAAAAAACCATAAGGATTGACAAATTGAAATAAAGCACAAGCATCCGTGTCTAGAATTCTTTATCAGGAATCTCTTTTCCAATATCAAACATTATTTTGTTTGATCATTTACCTCGTAACTCATACAATGAGAACCCTTTAAAGATGGGATATCATCGAAAGTATAAAAATTTACAATGCACAAGTAAGAAACATATAAAGTTGTGCTAATGCACAAGAAAACACATGAAACTTAAAATATACGTCCACAGACGTTGAAATATATCACACACGACTTTCCAAGGCAAGAACTTTGAAAAGTATAAATTGGGCACGATGACACCAATACTAATTCTGTCAGTAGAAAACTACTAATCAAAACGAAGCACTTTGCCACGTGATCCTACAAACGATCTACATTTCGCTGAGGTACGTTGGAACAAGATTTCACAATCATCGGTGCATAGTCTAACCTGGGTCATAATTATTAGCACTACAAAAGAAGTCATATAGTTTTGCAAATTCCCTATTTCATTTCATTTCATTCGACATTCCTTGGTACTGTCACGTAACAACGGTTATCACACAAAATTCCAGATAAAAGTTCTTATATTCCTTTCGTAGCAATTCTGACTTCTGCCTATAATAAGTTGACTTTCGTGTTCTTTTAATGGTCATCATACCATAAATAATTCTTTCATAATAGCAAATATTGATCCATTTCGTTTCTTGGTAAATCCATACGATACACATGCACTATTTGTTGCGCATGTGGTTCATTTGAGTTATAAGACCCTAGGAAGGCTTCATTCCAAAATTATTGTTTTATCCAACCTCAAATATCATTTCGCTATACTTGATCTTTGCATTGTAAACCGCGTTTTGCAAAATGATTACTCTTTGATATTTGATCGATAAATTTTTTTTTTTTTGAAAAACTCGATTTTCTTTTTGAAGGTTATACATGGTTTCTGTTGTGATCATGTCCGAACTTCCTTATTAAAACTCGTTTTATCCAAACCCAGTTAACTTGCTCTCAATACGTAATCAATTCGAAGTCCCATATGATGGATTGAAACCATCATATTCAAAATAGTCCCAACAAGCACTTCAATTCTCTTGAACCATAACATGCTTGTTTAGTCTTCGAATTCATCAAATCGTTTCTTTGATCACGATCCCTTTGTGAAGACATTTTCAAATTTGAAGATTGCGCTAATCTAGGATTTAATTATTTATTTATTTATATTGAATCCGCTTTGTTGATTTATTTTATAACACAATTGTGTGCTAAGATAATGATCCACCATTTCATATCCTAATTCCTTAGTCCTTACAACCTAAATCGAGCCTTTCGTGATATTTCTTATCTTATCATCATTGATCGAAAAACATTATATAAATTTAATTGATTATATATAGAAACTTCCAATATAGTATTCCTGTATTTAAAATTTTTGTTAAAACCATTAAGGTAAAGAATTTATATTTTTACGTATAAAATTTTGTTTGAAGTATATTCTCATTTAAGTTTATGCATTTATTATTGGTAATTAATATTAGTTTTATTAGTAATAATATATTAATAGTAATAGTGTTAGTATTATTTTTATATACCAGAGTTATTATCAGGGGCATGTATTGAATAGCCTAGCCTTAGTTAGGCATGGACTGGCCACCTATGCTTAAACAAGGCAGCACTAACCAATACCCAACCATGATAATAACCAGTTAAGGAGAAGACATATTTTCATAAAACAAATACAAGAATTAGATGAACGAATAAAATTATTTAAATAACTATCCAAGTAGTCGTGGACAAGACATTTTATAAACAATTGTTCATCTTGATTAATATTTCACAACCATTAAAAATATTCTTTTATATTAAAATATCAAATGTTATTTACGCAAGCCAATACTTAAATATGCTTGATATTAAAATAAACATTTATTATTCTACTTCTATGATTTAAAATACCATAATCTTATAGTTAAACACACTTGATTTTAAAAATAATAATCATAAGTTCTAGAATATTGGGTAAACCTATATCATTATATTGTCAAAATTACCACAGGTTTTGATATTTAAACCTATCTATATTTATTTATTATTCTACCTTATGATAACATAAAAGGAAAAAGGATTTTAATAAATCAAAATATCACCTATCTTTAATCAAACATTTTGATTAAAATCATCTGAATACAATTATAAGACAAAAATACACTAACTTTATTGTCTTTTCATGTATTCTTACAAATCATCCATCTCAGCACATTAGTTTTCTCATATCATAATCTAATATCTGACAAAACATTTTCATGTTTTCATTTTGCTTTGACCCGGTCAATCTTAAGTCTTCCTTAGGTACCAATCAAGGTAAGTTTTCTTCTGACAAAGAATTTTACTAATTTCAAAAAGTTCTTCACATTCATTTTAAGAATCTATAGATCATATATCTTTTGGCTTGAACCCAATCGCCTTGAAAAAATATATATATATATATACCATTTTATCTTATTCGTTTAAACATTTCATCTTTTGAAATATCCAGATTCGCCTCCTTGAAACTCTCAAATTCGAAAACAATAAATTTATTCGGTCATCATTGAATTCTTTCAATCATTACAAACACTTTGTAGCGTCCGAATAGATTTGTAGCCTGTGCTAAACCCTATTCATACGCCATTCGTTTGATTTGTCATATTCTTGGTACAATTATGTACTCAGATTACAATACACTAAATTCTATTGTCCAGTACCATTTAAGTAAACGATATTGACTTTCGGATAATCATTGACAAATCATTTTCCATACTTCCATTCACAAATAGATATTTATCAATTCAGAATCTCCCCTAATTGATCAAAGTAAGTTCATTTCGGATATTGAATCCAATTGTTTCTATAAATCATTTCTATTTTTAAAATTCATACCCCTCAAAATATCTTTTGATTCCATTCCACGCTACATTATTCCTCCTACTTAAAAGAAGAAACATAACTCCAAGAAAATATCATAGTTCAAATCTCGAGGACGAGATTTTTATTAAGGTGGGGAGGATGTAACAACCCTCACTAAAATTGATATTTAGTATGATAATTATGCAATAAGGAAACCCTAATTAAGTTTAGTATGATTAATTAATCAGTTAATCAATATTAATTAAGCTAACAAGATTAATTAAGCTAAGTAAGGTTTATTAAAAATAGATATATATGGGGTCGTATAAGAACGTTTAATAATTAAATATATTATTTTATTTCCCTTACTCCGTTTTTAATGAAACTTAGGTTAAAACGTAGATAAAAATATGCTCATTCTAAAGACATATTCGTCGTTTTATAAAACGTTATATTTTAAAAGTTATGCAAGAAAAACGAGTGAAGCAGCTGAATTAATATATATAAGCAAGCTAGCTAGCACGTCAAGCAGGTAGGCAGGCACGTCACTATCCCACATCGACAGAATTAGGTTGAGGTGCTTGCTGTCACACCCCGAAATATCAGAGCTGGCGTGACTGGACCGGTATCTTCATTGCACAGCGGAAGGGTTTGAGCTAAGACTTCTTGAAAATGAACGCCGCTAAGTACTCGAATTCCCATGGGTTCTCCTATTCCAACCGTTCCATAGTTTTGAAAATGCAACCTGAGAAAGAACATGCGAAAAATCAACATAAAGTTGAGCGAGTTCATAGTTTGTTTTGAAAAGATTTAAAATAAATCTTTTTGATAACCGGTTTTAAAGTTGTTGAGAAAATATAGTAAAATTATTTTCTTGGCATGATATATGAAAAACTGTGAGGCTAGCCCACAATAGTCTTTGTGCATTGCACGAGAGAGAATGGGTCAAGCCCAAACGAACCTTTGTAAGCAGGATCAGCGCTTCCTCTTACTTAGGTATAACTTGAAAAACGTTACCGAAGTTTGTAATTCATGTATTTGTGAGCTTCCATCAAATGAATCTTATGAATACATGAAAGTTTTAGTGTTGTAAATGGGTATGTAAAGCGTCTATGAACAGGTTGATCGTTAATGTTTCGCGAGGACATTAACGTATGCGGCGACATAGGAATTACTCAACCTGTGTAGACGGTTTTAGTGTCGAATCACCTCGACTGTGTCGAATCACCTCGACTGTGTGAATCACTTCAACTGTGTCAAATAACCTCGACTGTGTGAATCACCTAGACTGTGTCGAATAACCTCGACTGTGTCGAATCCCCTCGACTGTATCGAATCACCTCGATAATGTCGAATCACCTCGACTGTGTCGCCCGTACCCATTAGAAAATCATGCACGTTTCGTAAATATGCGCGTGTTTTGTAAAACCGGTATGTTTGATCGAAATTATTCGTAAACCATTTAAGTTCCTTGAAATTCATTCGCAACACGGTTTTGAAATATGAGTTTTCGTTCATCGAAAAGTTGTTTATTTTTGCAAAACTTGCATGTCTTTCCACCCCCGAAAACATTTATAAAAATGTAAAACAGTAAAAAGTGGGGGTTATGAACTCACCTTGTTATTCCTGTGCAAAGCTAGCCTAGCGTGATTCCGTAGTGCCGTTCCTAGAACGTGAAGTAGCTAGCGTGCAACTATGACGTTCCTACGAAGGAATACTTATAAGTTTTCGAATTAAGTCGACGTAGTTAAACTACGTGCCCGAGCTCTACCGGGTCGTTAATAAAACGACACTACGAAGGTGTTCTCATTATGGTTCAAAATAACCAACTATGATTATTTGATCTCCTTTATATTCGGGATAAAACTAAGTCTTGAAAACGACTTACTTTTCGAATGGTTTAGACTATATATATATAGACATATATAAATATAAATATACTTATATGAGGTCGTGTTAGTCGTCGCGACTAGAAGGCGTAGACGAAATAGTAATATGACTCTTCGTAGTTTTCGTAAGTCGTAAATATATATATATATATATTCATGAAGTCTTGACGTTTGAAATGAAT
Organism: Helianthus annuus; assembly: GCF_002127325.2. Classification (NCBI taxonomy): domain Eukaryota; kingdom Viridiplantae; phylum Streptophyta; class Magnoliopsida; order Asterales; family Asteraceae; genus Helianthus; species Helianthus annuus. The sequence continues at coordinate 35,043,625 of NC_035439.2, read as the reverse complement.
ATAACCAGTATACTATTGTTATAAAACATTCAAAAGTATTCACGTCGTCGACATTTGAAATAACTATAAACTGCTATATCTGTTTTATAAAAGCGTGCGAAGTCGACGCGTGAAATAGATCCTCGGATTCGCGATGAATATAAATAATAATATTTATTTTACAAAAGTATTCGAGGATATTTCGAATTGTTGGCGTTTTAAAATGAATGTAAATAATTATATATACAAAAAAAAAAACTTACGGACTACGCCATTTGTAATAAATAAAAACGGTTATATTTGTTTGATATAAGTATACGAGTGTGCGACGATTGAAATAGAAATAAACAATTATATTTGTTTTGTAAAAGGACCGAATTTCGTTAGTTAGTATCTCGTTTTATAACTCGTGAAATGTCGCCAAAATAATTATATAGATTTATCTTTATTTTATAAGAAGCATTCGAAATTCGATAAGTGTCGTTTTAAGATCATAAATTATGTGTCGTGTTTTGGGATTTTTTTTTTTTTTTTTTTTTGAAAAACGGACAGAGTTTCCTCTGTTTTTGGAATAACCTCGACAACTCAAGTTGTCGTTATTTGTCAAAATTCAACCATTACTCAACAAACATATATAGGTAATTTTTGTCAAGCGCCAAAACATAAAAAGAATAATTAATGTATAAACGTTATTTAATCGGATCGAGCTCGGTTCACGTAAACCGACTAAAATATATACCAACGTATGTATAAGAAAGTTCAACGCGTTGTTAAACTTTACCGGGTCTTGCGTTGACTGAGTTTGACCCGACAGTTGACCATCTTTGGCCAGTTTGACCAACGTTGACTTGTTGACCGAAACCCGCACTTGAATCTGACCGAGTTGCACCATACCCGAACCCGAACCAAAATCTGAACCGAACAATACCGTTGACTGTTGTTGACCGGGCGTTGACTGCCGTTGACTGAGTTGACTCGAAACCAAACTCTATGATGTAAACCCAGAACCGAACATAACTCGAACTTGAATCGAATCAAAACAAGACAAAAAAAATAGTAACCATCTCCCTCGTCGACACCGGTTGGAGACCTCTGACGTCCCTCGAACCAACACAGCCGCCGCATAGCACCGCAAAAATAAGAAAAGAAACGTGAGGGAGAATTTTTAAGAAACAAGTTTTCAAAATCTGCAAATCGAACGAAAAGACGGGTGTTCTTACCGGAAACTTGTCGGTCAGTGACAAGGACCGCCGCCGTGAGCGGCGTTTATCGCCGGTGACGTCGGCTCCCCGTTTTCCAGCTCAATCTCTCTCGATCTCTGTCCCTCTGTGCTTGAACCAAAAAATCCGACGACACCCCACTCGCCACCACTGCCACTGTTGCTACAGAACCACCTCCGCCGCCGTGGACGACGGTGTTGTCGGTCGCTCCTTCTCTTTCTGCTCTCTCTCGCTTGAACCGACGCTCACCACCACCCGATGGTGGTGGTCGTTGCTCAACCTGCCGAAGGGGGGGGGTGGCCGATGTTGGGCCTGTGATTTGAAGGAAATAAGATGAAAAAGGAGAACAGGCTCCATGTTTTCTTGTGTGTGTGGTTCTTGAGTTGCAAACAAGAATGATGAGAGGGACAAGATAGCGGCTGGCAACAAAATGAGGGGCTTCTAGGGTTTGAAAGCTTTTTATAGTTAGGTTTAGGTTAGTGGGCTTTTGGGCTTGGGCCCGAGGCCCACAAGCCCAATCTCGCGTGTTTTAAGTGGCCCATAATTTCTACAAGACCCGTTTTCGAATCCCGAATGTCGTAAAAATGTCGTAAATTATTGTTTTAAAATAAGAAGACGCAAAACAGTGTCGGTTGTCGCATTTGACGCTCTCGTTCGTCGCTTACGCTAAAAGTCGCGTAAAATTGTGTCGTTGCCGTTTTAATCCGTTTTCCAATCCGGTTTCGACTACGGATATTAAAATTTAATTACGAAGCTAAAATATATCGTAAAAATTTAATATTTGTCGGCGTTGTCAGTACTTTGTACGGTGTCAGTTCGTTGTCGCTTAATATCCAGCAGATTTCCCTTAATTCACCATACGCGTTCTGAAACGTCCGATAAGCGTTCCTAGGCATAACAAGGGCCTAATTAAGTTAATACGTGCCTTAAACACTATTTATTATCACCTTAAACACTTGTTAATTGCGTAATTAAAAGGCGTTAATTACCGGTTGTCACATTCTCCCCCTGTTACAGAAATTTCGTCCTCGAAATTTAGTCTATGTTGTCTCCTCAGAGTTGTGTCGTTCGCAGGTAAGTCCGAACAATGCCAAGGTGAATAAACGCGTAATCAAAGTAAGACTTATTCAAATTATTTGAATGTAAAGACATTTTGCATAAATGAGAACCTAATGGTTCAACTGAGTTTTTTCTAGGAACCTATGTCAAGTGAACGAAGCGTAGCGATACTATCACCAATGTGACCAAGTTGATAGAGTTCAACAAAAGAGGAAATTCAACCAATGGAATTCCAAATGAACGTTCACAAACTACAAATCAATTTTTGAAACAATAGAATTCACTAGCAACAGAAACTGGTGTTGGTTGTTGTATGATTGAAACTCGAGTTTAACAAGTTCAAATAAATAGAGTCATAAAAATGATTTATCAACAATCGAACCGTTAAATGAAAAAATTAAGGTGTTGGCAGTACCGAGTTGCAAGGATACACCGAAACGAAATACAACCGAACCTCGTGTATCATTGTCTTAATACATAATTGCATTAAGACTATTCAAACGATGAGTCAAACGAAAAAAAAACATAAATAGTTTCCAATGAAACGGTTGACCGTGATTAGCACAAGCTACAAGTTTATACCGACACCACAGGGTGTCGTAGTGAGTGAAATAATTCAATAATAATGGTGATCAAGAAAGTATCACCGTGTTTTGCATGAAGCGCTCGATCATGATTAGCCCAAGCTACGAGTTTATACCGACACCACAAGGTGTCGTAGTGAATGAAATAATTCAACAATAACGGTGACCGAACAAGCATCACCATGTTTGAAATCTGATGAAAGGTTCAATGAAGTAGATCTGAATATTCGGCTCAAACAAATCTAATAGGATTTTCGATTGAAAATGAAACAAATAAATAATGTTTTTGAGCGAAGATGAAAAGTAATGAATACCACAAAAAGTTCGCTCGATGGTGAAAGAACTGCTAAGAGGTACACCAGAATATTCAACACGAACTTGTGTACCATTATCCTAACACACAATTGCATTAAGACTGATTTAATACAACAAATCGAACAAGCGGATTTAATATCAATAAACAAATAAATAATTAAATTCATACATGAGGTGAGCAACAAGATTAGCGCAAGCTTCAAACTTGTGAAAAACGCCACCACAAGGTGATCGTGATCAGAGAAACGATTCAATAAAGTCAAAGACCAAACAAGCATGTTACAGTTCAAAACAAATGAAGTACTTGTTGGGATTAAGTTGAATATGATGGCCTCAATCCATCATATGAACCTTGAATTGAAGGTATATTACGAGCAAGTTCAAACAATTGAACTTGGTTTAAACACAGTCCAACAATGGATGCATGTATCAACCAGAAGATTTCGACATGGTTACAACGAAAACCATGTATGTGGCTTGAAAAGAAAAGAGTTTCAACGAGTTTCGTTGACTCGATATCAAAGAGTCAACATTATGCAATAATGTAGTTTATCCAAATTACAATGCAATAATCGACATAGCGAAACAATATTGAACGTTGATAAAGCAACAATTTCAAGTGAAGCCACATGCGTAACGAACAACGCATGTGTAACATATGAATTTGTCAAGAATGAAGCAATTAAGTGTTCGTTATTATGAAATAAAATCTTCGTGATGCAATGGCCATTAGGGGGAGTAGAAATGCAAAATCTACTCAGTATATGCAAGAAGTCGAAATTTCAACAAAAGAAATTTAAGGACTTTACCTGGAATTTCGCGTGATAACCCTCTGTTAGTTGACATTACCATGGAATGTCGAACATAGTGTAATCGCCATAAATGAAATAGGGGGAATGTGGAGACATGTGACTTCTTTTGCAGCGTCAATAGTTGTGAGTCTCTTTAGACTAAGCATCGATTGTTGTGAAATCTTGTTTTAACGTACCTCAGCGTGACTCGTGTCATTTGCAGGATCACGTGGCAAAGTACTGCATTTCGGTTGTTGTTCTCTCGCTATCGAGATTAGCATTGTTGTTGTCGTGATCGTTTGTGTTTTCCCAAGGCCTTGCCTCGAAAGTCGTGTGTGATGTACTTCGACGTCCGCTGACGTATAGTTTAAGTTTCACGTATATTCGCGCACTTGCGTTTCGTTCCGCGTAGAATGTGATGTGCTCTGACATCCGTTGACGTATAGTTTGAGTTTCATGTATCATTGTGCACTAGCGTTTCGTTCCACGTAAGTTACCTGCTCGGGTAAGTGAAATAGCATAGAAGACATAACATAATGGTGTTTGCTCGAGTTGTTAGTCACGGTTTCTAAGTGAGGACTTTTAATGAGTTTCGAAATAGGTTCCCAAAGGTCCTAAATGCATGTTATTCAAAACTCTCAAAGTTTTGATTTTTGTGTGTAATTGTTTCGTGTAACGTGTATCAACACAACACTTGTGTATGTTTAAAACCAAAATTGTTGACTCATTGTTTTCAGCAACGGTTGGAACCCATATTCGAGTCTTAAGCGTTCTGTATGTGTTCAAGTCTTGATATCTAAGTCCCCAGAGGATAGTGAGGTTAAAGCCTAGGTATCTCTACAGAAACCTAATTCGCTGAAACCTATAGCTCTGATACCAATCTGTCACACCCCGAAATATCAGAGCTGGCGTGACTGGACCGGTATCTTCATTGCACAGCGGAAGGGTTTGAGCTAAGACTTCTTGAAAATGAACGCCGCTAAGTACTCGAATTCCCATGGGTTCTCCTATTCCAACCGTTCCATAGTTTTGAAAATGCAACCTGAGAAAGAACATGCGAAAAATCAACATAAAGTTGAGCGAGTTCATAGTTTGTTTTGAAAAGATTTAAAATAAATCTTTTTGATAACCGGTTTTAAAGTTGTTGAGAAAATATAGTAAAATTATTTTCTTGGCATGATATATGAAAAACTGTGAGGCTAGCCCACAATAGTCTTTGTGCATTGCACGAGAGAGAATGGGTCAAGCCCAAACGAACCTTTGTAAGCAGGATCAGCGCTTCCTCTTACTTAGGTATAACTTGAAAAACGTTACCGAAGTTTGTAATTCATGTATTTGTGAGCTTCCATCAAATGAATCTTATGAATACATGAAAGTTTTAGTGTTGTAAATGGGTATGTAAAGCGTCTATGAACAGGTTGATCGTTAATGTTTCGCGAGGACATTAACGTATGCGGCGACATAGGAATTACTCAACCTGTGTAGACGGTTTTAGTGTCGAATCACCTCGACTGTGTCGAATCACCTCGACTGTGTGAATCACTTCAACTGTGTCAAATAACCTCGACTGTGTGAATCACCTAGACTGTGTCGAATAACCTCGACTGTGTCGAATCCCCTCGACTGTATCGAATCACCTCGATAATGTCGAATCACCTCGACTGTGTCGCCCGTACCCATTAGAAAATCATGCACGTTTCGTAAATATGCGCGTGTTTTGTAAAACCGGTATGTTTGATCGAAATTATTCATAAACCATTTAAGTTCCTTGAAATTCATTCGCAACACGGTTTTGAAATATGAGTTTTCGTTCATCGAAAAGTTGTTTATTTTTGCAAAACTTGCATGTCTTTCCACCCCCGAAAACATTTATAAAAATGTAAAACAGTAAAAAGTGGGGGTTATGAACTCACCTTGTTATTCCTGTGCAAAGCTAGCCTAGCGTGATTCCGTAGTGCCGTTCCTAGAACGTGAAGTAGCTAGCGTGCAACTATGACGTTCCTACGAAGGAATACTTATAAGTTTTCGAATTAAGTCGACGTAGTTAAACTACGTGCCCGAGCTCTACCGGGTCGTTAATAAAACGACACTACGAAGGTGTTCTCATTATGGTTCAAAATAACCAACTATGATTATTTGATCTCCTTTATATTCGGGATAAAACTAAGTCTTGAAAACGACTTACTTTTCGAATGGTTTAGACTATATATATATAGACATATATAAATATAAATATACTTATATGAGGTCGTGTTAGTCGTCGCGACTAGAAGGCGTAGACGAAATAGTAATATGACTCTTCGTAGTTTTCGTAAGTCGTAAATATATATATATATATATATATATATATATATATATATATATATTCATGAAGTCTTGACGTTTGAAATGAATATAACCAGTATACTATTGTTATAAAACATTCAAAAGTATTCACGTCGTCGACATTTGAAATAACTATAAACTGCTATATCTGTTTTATAAAAGCGTGCGAAGTCGACGCGTGAAATAGATCCTCGGATTCGCGATGAATATAAATAATAATATTTATTTTACAAAAGTATTCGAGGATATTTCGAATTGTTGGCGTTTTAAAATGAATGTAAATAATTATATATACAAAAAAAAAAAAACTTACGGACTACGCCATTTGTAATAAATAAAAACGGTTATATTTGTTTGATATAAGTATACGAGTGTGCGACGATTGAAATAGAAATAAACAATTATATTTGTTTTGTAAAAGGACCGAATTTCGTTAGTTAGTATCTCGTTTTATAACTCGTGAAATGTCGCCAAAATAATTATATAGATTTATCTTTATTTTATAAGAAGCATTCGAAATTCGATAAGTGTCGTTTTAAGATCATAAATTATGTGTCGTGTTTTGGGATTTTTTTTTTTTTTTTGAAAAACGGACAGAGTTTCCTCTGTTTTTGGAATAACCTCGACAACTCAAGTTGTCGTTATTTGTCAAAATTCAACCATTACTCAACAAACATATATAGGTAATTTTTGTCAAGCGCCAAAACATAAAAAGAATAATTAATGTATAAACGTTATTTAATCGGATCGAGCTCGGTTCACGTAAACCGACTAAAATATATACCAACGTATGTATAAGAAAGTTCAACGCGTTGTTAAACTTTACCGGGTCTTGCGTTGACTGAGTTTGACCCGACAGTTGACCATCTTTGGCCAGTTTGACCAACGTTGACTTGTTGACCGAAACCCGCACTTGAATCTGACCGAGTTGCACCATACCCGAACCCGAACCAAAATCTGAACCGAACAATACCGTTGACTGTTGTTGACCGGGCGTTGACTGCCGTTGACTGAGTTGACTCGAAACCAAACTCTATGATGTAAACCCAGAACCGAACATAACTCGAACTTGAATCGAATCAAAACAAGACAAAAAAAATAGTAACCATCTCCCTCGTCGACACCGGTTGGAGACCTCTGACGTCCCTCGAACCAACACAGCCGCCGCATAGCACCGCAAAAATAAGAAAAGAAACGTGAGGGAGAATTTTTAAGAAACAAGTTTTCAAAATCTGCAAATCGAACGAAAAGACGGGTGTTCTTACCGGAAACTTGTCGGTCAGTGACAAGGACCGCCGCCGTGAGCGGCGTTTATCGCCGGTGACGTCGGCTCCCCGTTTTCCAGCTCAATCTCTCTCGATCTCTGTCCCTCTGTGCTTGAACCAAAAAATCCGACGACACCCCACTCGCCACCACTGCCACTGTTGCTACAGAACCACCTCCGCCGCCGTGGACGACGGTGTTGTCGGTCGCTCCTTCTCTTTCTGCTCTCTCTCGCTTGAACCGACGCTCACCACCACCCGATGGTGGTGGTCGTTGCTCAACCTGCCGAAGGGGGGGGGGTGGCCGATGTTGGGTCTGTGATTTGAAGGAAATAAGATGAAGAAGGAGAACAGGCTCCATGTTTTCTTGTGTGTGTGGTTCTTGAGTTGCAAACAAGAATGATGAGAGGGACAAGATAGCGGCTGGCAACAAAATGAGGGGCTTCTAGGGTTTGAAAGCTTTTTATAGTTAGGTTTAGGTTAGTGGGCTTTTGGGCTTGGGCCCGAGGCCCACAAGCCCAATCTCGCGTGTTTTAAGTGGCCCATAATTTCTACAAGACCCGTTTTCGAATCCCGAATGTCGTAAAAATGTCGTAAATTATTGTTTTAAAATAAGAAGACGCAAAACAGTGTCGGTTGTCGCATTTGACGCTCTCGTTCGTCGCTTACGCTAAAAGTCGCGTAAAATTGTGTCGTTGCCGTTTTAATCCGTTTTCCAATCCGGTTTCGACTACGGATATTAAAATTTAATTACGAAGCTAAAATATATCGTAAAAATTTAATATTTGTCGGCGTTGTCAGTACTTTGTACGGTGTCAGTTCGTTGTCGCTTAATATCCAGCAGATTTCCCTTAATTCACCATACGCGTTCTGAAACGTCCGATAAGCGTTCCTAGGCATAACAAGGGCCTAATTAAGTTAATACGTGCCTTAAACACTATTTATTATCACCTTAAACACTTGTTAATTGCGTAATTAAAAGGCGTTAATTACCGGTTGTCACACTTGCTTGCTTGCTTGCTATAAATAGGAAGCTTAGGATTCATTTTTCTTTGCTCATTTCTCTTCTTCTCTCTATACGTTGGTGTTCTAACCAATAATCACCGATACGATATTCTGTTCGGTCGATTCAGGAACCAACTAACGGATGCCAAAGTATTATACTTTATGAATTTCGAGTACTACTTTGTGAGTTCGTTAAACGGATGCCAAAGTGCTATACTTTGTGAGTTCGTTAAACGGATGCCAAAGTACTGTCTGAATAAGACTACATTTTGTGAAGTTCGTTAAGGTTCGAATCTCGTGACTATCGTTGAGGTTTGATTTGGGTTTTTACACAAATACGTATTCCGTTCTGTTAAGCTATATGTTTAACTACCGAAAATACTCCCCACCACACACACGCGAATCACTAATTAGTATAGCAGGGTGCTGCTACGATACAGGGTATTAACTCGATCGCTATTACGATTCATTTTCCGACCGATCAATATATCCAATGGATGTTTAAGTGCCACCCACATTAGGGTTATACTTTGTCGTTCGTCGTTAAATCGATGGATGTTTAAGTATCGCACTTTGTCGTTCGTTGTGAGAATTTGATCTCGTGAGTTATCGTAATTGTTGTATTAAGTTACCTACCTAGTTCGTGTGCACTAGGTTACAAGGCTAAATCAATAGGCTAAGCTTTGCCTGTATAAATCTGCAATATATCAAGGCTTATCTGTAGACTAAACTTTGGCCGTATGAATCTGCATGTTTATAATGTGAGTCATTCTTCTTTTTAAATTGTTTTCTCACAGTTTGTGAGTAAGTATTACAATACCTCAAATTATTTTCAAGGTTATAATTACAGGGATTAAGTCTTTGTAATCACCAAATTACAGCTGGTATGTGGGGTATTGTGCACATTACTATTTTTATCACTCTAGGTGAGTGAGTATCACTCTATGTGAGTGAGTATTACTCTGTGTGAGTTAGCCGTCACTATTTGGGGCAACGGGACCCAATAGTGGTATGACCACAGTCACAGATCCGGTCGAGTGACAAATACCCATTCTTGATAATTGGTTGATGAAAACATTGTAATCGCTCTTAATACTGTGAATTATAACAAATCTGTTTTTATAAAACCTGAATGAACTCACTCAGTATTTCCCGCTGACAAAACCTTTTTAAAACGCGTTTCAGGTAATTACAGTATATTGGAGTAAGAATTGGATCCGGCACCGAAGGCATCAAGAAGTGGCTTATTTTATTAATTAAATCAAATTAAGAAATATTGTTTTTATTAAAAGCTACCTTTGAAACAATGGAATTTATTCCATCTATTTAAATAAAATCCGGTGTTTTCTAAACTCTGATATTTTCCTAACTCACGGTCCTGATGAAATTTCCGCTGCAATGTTTTTATAAATAAAAATAATCACCGGTACCACTGGACTGCTCACGGCACCCGATTCCGTCCAGGGTGGGTCGGGGGTCGTGACAGGCGTCCTTGGCAATTTCGTTATGAAGTCCATCGAAATCTGTTCCCATTTCCATTGGGGTATTTCAGGTTGTTGCAAGAGACCTGAAGGCTTCTGGTATTCGGCCTTTACCTTGGCGCAAGTTAAACATTTGCCAACATATATCGCAACATCGCCTTTCATCCTTGGCCACCAAAAAAAATCCTTTAGATCTTGGTACATTTTATCCGCTCCTGGGTGGATCGAGTACCGTGACTTGTGAGCTTCATCAAAAATAACATTTCTCAAACCACCAAACAAAGGAACCCAAATTCGTTTCATGAAGCACAACGTTCCTTCCTCGTTTGGTACCAACTGCTTCTCCATCCCACGGAGATATTCATTCTCAATATTTCTTTCCTTGAGAGCTTCTCTCTGCGCGACACGAATGCGCAACGAGAGGTCCGTTTGAACAATCATTTCCAAAGCCCTAACCCTTATGGGCTTGATCCTTTCCTTTCGACTTAGGGCATCGGCGACCACATTCGCCTTCCTCGGGTGATACTTGATCTCACAATCATAATCATTCAATAGCTCTACCGAACGTCTTTGCCTCATGTTAAGCTCTTTTTGATCGAAAATGTGCTGCAGGCTCTTGTGATCAGTAAAGATTGTACATCGCGTGCCATATAAGTAATGTCGCCAGATCTTCAATGCAAATACCACCGCGCCCAATTCCAAATCATGCGTGGTGTAATTTTTCTCGTGGACCTTTAACTGGCGAGAAGCATATACTATAACCTTCTGACGCTGCATTAGCACACATCCCAAACCTTGACGCGAAGCATTGCAATATACCACGAAGTCGTCAGTGCCTTCGGGTAGAGATAAGATTGGCGCGTCACAAAGCTTGTTTTTCAACAGCTGAAAGGCCTCTTCTTGCTTGTCTCCCCAATCAAACTTCTTGTCTTTCTGAGTGAGAGAGGTCAAAGGTTGAGCGATTTTCGAGAAATCCTCAATAAACTTGCGATAATATCCTGCCAAACCTAGAAACTGTCAAATATCGGTCGGCGTCTTCGCAGTCTCCCAGTTCTCGATAGCCTCGATCTTTGTGGGATCCACATGAATTCCATTTTTGTTAACTACATAACCAAGAAACTGGACTTCGCGTAACCAGAACTCGCACTTCGAGAACTTCGCATACAACTTCTCCTTTTTAAGCAGCTCTAGAATAGCCCTTAGGTGCTGTTCGTGCTCTTCTTTCGACTTCGAGTAGATCAAAATGTCATCAATGAACACAATCACAAACTTATCGAGGTACGGTTTACAAACTCTGTTCATTAAATCCATGAATATAGCTGGCGCGTTTGTCAGACCAAACGGCATAACCAGGAACTCGTAATGTCCATAGCGAGTCCTAAAAGCAGTCTTGGGAATACATTCCTCCTGTATCCTTAACTGGTGATAACCTGATCGTAGATCGATCTTTAAGTAAAAACTTGAACCTTGTAATTGATTGAACAGGTCATCGATCCTTGGCAAAGGATATCTGTTCTTGATTGTCAACTTATTCAGCTCCAGGTAGTCGATACACATGCGAAAACTACCATCCCTCTTTTTCACGAACAAAACTGGAGCTCCCCAAGGTGTTAGAACTTTTGAGATCGTTGATACTTGTGCTGGATTAGTTTAGTAGTAGTTTGTAGCAAATTAGAATGTACAAGGGCTTGTTTTGTAATTCTCTAATAGTAATGTTCCTGACCTAGTGTAGATAAGATTCCAGCAAATTTATAAATTTGCTGGCAGATCAGAAACACCCTATAAATAGTCCAAGCCTTGTAACCAATTCAAGCTTTTGGCTCTTGAATGAATATTGGTGTTGTTACTTTCTCTTGTTGATCTAGTGCTCAAATCTGATATCCAAGGTTGTTTATTGTTATATCTTATTGTTTGGATTCAATACAACACTTGTTGTATTCATTAATCCATTAGCTTCCCTTCATCTGTGATATTTCTTAACTTTTCATATCTCAAACACCTAATCAATAGGTGTTATGGGTTAAAACAACCAACCACTGTGATCCGGATACGTTTTGGGATCTACAATTTGGTATCAGAGCCTTTGTGATCTTGGTTGTTGTGTTCTTGTTGAGATTTTTCATTGTTTTGAAGGTTTTTCAAAGTTTCAAGGTTTTTCAAATTTTTGAGCTTAAAATGGATTGATTTGGTGTGTTTAATCGATAAGTTGTTGTAATACTTGATTAGGGAGTCATTTTGGACATTTTGATCCATCAAAACGTGGTTTTTGAGTTGTTTTTGAGTGATTAGAGGGTTTTTGTTCGTGTTAAACCCTCTGTCCAGCGAAGATATCTTGAAGCCAGCGAACAATATTTGAATATAGCGAATTTATTTTTTGAAGCCAGCGAACTCAGCGTTGAATATAGCGAACTAAATCAAATCGTTGAGGATTTCATCGCATAATCGCTAATTTCGCCGAACACCATTCGAGCGAAATTACTGATCATTAGCGATATAGTGTCCAGTGTCCCGTAAGCGAAGTTATCGAAGGCGACTTCGAGAACTGTGATACTGAACCACAGCATTCTTATCACGGTCATCGGTGAAATTAACCTAACATCTGTCTGTGTTGTGATTTGTCAGCGAAGTTACCTTGATCGCTCGTGCAGGACTGCTCAAAACTCCAGCGAAGGTCGAGGATCGGTCAGCGAAGGTCAAGGATCAGTCAGCGAAGGTGAACAAGTGTCTTCAATTACCAGCGAAATTAAGCGTCTAGCCGGTTAACCTGTGATCTGTCAGCGAATTTAAAGACTGATCAGCTCTAATTTGTCTAAAACAAGCAAAGATGTCGCTAAATCAACTAAGTCCAATTGCTCAAGCGGAACTTGAGACTGGAACTACCACTCGTCCACCAAAGTTGAAAGGGGCGGAAGACTTTAGCACTTGGAAAACTCGCATTCAATCGTTCTTCGAGTACACGGACTACAATTTGTGGCTCTCAGTTACCGCTGACCCCACATTCCAACGGTAGTTCGAGGAGATGCAGTAGTGGCTAACAATGACGCTACTACCTTCACTGATGAAGACAAGGCTCTCATTCAACGTGATCGTCGCGCACACGCTGCTCTAACCATGGCTCTATCAACCAACGACTGCAACATGTTTGAGGAGCACCGAACTGCAAATGCACTCTGGAATGCATTAATTGAGTACTATGAAGGAAATGAAGAACTGGTCGAAAGCAAGAGAGATATGGTGCAGAAACAATACGACATGTTTTGCGGAGTTCGTGGAGAAAGTCTCTCTGATCACATTAGTCGCTTTCTGAACATGATGACCAAAATGAAGAAGGCGGGAAATCCTATCACAAATCGTGCTGCAATAAAGAAGCTGCTTGATTCACTCCCCAAGGAATGGAGCCTACAATGCATGATGATCAAGAAGGATTTCCTCAACAATCCAAATCCTGTCACTCTGTCAGATCTGATCAACACCCTAAGAGCCTTTGAAATGGATGTCAACAAAAGAGAGATGAACACTGCTGGATATCAACCAAAGTCAACTCAAACCTCAGCTGGATTGAAGAATGTGGCATTTCTTGCTTCAGGGGGCATCACTCCACAAGCTTCTGACTTAATTTACGCGAACGCTTCCGCAAGTGCATCAAAAGCCCCACAACTTGTTGAGAAGACTATTACTGTGGATACTCAAGCGTTGAAAGTATCCACTGAAAATGTGGCACTCTTCAACACATTTCTGAGCAGCTACGAAGCCCTAATGTCTGGGGAACTGAAAAAGGAGATGTTCACTGCTGAAGACATGTATCAAGTTGATCCAGATGATATGGAAGAAATGGATCTGAAATGGCAAATGGCCATGATCACTTTGAGGTTAAAGAAATTTCAAGACAAGACAGGCAAGCGTTTGGGTCTTGGAAAAGCTGGCTTTGACAAATCTAAGCTGAGGTGCTACAACTGCAAGAATCTAGGACACTTTAAGCGCGATTGTCCTCTGTTGAAAGAAGGAAACAGTGAAACCACTCCTGCTGTAAAGCAAATCACAGTTGAAGAGAACAAAAACAATGCATCTCCCAGCACGCCAAAAGCTTTAGTCGTTGAAGACTATGATTGGAGTGAAGAAATCACTGAAGCAAAGGAGCAAGTTAACAAAGCCCTGATGGCCAAGATCTCAGGTGAATCATCTACAAGGTAAACAGTATTCCACTCAGTTTTAAAGAAAAACTATGCTCACCAGCATGCGTTGACGTCGTGGCACATTACAAATTCTTAAACCTAGAATTTGAAAGGCAAAAAGACAAAGCTTTAAAATTTAACAACGAGCTTAAACAGAACGAGGCTGCATATCAGAGAAAGTTGAACTCAACTTTAGCTGAAATGCAAACTCTTAAAGAATTTGTGTTTAGAAAAGATTTTATCATTAATGATCTTACAGAAAGGTTAGAAAAAGCTTTGAACGAAAAGAACAAACTTCAAATTATAATAGATAAATGGAATGTCAGTCAAAAGGCCTTTACTGACATTAAACATTTCCAACGACCAACGTTTGTGAAAGACGGGATTGGGTATAAGGATAGGCACGGAAATGAAAGAAAACTTTTCTTTCCACCACACAGCAAAAACTACGTGCCTATGCCGACTCCTCATCCCGAAAATGATCTCATTAATGAAAAGGCCTCTGTTGATCAAAATGAATTTTATAAAAATGAGACAATCGCTAACTGTTCTAAAAGCAATGCAGATCCCATTGAGTGTAAAGAAGATGTGTGCGATGAGGATGGAGACTGCGGCGGGTCAAAAATAGGAATCGGATATTCAGGCGACAGTTATTCCACCGTTAACTGGTTCGTCTGGAATTGTTCTAAGAAAAACAATGTTAAGGATGAATGTAATAATTTAAGTAGGATGGATGACTGTAATGGCCAAGTGCCTAAATTTAAATCCTTGGATGACTGTAAGGGCCATGTGCCTACATTTGAGACCCGTGATCATGAACATTATGTGTCTGAATGTCATGATTTGAATTATGCGTGTTGTGATGATAAAGTTGCTTGTGAATCTCCTGTATTTGTGCCAGAATTAAAAAGGAATAGTTTTGGAAAATTCCTTACAAAGGAAATTCCCGAATTTATTCCTTCCAGAACAGGTATGACAGAATCAGAAAGGAGCGTCACTGAAGACCAAGATAGTGAAAATTCAAGCGTCACTACCACAGAAGACGAGCAAATATCAGAAAGTTCAAGTGAAGATCAGGCAACTAGTGATGAAAGCTCGAGTGTTTAAGTTATGAAGCTATTGAAGACCAAGATTCAAAAGGCACAAACAAAGATCGAAGCTACAATGAGTCAAATTACGAAGCAAGTGAAGAACAAAGCTCGAGCGAGGACAACACGTCTGAAAACTCATTCGATTCAGACAGTGATGAAGAACTTTCAGAAGATGAAAGCAGAGTGGACAAGAAAATGAAGAAAGCAGAAAATTCAAGACTCTCATCACATACATCATCTTCTAACACCAAACGACCCAGACATAAAAGATGCTTTCGCTGTGGTCATTTAGGACATACAGCGAAACATTGTAAAACCAAAAAATTTTCCAAACCAAAACATGATTTTCTTACAAACGTCACATATCAATTAAATTATCTTAAGAAATCTGTTAAAAATCTGGTGGAATCAACTGCCTATTTTTGGAAACAAAAAGAGGTCAACGTGGGTCAAAACCACGACAGATTCGAAATGAAGCAAATTTGGGTTCCTAAATCAAACTAATTTGTATATTTGTATATTTGTGTATATCAGAATAAACTCCAGAAATGGCTTCGAATGCTCATGGAATACATCTGGCATGTCGACAGCGGATGTTCAAGACACATGACTGGATTGAAGGAACTGCTGAAGAACTTTCGCTTCATTGATGGTGATTTCGTATCTTTCGATGGAGACGAAAAGGGAGGAAAGATTGTTGGAGTAGGAGATGTGGTGTCCGAAGCCCTCACGCTGGAGAATGTCAACTATGTTCCAGAGCTGTGCTACAATCTCATGAGTGTCTCTCAAGTCTGCGATAAAGGAATCTCGGTGCTTTTCAATGACATGGAATGCTTGTTCCTGAAGCCCGGTTATGTTGTTCCTGCAGAAATGATCATGCTCACTGCTCCAAGACAGAACAACACATACGTGCTCAACATGAAAAATGCCAAGACAAATGACAACTTGACCTGCTTAATCTCCAAAGCTTCAGAATCGGAGTCACTGCTTTGGCATAGACGACTGGGCCATGTTAATTTCAAAAATATGAACAAACTCTCTAAGTTAAACTTAGTTAGAGGTCTTCCAATTAAAGAATTTCCGTTTTCTGAAAAATGTATTGCATGCGCCCAGGGAAAGCAGCATAAGAAACCGCACAAGTCCAAAGCAGTGAACACGATATCTGCACCACTTCAATTGTTGCATATGGATCTCTTCGGTCCTATCAGTGTTAAAAGTCTTGCTAAAAGTTCTTATTGTTTGGTTGTAACAGATGATTTCTCTCGGTTTTCATGGGTATATTTTCTTGAAGCAAAAAGCAAGACAGCTGAAGTTTTAAAATCATTCATTCCGCTGATTGAAAACGTGACCAAGCTAAAAGTGAAGTCTATCAGAAGCGACAACGGGTCCGAGTTCAAAAATCAGACCTTCATATCGTTCTGTGCAAAAAAGGGAATTCATCTCCAATACAGTGCAGCCAGAACTCCCCAACAAAATGGAGTTGCTGAACGCAAGAATAGAACGCTGATCGAAGCTGCACGAACCATGCTGGTCGACTCAAAGCTTCCAATTATTTTCTAGGCAGAAGCAGTTAATACAGCATGTTACGTTCTAAACAGGGTACTCATCGTGAAACCTCATGGAAAGACAACATATGAACTTCTCTTCAAAAGAAAGCCACTTATTGACTTCTTCAGACCATTTGGTTGTTCGTGCACTCTTTTAAACACTCAAGAAAATCTCATCAAATTTGAAGCAATGGGTGATATCTGCTACTTTATGGGGTATTCATCCACACAGAAGGCCTACCGTGTTTACAACAAACGAACGAAGATGGTGATTGAATCTTACTATGTTGACTTTCAAGAAGGAAATTGCACCAACACCGGAAGTACTCCAGATTGGTTCTATGATGTGGGTGTGATCTTCAACAACTTTGAAATTCCGGAGATAGTCCCAGAAAATGAACCTGTTGAAGACACTCAAGTTGAACCTTTGTTTGACTCATCCGACATTGGTTAGACTCCATTTACCACTCGTCTATCTCCATCAACTGCTGACCTGATTTTGGCTGTGAATGATGCAACTGATGACACTTCGCCTGAGAACACCCAAGAAAACGGTGCTTCTTCTTCACAGGCGAATGTAAATGAGCCAACTCAAGAAGATGATCCACCAGTGATTTATGTGGATGAACACTTCACCAACCTTCCGCAGCAAATTAAAACTCTGACAAATGCCGGATACAAGACAAATCGAAATCATCCTCTTGAAAATGTTATCGGAGCAGTAGAAGAAGGAGTACGTACACGCGGGCAGTCGTCTAGCATCAACAAAGGTCTCTTCGCAGCTTTTCTATCGCAATCAGTTCCACGAGACATCGAAGACGCTATTCAAGACTCCAGTTGGGTTCAGGCAACGCAAGAAGAGCTGTCTCAGTTCAGGAAACTTAAAGTTTGGGAACTAGTAGATTCCTGAAGGAAGGTTTCCAATTGGCACTAAATGGGTCTTTCGAAACAAGATGGATGATCGTGGAGTGGTGATCAAGAACAAGGCCAGATTGGTGGTGCAGGGTTTTCGTCAAGAAGAAGGAATCGGCTACGAAGAAGTATTTGCTCCAGTTGCTCGACTGGAAGCAATCAGAATATTTCTGGCTTATGCATCGTATAGAAATTTCAAAGTTTTCCAAATGGATGTCAAGAGTGCTTTTCTTTATGGGAAAGTAAAAGAAGAAGTGTACGTTTGCCAGCCTCCAGGGTTCGAAGACCCACATTTTCCTGGAAGATACTTCAAGCTGGACAAAGCTCTCTATGGTCTTCACCAAGCTCCACGTGCTTGGTACGAGACTTTGTCCACATACCTGTTAGAGTGTGGATACACCAGAGGAAAGATCGACATGACTCTCTTTACCAAAAAGATTGGGGAGGATGTAATGCTGGTTCAAATCTATGTCGATGATATTATCTTCGGGTCAACCAACGAGGCACTGTGCAGAGAATTCGAGACTGTCATGAAGGCAAAATTCGAAATGAGCATGATGGGAGAGCTGAATTTCTTCCTAGGGCTAGAAGTGAAGCAAAAGGAGGATGGGATTCTTATTCATCGGGCAAAGTACATTCGGGATATTCTCACGAAGTACAACATGAACGATTGTAAAGTTGCAAGCACCCCGTTCGCCTCTCAGACAGAGCTCACTCTGGATCCTCAAGGAAAATCAGTAAACAAGTCCTTCTATCGCTCGATGGTCGGTTCTCTGATGTATTTGACGGCTAGCAGGCCGGACATCATGTGGGCAGTCTGTCTTTGTGCTCGTTTTCAAACGAATCCCAAGGAATCCCATGAAATCGCCGTAAAGCGCGTCTTCCGCTATCTCAAAGGAACTCCGAAACTAGGTCTTTGGTATCCTAAAGACAGTAATTTTGATCTTATTGCATATTCTGACAGTGATCATGCAGGTTGTAAAGTAGATCGCAGGTCTGTATCAGGAGGATGTCAATTCTTGTGGAATCGTCTGATTTCATGGCAAAGCAAGAAGCAAACAACGGTGTCCACCTCAACCGCTCAAGCAGAATACACCGCGGCCTACAGCTGCTGTTCACAAGTTCTCTGGATACAAAATCAGTTGCTGGATTATGGAATCAACATCATGAAGACTCCTATATTCATCGACAACGAAGCGTGTCTAGGAATTGTGAAGAATCCCATACACCACTCAAGAACAAAGCACATCGAGATTCGAATTCATGCAATTCGAGATGCTTACGAGAAGGGATATATTCAAGTGGTGCCAGTGGATACAACACAGCAGCGGGCCGACATCTTCACGAAAGCCTTCGATAAAACCCGATTCAACCAGTTGGTAACCTGGTTGGAAATGGTCAATTTCCTTGACTGGAAATGAATCTTGTGATCAAAATGTGTTGTTAAAAAAAAAAGAAAAGAAAAGAACGTTTGTTGATAGTAAAACAAGTATCGGAAAGCGTTGCTCACCAAAAAGATTTTCTTATTAAAATTTTATTTTCGGGCAAATGGACTCATGAAAATAAAGATTTTAGGGGGGATATATTCAGAAAATCCAAACGACTGCTTATATCTGACTCCTGCGAGAGGAAGTGATAGAAAATTGCTAACACTTTGTCATTTCTTGCAAACACATAAAACCAAAAGAAATCGGGGCACCAAGCAACGACGTGTCGGTAGATTCAGCAACACCAACGAGTAAACTGCTGTCAGGGAGCAAAACATAATGTCTACACAAGAATTCTGGCTTTTCTCAGACATTACGCATCTCAGTGGGTAACACGTTGCGGCATATGGCTTAATGGTCTTGAATCTTGCGTTGATAGATTGCCAAAATCTGAGATTTCGGGTCTTTATATTGGTATTTCATTCGGAGGATATCATAGTCGTTCTTCTGCTGCATCCAGATACACGCTATGATATTCTTTTAATAATAAGTGCCTTAAAAAAAAAAAAAAAAAAGGCCAAACCCTTTCTAATAAGCGCCATTTTTGGCCAAAATCCATAATAAGCGCCATTTTTGGCCAGAATCCTTTGATAGATTAGTTTGGCAACTCTGCTGTACGGTGGTACTGACCTGTTAGCCGAACTGTCTGTCTCAGCCCTCGAAAGCTCTTGGGATCTCTGTTGTACGAAAGTACAGACCTGATCTCCGTTCTATCGTTGAAGAGAATGAAGCCAATATACTCACCTGTTATGAAGAATCTTTGTGCATACCTTGATCGCGGGGGTATGTCCTTATGTGGGACTCACAAGGGCGTAATGATTCTATTCTCAATAGCTTGTGTGGGGGCCATCAAAGACTTGTCAATATTACCGAAAACATGATAAAAGCGCTCTCCGAAGGCATGTTGAAAGAAGGATGCATGGATTTAAGTGGACAAACATACTGGCAGTTTTTCTTGTGCCCTGGTTAGTAAAATAATAATAATATATTAAGAATTTGGCAAGTGTTGGCAATATGATCTTCTGCGTCGGATATTTCAAGGAAATCCGCATTAAATGGAACCTCCCAAAGCAAGAAATTTGAAGTTCGGAGTCAAAATGGCCCAAATTTTTAGCATTATTGTAAATATTTCGAAATAAACAATGTTTTAAACAAAAATGGGCACGTTTTATGAGAAAGTTTGAAATCAACGAGCGAAAATAAAATTGGTTGAAATTTATCTCCTGGCGGCGAAATTAAGATACCAGCGAACTTATAAGTTCGCTGGTTATCCTAATTCGTACATATATATGAAATTTTTTTGTAACCGTCAGTTAGTTTTCAAATCTTTTCAAACACAAACCGGTTACTACATCTTCTCTATCGCTTAACTCCGATTTTTATCATAAACTCAACACAAGATTCATTTCCGATCAAGAATTTCAGGTAATCTCCTTCACTAAATCTCGGTTTTTCATCTCTTGATTCGATGCATTCACTGCCTGATATGTTGGGTTTGTCTGATCAATACATTGTGGGTTTTTTTTTTTAAGTTTTGATTTCATGAAGGGTTTGGTAGTTCTTGATATAATGTAAATATGTGGGTTATGATAGATGATTCAAGTAGAAAAAAGAGCTTTATCCGTCATTGAAGCAAATACCTACGCTCAAATCTGTGTAGAATCCATATCTGGTCATGTGAATGTTAACTGTTAGGGTTTTGTTGCTTTAAAAGGGTTTAATAAGAAATTCTTGAAGACAACGAAATTAACATGATGGCAGCGAAGTCAGCGAATTTAAGTAGGAAAGATCAAAAGTCTCGAACGCGAGTTCGAGCAACCAGCGAACGATCTATTTAGCTCGAGTAGCGATCTAGTTCGGTACCTTCGCTGGTAAATTGTTTCCGGAGACAAGACCTTGTCCTCGTTTAAGTTCGCCAGCGAAATAAAACCTAATCAGAATTTGGCTAACCAAACAACTAGCGAACTTAGCGAAGACACGAGCTTGGTTCATGAGCGATGATAGCGACAATCAAAAGTCTCGAACGCGAGTTCGAGCATCCAGCCACATAGTCTAAATCGCTCGGATAGCGATATAGGTTATGGTCTTCGCTGGCAGGTCGTTTCCGAAATTAGACCTTGTCATCGCTATGTTCGCTAGCGAACTTAGACGCTGATCTAGCGTTTTGTCTCGAGAACTAGTGCCAGCGAAGACATCTCATGACTTGGCAGCGATTTTAAGTCAATTTTGCTATTTTTTTTTGTAATATTACATTTTATTTAATTGTGCCTAAATTTGTTTAAATACTGTTTTGTGCATAGTTTCATGAGTAAACTCTCAATTCTAACTTGGCTCGTTTTTCGTGAAATGTGCAGTATGGTGAAGAATCTGGAATGGGATAAAACGCTAAAGCACAATCAAAGTATAAATCTAGACGAAGTGCCTACTGATTTTGAAGATGTAACCAGATAGGTGCGTTCCAGCAGGATCGGATATGCTGTGGAGACATCTGTTATAGTCTACAATATCCACATTCAAGATTTCTGGCAAAACGCAAAACTAGAATCCGTCAACAACAAACCAGGGATAGTATCGACCGTTCGCAACAAGAAAGTAGAGGTGACTGAAGACATGATACGCCGGATTCTAAAGTTTCAAGATGATGATCAAAATCCGCTAAGTCTAAGTCAAGATGATATCCTGGACGGCTTTAGAGGGATGGGTTATGCTGGAGACTTCCGGCACAAAAAGGAAATCAAAAGAGGCGGACTCACCAGAGATTGGAGATTCATCGTTCATGTGATCTCTATGAGTCTGGCTCATCGAAAAGGTGGTTTTGATGGTTTGAACTTGGAATGGTCGGCGGCCATGCTTAATTTATGCCTCAATCAGAAGTTTAACTTCTTGGGCTTAATATTCAACTACATGCGTGAAAATACAAGTGGAGCTACGTGGGCGATGTACCCTAGATTTATTCAAATGCTTATCAATGATCAACACAAGGATCTTCCGAACGACGGAAACCCTTACAAGTTTCATGTTCCCACCAGCCGACAGTACACTGAGATAAAGACCAATGAATGGGTGCTGTTGCATGATTGGATGTACCGAGCAGAAAGATTACCAATTGTCAAGGAAGCTTACAAGAAGTACAAAGAAGCGGTACGAGAAAAACAACAGCGAGCTGCCCAAGCTCAAGCCGAAGCAGCCTCTAAAGAAGAACGTGCTAAAGGTAAAAGAAAAGAAAAACAGACAGCTGAAGGCGAACCACCCAAAAGAAAAAGGGGGTCGGAAAGCACTGAACGATTCATGGAGGCAGGCATAAGGGCAGGCGAGTCAGAAGAGCAGCGACAAC
Source organism: Helianthus annuus (assembly GCF_002127325.2). NCBI lineage: Eukaryota > Viridiplantae > Streptophyta > Magnoliopsida > Asterales > Asteraceae > Helianthus > Helianthus annuus. The sequence continues at coordinate 35,021,061 of NC_035439.2, read as the reverse complement.
ATATTAAATATTTGAAAGCGATTCATGCTCTGCAAGAGAAAGAGAAAAGAGAGAAGAGTTTGAAACGAAAAGAAATATCTCCCTCAGAGAGACCAGAGACGGTACCTGAGGAAGTTCAAAGAATGCATGATTTTGTTGACACCTTACTTGTCTATCCCGAAGATGTCCAAGCAAGTGAAGGAATCTCCAAAGTCTCCCCTGTAAAGCCAACAAGGATTTCAAGGCCTCCGGTGCCTCCGCAAAGGGTTCGCCCCTTTCAAGAACTGTACGACAAGTTAATCAAAGACACCGGGCCTTCAGCGGCAAAAGAAATTTGTTTGTTGAAAAACCAAGTGAATGACACCAACCTCCTCAGGGAAAAGATCAAAGATCAGAGGAAGAAAAACAAAGAAATGACTGCATACATGGCTAAGCAGTCCAAATTCATCAGATTCCAGCAAGCAGGGCTGGAGAAAATGTATAGAATGATGCGAAGTATGTGTGAGAAAACGAAAATCAAGCCAATGTTCACGTTTGATGAAATCTTTGACTTCGATGCCTTCATAACAGAAGAAACAACCAGAAAAGAAAAGGAGGCAGAGGCAAAGAAAAGGCGTCTGGAGTCGGTTGACAGGGTATCTGAGGGAGACGAAAGTGAGGAAGAAGCTGTCGATCGGGAAGATATGCCATCAAAGTTTATTGAATGGGGTCTTGAGGACGAAGTTCTATACGAGCAAGAGAATGGAAAAACATTTGCTCCCGAGCACCCTGAATGGTTCAAAAAGGAAAGAGAACGACTTCTTGATTTCCATCAAGTTATCAAAGTTGAAAAGTCTGAAGCTACCGATAAGATTATCAGTTGAATGTATGATAATCTTAGAGGAATGTTCGTGGTAAAAAGACGCGGTGGAGTTATCCAGTACTTTCAAACTGGATTTGATCTGTTCACACTTCCGAGGTGGGATCTCAGAGAACTTGGTCGTTTAGATATACTAAATCACAAAGAAAGAGGAATCGGGAGGGATTTCGAACGCATAATTGCCAAAGAATGTAACAAGGGCTTCCCAAATCACGCTCCACAGCGTCCAAGACGCAGGGTGTCAAAAACAACAATCGATCCAGTAACTGGAAAAGGGAAAGTGATGTGGGTAATCAACCCAGCTAAAGTTGTCACACGGATCAAACTCCCAGAAGAAGCTCATGTCGCTCTCACAAATTTCAAGAAATGGTTTTATGACAGCAAGACCGGTGAAGCTGTAATAAGATCAAACGAAAACGTGGATATCCGCATTCTAGATCCGATGGATGTCTTCATGTTTGGGCTCTCAGATCTGACAATTCTAAACGCCAGCCGCATAAATGTAGGAGCCGGAAACGCAAATTTGGAGGAGGCGGCGTTATTTTCGAGAGTAGTGGAGCGAGCATCGAGGCTGAAAAGAGATATGCTGGATTTGGTTGATAAAATGGAAAAGAGGAAAGAAAAAGATGCAAAGAAACAGGAAGCAAGAAAGAAAAAGAAACACGAAAGAAAGAAGGGCGGATCTTCTGCTTCTACTGCTGAACCAACCACCGCATCACCACCTCCGGCCTCATCCACATATGAGGCCACTAAGGAGGACCAACCAACTTGTGAAGCTACTGTTACTCAAGAAACTCCGGAAGCTCCAACCGAGATAGAGGCACCACCAGAAACAACAACTAACGAAGAAAATCCAACAGAGCCCGAGAAGCAAGCTACTGAGAATCCAGCCGCCACAACTGAAGAATGAGAAGACAAGTATGCAACGATCTAGGGGGGATATTGTTAGAACTTTTGAGATCGTTGATACTTGTGCTGGATTAGTTTAGTAGTAGTTTGTAGCAAATTAGAATGTACAAGGGCTTGTTTTGTAATTCTCTAATAGTAATGTTCCTGGCCTAGTGTAGATAAGATTCCAGCAAATTTATAAATTTGCTGGCAGATCAAGAACACCCTATAAATAGTCCAAGCCTTGTAACCAACTCAAGCTTTTGGCTCTTGAATGAATATTGGTGTTGTTACTTTCTCTTGTTGATCTAGTGCTCAAATCTGATATCCAAGGTTGTTTATTGTTATATCTTATTGTTTGGATTCAATACAACACTTGTTGTATTCATTAATCCATTAGCTTCCCTTCATCTTTGATATTTCTTAACTTTTCATATCTCAAACACCTAATCAATAGGTGTTATGGGTTAAAACAACCAACCACTGTGATCCGGATACGTTTTGGGATCTACACAAGGCAAGAAGCTTGGTCTGATAAATCCCTTGTCTAACAACTCCTAGAGTTGCGTTGATAGCTCTTGCATCTCAAAAGGTGCAAGTCGATAAGGTTCCTTAGCTACCGGCGCGGCGCCTGGAACTAAGTCAATATGAAACTCGACTTGCCTTTGAGGCGGCAATCCTGGAAAGTCTTCTGGAAAGACTTCAGGATATTCCTTCATGACTGGAATGTCTTCTAACTTCAGCTCAGCGACTTCTTTATCAATGATGTGTGCCAAGAAGGCAACACATCCCTTCTTCAAACATTTTCTAGCCTTCAAACAGCTAATCATCCTTAAGGGCGTATCGCGCTTCTCTCCATGTACCATAATTGTTTCTCCATCCGCCATTGGAATGCGAATGGTCTTCTCGTGACATACAATCTCGGCTCTGTTACTTGACAACCAATCCATCCCTACTACCACATCGAAGCTTCCCAACTCGACTGGCAGTAGATCCAGTGTAAACTCGTGTTCTCCCAGCTCTATTACACATCCTCTGATGAATTCATTCGTTTCAACTAGCTTTCCATTAGCCAGTAAAATTGAGTACGGAATGTCTAATTTACTAGCAGTTAACCCAAGCATTTTCTTAAACTCTAGCGATACAAAACTATAGTCGGCACTAGTGTCAAATAGTACAGATGCAAAGCGTTGATTAATAGGGAACGTACCAGTAACGACATTTGGATCCTGGCGCGCTTCCCTCGCACCAATGTTGAAGACTCTTCCTTGTGCCTGATTAAGCTTTGGGCATTCCCTCTTGAAGTGCCCCACATCTCCACAGTTAAAACATCCTGGTCCTCGACCGTTTCCGTTCCCATTACCATTACCAGCTCGATTATTGACTGCTCCTCGGTTACTAGCTTGATTCCCCTCCATTCCCTTTCCATTTCCGCCATTTCCTTGCGGACGGTTTCCATTCCCATTTCCATAATCCCTTTGATTGCCACGACCAGCACCAGCACCAGCCCAGCATGTATCTCTTGAGTGACCAGTCTTCCCACAAGACTCACATTTTCTTAATCTGCACTGGCCGGAATGTTGGCGCTGGCATACATCACACTTGGGCAGAACGCCCATATATCCTCTTCCCTTGACTTCAGCACCAGTTATTGCTTCAACCAGTTCCTGCTAGTGCTGCTGGTACCCTTTTTAAAATTGGAGAACTTCCGTTTGTTCTCTCCCGAGGACTCCACATGAGTCTCCTTTTTCTTGGGGTCAGAGTTTGAAAACTTGTTTAGCCTGATGGCTTCCTCAGTTAGTGACATGCTCAGATCGATGGCTTCAGTAATTGTTGCAGGCTTTGAAGTGGTTACCATGCTCATAATCGGAGGTGCCAACCCCCAGATGAAATGCTCCACGCGTTTGAATTCAGGCGTAACCATGTATGGTACCACATGTGACAGATCATGAAACCTTTGTACATACTCGGTGATCTTCGGGCCGTCTTCTGTATCTCGGCCCTGGAGCAATACTTTTTACGCATGAGCTCTTTCAGCTCGGTCCAAGTCATAGCGTAAGCTGCTGCCTCTCCTAGGGTTTGGACTTGGAGATTCCACCATGAGAGTGCTCCATCAGCAAACAACCCGGAAATGTAGGTAACTTGCTACTCTGGTGCGCATTTGCTCATTCGCAACACTGAGTCGGTCTTTTCTGTCCATCGAACATACGCCACTGCACCCCCGGTGCCATCAAAGTTTAGTGGTTTACAGTCTAGAAATTGCTTAAAAGTACAGCCTGTACAAGCAATGTTATTCACAGGAAATATTAGCAATTGCACATGAAATGTCCAAATGTAATGTAATGTGTCTCAAGCGACTTAAACATTACCATTTGGTACGTTGTTCCTTGAGGTACCCCCGCTAGTCTCCGCGCGTGAGGCCTCATAGTCAGCTACTGCTTGCGAAATTCTTGCTTGCAATTCGGCCTCCGTAGTGGGCAGACGGTTTTCCCTTCGTGGTGGCATCTTCTATAAGAAGATTGTATTGGTCAAGTCATAATATATATAATGAGTACGTAACATAAGCATGTAATAATGTTCATCAACCTCATAACACATAACATCCCATGTTATAACATAAAACAAATAATTCAACAACGCATATAATGAGAATACTGCGATTGAGCTATCATATAACCAAGACCACAAATACAGTGTTTACAAGTTTCACAAATGTACCGTACATCAAAAGAGACTAAGGGTCACATCACCCTCGTCTGAATCGTCTAACCATATACAACAACTAAAAATCAAATGTCAAAAGTCTTAATGTCAAAATGTGGTCTTCAAAATGCTGTGCAGTCAGGCTTAATAGCTGTCTTCTCATCAAAAGTAACGCTACCTGCAACAAACCAAAAATCCTCAAGCTGATGGGGGAGGAAGAGGAGGTGGAAAGAAAAGCAAACGGCGCAAATACACCAAATCCTCCTCGAGTGCATGCATAAAACGCATCAAACAAGCGATCTGCTGCTCCATCGTTAGGAATCGGGTGTGATAATCTGGATAAGGAAATGATGGAGCAGGTGGAAAAACGGTCTGTGGAGGATCAGCAAAAGATGGAGGATGCGAGATCCTCTCAAGCTCCGCGACTCTCCGGCTCAACATATCCTGCTGTAACTGCAAGGATATAAGTATATCATCTGTCGTATACCCAACATGAAAAGGATGGTATGGATCTGACAAAGGCATGACATTGGGCGATGACCACATAAATGGCTCGCCCGAGGGTGCTGACGAAGGAAAAGCAGCGTGTGCAGTAGGTGCAAAAGGGGGCATAAATGGAAAAGTTGCTGTTGTAAGTGGCATGTGCTTGTGCTGCTGTGTAGAAGGTCCTTCCCCTGGACGGGGAGGAGGAATGTCCTGGAGAAAAGTGATGGGTAAATCCATGCGATGGACATCAGATACGTGCGGGTGAAACTGTGGAACATCAAGAGGGGCAAAACAGGTGCAGCAGGGGGTGTGACTGGTAGGACAAAAGGAGGATAATCGTCGTCCTCAATCCACCCATTACGGGTGTCAGCATATCTAGGATCGACATGTGTGGAAAATGGTGCACGGTCAACAAACACAGGGGCTGGGTCGGGCAGTGGTGCAACAACAACAGGAACATCAGTAACTGGTGGTGCAACAACTGGTGCATCAACAACGGGTGGCGCCACGACTGGTATATCAACGTGATCAGGCTCTGGTAAAGGATCAGGCAAAAGGGCAATAGCTGGAACATCCATAGGGTCGTGAGCAAGAACCGGCTCTGGTGCAATATCCGGCTCTGGGTCAGCGAGAGGGGGCCCAGCGGGTACAAACTCAACCTCAGGATCCGGGTCAAAGTCATGGGGAACAATGGGTGCAGTAGACATCGCCATGTCTGAATCAGTGCCGGTGGAGTAGTGTTACACGCCCTGGGCGTGAAGAGTAGCGGACGCTACAGACTCAAACGAGTCTGGACCAGACGGATCGGATAAGGCCTCCTCAACAGGAGCCTCGATAGGTGGCAAAACAATGGCATCAACAGCAGGAACCTCAACCACAGGAACAACAAGGTCATCAACGGGAACATCAGCAAGTGGAATATCGTCATCCATCGGGGCCCCACCATCCTGGTCACCCTCCGGGGGACCCTCGATGAATAGATCGATGTCATCATCAGCTAACTCGTCAAGTGGCAGATCCTCAACAGGAACTGCAGCGAGAGGAAGAGGAGCAAGGATCTGAATGAGAGGTAGATCCCCGTCGAAAAGACCATCAGCTAAAGGCATATCGTCCCAAAGTCCGGTAGGCCAAATGGCTGGAAGTCATCCTCGTCGGTACTCGTGGTGTCCGATGTATAGACCTCGTCCTCAGGGACAATCTCGTCGTCCGATACAATCGCTATAGGATCCAGTGTGTCTGACACTCCAGTATCAGAAGAAGATGACATCGTGTCTGTAACACAACGACACATATGCACATATATCAACATGTAATCAAATAACCATGTAAGTCACAACAATGTAAGCAAGTCATCATCCTAGTCTTCTCCAGACTATCCCACCCAGTCTCTTAGACTGAACTCCCTAGTCTCTCAGACTAACTCCCTGGCCTCTAAGACCAAACCTTCCCAGTCTCTAAGACTAACTCCCTGGTCTCTAAGACCAACTCCCAGTCTCTAAGACTAATTCCCTGGTCTCTAAGACCAAAACCTCCCAGTCTCTAAGACTAAACCTCCCCAATCTCTAAGATTAGACCCCTCAGTCTCTAAGACTGAACCTCCCTCAGTCTCTAAGACTGAATTATAAACATAAATTTTAAAATGTGTATTTGTGCCTTTTTGTTTGTAAAAATGTTTGTTCCCTGGATCTGGACGTTTTGTGTATGCAATGTAAAAATGTTTTCATGAGAGCCCTGGTAATCATAGTCTAGACTCGAGAAAAAAACCTAGTTCGCTATGATCGAGGCTCTGATACCAAGATGTCACACCCTGACTTTTGCGGAAGCATGGTTAATTTGGTGTGACTTCTTAATACCATAGCAACAATCATAACAATGCTATATGATAAAAACACACGATGTTCACCCATTAATATAGTTTAGAAAAATACCATAACATACTTGTCTTGAAACATCAACCCAAAATAAGTTACAAACCATAACTTGTTTAAAACGTGTTCATAAGGCACAACAAAAGACTTTAAATAAAACGAGGTTTAGAGACATGTAACCCGTCCAGGAATAGGTTACACCTCTCAAACCCCACAACCCTGGATGACATCTTTTATTCAGCGCAGCTAGACACATGCATACCTCGCCAGATCCGCTAGTTCCCTGAAATACATGTAGTTTGAAAAATCAACAAAAAGTTGAGCGAGTTCATGTGTATGTGAGTATGTATAAACCTTTAAACTATGTCTGTACGTATGAAAGTCCCTGGTATGTAGCAATTAAGGAAAAAGAGATCACCAATGGGTTGCAAAGCCAATGGTATGTGTGAAAAGGTGCAGGAAGACTCAAACCTAGCAAATTTGTTACCGGGCCTCGGCTGTAAGACACAGTCACCACTATGGGCCGCCCCGGCCTCAAGGGTGTGGGCTCGCTACACCCAAATAGATCTATCACTCATGTCCCTCGGTCCTAACAACGAGGATTGATGGCCTTAAGTGTTGTACCCACCCTTCACATGATCTAGTAGTAACCCTCCTTAAGCTAATCATACCATGTAATAAACGTTTGTAATACTCGTAACATGTATTTCACCCCCGAAGTATAAAACTGAAAACAGTTAAAAGAAAAGGGGGACATGAACTCACTGTAGTGCGTCTCCTGTGCTCGTACTCAAACCTTGTCAGCTACACGATAACCTACACCGTACTAATATCTATTAGACGAACGGGTTGTGCCTTGCTTTTGTATTTACTGGTTTGAGTTACGTTACTTTGATATTATTCCAAGTTATAACTTCTTGTTAAAATAATAATAATTATTTTAACTTAAATTTTGTTTTTAGGGTTTTGGAATATTAGTTAGGCAACTATTTCGTATTCATACTTCTCAAGTATTTTATATGCGTATTTCCTTCCCAAGGAATGGGGTATTTTATGAATTTTTGTAATTTAAAGTCTTGACATTATATATTCCTAAGTCCCACTTTAGAAAAATATATAATAACTTATTTGTCAAAAATAACGTGTTTCCAAGAAAATATATATTTTTTCCCAAAAATCATATATCTTCTAAATATATTAGGAAAATATATTATAACTTCCCAAAAATAATACATTTTCTACTTGTCCAAAAATATGTTCTACTTTGTGATAAAATCATATTTTTCGTATCAAAATAATATCCCTCATAATATTCTTGTAATGGTATTTTTGTTAAGTAATATTATTTCACCTTAAAATAATGTATCTATTCCACATCACATTCAAATATTCACACAAGGGTTGGAATATGAAACATATTCTTCTAAGTATATTTATATCCATTTTTATTTATAAAATCATCCTCCGATACTTTGTATTTTGGAACAAAACCTATGGCGAAGTTTATTTCGGAAAACAAAGTTAAAACATATTTGTAAACACTTGTTAGAAAAATATTTTCTAAGTGTTGGGATTTTTAGAAAATTTCGCCATAGTCTCCTTTGTAAATGGAGGTGTCCATGCTAATAAGCATATCATTTTCTTTTTGAAAAATCATTCAAATCAATCAACAACAAGTCACTAAGCAATATTACACTTACCAAGTGCAAAACTATTCCTATTCAATATACAACATGAACTTGATGTTTTATAAGAACGCGTAGTAACTTAGTGGGGTGTTTAGTGGGTTTAGTTACCCTCCAAAGTGTGTTTACTTTTGTTAAAATCTCATTCTCGGGATTTTTAGATGTTCACAACTTGTGAACATATTTTACAAAAATATTTATTTACCACATTTTCATGTCTTACTAGCATCCATATACTTATTCATTTCCAAAAATAGTGTAAGAATCATGATTTTCCAAAAACCGTCTTTTAACTTTGGTTTGTTTATGTTTAGAAAAACCATTTGTAAACCTCGGATCCATACGATCATCAACTCACTTTGTTTGCTAATATTTCAAGAAATCACCTTGTTATCAAGTTCATGCCTAAATATGAAGGTGATCTTTTTATGCAAACCCCTAATCACCCTCTAACTTGTTAACTCATGTTTTCAATCATGATTTAACAAGTTTCATATGATGACTAACATCACACTACTAGTAATCATCAAGCAAACATCAACATATTTAATACAGCCACATTTTATCATTATTTCATCTTGTTTCATCTTTTGAAATCTTATGTTTCATGATTTATGTTCATGTTCTATTAGTGTTCACATGTTTTCATCATAATATATCTATTAACCACCAAAATATGAAGTAAATAAGAGTTAACAAGAAGCTTACAACTAGCTTAAAGCTAGGGAAGATCAATGGGGAAAAATGAGTGGATAAAAGCACACAAGAGAGGTCCTTGATGATCCGTGAGTTCCACACTTCGTGATTCACCTTTGCGCACCTTGTAGTAACCTTGGAATGGATGAAGGAAAAATCGAAAATGGTGGGGTGTGGGGGGGTGTTCTCGGCCGAGCTATGGAGGAGAGGGAGAGAAGAAGTTATTTGATGAAGATGCTTAAGTGATCTAGATCTTATATCCACCAGGTTCTAAAATCCTTTGGTTAATGTGTCTTCCTAAGTACATACATAATCATCTGTAATCTCTAAAGAGATTACATTGGGATTGTGCAAGATTTAAGAAATCTTGTGGTGTGGGGCCCTTGGGGCCGGTTCTAGCAAGGGGGGGGGGGGGGGTAAGATGTAAAATGTTGTGGTAAGTGGTAATTAGTAAGGTGTTAGATGTAAAATCTAATGTTTAGTGTGTACCATGTATTAAGTAGTGTGTTATAGTGCTCGGGAACCATAACTAGCTCAGAGAAAGTGAAACAATGTTTCTGATAATATTTTAGTGCTCCGGGTAGTGTCCGGTTGTTTGGTTAAATACCGTTCCGTTAAAGTGCTAAGTTATACCGTATAGTGTCATTTATGTAACTTTTTGTGACACATTTAATTCCCGACACTTAGGAAAGCATATAGGACCATTTTTCTTTATTTTTGCACATTACTAGCATGTTAAAATGCTGAATTTTGTTAATAAATGCAGAATTCTGTATTTTGAATGGGTTTTAGGCACTTTCCGGCTCCCAAACTATCACCTAGCGACGCAGTTTTATGGTCCTTTCTTCCCTACACTCCCTACTAGTGTAGTACCTTGTCCCTGGCTCATAATGGGCCTCAAAATATTGTCTGTCTATGTGCTGGCATTGTCAGCATGTTTCTGAATTATCCGCTCACTGTGCTAACTGTGCTTTGTGCATCAAATTTGTCACTAAAGTTTGTGTGTAATACATGGAGTGACAGCATGAATTGTGATGCATGTGTATGTATGTAACAGAAATCAGAAAGCAGTTAAATCATTAGTTGAACTCAAGCACAGTCATTAAGCACAAATATAATATTAATTAATTGTACGGATACATGTAATTGTGAGGGTTGTCACAATCAGAACAATCTAGAACATTTAAATCCCCCTTTTTTTGTCATTTTCTCGTTTGAAACCCTTGTGATCCTACAATTTGGTACGATTTTATATGTTTATGCTCGTGGAGATGAAGGTTGGATGTGGAGGCGCTTTGAAGTTGAGAGAGGGATTGAATTTTGAATGTGGAGCCATAATAATGTAGGTTATATATGTATACGGTTTGAATTTTAAATTTAGAGCCAAAATTTTGAAATTGGGGTGTGTTTTGATTGTAGAGTTTTGAATTTATAACATAGGTTGAATTTTGGAGATGGGCAGTGGTTTGATGGCAGAGATTTGAATTTTAAATTAACCTTTATGATGTAATAATGAGATAAGAAAAGGCTTGTTGGACAGCCTCTATGGCTGTCACTAGGGGTGGCAAAATGGGTGGGTTGGGTAGGTTTGGGTAATGGGTTAGGATGGGCATGGGTTAGAATGGGTTTGGGTTAAGATGGGTTTATTAAGAGATGGGTTAGAATGGGTTTAGGTCAAGATGAGTTTTTGTCAAAAAAATTCAAAAAAAAATTCAAAAAAAAATTAAAAAAAAACTTTGGGACTGTAGGCCATCATCAGAAAATTAAAAAAATTAAAAAAGTCAATGTGTAATAGTTCCAAGACTAAACTGGACTGTTCCAAGACTGGAAAAATTAAAACTTTCTCACCATGTGGGAAAAAAATATTGACAGTAATGTAGGAAAATTTCCAGCAGGCAGTAATGAAGGAAAAAAAATATTATGTAAACAAATATGTAAACAAGAATATGCTAATAAGTGATCACCTCTAAAAAGGATATGCCTTTTACAGTCACAGAAAGAGTAATAACCAAATATGTAAACAAGAATATCAATATTCACCCCAAATGTTAAGGGATAAATATACACAACCTATAATAAAATAAACATGGCGCCTAAAAGAACACATTTACAGAAGAAAACAAACACTTGTGGTCTATCAATTGTGTCGCTACATTCACAACTAATATATTTTTTCCTTCATTACTCTCACAGCAGGCAGTCCCAGAAAATTTCCAGCTATTGAATATCGCACAAGTGCAGTTGAGAAAACAAGTGGAAAATAAAAAACAATCAACATAATATATACTTACCTCCATTAACATAGTCCAGTTCACAGTCTCCTGAGCATCTTCCATTATTTCATAGGCTGTTACACTACCAAGAACGATAAAGGATATTATTTTATCTCAAACGGGTCAAATAAAAAGAAGACCAGTTTTAACCCGTTTGGTATGAACGAGCTGATCTGGGTGGTGTTTTATCTTAAACGGGTCAAATAAAAAACAGTTGCAGTTTCAACCTGTTTACAACTTGCAATATCGGCATCTTTTTCATCCCCTTTGCTTTTTCATCCACTGACTCAAACAAAAAGCTAGGAACCTCTCGATCGTCTTCATTAACCAGGCAGCGGTAAGTGAGCACTGGCGTTAGGCATGGAAACAACCTGCCATAAAATGATCCTGGCACGCCCCAAACATAACAAAATACTACTGGCATTTAATCAATCATATAATGTACCATAATGTAAGCAAATACTATTAATAGAGTTGTTAAAAGAATTTTAATACATATTAAAAAGCTCCCTACTGCAAAAAAAAAAAGACACGAACTGCAATATCGGCATCTTTTTCATCCCCTTTACTGTTTCAGATCACCTTGAATATATCCTCCACCCTGAATAACGATCAAAACATGACCAATATTTCACCCGTTTAAAATTAAAATTAAAATATTTGTAAGGTCAACCTGTTTATTACAATATGCTTACAACCCGCCAACCATTCACAACTTGATTACAACCCGCCAACAAGACACGATTGACACCCCTAGTATTTAGACCAGAAAAGAGAAGCGTAGCCCGAAAAAGTGATTGGAAGATAATGTTTGGTTGCGTAAAAAAATATTTTCTAAACGTGTACTACTTTATCAGTATGGTAGTCAATATTACCTAAACGTGGCTATCATCATATGTCGGATACAATGATTCAATATCTTCTACAAGTCCTTCCTCGATATCATTCTCGTTTTCATCATCTGGATATGCAAAAAGAGTAAAATATTAATTAACATTCTATACATAGTGAAGTCATAAATAGAATGAACTTAGTACCTTCTAAATCAAACAACCAATCACGAGTGCATAGCAAATCCTCAACATTCAATGAGAGTAATGAAGATCAATATTTACTTAGAACCCGACCCCCAATAAGAAAAGATGATTCTGAGGCAACGGTAGTGATTGGGATGCTCAATATATCACGAGCCATGAGAGACAATTGAGGATATCTCCCTTGATTATCCTTCCAATACTGTAAAATGTCAAGTTCTTCTTTTCTATCAAGTCGAGCCTCCTCCAAATACATGTCTAGTTGTGATTTTTTTTTCTCAACATTCCTAAATTCACCTGTAAATGACTCAAATCCATCCAAATCATCAGACGTATCAACACAACTATTTGAACTCCTGGCTGTTGAAGAAGTTGTTCTTGACAAAACACCATACTCCGTATGATATAGCTTATGTATCCCTTTGAAAATAATATCTAATTTCTCTTTACATACTTTCTCTTCCATGTTAAGCTTTTTGAAAAAAAAAAAAAAAAAAAAAAAAACTCAACAAGCTCAAACTTATATCGTGGATCTAGAACAACCGCAAAAGATAATATCATGCTATAGTTTTCCCAATATTTATCAAATTTCTTTTTCATTTCTTTTGCCATGTCACTTATCACCTTATCAACATTGTCCATCTGATCTTCAATACACTTTTGAATCTTCCACACATTATAAAAATATAAGTCGGAAGTAGGATAAGAGTTACCAGAAAACAAAGTTGTGATGTTATAGAAAGGCTTCAAAAATTCTGTGATTGTTTCCACCCTTGTCCATTCCTGTTCTGATGGGAAAGTCTTATACCTCGAATCAACAAGTGCTAGCCGCTCATATGCATTACGATAGGCCAATGCACTATCGAGCATGAGATAGGTAGAATTCCATCTGGTTACAATATCTTGATGCACTTTTTTCCCGCATCGTAATGACAGTTGGTGTATACATTCTGCAAACTTGTACTTTCTATCAAAACTTCCTCTAACATACTTCACCGACTCTCGAACCTTTTCAATGGCTTCTTCAATCACCTTTAATCCTCCTTAAACAATAAGATTTAACACGTGCACACAACAACGCACATGCGTAAAATCCCCATCACAAAGTAAAACACGATTCAAACGAAAATGACTGTTTAAACAATCTACTAAAACATCATTATATTTGGAATTATCTACTGTGATCGTAAACACCTTTTCCTCAATACCCCAATTTCCTAAAAAATTAACCATGTACTCTGCTAAAAGCTTGCCACTGTGTGGAGGTGGTATAACTTTAAAGTTTAGAATTTTTTTTCTTAGAACCCAACTATCGTCAATATAATGAGCCTCCAATGCCATATATCCATCAGTTGGGATAGAGCTCCATAAATCAGTGGTCAGGCATATTCTACTAGTTATCTTTTGCAACTTTTCTTTCAGTTTTGTCTTCTCTCTATCATATATTTTTAAAACATCCGCCTTCGCTGTGTTTCTTGTTATAGGAGTCACATCTCGATGTAAAAATTTATGTAAATCTCGTGTCCCCTCATGTTCAACATAACTAAAAGGATAGTTGTGTTTAATGATAGAACATGCTAATTTTTCCCGATACATTGCTTGATCTAAAGGAGCATGTTTTCTTGGTGTTCATCAATGTAGAAACACTTAGGTAAGTGACGTTTCATGGTAGTTGTTCCCTTGTTAGCCTTAAACACCTTTCCACAACCATTACAACTCGCTTTCTTAATCCCAGTCCAGGTGGTATTTTCTCAAAATAATTCCAAACTATTCAGTGGTCTTTACTCGAACCGAATGAACTAACTTCATATTCGAACTCGGGATTAGTCGACATAATTTGTCTCCTACAAACAAATAAACACATATACTCTATTAATCATTCTCCATAGAATCAATGATAATCGACTAATTCTAAAATTCAACTTAACAAAATAATGATAACAAAAGAAAGTACCAAATCCAAGAAAAACCCTAAACCACTTGAACTGCCACTAGATATACAAACTGTAAAATCCATAGAATTTGATATCTAAATGCCCTAAGTTCATTCTTTGATACCCACAACATCAAATATAGAAAAGTTTCAAGATTGGCAATAAAATAAATAATTCCCCTCTGAATTCTATGGAAATCATTAAACTGGATCACATCCACATATGAAACAAACAAACCTAATTGATGAAACAAGAAACAAAGCAAAACCCTACTTTAAAACCACTTCAACTTCCACAATCTATATACAAATTTCAATATCCAAAAACCTAAATTGATCAACAAAAACCCAAAAAAATAGCAAAAAAATTCCAAATTTGACTCACCCCCTTCAAGATTTGAATACTAAAACCCTAAATTCTTAATCAAAACATTGAATTTCTCCAAACCCATAAAACAATTTTGATAACTTACTCAAAACATTTGCAGATTCGTCTGTATGAAGATTCGTTTGCAATTAATTCGTCTGTATGTAGATTCGTTTGCCAAGGGTGGAAGAAGCTCGAAAAAGGAATGATCCAAACAATGTGATTCACTGTATGGAGATTCGTCTGTAGACGAATCGCATCAAAATAACCACTGGACGCAGCAGAAACGAATTTTAGATTATGTCTGTATGAAGATTCGTTTGAAGACTTGAAGTTGATGCGTGTTTTAGGTTTAGGGAGTAAAAACCCATCTTGACCCATGTGAAAATTTTGATGGGTATTTTAAAACCCATTCTTACCCATCTTGACTAAATTCCCAGCCAATCTAACTTATTTTCTTTTTTAAAGAGACTCAAAATAACTCAAAATATCATGGTTAGGTTTTGTTTGCCACCTCGAGCTGTCACCTCAACTTTTCTTATGTGATTGCATTTTCTTCTTTTATTGATAGTATATACAGTATGGATGTTTTATCTTTCACATCTCTCTCATTTATAAATAACAAATACTAATAAAAATTACATTTCAGTAAAGAAGATTTAGACAATAACTATTCTCTTTGCTGCCATATGATCAACCGGCGCGGTGTATATCAAATGGTATCAATCATTATCCGTATTTAAAAGATCGGCTTCACTTTCATCAGGTTGATTAGAGGGCATTAAACCTCGCCATCTTTCAGTTTCAAATCCCTCAACGACAACAACAGCTACAACTCATAAAAAAACTAAATTAAAAAAAGATAACACTATATTATATTAGAGTTAATTACTGTTTTCGTCCCTCTGGTTTGTCAAAAATCACTATCTCAGTCCATTAGTTTAAAAATTGCGATTTCAGTCCATGTGGTTTCACTTTTGTAACCATTTCAGTCCACCTCGTAACCATTTCCCTGTACTTAACGGAATAAATGGATTGAAATTGTTACGAAATTGATACCACAGGGACTGAAATGGTTACGAAAGTGAAACCACAAGGATTGAAATCGCAATTTTTAAACTAATGGACAGAAATAGTGATTTTTGACAAACCATAGTGACGAAAACAGTAATTAACTCATTATATTATAACTTAATGTTACGAGTATTGGAATAGTGATCCATGCACGCGCCGAAGAAACTTCATCGGTCATAGTCCATGGTAAAGGATTCCGTTGGTGATTGTTTGATTCTGATTTGCTGCTAATATCGATCGAATAGTAGTAAAAATGAAGTTTAAGATGAATATTGAAGTGAGATTGGTGCAAAGAATTATGTTGCTTAAATAGCATTTATGTCTACTCTAATGTTCGAAAATGGAACGTTGGACAACGGGAGTGTCTGTGAGCATCCACCGATCGAGAGAAGTTTTTAGCAGCACTAAAAGGGGGAGGCGTGTTTACCGCCAGGGCCTCAGGATACCGCACCCTCTCCCAAAACCAAGCCAACCCCTTTATCATTCACACATTCTGAAATCCCTTTATCATTCACACATTCTGAAATCATAATGTGAAGGTAGTTTAAAAAAAAGGACGTAAGGGTGGAGGGTATAGTCAATCACCATAGGGTGTTTGAGTGAAATCCTACCCAATAATATTATGCCATGTCCCCCATTCTACACTCAATCACTAGGTATGGTCAAACACCCATCAATTAAAAAAAAAAAAAAAACTTGATTGGTCTCTCCTCTCTCTCTCCTCTCATCTCAACACAATCGGTGACTACACACTGAATTCCCCACCCTCTCTCCAACTCAAACACCCAACTCAAACAGGTGGGGGTGGTCACCGATCGGTGACACCCACTCCCCGATCAAGTCACCGAGGATTATACCCTCCAGCCTAACAGCTTGTCTACTTTTTCAGTGAATCGGTTTCTTCGCATCAACCAAACCACTTCTGTTCCGGTCTAGTTCTTGTTTGGTCCCAAACCAACCAGGCCATAAATGGAAACACTAACATGGGGTGTTACACTTTGTAAATATAATAAAAAACCATGGCATTCATGTTTTAAAAACTCCAGAAAATAACAGTACCAAACCAAGAACCAGATTTCAGTTCTATCCTAAATAGATCTTGAACAAGTTTTTGAAACAAAAAAATCTAGAACCGCAAACCAAACGGTTCGGCTGTTGGTTTTGTCAGGTGGGACTCTTGTCGATCCGGTGGCATGAACTGTTAGCTCTTCGTTTGCTAGGTAGTTGTTATAGATACTGCGATTGTATTCTCTCGCGGTTTTGTTCCCACCATAGCTTTGCATGCCCCTCCCCAAACTTTTCTCGACTGCATACACGAAAGCAAAAAATGTATAATGTTATCAGGATATCAACCAGTGGCGAAGCTTGAGATTTCTGATGGGGGGTCGGAAGTCACCGGATCTAAAATTATACCTTAAAAATTATAAAACCGGGGGGTCGAAAACGTATATATCTAAAAAATCTATACGAAACGTACATACATAACACTACTGAGCTAAAAGTTCGGGGGGTCGGGCGCCCCTCCCGGCCCCTTCAAAGCTACGTCCATGATATCAACGAGCCTAACAGGTCAAACGGAAGCCAAACAGTAGTTCAGAAACAGAAAATGGTTACCTGAATCTGACACGGCGGAGCTCACGGGTCCCGTCTACCAACTGTCTGATAGTAATATAAACACCAGGCTCGTCTTCCTCTATCCATTCTGAATCAATGTCACTAGCATTACTGACTGAAACAGATGCCTCATCTCTAGAGGATGTTGTAGTCCTTGATGCATCCATGGGGCCCGCATTGTAATGGTAGTTGCCACCTTGATCCGGGGGTCTATAGTAGTTCCTTGACGGGTTCATCATTGGGCTGTCCCTTACTGATCCGAACCTTGAATCAGACGAGTCTCTCTACACAATGGTAAATATAAACACTCAGAATTCTTCTAAATCAACACAAAACATTTTCTTATAATTTTTTAAATAATTAATGTGTAACATTTGATATTCTCCAAAATCTGTATTATTACAATGGTAATTTAATCCTCTTAGTTAATTTTTTTATTAAATTTTACCCGCTTGACCCATTAGAGAAAAACGATAAACCCAAATCGACCCGTTCACTCATGAGCGGGTCAACAAGTGTCAAAATAGGGAGTGGAATGGATCATTACCCCATCCTCGGACCGAGAGGGCGTGTCAAGAGCTTGACAATTGAACCTTTGAACATTATAAAGCTCCATGATTCGGTCATAATTCTCTCCCCACCACCTCTGTGCTTGCCACTTATCAAACATCTCGCGGCTGTTATGCATTAAAAAAATCTTGAATAAAAAAATAATAATCATAGCTAAGGATCTAACGTGTAGAATGTCATTGTAGGACAGACAAGATTTTTCGCTCATTAAAACATTGTTCGTGTTGATATGAAAAGGACCATATGATATGAGTATTTGGTCCCCATTCGGCTATCTTCAAAATGGGACCAGAGTGTTAAGTTTTGGACAAGTACATGCCATCTAGTAGCGGGGACCCGTGTTTTCATAAAAAGTTATTTATACACATTACATGTGTATACCTTTCTAGATCTGCCTTTAGGATCTCGTCTTAGAACTATGAAATATTAATAAAAATACAAACACAAAAAGTCTTACTTGAAGCGTATGCGTTTGAGGTCATTTCCGCCATTGGGCAAGGATACAAAGGTAATTTGAACACCAGACTCCACCTGAGCCATCCATTCTATAGGCTCATCAGCATCGTCATCCAAGACCAAATGACCAGACTGTCGAGGCGCTTCATAGCCTCCACCAAAGTCCCAAGCAGGGGTCGAACTTGAACCCCCGGGTTGCGTATACGAATAGTCTGTGTAGGGCCTGTGTCCTCCTTTCTTGAAGCCGCTTGGCCCTGTGGGTGGCTTCCCTTTTGAAGAACCAGAAGCCTTGATTGCCATATCCTTCATCTGTTGTACATTATTCGGTCATTAAACTAGACACAGTTTCAAAATACATTGTATAATAATTACTGAATCATTTATATATATGGAATGGTTAAAATGAGAAATCCCCGAGTTGCGAGAACCATGAGAACCCCATGAAAAAAAATGTTTAAAAAAACTTTTTTTGCCAAACTTTTTAAAAATTATGTAACTTTTTCAGAAAAAAAAATCATATGCGAAACTTTACATCAGTGTAAAAACAATTTACATAAGCGTAACCCACGCAAAATATTTTTTTCTATGCTTTTATAAATTTTATTTACAGTAGTGTAAGCGATAAAAAAAACCTAGCGTAAATGAACGCTAGGCAATTTTATTTTTTTTTACAGATTTCGTAGTTAGATATTCATCTATGTTTGTGGAAAATGGTTAAAATATCATACATATACATATATATATATATATATATATATATATATATATATATATATATATATATATATATATATATAGCGTTTTATTGTTGCGGTTTTTTTTTTTTTTTTGCACTCAGGCATGGACAATTTTTTTGCACTTATGTGAGAGGCAAGCCCTTTGTGCCTTTAGTGCTTCTTGCAACCGACTACCTACAATCTAAAACAAGTCCACTTAAGTAACATCTTACTTAACAGACAAATAAATTGCCATTCAAAAAAAGAAACAACAGACAAATAAATAAACCTATGGACAAGGAATGAATATAGTAAATTTTCTTTCGGAGTAACTTAAAGTGAAAGATGGTATGGTTTTTTTTCTGGTAGCCATAGTTATACAAACTACACAAGCAAAAGGGTTAGCATTTTAAAAGAGAGAAGTATCAACATATTGACCAAGCCATTACACAACCACTTTCTGATAAAGTTGTATTTGTACCATAATTTCTTAAAAAATAACATTGTTTATGATCATAAACATCATCATCCTATAAAAAATATGGTAAAGTGGCATGCAATTTGGTGTACTTTTAAGGTGTATGTTGTCATGTTGAGTATTCAATACATATAATTTAAACATTTCAAGAAGTTTTAAAGGTTTATAAAAAAATGTTGGTCCTATGAATTGTCATAGGTGGTATTAATATCCACCATAGGATGGGATGGAGGTAAATCTAGAAAATGACTAATGCAGCAGCAAAATGCAAAAGTAGACACATGAGCTTTCTTGGGCAGTTGAAGAATTTGATTTTTGTGGGCTGTGGAATATAATAATTGCACCTACTAAATCTTTTAATTTCACCAGTTCAAATTCAACTTTTGTATATTTAATAGCCTACCTTTTACTTTAGACTGCTGCATTTATAATTAATATACTACTGCTTTTATTTTACACAAACAACTTTAAAAATGTACTATCTATGAAATGTTTGTTTAACATATGCTTAAGAAGACAATACAATATTGCACCCTTGTCCAAATAAATTCATACATTTTAAGAAAAATTAAGAATACACTTTAATCATTTTATATAGTATAAATTTCTGTAAGAAATGCAAACTTAAGGGCTGGATTTCTTATAAATTAGATTTTTGGACTAAACTAGTTAAAATAGACAAACCTCCCTTTTATATAAAAACTAGGGCTGTAAACGAAACGAACGTTCAGTGAAAAGTTCATGAACCGTTCTGCGGGAAGTTCGTTTATGTCCGTTCGTTTAATAAACGAACGAACATGAACAAGAAATTCGGTTCGATAAGTTAAATGAACGGTTCAGTGAAAAGTTCATGAACCATTCTGCGGGAAGTTCGTTTATGTTCGTTCGTTTAATAAACGAACGAACATGAACAAGAAATTCGGTTCGATAAGTTAAATGAACGAACATGAACAGAGGTCTCTATCGTTCAATTGTGTTCGCGAATGTTCGGTAAGGTGTTCGTGAACATTCGTGAATTTGCGTTCGTTTATGCACGTTTGTTTGTGTTTTGATTAAAGATTTTTGCACTTTCATAATTTTATCTTTTTATATTGTTTCATTTTTATTTATTTATTACCCTAACAGTTAAACTAGGAAACCATATGCCACCTTGTTTATGCACCATTCTCCTTCCCTTTCTCATATTTACATCGAGGAATCCGATCAACCTTTGTTCCACATTAAGGATTCAAGTTCCAATGCTACTCTTTGGGCCATCCACCATTATCCTTCGTCGCGTTCGCCAAATTTATTTATGTTTATTTGTGTTCGTGAACCGTTCGTGAACAAGCTCATCTCCTTAATGAACGAACACGAACATAAAATCTCGTTCGGTAAGCGTTCATGAACTGTTCGTGAACACATTTATTTCCTTAACGAACGAACACGAACAAGGCCTTGTTCGTGTTCGTTTGGTTTGTTTACAACCCTATTAAAAACCTTGGAACATGTATTTAAAACCGACTGAAACTAATCTCTAATTTACATTGAGCAATTTAATCTTATATTATATATAACTCTTATACTTCTACCAACTACCAATTTTTATACTTTTTAATTCGAATATTGTAAAAGAGTAATTCTACTTTTATGCACAAATATCTAATTTCTTAAAAATTTATTTGAATTAAGATAAAATCATAAAAAGATGGATAAAAATGTTTATTTGTCTGAATAAATAAATAATTATATATTAAAAAATCATAGAAAAAGCACAAGTATGTAATGTGTTGGAAAGTGAGAAGGCAACCTGCGTGGTGAGGTTTTTGACGGCGTCTTTACTGCCACGCGCCCTCACGTCCTCTCCTTCATCCTCTACCTGCTGCTTTGAGCAGGTTATACACGTCAGCATCTCCTTTCTTCACTCTGCATCATCATTTCAAAAAGTTTGCATTCATCGAACCGGTTTTCGATGTTCAAAAAGAAAAAGAAGGATGAAAGCGAGATAACATCACTTTGATCTTCCTTGGGACCAACGAAAAGTCGCAAACAACTTCCGGGATCCCAACACAACTTTGATCATTCATCGCAAATCTCAGACAGATTTTTTTTTCTTTTGGAAAAAGTGGATCAACCTCTAGGCGTACCCGAGGTTCAAATCCACCGGCCCGTAATACGGTACCTCTCGGTCGGTCTGGCCTAAGCCCTGTGCAGGAACCCCACTGGCCCGGAATCAAACCCGTGATTGTGGGTAAACCTTCACACCTTTTACCAGCTGAGCTGGTTTTCATAGTTTTACGGTTCAGTTTTGAATTTTTCTTTACGATTTTATAAAAGAAAAAAAAAGTTGTTTAAAAACGTAGTTCTGAGTTATATTTTAAAGAAATATAATATAATAGAAATTTAATAACTATATATATAAAAATTGGTCGGTTTTTCAAACTGTAAAGCGGCAAACTGTTAAAACCGAAGGGCAAAACAGACGGTAATATTTGAAAACGAACAAAATTACCTTTGAAAATGACTCGTCTATGGCTGGCCCACACGCTCTCTTCTGTCTCTTCTTCCTCTTCAAAAATATTTGTTCTTGTCAGATATATTCCGCCATATATCCTCTGCAAATCCACAAATAGCAACTACAAATAACTACCAAATCTATAATAATAATAATAATAATAAAACCATAAGAGTGAAATTTTGGTTACCAAAAGAAACTTTAAGGAAGAACTCCGGCCGGCAAGACTCCGGCGATTTGGGGAATATGGTTAGGTTCCATTGATGAAAAAGTATGGAATATTGTAGAGTGGCGGAATTGCAGGAGCAGTGGGTGTGGCATATATATAGAATGTATTATTACGTGCGTGAAAAACAGAGAAAGAAATAAAACCAAAAATGGTGTAGAGACAATAAAGAAGAAGCCTCTCTGGTATTTATAGAAGATGGCAGGTCCACTTTATATTTTGGGTTTACATTGATAGAATTCGTTTATTTTTTAAATTAGTTTAGAAAAATATGTTTCAAAATGTCCTTTTTAACATTTTTGTGTGCCAGAAATAGTCCCTCAAATTATATATAGAGCGCTAGCTATCACAAAAGAGTAATTACAAAAATCTTCTTTTATGTTTTTATCTTATGGCAAAGTGTGTCTTGTTTTTAAAGTTGATAGGATTCATACTTTATATATGCAAACCCTAAATCATTATTCTTCTTTACATCTAATTCAGTTAAATTTTAATGTTAAATAATGATATATTGGTAATTTTACTAATTTATATAATATATCTCTAAGAAATAAGCAAAAAAGAATTTTAAAAATATAAAAAAGAATAAATTAGATCATCTCTCTTATAACTCTCATTCTTTTTTTTTCTCTCTTAAAACTCTCTCTAACTTCCTGTTCCAACCACCATCATAAACAACCCTCTATTTTTTTTCTGTTCTCCCCAACCACCGCCACCTGACTACCACCACCCCGTCGCCGCTACTTATCTTCTCCAACCTCAGATCTGTAACATCTCCGCCGCCGCCAGATTTGTAATGACATGGCCTCCCTTTAAACACCTCCGCCACCGCCTCCCTTTACGCCTCATTTAAACAGCTCCAGCTTCACCACCACCTCCCTTTAAACACCCCTCCACCAGACTTAACTATAAAAATAAACTGAGTTTGGGGTAAAGGACATAACGTGTTAGGGTTTGCATACATAAAGTATGAATCCTATCAACTTCAAAGATAAATGACACACTTTGCAATCCAATACAAACATAAAGAACGATTTTTGTAATTTATTCATCGGAGAATGATGGTTCACCTAGGAAATTGATTTTCTGCCCGGTAATATACAAAGTGAGGAATAATCATGCAATAAAAAGCACAACATATTCATACAATCACACAAACATAAATCTTTAACAAAAAAAATTAAAAACATTTAAAAATTAATTTTCTTTAAAAGAATTTTATCCTCAAATCGAAGACAATGAAATAATCGATTTTATATTATGGCATATTATTTTTAATATCAAAGCATGTAAAAGTTATGTGTTACAAATGGTGAAACTAGATAAAAAGTCTAAAGATGAGGTTCTAGACTACGTTTTTTTTCCTCTCTTGTTCGTATGCTAGCAAAGTCTAAAGACGTTGTCTAGGTTGTGTGGTTTGGACTTTGCTAGTGCGTTGTCTATTTGTTGGTTTTTGTCCGTTATATCAGATGTTTCGGTCGCTAAAGATAGGAAGAATTTGAAGATGGCAATGATGTATTCGACCATTTGGTCTTTGCTTAGAGTTATACATAGTGATAGATTTCTCTATTATTTATACATGCTTAACTTTTACAAACCTAATACTCTTTCACTTGAGTAGTGTACACTGAAGTGCATAATCAGTCTTTATGTATAATTTATATGATTTTCTCATAGGTGTCATAAAACTTATTTGGATTACATACATATTAATTTAGATTTAAAACGATGGCTTTAAGAAATTGATGTTCAAACTCACTCCAAGTTATAACATGCCCATTTAGATGTTATATGTTGAATATAAGCATAGAAGTGGTGTTTTGTTCATGTTAACGAGAAAATTGATTATGATGCTTCAGTTTGGCGAATAAGAGTGCAAGATAGCTAGTGTCACGGGTCAAGTTTTGAAGATCGCAATGTTGTGGGTTGTGCTTGAACGCTTGGGTTATTGGCTATCCTGGATTTTATCGGGGGATGGAGTCAGTGTCAATGAAGAGGTGTACATGCCTAGTCGTGTCTACGACAAACGCACCACTGGTCGAGAGTTGGCGCCGCTCTCCTGATGAGTCCAAGGCAAGACGAAACCAGTGACCCACCCAAAGAAGCAGGATGGTTTTGCTTGTCCCCGGGGATTTGAGGACGCTACACGGGGGTCGAAAACTAACCACGTGACAACTTGGTATCAGAGCAGAACGATTCTCGGATACGTTGGAACATGACTCTTAACCAATTGAGCTTAACATTTAGAGTATGGTTACGCAATGGTGGTTAGCAAAGACCAAATTTGGTTTGCTTTGGCAAAGTCTTTGTATTCCGCGAGTATGGGATCGTGTGAACCACTCAAGTATAGTGGCAGTGAAGGCCTCCGTGTTATGTTAAAAAAAAATCTACGGACCTAGCAGCGCCGTAAAAGTGAAGTTTTGTGAAAGTTACTACAATCCTTCAGGTTATCGTATGCCTGGAAAAATGGTGAATCATTGGCACCAACTTAAATCCGACGCGGCAGACGTCAACGCCAACATAACGAAAAACTGACGCACTATATTGAAAATGCACGACAGAAGATCATTGTTGTTGTGCTTTCAGGTGTCCTACCCTCTCAAAGTGAATCATGCTCAACATAAAGGATTCATGCATTGTCAAGTGTGTGAGCTGGTATGGAACGGCGAGCATGCACGAGGACATGCATGAAAATGGTGGTGGGAGAGTGTCACGGGCCAAATATTTGAAGATCGCAATATTGTGGGTTGTGCTTGAACGCTTGGGTTGCTGGCTAGTCCTGGACTTTATCGGAGAACGGAGTCAGTGTTAATGAAGAGGTGTACGTGCCTAATCGTGTATACGACGAACGCACCACTGGTCGAGAGCTGACGCCGCTCTCCTGATGAGTCCAAGACTGGACGAAACTAGTGACCCACACAAAAAAAACTAGATGATTTGACTTGTCTCTGAGGATTTGGGGACACCACACGGGGGATCAAAACTAACCCCATGACACTATGTATATATAAAAATATAAATAGAGAAGAAAACGTAAACTCTGTTGTGAAACAATCTAACCTATTAGCAATATGAAGGGAAGAATAAGAAAATGAGATTGTAAATCTTATTGATTGATCTCTTTTTCACCATACACAAATGCCATTATACATATAGGCACATACATTAATATTGAAGGAACTAAAGAGATAGGAGTTAGATAAGTTATGTATGTGGAGAGTCACAATATAAATGATACATTCATAACACTCCTCCTTGACTATCCACATACCTTTAATACGCTTGGTGATGCTGCCTCGTTAAAAACCTTGCTAGGAAAACCCAGTGGGACAAAACCTCAGCTAAGGGAAAAAGAGTGCAGCGCGTATTTTCTCCTCCTGATACTTTTGGATCAGGTATGTTGCCTCATTAAAAACCTTACTAAGAAAACCCAATGGGACAAAACTTAGTTAAGGGAAAAAGAGTGCAACTTGAATAAGTCTCCCCCTCATTTTAACATGTATCCTTTAAGTGACGTGTGTCCATCTTCCTTGAAAGTCGAACAAAGCTTTTGTAGCCAATGATTTGTCGCTTGATCCCTTAATGTGCACGACTGTGTTTTGTTACATTCCTGCATCTACAAGACTAACAAAACTTCTTTTGATGGGTCAGTAAAATATAATCAAATATCGTTTATACCTGAAATATTTCCTTGAACTCATTCCAATGTCACTTTACTTGACAAAGTTTATAGCATGACAATAAGCTCAAGTAAAAGATATTATAACCATACATAGCTAGCAAAACATATTAATGCACTTATGCATTTAATGATGGTACTTCTAGAATGAGAATCTCTACTTTGGTAGGAGATGATAATAGTCATTTCTTATAACAAATGACTTAACAACCTTTAACATACTTTAAGGTTTAACTATGTCCATACTAAAATATCTAAACATCATCTTCTAGATGTACTTGAGGGATTAGTAAAATATAATTACATATATACTCGAACTGCAGTTCAAGTAATAATTAGACCGTGCCAAGGTCATTCAAAAATTCTCCCTCTAAAAGCTCGACAATTTCTCTCAATGATGCCTATACATCATTACTGTAAATTGCGATTATAGTGAACTTTTAAAAGTAGAATGTTCATAGAACATGGCTAATTTAATCAAACTTATATCCCTCTTTATGCGAATATCTCGAGTTGTACAACACTCGTTTCGACTATTTAGTCCATGCGTATTTTGTCAACTTCATACAATACATTCTTGAGGTTTTGACATCATTAAAGCTTCTAGCATTATCAATCCATGAGGGAATTCTTTCCATTTTATCCAAATATGCATGTGCTTTCACTCTTTAGAAGTTTTCCTACATAAATTTTCGCATTTAACACATTGATATCTATATCATATGCAAAAATGCCATAAACACTAGCTTTTATCTCCAAAATCCATATTGTACCATGTTTGTACACTGTGTACATTGAGTTTCCATAATAACCAGGTACACATTTTCTAGGTATGTTTATTGGAGTATTGGTGCACTATTGTTACATCCATAAGGTGTTTCAATTAACCTCTTAAGCACTCAAATGCTTTAGGATACTCATGGGGAGTTCCAATTATATTTAATTCAATAACATATATAACATGTATATGTATTCAGATCTGAATTTATATAATACTCATAATATTCTCGAGAACTTATTTTATATGACTTAGTATCAAGTGATACATAACTTTCATAAGACGCGTGTCAATTCTCTTTTATATATTACCAGACTAATAAGATATTGGAAAGTCAATGCATCCACCACTGAAGAATATGTTTTCTCAGAATCAATCATAGGTATTTGTGAAAATTCTTGTGTCACCAATTTTGACTTATATCACTTAATTTTATTTTCACATGATTCGCGTAAAAGACACTTTTGTATCCAGCATATTTTACAACTTTAGTTGTATGGACTGTTGGTCCAGAAACTTTCCAGTTCATTAGAGAACTAAACTCTGCCTTATTTGTGTCTTTCTATTTTGGCCAATCATTTCTTAATATTCATTCATAGGCAGATCTTAAATCTTGATCCTTATCATTTAATCATTTTAAGCGCTACATTATATACAAAAGTATAACGACGTCGATTTTTATTTCGATTCCATACATATGTTAGACTTGAACCATCATATGATACAACTTATCGAGATCTCTTTATTTTCAGGTACCTGAGGTTCTTCTTGAACCATCATGTCTATTGTCTCGTCTTTAGATCTTATTACTATAACCTCGACTTGACCATCTTAATTACTTGCTCCAATTTTCGAGGAATTTTATTATTGGAATCGACTAGTCTACCACGCTTCAGGCGTGCAATAGACTCATTACAAAATATGTGGTTGTCCTCTTGGACACAAATATAACTGGAGCATAAGCAGTTGATTATGTGACTTACTTAGTCACTCTATTTAGGTCAGTGAACTTGTCTGGTAAATTTGTTCTTTAATATTGGTAAATAAATTATACTTTAAACTTCTAGTTTATAGTATGAGGATCAAGATGACATGATAATTCATTTCACTTTTCACTTTCCAACTGCTTGTTATCTCCCCCTAATGTTGGGAACATTCATTCACTAAAGTGAAAACCAATGAGCCATAAACGAATTTATCACTAATGGCTTTAAGTATTTAATCATAGACGATTATTTATACCCAACATATTCTCAAACTTTTAGAAGTCCCATCTTTGTGCGGTGTGGTGGATGAGTTTCAATATATGTCGCACAACCAAAATCGTTGATGAGACATATTTGGTTCCTGATCAAAAACCAACTGTATGGGGAGAACTATAACTTATTGGCTTGATGTGAATTGATGGTACTATATATAAAATTACATGTACCTAAATGAACTTTTGCTCATCTCATGATTACTAGCTTTGTAACCAATAGTAGACGTTTATTGATCCCAATAACACTTATTCCAATGATCGTTAATAACTTGGGAATCAAATTCACAATTATCAAAAAAATATACTAATCCGGATTAATATGCTTGCTATCACATTAGCTAAGCCACAATCACACAAACTTCAGGTTGTGGATTTGATAACCATTTAGACGATGCATCGATTTAAAAAAACTAAATGGTATCATTTTGGGATATGCATATCCTTTAATCGCTTCCATAATATTTAGGTATACACACCCCCGTTTATTTTGCAAATATATAATTTCCCTTGAGAGCAAACATTACATGCTAATTATTATCTTGAAGAATCTTCTAGTTCTTCATTATGTTTCACATCATCATTGACTCGGTGTGGTCTAACCGGTCATGCCAACTAATTAAATAATTATGATCCATAAACTCCTGGTTTATGATCGTATGTGTATTACATTCTCGTATGTAATACAAATCGTATGATACGAGAGAATATACTATAACTTCAAAGTTAAAACCATCTCATTATGCAATCACTCCTTAGTTTGCCACTTTTGGTGGTCCATCTCATTATTAAAATGACCATCATTACAATTCTTAAGTCATTCTCATCATTACAAGTTTCTCAATTAGGTCCATCATTACTTATACAATGATTAATATATAATCACATTCACTTTTGAGAATGGAGTAGAACCAAAACAAGCTTCATAGTTTTTCATTATTTACTCGGTCACATGAGTATAAAATCATTTCATTTTTTCATGACTCTTATAATGATATTGCTACTTTAGGAGCATATGTCTCAAGTGTGACAAATGAAAAGAGTTTAATCGCTTTTTCCTTGTAAATAATGTTCTCTTTGCTTACCATCAATTGAGAACTAGATGAGTCGTATAAAATTTATCAATCTTATATCTTACGACCTTTATAACGATCATTGTATAGTCACCTCGTTATTAACATGGTTGATCTCATTACATGAGCATCATAGGAATTTTCTCAATTACCATGATTACAATCTTTACACCAATTATTATACCATCACATTCTATTCAAGGAATAAATTATATCCATACAACATTCATGGTGGCATCATTACAATTTTCTGAGTTATGTATATGATCATAACCTTGAATTGATCATTATATCATCACATTCACATCAAGGAATGGATTAGTACCACAGAACTTTCATGCTTGTTGTTTCAAACTTTATATATATTCTTAACAATCAATGATATTTGACGATGGAAATTGTTTTGCTCAATGGATTATGATATATATTTTTCTCATCACATGATATAAATTGAGATGTAGTTATATAACCGAGACATTTACACTTATCGGTTTAAAATCTTACAAGCTTCGATAAGTTCATAATAAGCTTTGACGAGCTGGACACTCCAGGTGTCTTTTTATATAAAACTTGACCACAATTCAATCGTGTTTATAACTTGTGATCATATACCACAACTATGGCCACTTTGATGTTCCCTTCCAAATATATAACATCAATTGAGAAGTAATTATATATCCGAGTAATATAAGATTCATCAATCTAACATGAGTATGACACTTTGGGTGTCATATCTAAACATATTCATATACTCTTTCATGAAAGTCATAACAAATCACAACTTTAGTTTAATTGTTCTACTTTATAGTAGCTATATAAATAAATAACAACATATAGAATACAAATTATACATCAAATCAAATTATATGATTTTTATAACATATCCTCGTATAAAACCAATTATGATAAAACTTTATAAAATAAGATATGTTGTTGTTAGTTACAAGGAAATATTAAGTAATATTTATATAGATATTCAATAGCGTCCATAAAGCATATAGAATTGCAATAGACACCTATTTACAACAAAGTTAAAGTATGTAACTTTTAACATTATAGATATCATGTAAAACAAGTTATATTTACTGTAATGTTATTAAACAAAATTGAACTCTGTAATGTTATTAAACAAAATTGAAATAGTGATAATTTTTCAATAAAACCCATTAAAGACCATTCTTTATATTCTCAACATTAAATACGTTAACCTTTAAAATATTAATATTCCATGATATAAGACAAAAGATATCATGAAATCAATTTAGAATCATAGCTAAACTTTTTATATAGTCATGTTGATGTAAATTAAATCTCATATCAATAGTCGACAAAAATTGTGACTTTTCATCACACAAGGAATCCCTGATTTTTTTTTATTACTTGTTAAAGAATTTAGAATCCTAAGGACATATAATCATCAAATAAATGCAAAAGTGGATATATTGACTTGTGAATCATTCATTCTTCTCAAGTTAATAATTTGACACCATCAAAACATGAAGAGACAACAAACTGAGAATCTCTAAATATCATGCCTGCATTTTGGAATATTCAAGCATACAAGAAAAACTAATAATTAATCCACCATAATGTACAAACAAATTAGTTTATGATATTGTTTGCATCACAAATAACCTATTTAATATTATATGAATATTATAATAAATTTTGCTTCACACTATAGAAATATCATATTTGAATTCACTTCTTTATCCTATAGATTTGTTCAATTATTGTTCTATTTCAATTATCAATCCTAGCCGTTGGTTGCCAGACATCACCCCAAAACAGATATATACGAATTGTGAATCAATACACGAGACGTGGAGTGGTAACATAAATTTCTTTCTCTATTTTATTAAGATAAATCCAATTAATAACACTTTCAAATTTAGTCAAGTTGAATCATAAATAATGTATTTCAAGTAACAAAATAATTTAGCTATCATGACATAATAATAACAAAAACCACGTATTGCATCATAATCTATTTTGATATGCATCAAAATGAATAATTCATTAAACAAAACCAAATTTGTAGACAAAGCTAAGAATATACTTCAGTTTTAAATTTTAATATTATAACATTGAATTCAATTTTAACACTTCAAACAACCATTATTGAAATAACTGAAAAACTATTTTATCAAAAACTAATAAAATAAATTAGTGGCATAAAATAATAATTCATAGCCAGTAAACAAGACATAGATTCAATCATCATGCAAGTTAGATACTTTAACAATATAATAAAATTATTAATTTTTTTTTTCAAAATTACCTGTTAAACAATTCTCAATAATTTACCTTGTTTAAGGATTAAGGTGGCCATGGATTCCGGTAGATTCCAAAGACTCAAAAACCTCATGGAAAACATGCCTCGGTCCTCCGCCTCTTATCCCGATTAGTTCAAACGCATCGGTCTATCGCCCTTTGAGCTGTTCGTGCTGATAACGTGTTGTGAAACAATCTAACCTATTAGCAATATGAAGGGAAGAATAAGAAAATGAGATTGTAAATCTTATTGATTGATCTCTTTTTCACCATACACAAATGCCATTATACATATAGGCACATACATTAATATTGAAGGAACTAAAGAGATAGGAGTTAGATAAGTTATGTATGTGGAGAGTCACAATATAAATGATACATTCATAACAAACTCCACAAAATATGATATGCATTTTATGATATCATCAATTTTCCTGATTTAATGTTTTCAAAGAGTGTATGATGAAAAAAAATTCAAGGAAATAAGTTACGTTTAATCAACTCTAAAAATTTATGCTAAATGTACGCCTTTTAACCTATTTTAAGTGGTTAAATAATTGGTAGTCCTCCCTTTTCACACTAGTAGACAAAAAAAGATCATCTTGATTTGATGTCGTCGCAACCGTTGTTACCCAACCGTTATCACTGCAACGACACCAATGCCAATGGTATTGCCGCCAAGCCATCGTTGTTGTCGCCTCTGCCACCACTTTACTCACTGGCGCTAGCCGCCATAATAGATATAGGGGGCTTTTTCCCTCAAATGATTCACTTTAACCTAAATCCATTTTGATAAGAACCTGTTTTGATCACAAGAGTTAGCTAGTTTTTGTAAAAATGTGTTTTAACCCAAATCAATCTAACCCACATGTTTTCCCAACTTAGATATTAAAACGATTTTGATATCACAAATGGTGAAAGAAAGCTAGTTAAGAATATGATAAAACTTTGATATAATGCTTGGCTCTAATGGTGAAAGAAAGCTAGTTAAGAATTTGATACAACTTTGATATAATACTTGGCTCTAATGGATATGAAAATATAAGAATTTGATACAACTTTATAATCATAACATACATGAATTAGCACACGTATCAACCAACAAGGACAGCTTTTGGAGAAACAAAATAAAAGCTAGCTTGTTCCGGTCATCTTGTAAGTAATTTTACTAAGACCATGTATTGTATAAGACACAAATAATGCCTTCATCCTTGGGCGTTTAACAGTCCAGTCAGCAATGAGGCATTATGAAGCGTTTTTTTCTAAAACGAGTTTAGTAGGGATGTGGGGATCATGGAGCATTATGTTAAAAGGGATGTAGTATAACTAAATAAAAAAACCATAAAAAAATGTTATTGGACAAGTCCCAGCGTAGAAACTAGTGATTGGCCAAAACCGTTGAAGCAAGGCGTAGAAAAAAGAACATCAAAAGCAATTAGCAATTTTTTGAAAAACAAAAACACCCAAGGGGCTGTCTAGAGTCGTTTTGGGGCGTTTTATAGGGAAAAAACGCTAAAAAACCCTTACTACGGATGGTTTAAGCCCTAATTATAAACCAAAAGAAATTAGCATATTATGTTTGGGTCAAGGGTGGTCCCATAGTAGATGGTGTATGAATAAACTGTGGGACAAAGTGACAGTCCATGAAATGCTGGATCGGACATAAATCATAAATGGTCTTTATTTTTGAAGACATGTTGGACCAGGATGTCTTCAAGGTCCATAACATACGACACGTGTTGCTGTCTCATTGGATGAACTTTGAGTTGGTCATGTTTTTTTAGAATCAACAGGTAGCATCATTTTATGGCTTATGAACACTTGGTTATTAAGGTGGGAAATATGATTACACATCAACATTCAATTTTTATAATTATAACTAGCAGAATTTCTTTACATCATAAGAATATGTAGAGTAAACTATCAAAATGTTGCCTGAGATTTTGGTTACTTTTCTCATTTAGTTCAAAACTTAAATCTTTTGAATCTGGGTTTCTGTGGTTTCAATTTTGTTGCCTTTTTCATCCAAAAGAAAAATTTGTTCAGATTTTTCAGTTAACATTTAGTTTTTTTGTCTTTTTCCTCACTTTTAATAAAGGGCAAAATGGTCAGATTTTTTTAATCTGTTATAATAAAACGTTAAAAGACCATTTTGCCCTTCATCAAAAGGGGTAAAGACAAAAAAAAGTGGATGTTAACAAAAGAATCTGACCAGATTTTGATTTTAGATGAAAATGACAACAAAATTGAAACCATAGGGATCCAGATTTAAAAGGTTTGAGTTTTAGACTAAAGTGCCAAAAGTGGCCAAAACTTAGGGACCATTTTGGCAGTTTACTCGAATCTGTATATACATAAGATATAAAATAATGTTTATAACGTTATTAAACCTAATCAAATAAAATCTAAATATAAAGTTATAAGTAACAAAGTTAAGTTACGGTAAGATACCATTTTGGTACCAATGGTGAAAAAAAATACCGAAACCGACTCATACTGGAACTATAAACCATAAAAATGAATAGCAATATCGGAGTTGTTTGTTTGGTAGTGGTTCAGTTCAGTAAAAAGGTTATGTCTATTACAAAATAAACAAGTTTATTGAGGCAAAGAAGGTAATAGTGGTGGCCGTAACACAGAGATTGACTATCTTTTAATGAGATGAGGGGACTGTTGATGGTGAAAGGACTGCCAAGGGTACGTAATGTAACACCCCGTGTTTTCGAATGTCAAAGTCAAAGTCCAAGTCAACTTTGACTTTCTTTGACTGTAAATAGTCTATTTTCAGTTTTATTTGTATTATGTGGAGTAAGTGTTGTAATCAGGAAGAATCGAAGTAATCGAATGTTTACCAACGCGAACCGATTTACGACTGTGAATAGTAGGAAGTAACAATGCGATAAAGTTAACTAATCTATAATCAAACTGATCTAACTATCATCGAACTCGAATCTCAAATTGAACGAACTTTGTTTGTTGTTATACGTGTGTGTGTGCCTTATGTGTTATCTGTGCGTGTTTACCTTATGTTTTGTGCTTTGTGCGGTGATCAATCGAAACTCGAATCGAAACTCGAAACTCAAATCGAATACAATCGAACTCGAACTACGACGAATGGTAACGTTGGGATAAGGTGAATTATAGGTGATTGTATGTTAGATATAGTAGTTGGGACTGAAAGTAATTTGAATAGGGAACTCTATCGTACTCGATCGAAACCGAAATATCGAAAATCGTCACCCGAAACCTCGAACCAGGCTGTTGATCGATCAGGCTATCCGCCGATCGAACAGCCCAGCCGATCGAACAGGCTGTTCGATCGAGCAGGCTGTCCGATCGGGGAAGCATGGCCGATCGGCCAGCCCTTTCCTCTTTTGGAGCCTATAAATAGGGCTGTCATTGTCACTATTTACCACTTTTGGAAAGTTCTGACCGACCAGCTCGTGCTCCTCCTCTTTCCTCAGATTTCTTCCGATTTCGGTAAGTTTCCAGCCTAAATCTTGTACTTTCTTAATCAAAACATGCTCCTACACCTTTCTATCTATCAATTTTTTGATTTCTAACCGTGAAATCATCAAGATCTAGGCATTCTAGGATGATGTCATCATGGTGTTCTTCAAGAACATCATGTTTTGGCCTCAATCCACCATGAATAGCTCGGATCTAACCGATTTCCACATAAAACAAGTCAAGATCTATCAGATATCTAAACATTTACATGATGTAAAGGATTGAAAGGAGGATTTCCAACTTTCTTTCAACTCTTTTACACTCAATGCCTTCAAACCGGTAGAAACGGAGCTTGAGCCAACTCACTAATCACTCCGATGGTTGTGTGATTCAAGATTCGGGTTCTATCTACGAGGTTCACTGACTTCGGGTTAAACGTTAAACTAACGTTCCGAACCGTTCACCGGCCGGACTTGGGTGATTCCTGTCCGAGCAGGAGAAACAAGTAAGAACGAAAGTGTCATAGTTCAACTCGTTGTCAAACTACCTCAATATAACGTCAAATAATCAGAACAGCCAAGTGTTAGACGAACAGGCCGACCAGGTCAGGATGCTGACCGAACGGTTAGGCTGTTCGAACGAACAGCCCAACCGATCGGACATGTCAGCCGATCGACCAGGCCAGCCGATCGGCTAGCATGAGGCCCCACACTTTGACAAACCCATGAGGTATGGTATTGAACGAAGTAATGTCCGATCGAACGACTGATTGGTAAACATTACTCTTCAGATCATGAGATACTATGCTTCAACACTTAATCGATTTTCAACTCGTTCTACGCATTGGAGTGCCACCCGATCGAACATGCTATCAGAACGAACAGGCTGTTCGATCGAATGTGCTACTCGATCGAGTGACATCCTGCTGAGGACTACTACTGAAGTTCCTAACCGATCGGTTAAGCCGACCGATCGAACAGACCGTTCGATCGATCGACCTAAAAGGTAAGAACACTTCAGTGTTCTCAAAGGCTACAACAAAAACTTCAAAAGTTCAAACCATCATACACAAACACATCCTACTCAAAGGAAGAAACAACCCACTCGAACAGTCTAACCGATCGAGCCTACCGGCCGCTCAAGCAGGCTGTTCGAACGGATTGTCCAGCCGAACGAACAACCCACTCGATCGAACCTGCCGTTCGATCGACCAGGCTGTTCGACCCACTTACACCTGTTCCATTCTGCATGTATTCATCGTTATGCTATCGAACTGTTCAGGCTAACCCTACTCTCAAGCGCTCCCTTCAATCCATCAATCAACCGCTGTGAGTATACTCGATCCTTTTTTGCTTTTAAGCACTTTTGGGTGTTACATACGTTACTTATCAAAATCACTATCGAATACACTACTCAAATTATATTGAACGCTAACCGATTCGCATGTATTACGTGACTAAATGAATGCTTGTTGATTGTGTTTACACGTGGAATGCTGTCTACCTGCCTTAACGACGTAGTACTATAGTTTGGACTCAGCACCCGTTCACACGGGGGTTGTTAAGGACAATTACTTGCATGGATTACGGTGGTAATCATGTATTGCGAACCGTCTCGGACAGTCAACCCGCAGTCATTGGTATCGATAGATCCATGTCGATAATTAACATGCTTCGTTTTCCTCTGTGTACGTGCTGGTTATGCGTAAACTATTCGAACTCTATATGCTATTATCAAACTTGTATGCTCACCTTTACATTTATGTATTGACTGTATTTTAACGTATGTGGCAGGTGTTTAAGATGTTTGCTTGCTAGGAAAGCGAGGCTAGAATAAAGCTCTAGAGGCCCCCAACAAATAGTTGTCTGTCAGGAAAAAGCAACTAGAGTATAGTTGTCTGTAGATCTTGTCAGGCTGGGTCTTTAGGAGCATTTGAACAATATTTAGTTTTGTTATGTTTAAATCTGAGTTGTCAGAACAGAATTTCTTGTTTGGATATTATCTGTAATAATGTATTTGTTTATTCGGGATACGGTATGGGACGTATCTTTACTGGATTATATAAATAGTTGTTATGGAAACTTCTGAACAATCTGTTTCGCTCAGTGCCACGCCCCGATGATTCTGCCATCGGTAGGGGTGTGACAGATTGGTATCAGAGCCATAACTATAGGGAATTAGGCAGGACACGGCCTAGTCCGGGTCGTTGTCTTAGAGACCTAGACTATAGTTAGGAACCAACAGACCAAGCTTAGGTGCTAAACTCTAATATTCTTCGCTATCACTACACTCGAATTTCCAAGTAAAGTCAAGCGGTTTAACCGAGATTAGGTGTGAAAGCCACAAACTCTCGACTAAATTGTTTGATCGATGCTGATTTTTATCAATGTATCAGTGATTTCCTTATTATTTCCGATAACGAACGAGGAGAATTATACCAAATCAGGAGTGAAATCCATATTTTGATGAATAAACTCCTCAAGTTTTACTAAAACAAGGAAGAAATTGCTAAGCCAGGGGTGAAACCCGAACCTTGGCAACTTATTCCAACTTTTACTTATCTCACCAAAGCCTCGACGGACTCCAACGACCTGAACTCACGAGTATGACCTAAGGAATGCGTGTTGAATGCCCAAGAATCGAGGCAGAAGCACGAGCCTGAAAGTCGAAATGTGACGAAAAGTCTAATGTGAATAGTCGAATCGCTTTGGGTAGTCGATGTCTAGTAGCAGCAGACAATCCAGTTCCCGATTTTTGTGTTTTGAGTCGGCAGTTGTGACTCTAATGCTTCGTTGATTTTTATGAGTTTTATGTGTATTTACCTGTTTATGTGTTTAATTCTGATGTTCACTCGATTTTTGCTATCACTTCGACCGACACACACGACTCGTATTGCTATTCTACCTCAAAACGTTAGCAAGTCGTTGCAATTCTAGACGGTACCATAATGCGATATACGATATACGCTATACTATACTCGACATGCTATACAATTTTACGATACTACTCGATGTGCTATATACGAACGACAAGCGAGCTTTGAATAATAGGTTTCTGTATTCTGATTGCATCCGCGATTAAGTGCCTATGTGCTTATGTGCTTCTGTGTTTATATGTCTCTGTGCTCTATGTGCCTATGTGCTTCTGTGATTACGTGAATCTGTGATTATGTGCCTACATGTTTATGTGATGCGTGATTCGACGTGTTTCTAAGCTTTAGTAAGTAGTAGACGTGTGAGGTGAGATTCGATTTGTTGTGTCTGAGACATACGACGATGTCTGTTGCAGACCATATCGTCATCTGGACACCGAACCCCACTCACCCGCCAAGAAAAGAGAGACAAACGTCTCGCTGCTATCATCGCCAAGCAAGTGGCAAAAGCTGTAAGCGAGGTGTATGAAAACGTCAGCAAATCGTCTGAGGAGTCGCGAACTAAAGTCCCTAAGGACGCTAACAAGACTGTTTTCAGCTTCAAACAGTTTAAAGCATGCGGACCCAAGGAATTCACCGGAGAAGATGGCCCTACCGCCATGTTTCAATGGTTTGATTCAGTTGAAGTCACTCTGCGCCAAAGCGGTTGTCCTGAGAATCTCCGCACCCTCAATGCTACAGGCGTCTTCCAGTCCCGAGCCCTAGACTGGTGGACGGCCGAACGAAACAAGCGTGGAAATGATGCAGCTTTTGAGCTGACTTGGGAGGAGTTAAAGGCAATTATGATGGACGAATTTTGCCCTCCCCATGAACGCCAAAAGCTAGAGGACGAGTTTTGGAACATCAAGCAGAAGGATGGAGACAATGCTGCTTTAACTGCAGGCTTTAAACAGCTCAGCATCATCTGTCCCGATTAGGTCAAGACGTCAGACATGGCCATCAAGAAGTATATTCGAGCCCTACCCGATTGTGTTGCCGATTTCGTTCATGCCGCCAAGCCATCATCGATTGAAGAGACTTACCTGCTTGCCGCTGAGATCAATGACAAGCGAGTGAAATCTGGTTTCTGGGATAAGCCATCCAAGTCTCTGCATCAAGCTACAACTGCACCGACCACCGACTCCACTGCTCAACCCTCCAAGTCGTCAAGAAGAAAGAAGAAGCACAACAACAACAGCTCCAGCAACAAGAACTGTGCTGTGACAACAACTGCTGCCCCTCTGCAGGCCGTACCGGCTCAGCAGCAGACTCACCACCGATAAGCTCCAGTGATCAATGCGCCGCCAGCTAAGCGCGCTTACACAGGTCCCCACCCGCTCTGCCCGACATGCTCATACCATCATCCGGTGGGAATCGCCTGTCATTTCTGCGCCCACTGCAATCTTTACGGGCATTTCACTGCGAACTGCCGCTATGGTCCCCGTCAAGCCCCAGTTCAAGTCGCCGCTCATCAAGCTTTACTTCTAGCCCCTCAAGGCCAACCTGCAGCTCAAGCACCCGCGGTCAATGCTCGAGTCTGCTTTGCATGTGGTGACCCTAACCACTTTGCAAACATGTGCCCGAACCGGGTTGTGAAGCAAGAACCCCAGCAGCAGCAGCAACAGCAAGCAGCCCGTGCCAGAACCTTTAACATCAATGCCCGTCAAGCCCAGGCTGACAACAACGTGGTTAATGGTACGTTCCTTGTGAATGGTATTTATGCATCATGTTTGTTTGATACTGGAGCCGATAACTGCTTTGTGTCGTTTGAATTCGAGAAGCTCCTTAGTCGTAAGCGTTCTTATCTCCCCTCGTCATTCAAAGTCGAAGTCGCTACTGGAAGAACTGTCGTCGTTAATTCTATTCTCCGTGATTGTACTCTTGAGCTCAACAATCATATCTTTCCAATCGACCTTATTCCGATGCAACTCGGAAGTTTTGACGTCATAGTAGGCATGGACTTTCTTCGTGAAAACCATGCCGAAGTTGTATGCTTCGAAAAGATGATTCGATTCTCGCTCGCGAATGGTGATTTATTGTGTGTGTACGGTGAAACAGCTTCGAAAGGTCTTAAACTTATGTCATGCGTCCAAGCTAGCAAGTATCTCCGCAAGGAATACAACGCTTTCTTGGCCAACATTGTAGTAGCGAAAAGGAAAAGAAAAAGAAGGTTGAAGTCAAAGACGTTCCAGTGGTTCGTGAATTTCCTCAAGTGTTCCCTGATGATCTTCCTGGACTACCTTCAAGTCGTGATATCGACTTTCGTATCGACCTTATTCCTGGAGCTAACCCTGTTGCCAAAGCCCCTTATCGACTCGCGCCATCCGAAATGAGGGAACCCTCAAACCAACTCCAAGAGTTACTTGAAAAAGGCTTTATTCGCCCGAGCACCTCTCCTTGGGGCGCGCCAGTCCTTTTCGTCAAAAAGAAGGATGGGTCGTTCAGGATGTGCATCGACTATCGGGAATTGAATAAGCTGACCATCAAGAACCGTTATCCTTTTCCTCGAATCGATGACTTATTTGATCAGCTGCAAGGTGCCAAGTGTTTCTCGAAGACCGGTCTACGTTCAGGCTATCATCAGTTGCGCATACAAGAAGAAGATGTACCTAAAACAGCCTTTCGCACTCGATACGACCACTATGAGTTCGTTGTTATGCCTTTTGGTCTAACCAACGCACCTGCGGTTTTTATGGATCTGATGAATCGCGTGTGTAAGCCTTATCTTGACCGTTTCGTCATTGTGTTCATCGACGATGTCCTGATTTATTCCAAATCGAAAGCCGAACACGTGCAACATCTACGTTTGGTCCTCGAGTTACTCCAGGGGAACCAACTCTATGCCAAATTTTCCAAGTGCGAATTCTGGTTGGAGGAGGTTCAGTTTCTGGGTCACATCGTGAATAGTCAGGGTATTCATGTCGATCCCGCGAACATTGAAGCAGTTAAAAGCTGGATTACGCCAAGGAACCCGTCTGAAGTCAGATCATTTCTTGGATTAGCAGGATATTACCGACGATTTATCGAAGGATTCTCCAAGATCGCTATGCCGCTTACCGTTCTAACCCATAAAGACAGGTCTTTTGTTTGGGGAATTGAACAAGAGTCTGCTTTTCAAACCCTTAAGCGCAAGCTCTGCAATGCTCTCGTTCTCACGTTGCCGGACGGAAACGACGATTTCATTGTCTACTGTGATGCTTCTAACCTTGGTCTTGGCTGTGTCCTCATGCAACGAGACAAGGTTATAGCTTACGCATCTCGTCAGCTCAAAATCCACGAGAAGAACTATACAACCCACGATCTCGAGCTAGGCGCAGTTGTTTTTGCATTGAAGATTTGGCGACACTAACTGTATGGTACCAAGTGTATGATCTTCACCGATCACAGGAGTTTACAACACATCTTTAATCAGAAAGAACTTAACACGCG
This sequence comes from Helianthus annuus, assembly GCF_002127325.2. Classification (NCBI taxonomy): domain Eukaryota; kingdom Viridiplantae; phylum Streptophyta; class Magnoliopsida; order Asterales; family Asteraceae; genus Helianthus; species Helianthus annuus. The sequence continues at coordinate 34,979,810 of NC_035439.2, read as the reverse complement.
TCAACGCCGATGGGTAGAACTTCTTAACGATTATGACTGTGAGATTCATTATCACCCAGGCAAGGCAAATGTTGTTGCCGACGCACTCAGCAGACGGAGTTATTTGCTTAGTATTCGCAATACCCAAGCCCAGCACAACCTCGAAGCTCTCATCCGCGAAGCCCAACATGCTTGCTTTAACGAACGCACTTTGAAGAAGGAGAGGATCTACCACGATGGAGCTCAGCTTGTAAGCAAAGCAGATGTGATTTTCTATTATCTGGACCGAATTTGGATCCCTAAGCGGACCGATTTGCGAAAGATTATAATGAACGAAGCCCACAAATCCCGATACTCTATTCATCCCGGTGCCGATAAAATGTACCAGGACCTTCGTTACAAGTACTGGTGGCCGGGAATGAAACGGGATATCGCTCTCTATGTTGGAGGTTGCCTGACTTGTGCGAGAGTCAAGGCTGAACATCAACGACCTTCCGGCTTACTCGAACAACCTCCAATCCCCATATGGAAGTGGGAGAGTATAGCTATGGATTTCATAACCAAACTTCCACCCACGCCTTCAGGTCACGACAGCATTTGGGTTATAGTAGATCATCTGACCAAATCAGCCCACTTTCTGCCAATACGGGAAGACTACAAGGTAGAACGACTAGCCCGAATCTACACCGACGAGATCATTCGTAATCATGGTACGCATCGTGATATCATTTCAGACCGTGACGCTCGGTTTACTTCGCGACTGTGGGAAACGTTTCAAGCGGCCCTTGGTACGTCGCTTAATCTGAGTACTGCATTCCATCCCCAAACTGACGGACAGACTGAAAGAACGATCCGTACTCTTGAAGACATGCTCCGCGCGTGTGTTATAGATTTTGGTGGTAGTTGGAACAAACATCTGCCGCTAGTCGAATTCTCGTACAACAACAGCTATCATGCCAGCATACAAATGGCACCATTCGAGGCCCTGTATGGAAGAAGATGTCGTTCGCCTATTGTGTGGCACGAGATCGGTCATTCGCAATTAACCGGTCCCGAGTTACTACAAGAAACGACTGACAAAATCCTCCAGATCCGCGACAACTTGGAAAAGGCCAGGGATAGACAGAAAAGTAAAGCCGATAGAAGACACAAGCCCCTTGAATTTGACGTTGGCGACTACGTACTCCTAAAGGTATCACCTTGGAAGGGTGTAGTCAGATTCGGCAAGAAAGGGAAACTAGCGCCTCGATACGTTGGACCTTTTAAGATTCTGGAGAGGATCGGAAAAGTTGCCTACAAACTCGAACTACCGGAGGAACTTAGTAATGTCCACCCGACTTTCCATGTGTCAAACCTCCGAAAATGCCTAGCTGACCATGATTTGATTGTACCTCTCGACGATCTTCAGATCAACGAAACGCTACGCTTCATGGAAAAGCCTGTCGAAATCATGGATCGCCAAACCAAGCAACTCAGACGCTCACGCATCCCTATCGTAAAGGTCCGATGGGAAGGCAAACGAGGCGCAGAGTTCACTTGGGAACTCGAAAACGACAGGAAGGCCAAGTACCCGCAGTTGTTCAAATGAAGATCTGAAGCGTCAAATTGGTAATTCACGGTGCTGTGCAGCTTCGAGCCTAATTTCGGGACGAAATTCCCTAAACAAGGGGAGGCTGTAACACCCCGTGTTTTCGAATGTCAAAGTCAAAGTCAAAGTCCAAGTCAACTTTGACTTTCTTTGACTGTAAATAGTCTATTTTCAGTTTTATTTGTATTATGTGGAGTAAGTGTTGTAATCAGGAAGAATCGAAGTAATCGAATGTTTACCAACGCGAACTGATTTACGACTGTGAATAGTAGGAAGTAACAATGCGATAAAGTTAACTAATCTATAATCAAACCGATCTAACTATCATCGAACTCGAATCTCAAATTGAACGAACTTTGGTTGTTGTTATACGTGTGTGTGTGCCTTATGTGTTATCTGTGCGTGTTTACCTTATGTTTTGTGCTTTGTGCGGTGATCAATCGAAACTCGAAACTCAAATCGAATACAATCGAACTCGAACTACGACGAATGGTAACGTTGGGATAAGGTGAATTATAGGTGATTGTATGTTAGATATAGTAGTTGGGACTGAAAGTAATTTGAATAGGGAACTCTATCGTACTCGATCGAAACCGAAATATCTAAAATCGTCGCCCGAAACCTCGAACCAGGCTGTTGATCGATCAGAGTATCCGCCGATCGAACAGCCCGGCCGATCGAACAGGCTGTTCGATCGAGCAGGCTGTCCGATCGGGGAAGCATGGCCGATCGCCCAGCCCTTTCCTCTTTTGGAGCCTATAAATAGGGCTGTCATTGTCACTCTTTACCACTTTTGGAAAGTTTTGACTGACCAGCTCATGCTCCTCCTCTTTCCTCAGATTTCTTCCGATTTCGGTAAGTTTCCAGCCTAAATCTTGTACTTTCTTAATCAAAACATGCTCCTACACCTTTCTATCTATGAATTTTTGATTTCTAACTGTGAAATCATCAAGATCTAGGCATTCTAGGATGATGTCATCATGGTGTTCTTCAAGAACATCATGTTTTGGCCTCAATCCACCATGAATAGCTCGGATCTAACCGATTTCCACATAAAACAAGTCAAGATATATCAGAGATCTAAACATTTACATGATGTAAAGGATTGAAAGGAGGATTTCCAACTTTCTTTCAACTCTTTTACACTCAATGCCTTCAAACCGGTAGAAACGGAGCTTGAGCGAACTCACTAATCATTCCGATGGTTGTGTGATTCAAGATTCGGGTTCTATCTACGAGGTTCACTGACTTCGGGTTAAACGTTAAACTGACGTTCCGAACCGTTCACCGGCCGGACTTGGGTGATTCCTGTCCGAGCAGGAGAAACAAGTAAGAACGAAAGTGTCATAGTTCAACTCGTTGTCAAACTACCTCAATATAACGTCAAATAATCAGAACAACCAAGTGTTAGACGAACAGGCCGACCAGGTCAGGATGCTGACCGAACGGTTAGGCTGTTCGAACGAACAGCCCAACCGATCGGACATGTCAGCCGATCGACCAGGCCAGCCGATCGGCTAGCATGAGGCCCCACACTTTGACAAACCCATGAGGTATGGTATTGAACAAAGTAATGTCCGATCGAACGACTGATTGGTAAACATTACTCTTCAGATCATGAGATACTATGCTTCAACACTTAATCGATTTTCAACTCGTTCTACGCATTGGAGTGCCACCCGATCGAACATGCCATCAGAACGAACAGGCTGTTCGATCGAATGTGCTACTCGATCGAGTGACATCCTGCTGAGGACTACTACTGAAGTTCCTAACCGATCGGTTAAGCCGACCGATCGAACAAACCGTTCGATCGATCGACCTGAAAGGTAAGAACACTTCAGTGTTCTCAAAGGCTACAACAAAAACTTCAAAAGTTCAAACCATCATACACAAACACATCCTACTCAAAGGAAGAAACAACCCACTCGAACAGTCTAACCGATCGAGCCTACCGGCCGCTCAAGCAGGCTGTCCGAACGGATTGTCCAGCCGAACGAACAACCCACTCGATCGAACCTGCCGTTCGATCGACCAGGCTGTTCGACCCACTTACACCTGTTCCATTCTGCATGTATTCATCGTTATGCTATCGAACTGTTCAGGCTAACCCTACTCTCAAGCGCTCCCTTCAATCCATCAATCAACCGCTGTGAGTATACTCGATCCCTTTTTGCTTTTAAGCACTTTTGCGTGTTACATACGTTACTTATCAAAATCACTATCGAATACACTACTCAAATTATATTGAACGCTAACCGATTCGCATGTATTACGTGACTAAATGAATGCTTGTTGATTGTGTTTACACGTGGAATGCTGTCTACCTGCCTTAACGACGTAGTACTATAGTTTGGACTCAGCACCCGTTCACACGGGGGTTGTTAAGGACAATTACTTGCATGGATTACGGTGGTAATCATGTATTGCGAACCGTCTCGGACGGTCAACCCGCAGTCATTGGTATCGATAGATCCATGTCGATAATTAACATGCTTCGTTTTCCTCTGTATACGTGCTGGTTATGCGTAAACTATTCGAACTCTATATGCTATTATCAAACTTGTATGCTCACCTTTACATTTATGTATTGACTGTATTTTAACGTATATGGCAGGTGTTTAAGATGTTTGCTTGCTAGGAAAGCGAGGCTAGAATAAAGCTCTAGAGGCCCCCAACAAATAGTTGTCTGTCAGGAAAAAGCAATTAGAGCATAGTTATCTGTAGATCTTGTCAGGCTGGGTCTTTAGGAGCATTTGAACAATATTTAGTTTTGTTATGTTTAAATCTGAGTTGTCGGAACAGAATTTTGTAACACCCTTAATAATTTAACAAAATATATCGGAATGTTTCATGATACTTTATAAAATTGGAGTTTACAAAAGCATTTACCGTTTTAAACCATACATACTAGTGAAATTTTCCAAACATGTTTAAGATGGTACAAAATTCATTTAGAAGCCATCCCTACTAATCAACTAACAACTAGCTAAAGGATTCAAAGCACCATCAACCAAAAGTATTTGTGACATGTTTAAAGTTTAGACAAAATTATATTCATGCGGAAGCTTCAATTTGCGTGTTCGGTTCTTGACAAGGTGCTTGATCATCATCCGAGAGAGATTTATTTGTACCTAGAGTCAAACACTAAAAACCGTTAGTTTCGACTTAGTATACAATGTATAAACAAGTTTGACAACATGAGTGGCCCTAAAATACAAGTTTTTCCTGGGTTCCACCGTAAATTACGGTGTCACCGTAAATTACGGTGGACCTGGAATGATTATGGTTCTGCCGTAACTCAGGAGGTTCTTACCGTAACAGTTTGAGCTCCACCGTAAATTACGGTGGAACCGTAAATTACGGTGGGCTCTGCACATTTACCCTTTTACTATTTTTCAACTTTACAAGTTCGTAACTTTTTACTCGCTTATCCGATTTAACCAATTCTTCTTGCTATGAGTCCGTAATAAAACCTCGGACTTAAACATGTAAATTTTACATTGCGGAAACCGAGATACCCACAATTTGGTTCCCAAATTTCCTTATTCCCGTTATTCGACCCATTAGTATGAGTGCATAGCATCTCTTTTCATTCTTAAAACTTTTTCAACATATTTACCCAAATACCCGGGCTCACATACTTGGTGTTTTCACGCCAATTCCCTGGCTTTGCATTTCCTCTAAAACTATTGCTTGATTGTTCGGAATTCAAGCATTCCGTTTCAACAATCCTTTTTCCTTTAACATCATTGTTCGACCCATATCCCGGGTTCTTATACATAGATTCACTATCACCAAATCATTAGCATGGTGCAATTTATCATTTATCTAGATATGAGACTTTCAAGTCGCTACTTCCGTGACTATTATAAAACATCATTTTAACCCGTTTTGCCATTTAGTGAAAACCATCACTTCAATGACTAACCCAACTAAATACCGAATTCTTGTTTTGACCCGTTTGATAGTCGAGTGCACTTCGGCACTTAGCGACACATCAAACGCATCCTTTACACTACAACATCAATTACATTTCAAACAAAAGTAAATAAACTTAATTTGACGAGACTAAAGTCGCGTACCTTCAAAGCACACCTTTTCCGCGGGTATCACCTCCGGCGTGTCCACTTGACGTCCCGGATTCCTTGCCTAAAGAGTCCAATTCATAAAAGATTAGAACTCTTTTTCATAAGCTTTAACGCATTCATTCATTACATATGTAAATCTGCGTTTTTAGCAATTTTTAATATTTTAATCCTCATTTAGGCGTTTTATCAAACACCTTGCGGGTCAGATTTTTACACAATCTAAACCAAGTTCATAACTTGAATTTATCACTTAAATTAGCTTCAATTAGACATTATACACATATTTTAACATCAACAATTTCAGAGATTATCTCCAAATTTCAATTTTCACTAGAACAAGAGTCTTAATCCTAGTGTTTATCGAGTTCTACTAACTTACTAATCACCCACTATAGTGATTTTGATTTCTACAACTAACATGCAAGATTTTAACAAGAAATCGTCTAGGGTTTGTCCCTAGACTTCACATTACTTCCAATTTCATGTTTTACAACACATAATCAAGCTCAACCTTCGATTTCAATCTCATGGCAGAATTTGAATTGTATCAAAATAACCTAATTTGACATACCTTATGACCTTCTTGACGAGGAGATCACGATTCTATGTTTAGATTTCGATTTCAACAGAATTTTGGCCTTCAATTTAGAGTTTTTGTTGATGTTAGGGTTTGGAGGTGTGGGTGTCGCCCCTCTCTGTTGTTGATCGACCAGAACCTCAATTTTTGAGGTGTTTGGTTTGATTTCTTACTACTTAGTAATTAGAGTTTCATATTTAACAACTTTAGTCCCTCCACTCTTATCTAGTTTATATTTTTGGCCCTTTTTAACTCATTCAAATGTTACTACAAGATTTTTAACTAACTAGGTTATTTATCCTAGTTAGCTTATTCTTGTTTATTATGTATTTTATAATTCTAGTATATAGTTTTTAAATTTCGGGATGTTACAAGTCCACCCCCCTTAAAGAGGGTTTCGTCCCCGAAACCGAATTACGTACCGAATAGCGCAGGGTAGAGCCGTTGCATTTCTTCTTCGGACTCCCACGTAGTATCCGCACCCTTCCGGTGTTCCCATTTAACCTTCACTTGGTTGATCCTTTTGTTTCTCAAACTTTTCACTTTACGATCTAGGATTGCAATTGGCCTTACCGCGTAGTTAAGGCTGTTATCCACTTCAATATCGTTGTAGTGGACACGAGCAGTTTCGTCCGCTAAACATTTACGGAGATGTGACACATGAAATGTGCTGTGTACCCCGCTCAACTCCTCAGGTAGCTCAAGGCGGTATGCTACCTTTCCAACCCGTTCCACAATTTCGAATGGCCCGATAAATCTTGGGCTCAACTTTCCTCTTTTTCTAAATCGAATTATCCCTTTCCACGGTGATACTTTCAACATTACCTTATCACCCACTTGAAATTCTATTGGCCTCGTTCGTTTATCCGCATACGATTTTTCTCGATCTTGAGCTGCTTTTAAGTGTGTGCGGATCAAGTCGATCTTACAATTTGTAGCTCGGATTATATCAGTCTGAGCTAACCCCCGTGGACCAACTTCTCCCCAACAAACCGGGGTTCGGCACTTTCTACCATATAACATCTCGTATGGAGCCATTTTAATACTCGCGTGATAACTGTTGTTATATGAGAATTCGACTAAGGGTAAATGGACATCCCAACTACCCCCAAAGTCGATAATGCAAGCGCGTGACATATCTTCCAACGTTTGGATTGTTCTCTCACTTTGCCCATCCGTTTGGGGATGGTAAGCAGTGCTAATAAACAGCTTGGTTCCCATTTGCTCTTGGAAACCACGCCAGAAATCAGACGTAAACCGGGTATCTCTATCAGACACTATGGATATCGGTACTCCGTGACGCGTCACAATCTCATTGGTGTACACTTCGGACATCTTTTCTGATGTATAAGTCTCCCGAATTGGAATGAAATGTGCACTTTTTGTCAATCGATCCACAACTACCCATATGGCGTCAAAACCACGGCTGGTTTTTGGAAGTTTAGTCAGTAGGTCCATCGTAATTTGTTCCCACTTCCAAACTGGAATGTCTAAGGGTTGCAGCTTACCGTATGGTTTTTGATGCTCTGCTTTGACTTGTAAACAAGTCAAGCACTTCTCCACGTACTTCACGATATCTCTTTTCATTCCGGGCCACCAATAATTTTGTTTTAAATCATTATACATCTTGGTCGCCCCCGGATGTATCGAATATCGAGATTTATGGGCTTCGTCAAGTAAAAGTGCTTTGGCTCCACATGTATTGGGAACCCAAATTCTCCCAAATCGAGTTTTTAATCCTTGGTTGCCGTCCTCCAAATCTTTTAACTGCCCTACTATTCTTTCCTTTTTCACATTCTCTTCTTTCATTGCTTCACCTTGAGATTTTCGAATTTGGTCGAGCAATCCCGATGTCACAATTAGTTGCATCGATCGGACTCGAATAGGCGCATAATCTGTCTTTCGGCTTAACGCATCCGCTACTACATTAGCCTTCCCGGGATGGTAATGTATATCACAATCAAAATCTTTTACCGTCTCCAACCACCGCCTTTGCCTCATATTTAATTCCTTCTGATCGAAGAAATACTTTAGGCTTTTGTGGTCGGTAAAAATAGTGAACCTTACCCCGTACAGATAATGCCTCCATATTTTCAAGGCGAACACCACCGCCGCTAGCTCGAGGTCATGAGTAGGATATCTCTTTTCGTGAGTTTTCAGCTGCCTTGAGGCATAGGCTATAACCTTGCCTCGTTGCATCAGAACGCAACCAAGTCCCGAATGCGAGGCATCCGAGTAAACTATCATATCATCCGTTCCATCCGGTAATGACAATACCGGTGCTTGGGTCAATTTTTCCTTAAGCGTTTGAAACGCCTTTTCTTGGTCCTCACCCCAAATAAATTTCTCCTCCTTGCGGGTTAGTTTGGTAAGTGGCATGGCAATTTTGGAGAAGTCTTGTATGAACCTCCGATAATAACCCGCAAGCCCCAAAAAGCTTCTGATTTCCGAAGGATTTCTCGGTGGATTCCATTTCGCCACAGCTTCTATTTTTGACGGGTCTACTAATACCCCGTTTGCGTTGATGACGTGCCCAAGAAATTGCACCTCTCGTAACCAGAAGGCGCATTTTGAAAATTTTGCATACAACTTTTCCCTTCTGAGCGTCTCCAAGACTTCGTACAAATGTCTTGCGTGTTCCGCTTCGTCCTTTGAGTATATTAAAATGTCGTCAATAAAAACTATTACCGACTTATCTAACATGGACTTGCAGACCCGGTTCATGAGGTCCATGAAGGCCGCGGGCGCATTTGTTAACCCAAAGGACATCACCAGGAATTCGTAATGTCCATATCGTATACGGAATGCCGTCTTCGGTATATCTTCCTCCTTGACTCTCAACTGGTGGTACCCCGATCTAAGGTCGATTTTGGAGAACCATTTAGCACCTTGTAATTGATCGAATAAATCGTCAATCCTTGGAAGTGGATATCGATTTTTCACCGTGAGTTTGTTCAACTCGCGGTAATCGATGCACATACGCATACTCCCATCCTTTTTCTTAACGAACAACACCGGCGCGCCCCACGGTGACACACTCGGGCGAATAAAGCCTTTGTCGAGAAGATCTTGAATTTGAGACATTAACTCTTGCAATTCGGAGGGTGCGAGCCGATACGGTGCCTTGGCCACGGGTTTCGCGCCCGGAATCAATTCGATCCCGAACTCTATCTCCCGTTTCGGTGGTACTCCCGGTAGGTCTTCCGGGAACACATCGGCGTATTCGCGCACTACAGGCACGTCTTCAATCCTTAACGATCCTTTGTTTGGTTCATTCGCGTATATCATGAATGCTCTACATCCGTGCTTCATGAGCTTGTAAGCTTTTATCATCGAGCACATAACCGGTTTTCCTTCCTTCTCACCACGTATGATAATCGATTTTCCACTTGGAGATTTTAGTTTTATCTCCTTGCGGAAACACATGACTTTCGCATTATGTCGGGATAGCCAATCCATTCCGACCACTACTTGGAACTCTCCCATGGACATAGGAATTAAATCTATCGGGTATTCCTCATCATCTATGCTTATCTTACAATCTCGACATATATCACATACAAGGAAACTTTTGTTGTCACCTATTTCTACCTCTAAAGGCATAGGTAATTTTGTTAGTACAAAGGAAGGATGTCGAATAAGTCCATGCGAAATAAAGGACTTATTCGCACCCGTGTCAAATAGCACATGAGCAGGAATTGAATTTATGGCAAATATACCTGAGACCACATCGGGTTCCGTTTTCGCCTCCACTGCCGTTAGCTGGAAGGATCTAGCTTTTGCTTTTGGTGCTTCAGTGTGCGCACCCTTGTCTTCCTTCTTTCCGGACAATTCCGGACACTCGGATTTCTTGTGACCCGGCTGATAGCATTTGTAGCATACCGAAACTTTCCCCGGGCACAATACAGCCGTGTGCCCTGTCTTCCCGCATATAGGACACGGCTTGTCCTTAAACCGGCACTCACCCTTGTGCCCTTTCCCACACACTTTACAGCTTGGCGTGCTACTCTTTCCTTCTTGCTTCTTTGACGAGTCACTCACGCGTGCCTTTTTCGTGGGACTTGGATTAACCACTTGCGTCCTTCTTTCACCCCTCTCTATTTGTTTCTTCAACTCTATCTCTCTTTCCCGAGCGGCGTTGATGATTTCGGTGAGGGTTTCGTATTTTGAGGGAGTCATAAACTCCCGATACTCCGCGCTTAGCATATTATAATAATAATACACCTTCTGCTCTTCGGTCGTCACCAATTCATCACAGAACCTTAATTTGTCAAGAAAAGTTCCCGTGATTTTATCAATGGACTCGCCCTTCTGCCTAAGCTGGATAAATTCCTCTTTGATTCGATTAATAACCGCCTTGGGACTGTGATGTTTAAGGAAGGGTACCTTAAACTCATCCCATGTCATCGCTTTCGCTTCTTCACTACCGATTTCCTTTTTCTTATTATCCCACCAATCTTTTGCTTGTCCTCTCAGTTGACCCGTGCCATACACCACAAAGTCATTTGCGTCACAGTGGGTTCTCTCAAATACCCCCTCTATATCACTTAACCACCTTTGACACACTATCGGATCCACTTCTCCGTTGTAGAGTGGTGGTTTGCATGCCATAAATTCTTTGTACGAGCAACCCTTACGCTCTACCAATTTCTCCTTGTTTGAACTTGCATTATCCTCCAAATTCTTTATCCTTTCATCCACCACTGATAACACCGTGGTTTGGATTTTATCGATGAAACCCGACAACTGTTCTCGATTGCTTTTCCTACCTCTTCAGCAATCACTTCTCTCATTTGTTCGGTGACTCTTGGCACCGCTTCGTCATTTCCTTTATCCGTCATCTTTGAAACTGAAATGTTTACATTTAAACGTTAAACATTTCGTTTATAACATTGCTTCTTTTATTTTGGTTTAGTCAAGTTCTCAACTTGCTTTAACTGTTTAAATTTAGTGCACCTCCCGGGTTTAAGTGTGTTAACACACTTTTCCCATGCACTTTAATTTCCTTCTCATCCATATATAAGACATAATTTGTTAACATAATAAATTAATTCTTACCGGACGATCGATCAAGCTTGAACCGAACACTTTTGTTGACAACCTTAAGCTCTGATTACCAACTTGTAACACCCTTAATAATTTAACAAAATATATCGGAATGTTTCATGATACTTTATAAAATTGGAGTTTACAAAAGCATTTACCGTTTTAAACCATACATACTAGTGAAATTTTCCAAACATGTTTAAGATGGTACAAAATTCATTTAGAAGCCATCCCTACTAATCAACTAACAACTAGCTAAAGGATTCAAAGCACCATCAACCAAAAGTATTTGTGACATGTTTAAAGTTTAGACAAAATTATATTCATGCGGAAGCTTCAATTTGCGTGTTCGGTTCTTGACAAGGTGCTTGATCATCATCCGAGAGAGATTTATTTGTACCTAGAGTCAAACACTAAAAACCGTTAGTTTCGACTTAGTATACAATGTATAAACAAGTTTGACAACATGAGTGGCCCTAAAATACAAGTTTTTCCTGGGTTCCACCGTAAATTACGGTGTCACCGTAAATTACGGTGGACCTGGAATGATTATGGTTCTGCCGTAACTCAGGAGGTTCTTACCGTAACAGTTTGAGCTCCACCGTAAATTACGGTGGAACCGTAAATTACGGTGGGCTCTGCACATTTACCCTTTTACTATTTTTCAACTTTACAAGTTCGTAACTTTTTACTCGCTTATCCGATTTAACCAATTCTTCTTGCTATGAGTCCGTAATAAAACCTCGGACTTAAACATGTAAATTTTACATTGCGGAAACCGAGATACCCACAATTTGGTTCCCAAATTTCCTTATTCCCGTTATTCGACCCATTAGTATGAGTGCATAGCATCTCTTTTCATTCTTAAAACTTTTTCAACATATTTACCCAAATACCCGGGCTCACATACTTGGTGTTTTCACGCCAATTCCCTGGCTTTGCATTTCCTCTAAAACTATTGCTTGATTGTTCGGAATTCAAGCATTCCGTTTCAACAATCCTTTTTCCTTTAACATCATTGTTCGACCCATATCCCGGGTTCTTATACATAGATTCACTATCACCAAATCATTAGCATGGTGCAATTTATCATTTATCTAGATATGAGACTTTCAAGTCGCTACTTCCGTGACTATTATAAAACATCATTTTAACCCGTTTTGCCATTTAGTGAAAACCATCACTTCAATGACTAACCCAACTAAATACCGAATTCTTGTTTTGACCCGTTTGATAGTCGAGTGCACTTCGGCACTTAGCGACACATCAAACGCATCCTTTACACTACAACATCAATTACATTTCAAACAAAAGTAAATAAACTTAATTTGACGAGACTAAAGTCGCGTACCTTCAAAGCACACCTTTTCCGCGGGTATCACCTCCGGCGTGTCCACTTGACGTCCCGGATTCCTTGCCTAAAGAGTCCAATTCATAAAAGATTAGAACTCTTTTTCATAAGCTTTAACGCATTCATTCATTACATATGTAAATCTGCGTTTTTAGCAATTTTTAATATTTTAATCCTCATTTAGGCGTTTTATCAAACACCTTGCGGGTCAGATTTTTACACAATCTAAACCAAGTTCATAACTTGAATTTATCACTTAAATTAGCTTCAATTAGACATTATACACATATTTTAACATCAACAATTTCAGAGATTATCTCCAAATTTCAATTTTCACTAGAACAAGAGTCTTAATCCTAGTGTTTATCGAGTTCTACTAACTTACTAATCACCCACTATAGTGATTTTGATTTCTACAACTAACATGCAAGATTTTAACAAGAAATCGTCTAGGGTTTGTCCCTAGACTTCACATTACTTCCAATTTCATGTTTTACAACACATAATCAAGCTCAACCTTCGATTTCAATCTCATGGCAGAATTTGAATTGTATCAAAATAACCTAATTTGACATACCTTATGACCTTCTTGACGAGGAGATCACGATTCTATGTTTAGATTTCGATTTCAACAGAATTTTGGCCTTCAATTTAGAGTTTTTGTTGATGTTAGGGTTTGGAGGTGTGGGTGTCGCCCCTCTCTGTTGTTGATCGACCAGAACCTCAATTTTTGAGGTGTTTGGTTTGATTTCTTACTACTTAGTAATTAGAGTTTCATATTTAACAACTTTAGTCCCTCCACTCTTATCTAGTTTATATTTTTGGCCCTTTTTAACTCATTCAAATGTTACTACAAGATTTTTAACTAACTAGGTTATTTATCCTAGTTAGCTTATTCTTGTTTATTATGTATTTTATAATTCTAGTATATAGTTTTTAAATTTCGGGATGTTACAAATTTCTTGTTTGGATATTATCTGTAATAATGTATTAGTTTATTCGGGATACGGTATGGGACGTATCTTTAACTGGATTATATAAATAGTTGTTATGGAAACTTCTGAACAATCTATTTCGCTCAGTGCCACGCCCCGATGATTCCGCCATCGGTTGGGGTGTGACACGTAATGGTAAGACAAATTAAACAAACAAATAATCATATCATAACATATGGTAATTTGCACGTAAGGTTTCGGAAACGTGTATTGGAAATCGGACACATGATACACCCAAAAGTAAAATAAAAAGGGGAGTTAGATTTACTCACAACTTTGCGTATGGAGATACCTTGAAAATATCGCGCGGGGAAAGATAAGGAAATAAGGATTCTTAATGGATGAATACGGTTACCCTAGATAATTAAAATACTACATAAGGATTTGTTAATATTTACAGGTTAAATATAATTCCTAGTATTTAAGGTTTACAAATTAATTTAATTCATTATTAAAATTAATTCATTTATAATGTTTTATGTAAAAAGAAAAGAATTATAACTTATTTATGTTTTTAATTTTAAAGGTTAAATTATAAAGGTAAAACAATAATATATATATATATATATATAGAAAAAGTATATCGTACATTACGGCTTAACGTACTTCACGTATAACAACGTGCGTGATTTGTTATATAACATGAGTGACTAATGTTTTCAATATGCGTGATTATTGTGTTTCAACATGCGTGATTTTGGATTTTTGAGTTATAACGTGTGTGATTTTAAAATGAACGTGCGTAATTACCTGTCGTACGTGATGTACGTTAAGCCGTAATGTATGTTAACCTTCCTATATATATATATGGTCAGGATTTAGAGAAAACGGTGAAAAGTGTGAGAACGGTGAAAAGTGTGAGAACGGTGAGAATGATTATGGATCGTACGATCAAAACAATTTATGGACTAGATTGGCACGGTGGCGTTTTCTTAAATAACACCAATTCTATTAAGTGGACGCGCTTCATTAAGGGTATAAGCGTCTTTAGACTTCTCTACCAAAAACGCCAAACTAATGAATAAAACGCCATTACGGCCAAAACACATCCTATATAAACAAAACATCTCAGACATTCAATTAACACACCCCGAACCAGAAACGCCATATTTACTACTATATACCATTCATCTTAAAAACGCCAAAAAACCCAAAACATCACACCAAACTCAAAAACGCCATATTTTACTATATACCAATCATCTTAGAAAACGCCAAAAAACGCAAACATCAAAGATTCCAAAAAATCGACGTTTCTAAAAAAAACAATAAAACGTCGCGTATTTGTTAAACGCCAAAAAATGGAGAGGTGATGTGAGACACGTTTAAAAAAAAGAATATAAAAGGACAAAAAAGCCCTCCCGCCCTTCACTATGTCGCGTGACACGTGTTACGCCAGAATCCGTTCTCACACTTTTGGGTGTTTTCTCCTGATCCCGTACATATATATATATATATGGGAAGGATCCACTAAAAAGTGGATTTTGCCTAAGTAGCCTAAGAAGGATTGTGATGATGACATGTGGCACTCCTAATAAGTAGGAATGAAAGGCATTTTGGTCCTTAGAAATAGGAGTAAAAATGACATGTGACACCCTTTTGTTTTTTAAAAATACAATAAAAAATCTAGTACAAAAAAATATAGCACAAAAATTCTAGTATAAAAAAATATAGCACAAAAATGTAGTACAAAAAAATATAGCAAAAAAAAATCTAGTACAAAAAATATAGCACGAAAAAATTCATCAAAAAAGTAGTAAAAAAATCCAACACAAAAAAATTGAGAAAAAAAAATTTTAAGACAAAAAAATTCAGCACAAAAAATTTAGCACAAAAATATAGTACAAAAAATCCAGCACAAAAAATGTTATACAACATAGAAATACAACACATTTTAGTGGGTTTTTTTAGTCTTCGTATTTTATATAGCAATATGATACTCAAATTAAAGATAAAAAGACGCTCGATTTTACGGCGAAATTTTTACGAAAAAATAATGTCGTATAAAACAATTATGAACGTTTAAAAAATGGGGGTGAAATATGCATGTGCCTTGCATGTGGAGAGAGAAAGTCCATAAATATGATTTTCCCAAGATACCATTGCACTTCTCCTTTCTCCTACACTTTCATCTTAACAATTGATTTGAAAAATGAATGGTTAAGATTCCTTCTCATCCTACTTAGGCAAAATAAACTTTTTATTTGATCTTACATCTATATATATATATATATATATATATATATATATATATAATGTAAGTATCTATAGAAAACTCACTTTAATTTAGAAAACCCGGGAAACTCAAAGCTCCCGATGTTTTTTTCTTTTGAAAAAATTTACACATGTTATATACATGTTTTTAAGGGTTTTGGGCAAAAAAAAAATCAAAAAAGCGCCGAGTAGATATTTTTTAAAAAAATAAACAAAAGTTTTGGTGTAACACATGTTACAAATATGTCAGATGAATGTAACATGTGTTACACCAAAACTTGTTTATTTTTTTAGAAAATATCTACTCGGCGCTTTTTTGATTTTTTTTGCCCAAAACCCTTAAAAACATACATATAACATGTGTAAAATTTTTCAAAACAAAGAAACATCGGGAGCTTTGAGTTTCCCGGGTTTTCTAAATTAAAGTGGGTTTTCTATACATCCTTCCCCTATATATATATATATATATATATAGGGAGCCTCTAAAATGAAAACCATCTCCAGTTGTAAGAACCGCGAGAACCACTCTCAACCAATCAGAACATGACAACCCAAAGGGTATTTTGGTCATTTACTTCAAATGTCAAATCCCTTCTCTCTCTTCATTTAAATCACTGAATTTTTTATTACCTCTCTCCTCTCTCCTCTCTCCTTTCTATTTAAATCTCATCTTCCTGTATTGTTTTTGAACAAATTTTGAAATCTCTCATCTTGTATCTCCACTAAACAAGATAAAGAGCATAATGTAAACCCTATCCCTCCAACAAAACAAAACACCTCCGCCCCTTTTCTTATCTGTCTCATTCCCCGTCCGGCGACAACATCATCACCGCCGCCTGAACCTCTACTGCCGCCGCCACCGTCGTCATCTCCGGCTGGTTACTAGTGCCTGAAAAGGTGTCACCAGAGAGGGAGCCGCAGCTGGGACGTCGCTGGCTCCTCTGGTACGTAAACAGGGGGGTTGTCGGCTGCACTTGGGGGTAGCAAGCTCCAAACCCCTTCGATCTGCAACCTATCTCAGATCTGCAAAAGAGATGGTGGCTGCAACTGTTCGGAGACGACCGGTGAAGGGCGGTTTTGTGGTGGTGCGGTTTGACCTCCGGCCGGTGGGTGAGGGGGGGGGGGGGTGTTGTTCTGAAGATGGTGACCGAACCCCATCATTCCCCACCCGAACCACTCTCTTCTCTCTGCTACTCCGGTGACCGAAGATGGTGACCGAAGGGGGGGGGGGGTTTAGTGGTGGAGATGGTGGGTTTGGCCGGTGGTTGGTCGACGGCGGTGGATGAAGGCGGTGGTGGTGGGTCAGCCCCACCCTGTGACGGCGACGGTGGGTCAGTCACGGTTCAGTCGGCGGTTTTGGTGGGAGTTCGGCAGAGGGGGAAGGCGGTGGTGGTTTGTGGGTTTTGATTTGTGGGTTTTTGATTTGTTGAATCTGGGTTTTGAATGTTTTGATTTGTGGTTTTTGATCTGTGAAATCCTGGCCTATTCTTGATCTGTTGGATTTTTGGTATGTGTTCTTTCTTTTTCTGGGTTTTGAATGTTTGAATCGGTTGAATCTTTTGGCCTGTGTTCTTGATCTATGGGGTTTGAATGTTTGATATGTGGGTTGAATGATGTTCAGGTTCCTTGTGGGTTTGAATGTTTTACGAGGTTCAAAATCTGAGTTTTTTTATCCGATCCCTGGGTTTTTTGATCTGTTGAATCTGGATTTTGAATGTTTTGATTTGTGGTTTTTGATCTGTGGAATCCCGTTACTGTCATTTTGTTTGCTACTGCCATTTTTGGGTTTGTTTAAATCAGTTGAATCTGGTGCCTTTTTGAAATCGGCGGTGATGATAAAAAAAAACGGAAGATGGCGCGGCAAGGACGGCGGAGGGTAGGTTTTTAAAACCTGCAACCCCTCTTTTGCAACCTTTTGATTATCCGCGAATCTGAGCCAAACCCCGTTTTATTTTTCGAGATACACTTTGTTTTGATGTTTTGGTATTTTTCCCCTCTAGTCGATGATGATAACGATATATCTGAGACACCTCCCCGAGTATGCGATTCTGGGTGCGTTCATTTTTGCGTAAAAAAGTTTTTGAAAAAAAAAAGTTAAATCGTAAACTTTTTAATGTAAAATGTAAACTGTTTAACGTAAAAACGTAAAACGTAAAAAGTTTTATGTAAGACGTAAAAAGTTTTACGTAAGACGTAAAAAGTTTTACGTAAGATGTGACAACCTGAACTTTCAAGGTTATTCTTGTTTAACTTCGTGGCACTTGACTTATATCACTACTGTTTATGTTTCACTACACGACGTCACTATGTATATGTTGCGTAAACTCATTTAAACCTGTTTAAATTACATTACATCATTAGGATTAATTGGTTGTGAGTTTATAGGATTAATTAGTTGTGAGTTTATTATGTTAAATACTAAATGCTTGTTATATGAACATGCACTATAGTCTACAATGTACACCCACTATTATTATGTACAATTGGCCCAAATATCTAATCATTGTGATAAGATCTTCGGCCCATAAGAACCCAACAGAAGCCCACCTTTGACCGATTATGTTATATTACGTAACACATGTGGAGGTGCCCCATAATTCCCCAAACCGCCATGACCCACCGTTGGTTGATTGTGCGATTTATTGACATCAACAAAAAAAAAACAGGAATTATATATATAACACAATCACATCACCTCTCTCCTTCGCGAAACCCTAACGTCCCTGCTCTCAACTTACGGCAACCATCACCAACCTTTTCCCAGCCAAAACGCAGTTCCGGTCGCCGGTAAGTCCCTCTCCCTTAGTTCGTGACTCTTTAAACTGACACTTTCGTCGCGGTTTCTTCGTCATGGTTTTGGTTCGAATTGTGAATTCTTGATTACGTGACTCCATGCTTGACTGTATATGTTTTGCAAACTTGAGTTAGTGTGTGAAAACCTGTATGCATGTATATGTACATAACTATAGTAAATCTGTATGCATGTATAATTGTATCTGTAGCCATGAGGAATAAGTGATTATATGCCACTGTTAATGGTGAATACATATGTAATGTTATATAAGTGTGTATACATGTGCGTATGTAATCAGTTGTATGCATGCGTTCATGAGTATAAGTGTGAGAGGTTCAATTTGCATGCATGATTGGTTAATTACAGGAGCATTGACATGAACGTGAACATGCACAGTAGGTCCACCCATGAGTTTCAAGTATGATGATGTGTGTAAAAATAATTATTTAATAAAAAGAAAAGTTAGGTGATGCTTTCATGAAATAGATGCATACATGTTTTCCATTTAATTTAATATATGATTTAGAAACATGAATGATAAGGCAAGATTTAAGATTTAGAAGTTTATTTACAATAAAAATCTAATCTGATTGTTCGGCAAATTGAATTTAATGTGATTAATGCTATCTTGGATATCCGTGCTTACTTGGTAATTGTACAAAGATTATACACCATACTGTCTGCATGCTAGTCACTAGATACCTGAAAGATTCGTGTATCTGCATGAACACACATACTAACAACCAACGGTAATCATGTTAGGACAAGATTTACCAAACCTCGACTCTTAATTGTGCTAGAGTCTAAACCGAGCAACCAAAGGTGAGTTCACACTTTCCACAAGGCATGGGATTCCCAAGGGTTGGGAATGGGTAAGGGATTGAAACTGAAACTGCGTGATCTCCTTGTTTGGAACACGTACACACCCTCTTTATTGAAGGGTGACAACATGTGATAAGTATTTAATCGGAACCTGCGTAATCTCTTGGTTTGGAGATTACGTACACACCCTCTTTACTGAAGGGTGACAACACGGATACTAGGCCAAAACTCTCTATCATGAAGTCCCTCCTTTTATATCGACTTAATCGCCGGGCCAATGGCGAGCGGGTCATTAGTTAGATAGCGCTATTTAGGTTTGACAAGCCTCACACCGTGCCGTAGAGGACGGGCGTGAACTAATGGATCTGGGCACTAGTCAATGATGATAGACATTGACGTCAGGGCACCAACTTACTTTAGTCAGTGGTCGATATGGTAAACGGGTCTAGTGGTTCACATGGGGAAGCCCCCACTGGTTATGAATATGTTTGGGAAACAGGGAAAAACGGGATAACTATAACTTACAAACGAACTCATGGTTTTTGAAACAACTTAACAATGAACACCAACTGTGAACTCGCTCAACTTTGTTGTTGATTCGTTGTTACATGCCTTGCAGGCCTTTAGGTGCATATCATTGGAACTTGCTGTCTGGGAGGCTGAAGTGGTCATGGGTCGAGATACATGGAATCGCAACACAAGACTAATGGTTTTTACATGTGGTTTATATACACTTAACGAATGAATTATGCTTCCGCTGTATACGGTGAATTATTTGTAATGTTATAACACTTAATGTTAATAAATGAAAGTTTTATTTAAATATACCTATGAGTTCAATGTGATTGGTGGCTTGGATCCTGGTCATGTCACGCCTCCTGCGATGATACTCCGCTGTTGGAATTTGGGGGTGTGACAGATTGGTATCAGAGCCATTGGTTATAGTGAACTTGGTTTTATTTAAAAAGGGGAAAAATGTTTTTGTAAAACCAGACTATAACCGAGCAGTTCTGAAAACGTGAATACGACCATGACACTCAGCTCCAGATTGCAAGGTTCGTCTCTCGTATACTCATTGTATTGCTTAACTAGTGAACACCTACATATGATATTGCATGTGATTGCACGTTTAGCACAACAGTATGAATTCATGTATTACTTGCATGTGTTATGTGACTAATAGGGTGGTATTTCCCTAAACATTCATGAGTTACACTTCGTGATGCTCTTTGTTTGCTACTCGAGTTTGAGGAACCATTTGACATGAGTTAAGAGGAGCTGAGGTGAGCATGCAAATCACAATATTATTGTGGGTGCACACATAATAATAATGTGGGGTGCATGCAAGTCCCAGTGAGGCTTAACAAGTGAAAAAGGGGTTCCGTTCCGTTATTTGATAGATGTGAAAAGTAACAAACTTATAGGGGTCATGGCAGTGATTGTACCCTACTCGAACGTGAACTTTTCATTCCTCTTTGGATCCTTTCGAATCTCGATGCTATCGAGTATTTACTGAACACCCATCTAAACGCCTAGCGAACTATGTGTAATGTTGGGTGCTTGTACGAACATCCCCGAGTTGGATGTTGCAACGACAATGATTGGTCTATATCTTTCTCACCTTTCTTCGTTTGCTGGAGCTTAACGTATTGACGCCTTAGAATTTCAAAGTGCGATCACTTCTGCAACACTCTCGTAACATACCGTGTATTACTCAGTCAACTTGCAAGAACGATGGACCTCAGCATTTGAACGACCCTAGTTACCAGCAACGAACTTCAGTGATTTAACTCCAATCGAATTCTTAACCCCAGCCAGCGACTCATGGGAGTCAACTCATACGAATCAATCAGGACATAAGCAATGACCATCGACAATAACGTGGAATGTGTAGCTGCCAGCAGTGAGTAGCACTTTAGGACGTGGCTCAGAATGTGAAAAGATGGACCTTGATGGTGAAGAATCATAGGACTTCGTTTCGAGCGACGACATTGGGAGCAGCAGTCACAGCAACAACAAGGTATTCGTAAGCCTAGCCCACAGTATGGGAATAAAGGTGCCTACAACTTGGATGGGTCGTGGTTAAGTAAAGTAGACAACGACCAAAGGAACAATGACAGTACTTGAAATCCTTGCAATGAAAACAGCAACACTGGAGATGATGCTCATGGAAGGGCATTTAGGGTTGACGTGGACGATGCCAGGATGGTGGCAACTAGGAAGCTTATATGGGTAGCTAATCGCTTCGTCTCAGCCCTGCTTAACCCTGGTGCTTCTCGAAACCAAACTTGTTATGGAACTCGCTGATGGCAAGCCAATGGAAGTCTTGCATATTCATTGGGATGCAAACTCGACCTTGCGGGACAAGTATTCGACATCGACCCTCCTTTTTACTATCCTTGATTGTCTCGAGTGGAAGGAAAATTTTGCATCACTTATACTTTGAAGTGTCAGAGTGGTGTAAGGGCTAGCATCATATCAGCAATGAAGGCCAGAAAACGTCTACAGAGGGACTACCCCGCTATGTTGGCAACCGTTACTAATGTTTGGGCTAAGAAAAGAGGATCGAGGATCCACCAATTGTTCGTGATTCCACCCAACATGCTACGGGAGGAACTATCAGGTTTACTTCCACAACTATTAGACAAACTCTCAATTTGATCTCACGCCAGAGGCAGCCATGATTCTTCGTATTTCTTACCGTCTTGCACCAGGAGGGTTGCGAGAGTTGTCAAATCAACAACAGGGCCTGTTGGACAGGAGCTTTGTCGGACCTAGTTTTTGCTATGGGGAGCCCCAGTTTTATCCAGGAAGATATGTGTACTGATTATTAAGAACCTAACAAGGTAACAACCGCTTGCCTCGACCATGTATTGAAAACCTGTCGACCAGTTGTGAGGGACAAGCTTCCGTTTGAGGGTTGACTAACGAACGAACTACCATCAGATGTAAGTCCAAGGGGAGAATGCTCTTAGAACGGCATATCAAACGTAATGCTACCATTTCGACTTGGTACACCAAGATCATTGAGTTGATCAACACACCAGCAGCTTTATGGGCCACAAGAATCGACCGTGTTTGTTGATGATGTTTTGAATCATTACCAGGAGGAAGGAACAACATGAGCGGCATATGTATCCTATTCTAGAGCTCCTGAGGAAGAAATCACGCCGCGCGAAGTTTTGTTATAAGGTAACTTCTGGATTCGAGAGGTACATTTTGGTCATAAAAACAACGAAGTGGGAATACACGTGAATCTCTCGAAGATCCATTTTGTTAGAACTGATCGACACCAAAGATCCCTCCAAGGATATAGCAATTCCTTGGCCCCACTAGACACTATCACGATTCACCACAGGATTTTCGAAGATCGTGCAGCCTAAATCTCTTTAGCACAGCAGGGTGTTGTGTTCGTGGAAGACAAAACAGGAGGACGTCTTTTCAGCTTTCAAATCCCAACTCTGCAATGCACTAAACATCGTCTTTACCTAAGAGTACGGGTGATCTAGTGGTATACCATGATGGTTCGAATCAGAGACCCAGTTACACACCGATGCAACACGAGAGAGTGATGGCGTACGTAATGGAGTTACAATGAGGGACTGCACAACACACGACCTGCGGTGGCAACCGTGGGCCTTGGATTTAAGTTGGAGGCATTACTTGGACGGTACCAGATGCGTTATTTAGACCGATCACAAGAGCCTCCCGTGTACCTTGGCTTCGACAGAGCTAAATCAGTTAATCGCATCGCTGGAGGGAAACTCTAGGATAATTACAACTATGAAAATTGAACGTGCGCGAGCTTTGCAGCTCACTATCGACTCTAACTTACCTGACCAGAACTGAAGGAAGAGGACTTTCAAGTTGAACCCATACGGGGCATGGAGAAACAACCTTTGACAGGTCGGACGATACTCGTTACCTCATAGAACGAATGTGGGTCTCGTTATACGACAACTGTAGGGAACTCGTGTTGAGCAAAGCACACCGGCTTTGATATTCTAGTCGTATGGGTTTTGCTGAGAGATATTGGGATTTATAAACCATGTACTGATGATTGGGCGTGAAGGCCCACCTAGCTAGGTATGGGAATGATGTTTGATGTCACACCCCGGCCGCGTAAAACAACAAACCGCGGCGGAAACGCCGGGGAGGTGAGTGGCGACAGAATTATTGTTTCAACAACCATGGTAAATAAAGTTATGTATTATTAAAATTTAAAGTTATATTGTCTTTGAGTTCAAACTAAACTAACATAATAACTGTCTTTTAAGTCACTAAGGCCCGAGTCCGCCTAAGTGAAGCACAAGCATCATCATGCATTAGCACCTGAAACACATGTAAAAATAGGTACGTCAGCATAAAAATGCCTGTGAGATACATAGGTTTTGTTTATGCAGATTCATGACTTGTATTTGAAAGGAGAGTTTAATAAAATGTAGTCATGAACCTTGTAAAATGTTTTCCTTTGTAAAACCATGTGAAAATCAATGAAAATCAAATGATGATGAAATGATAATGCATGGTTAAATGAATAACCAAGTAAAAGTGAATTTGTATAAAAATGTGTAATTTGTAAAACAATGTCATGTTTATGTATGAAATGTTTCATGTGTTGCCCAAGTGGTTTATATAACGCAACGATGTATAATACGATAAAAGCACTTATATATAGGAAGTACCAGCGGCGTATCCACCATGCTTTTATCATATAACACATAACCCCGTTACATAAGTCACTTATCAATAACCAACCAAAATGTCTTGTTCCATGTCAATATGTGTATGTGTAAACTATGTACAATGTCATGTATATCATGTAAAACCAATGAAATGCATAGCAAGTAGGAAATCATCTACTTAACTATGTAATGATGTCTAATGTGAAAACAAATGTCATGTATGGTGAATAACTAGAAGTTACTCAACCCCATAGAAAATGTACAAAACATGTTTTTGAATAAACCTAAGTTTAAATCAAATGTTATGCTTTGCAGAAAAACAATGCTTCATGATTACAAACATTTATGCAGTAATGTTAATCGCATACATTCAAGCCTTGAGACTGTGGCGACAAACCCTTAAACGAATTAAAGGTTTATCTAAATTATGTTGTCGGATTCTGTCATCCCCAACTTCCAAACAAACCCAGGAAGTCGGAAACGGGAGTTGTCAATTCCTATGGTACCATTACATAAGTCCGAGCGGCGTAGCTAATGTTAATGAATGTATTATTGTCCCGATTGAACATACCAAATGTCATAACCAATGTAGCATGTGAAAACCATGTACTAGGAATGCTAAGTAAACATGCCTAGTAGAAATGTTCATGTAAAAGCAATGTGCTAGCATGCTCAGTAAACATACATAGCAGAAACGTCATGTAAAACAATGTGCTACATATGCTAAGTAAACATATGCAACAAATGTGTAACAAATCAATGTGCTAGCATGCTTGACATACATAGCAAAACACAATGGAAAGCATGTACTATATATGTACTAGGTGAAACTAGCATGTTTATGTCATAAAAGCATGAAATGCACAAAAGTAACATGTATGTACATGTGTATCACCCCAAAATATTTGAAAACGGTAAAAGAGGGGAACTATGTACTCACTTGGGATTGCTAATTAGTCTTGAGAATAAGACCAATTTAAGCTCCAAGTATCACGGAAATCAACCGGCACCTAGTATAGGTAACTATGTTAATAATCGGCTCCTAAATCGGGAGATAGGATAGAATGAGGTTCTATAAATCAAATGAGTAATTGAACTCATATGGTATGATTTATTAGTCCCAACATTCTGATTGGAAGGCCTACCTAAGTGCTTTTGACCCGTTTCGACACATTATGGTAACATAAGCTACTATAAGGCGTCGTTAGCGTAAAACTATGATCGGATGGTTAACTATGTGCTATGTCAAGTCTTACATGCCCAATTATCCCTAAACATGTTACTAAATCAGATTATATGTCAAAATTATGTTCACATAGTCAAAATACGGATTTATGCTTCAAAAGGGCATTTTGGTCATTTCCTATGGGCATACAAGCTAACAAGCATATGACTAACCAATCCTATGTGATCATATGGTATAACCTCAGTGGTTATTCCCTATGAAACTATGATCACTAACTAAGCTTGGTCGGATCCTAAAGATCGACCAAACGGGTCGGGTTCGAAAGTCTAAGCGGTTGTTTAGACCGCTTACCTTACGACCCTAAACAAGCACAAACTAATAGTGTCGAGTTAGACATGTCAAAACATGTCTAACCTACTGATTTGGTATCAAAACAAAGTGTTTTGATACCCTAAAGTAGTTTCGTTGCAAAATGCGTGCTAAAACGCATGTTGACCGAAACTTTGACTCGACACTACAACTAGCTAACGTGGTAATCAGCAGCTATAACCGCGAAGGATTATAACTATCGTGATTACAATCACGTTTCAAAGTTCAATTGAACTTTGACTTGACCAATTGATGGTCAAAACCGAAAGTCAAACTGTTGGCCAAACGTTTGACTTTCTGCACTACAAAAGGAAAAAGGAAACTAAAAGAATGAAAGAAGGCTCACCCAAGTCCTTGCTATCTTTTCTACAAAGAAGACAAGTCCCAAACGCTTAGAAGAGAGCTCCAAAGCAGATTTAGAGAAGATAAGAGAGGAATGAGCAAGGAATGAAGTGAACTTGATGGCTATTTATAGTTGTAGTGGATTAACAAGATCATTCCACTTGTTTTTCTTAGCCATTAAGCATTAATCCTAGCCATACATGTGTTACAAGCTGATTAGAAGCCTTGGTGAACACACAAACTTGCTCACCACACAAAGAAATTGCACAAACAGCCCCTGAATTTGCAAACTGTTGCTGAAAATGATGTTTCTGCCCAGATGAGGCACTCGCGTAGCGCTAGGGCATAGGCCTTAGGGCTCGCGCTACGCTAGCGTGTATCAGGTTCAGCAAAGTTTCAAAATTGACAGAAATGGTCCCTGCACGTGTTTAAAGCCTTTTTCGATGCGTTTAAACCCCGTTAACCTCATTTCAAGGCTCTAAAATGAAGTTAAAGCATAGGGGACCTGAAATATGCTCGAAAACATCACGGATGTCGGTTCGTTTGGTCGTACGATCGTGTTGTTCGGTTATTTACGACGAAACTCAAACGGATGTGTGTACGATCCAAAATGCGCGACGAATGGCGTTTTCGCATCCGAATCACTAAAATAAAAATATTTTAGTGTGTACAAAAATTTTGGATGTCCAGATGTGTCCAGAACGTAAGATACGCGCGAAAATGCAAACTTACGCCGTTTTTGACACTTTTAGTCCCTGTAAGATCATATAAGCATGTTTTCGCACACCGAACCTATCAAAGCTTATTTCTAAGCCATGTTTAGGTTATTTATGGTATGTTTAACTTATGATCAAGTTCCGGACTGTACGTTGCCTTACGAAACGGCAGACTTTCGCAAGTTGACGCAAATAGTCCCTGAGAGCGAATAAACTTGTTTTTGCCATACCAAAGCCTTTAAAACTTATTTCTAAGTTATGTAAAGGTTATTTAAGGTATGTTAAGTTTATGATGATGTTCCGGAGTGTTTATCGCGTTAAACTGATCGTGTTTACGCATCAGTTCGCGTATAACTTTCCAGAAAGCGATATAGAGTTCAAAATCGATCAAAAATCAACATGGGCACAAAACCAAACATAAATGACAAACATTGGGATCAAAACACACTGTTTTATTAATATTGTATTGTTCAGAGTTTGTAAAATGATATCACAGACACAGATGTCACAGTCTCCCCTACTTCAGGAAATTTCGTCCCGAAATTTGTTTAGAGGAAACTTGTGAGAATAGATGCGGATATTTCGCTTTCATCTGATCTTCACGTTCCCAAGTAAACTCTGGGCCACGTTTAGATTCCCAGCGAACTTTGACCAATTTAATCCGCTTGCCTTTCAACTGTTTAAACGAACGGTCCACTATCTCCACAGGTTTCTCAACGAAGTGCATTGTATTATCAACACGAATTTCATCAAGTGGTATGTGGAGGTTCTCATCAGCTAAACACTTTCTGAGATTGGACACGTGGAATGTTGGATGAACATTTCCAAGTTCAGGAGGTAGCTCAAGCCTGTAGGCTACTTTTCCGACTCTTTCAACGATCTTGAATGGTCCAACATAGCGAGGTGCAAGTTTTCCTTTCTTCCCAAATCTAATCACACCTTTCCAAGGGGATACCTTGAGTAGGACGTGATCACCAACTTGGAATTCCAAGGGCTTGCGTCATCGATCCGCGTAACACTTCTGACGGCTTCTAGCTGTCTGAAGGTTTTCACGAATCTTCTTGACCTTATCTGTAGTCTCTAGAATGAGTTCAGGTCCAGTAAGCTGAGCTTCACCTATCTCATTCCAGCAGACCGGTGAACGACATTTTCGACCGTATAAAGCTTCAAAAGGAGCCATATTGATGCTAGAGTGATAACTGTTGTTGTAAGAGAATTCGATCAAAGGTAGATGCGAATCCCAACTACCACCAAAGTCAATCACACACGCTCTAAGCATATCCTCCAGTGTCTGGATTGTTCTCTCAGATTGACCATCTGTCTGCGGATGGTATGCTGAGCTTAAATGAAGTTGAGTACCCATGGCAGATTGCATGGTTCTCCAAAAGCGAGACGAGAATCGAGCATCTCTGTCTGATATAATGTTCAAAGGAACACCATGTCGAGATACAATCTCATCAACATATATTTTGGCAAGATCGTCAGCAGATAGACTCTCACGGATTGGCAAGAAGTGTGCTGACTTTGTAAGACGATCAACAACAACCCAAATGGCGTCATGACCCTTCTTAGTGCGCGGTAACTTGGTAATGAGATCCATAGAAATGTTTTCCCATTTCCAAACCGGAATCTCTGGTTGCTCCAATAATCCAGAGGGATGTTGATGTTCTGCCTTAACCTTAAGACAAGTAAGGCATTTTGAAACATATAAGGCGATGTCTTTCTTCATACCCGGCCACCAGTACTGGGTTCGAAGATCCTTATACATTTTGTCTGCACCAGGATGAATAGAATAACGAGACTTGTGAGCTTCATCCATAAGCAAGGTGCGAAGATTGTCTATGCTTGGGACCCACAAACGGCCCATGTAATAGAAAATCCCAAAATCTCTTAGTTCAAGCTCAGGATTAGTATGACATGGTAACTCTTTACCCATCAAGTCTTGTGCAACACAACTATGTTGAGCCTGAATTATGCGAGATTGAAGGTCAGATCGAACCTGAACACAGTGAAGCTTGACACGTTCCTTACGACTTAATGCGTCAGCCACGACATTCGCTTTACCAGGATGGTAGCGAATTTCGCAATCGTAGTCATTTAGGAGTTCAACCCAACGTCGTTGCCTCATGTTTAGTTCTTTCTGATTGAAGATATGCTGGAGACTCTTGTGGTCAGTAAACACTACACACTTTGTACCGTAAAGGTAGTGTCTCCAGATTTTGAGAGCAAAGACTACTGCACCTAACTCAAGATCATGAGTTGTGTAGTTTTTCTCGTGCACTTTCAGCTGTCTTGATGCATAGGCTATAACTTTGTTTCTTTGCATAAGAACACAGCCTAGGCCTAAGTTGGATGCATCACAGTACACGACAAAATCGTCGTTACCCTCGGGCAAAGATAGAATAGGTGCATCACAAAGCTTCTGTTTCAAGGTCTGGAAAGCTTCTTCCTGTTTGGATCCCCACTCAAAAGGTTTGCCTTTCTGAGTTAAAGCAGTGAGAGGAACCGCAATCTTGGAGAAGTTTTCTATGAAACGGCGGTAGTAACCCGCTAGACCAAGAAATGAACGAACCTCGGTAGGAGTAGTAGGAGTATCCCAGTCCTTAATCGCACTGATTTTGGCGGGATCTACATGTATACCTTGTTCGTTGACGATGTGCCCCAAAAATTGAACTTCCTTAAGCCAGAATTCGCACTTGGAGAATTTGGCGAAAAGCTGTTCTTTCTTTAGAAGCTCCATTGTAAGACGAAGATGTTGCTCGTGATCCGCACGAGTCTTAGAATAGATCAAAATATCATCAATAAAGACGATGATGAACTTATCCAAATAAGGTTTACAAACCCTATTCATCAAGTCAATGAAAACAGCAGGAGCATTTGTTAAACCGAAAGGCATAACAGTAAACTCATAATGACCATATCTGGTACGAAAAGCTGTCTTGGGAATATCTTCTTCGAGAACTCGAAGTTGATGATACCCAGAACGTAGATCAATCTTTGAAAAGCAAGTAGCACCCTGAAGCTGATCAAAGAGATCATCAATGCGAGGTAGGGGATATCGATTTTTGATGGTAAGCTTGTTAAGCTCACGGTAATCGATACACATCCTAAAAGATCCATCTTTCTTTTTCACAAATAGGACAGGAGCGCCCCAAGGGGAAAAGCTTGGACGGATGAATCCTTTGTCAGAAAGCTCCTGAAGCTGCTTAGACAACTCTTGCATTTCAGACGGTGCAAGACGATAAGGTGACTTAGCAATGGGATTTGCACCAGGTACAAGATCAATGCGGAACTCAACTTGGCGCACAGGGGGTAAACCAGGTAATTCTTCAGGAAATACCTCTGGATAATCCCGAACAACAGGGATATCTTGGATTGTCTTACCCTTGCCTTTATCCTCTACGACATGTGCTAAGAAAGCAACATATTTCTTGCGTAGATATTTGCGGGCTTGGGTACATGACATGAGTTTAACGGGTTTCTCCCCATGAACTTCTAAGATCTCACCAGTCGAAAGCGGTATACGAACCAACTTCTCAAAACATACTACCTCAGCATGGTACTTGGATAACCAATCCATTCCAACTATAATGTCGAAGCTCCCGAGTTGCATCGGTGTGAGGTCGATAGGGAAAAGATGGTCATTGAGATTTAACTGGCAATTTCGAAGAACAGAGTCGAGGACAACAGGTTCACCACTAGCTACTTCTACTGTCAAGGGCTTTCCTAGTTTCGTTCTAGTCATCGCAAGTAAAGGCTCAAATGCTAAGGACACAAAACTCTTATCGGCACCCGAATCAAATAGAACAGAAGCAGGATGGTTGTTAACAAGGAACGTACCGTTCACCACTTCGTTATCCGCACGCGCCTCATTTGCATTTAGATTAAAAGCTCTACCACGAGCTGGTGCCTGATTTGCATTTACCAACCTCGGGCAATTGTTCCTATAGTGGGTCAGATCCCCACAGTTGAAACATGAACCAGGCGGAAAGTGAGGTCGTGTAGGATTCTGGGCTTGGTTTTGTACTGCTGGATTTTGAGCTGCCTGATTCTGATTAGGAGCAAAGCGGCAGGTGTTTGCAAGATGACCAGACTTGCCACAATTCGTGCAGATACGGCATTGCATCTGTGGCTGGTGGTGGCTGTTACATCTGTTGCACAGAGGTGCATTTCCCGCATACTGCCTCTTGGCAGCAGGTTGTGCAGCCTGATTCTGTGCTGCCTGATTGGTAGCAGCCTGGTTAGTCTGAGCAGTGACCGCGAAATTCTTGGAAGCCTTACGCTTCCTAGATTTCTTTGAAGACTCAGCAGCCTTCTTGCCCTTACTCTCCTTGGCGCTATCAGACTGTTTCTGCTTCTTATCACCCTTCCTGTGGAGTTTACCCTTCTTGATTTGGGATTCAGTAAGGGTAGCAGCTAGCTCAATGGCTTGTCGGACGGTAGTAGGGTGACTGCCAGTTACAATATCCTGAACAGGATCTGGCAAACCGTCTATATACCTCTCAATAGCCTTATCCAAAGGCGTGACCATAGTCGGACAGAGCAAGCTTAACTCCTCATATCTGTCAGTGTAAGCCCGGTGTTCACCACTGACTTGCTTCAGATCATTGAACTCATCTTCGAGTGCCCTCTGCTCATGTCGAGGACAAAATTCTCTCATCATGAGAGTCCTGAGTTCCTCCCAAGTCTGACCCAAAGCAACATCAGCACCTCTATCTCTCATTACCCCATTCCACCAGGTAAGGGCCCTCTTTTGAAATACACTCGAGGCAAACTCGACTTTACGATTGTTCGGACACTGAACATGGCGAAACGTGCTTTCAAGACTCTCAAACCACTGGAGAAGCCCAGTTGCTCCTTCAGTACCACTAAACTTGAGCGGTTTAGCCGAGTTAAAATGTTTAAAGTTACACGGAGCAGGTGCATTAACATTGTTATTGGTGGCTTGGTTTATTTGAGTTATGAGACCAGGTAGCATAGCAGCCATCTGTTGTGCTATAATAGCTGCCAGTTCGGCATCAGGTTGCTGAACGTTACGTCGAGGAGGCATTCTAAAAGAGGAAACATGAGAGAAAACGAGTGAGATGATGTGATGAAAATGAGATAACAATAAAATCGACAAAAAGCAAGGAATGTGGTCATTTGTTTGTTACCACAAAGCAAACAAACAACACACAGTGACAAATCAAAGTAAATGAGTCATAATAATGTATTACTGAAGACATGCTCGCCTATAAGTGAACACTCACCCCAAGAGTTCCCAGGTAAGAGTGACTGGTCCGATAATGCGGATTTGTACGAACACTCTAGCCTTAGACAGAAAACTCAGGGTACAGGCATTCACTCTTCCAGTTTGCACGTGTTCACATTATTTAGACCCAAAACTTTGACGAGATTTTGAAAAATTGGAAGGTACAAGACCAAAAAGAAATCATCTAAGGATAGATGATTGATTTCAAAATCGTTTTGGAATATTATGTTCAAGTTTTGGTAATCACCTAAGGATAGGTGACGGGTATTGTTTTAAAATCTAAACACAAGTAAACTTGTGTTAGGGTCCTAGAAAGTTATAGTCTAGGTCAAAGCATTGCTAATAACCTAATTCCCTATAACCATTGGCTCTGATACCAACTCTTCTGTCACACCCCGGCCGCGTAAAACAACAAACCGCGGCGGAAACGCCGGGGAGGTGAGTGGCGACAGAATTATTGTTTCAACAACCATGGTAAATAAAGTTATGTATTATTAAAATTTAAAGTTATATTGTCTTTGAGTTCAAACTAAACTAACATAATAACTGTCTTTTAAGTCACTAAGGCCCGAGTCCGCCTAAGTGAAGCACAAGCATCATCATGCATTAGCACCTGAAACACATGTAAAAATAGGTACGTCAGCATAAAAATGCCTGTGAGATACATAGGTTTTGTTTATGCAGATTCATGACTTGTATTTGAAAGGAGAGTTTAATAAAATGTAGTCATGAACCTTGTAAAATGTTTTCCTTTGTAAAACCATGTGAAAATCAATGAAAATCAAATGATGATGAAATGATAATGCATGGTTAAATGAATAACCAAGTAAAAGTGAATTTGTATAAAAATGTGTAATTTGTAAAACAATGTCATGTTTATGTATGAAATGTTTCATGTGTTGCCCAAGTGGTTTATATAACGCAACGATGTATAATACGATAAAAGCACTTATATATAGGAAGTACCAGCGGCGTATCCACCATGCTTTTATCATATAACACATAACCCCGTTACATAAGTCACTTATCAATAACCAACCAAAATGTCTTGTTCCATGTCAATATGTGTATGTGTAAACTATGTACAATGTCATGTATATCATGTAAAACCAATGAAATGCATAGCAAGTAGGAAATCATCTACTTAACTATGTAATGATGTCTAATGTGAAAACAAATGTCATGTATGGTGAATAACTAGAAGTTACTCAACCCCATAGAAAATGTACAAAACATGTTTTTGAATAAACCTAAGTTTAAATCAAATGTTATGCTTTGCAGAAAAACAATGCTTCATGATTACAAACATTTATGCAGTAATGTTAATCGCATACATTCAAGCCTTGAGACTGTGGCGACAAACCCTTAAACGAATTAAAGGTTTATCTAAATTATGTTGTCGGATTCTGTCATCCCCAACTTCCAAACAAACCCAGGAAGTCGGAAACGGGAGTTGTCAATTCCTATGGTACCATTACATAAGTCCGAGCGGCGTAGCTAATGTTAATGAATGTATTATTGTCCCGATTGAACATACCAAATGTCATAACCAATGTAGCATGTGAAAACCATGTACTAGGAATGCTAAGTAAACATGCCTAGTAGAAATGTTCATGTAAAAGCAATGTGCTAGCATGCTCAGTAAACATACATAGCAGAAACGTCATGTAAAACAATGTGCTACATATGCTAAGTAAACATATGCAACAAATGTGTAACAAATCAATGTGCTAGCATGCTTGACATACATAGCAAAACACAATGGAAAGCATGTACTATATATGTACTAGGTGAAACTAGCATGTTTATGTCATAAAAGCATGAAATGCACAAAAGTAACATGTATGTACATGTGTATCACCCCAAAATATTTGAAAACGGTAAAAGAGGGGAACTATGTACTCACTTGGGATTGCTAATTAGTCTTGAGAATAAGACCAATTTAAGCTCCAAGTATCACGGAAATCAACCGGCACCTAGTATAGGTAACTATGTTAATAATCGGCTCCTAAATCGGGAGATAGGATAGAATGAGGTTCTATAAATCAAATGAGTAATTGAACTCATATGGTATGATTTATTAGTCCCAACATTCTGATTGGAAGGCCTACCTAAGTGCTTTTGACCCGTTTCGACACATTATGGTAACATAAGCTACTATAAGGCGTCGTTAGCGTAAAACTATGATCGGATGGTTAACTATGTGCTATGTCAAGTCTTACATGCCCAATTATCCCTAAACATGTTACTAAATCAGATTATATGTCAAAATTATGTTCACATAGTCAAAATACGGATTTATGCTTCAAAAGGGCATTTTGGTCATTTCCTATGGGCATACAAGCTAACAAGCATATGACTAACCAATCCTATGTGATCATATGGTATAACCTCAGTGGTTATTCCCTATGAAACTATGATCACTAACTAAGCTTGGTCGGATCCTAAAGATCGACCAAACGGGTCGGGTTCGAAAGTCTAAGCGGTTGTTTAGACCGCTTACCTTACGACCCTAAACAAGCACAAACTAATAGTGTCGAGTTAGACATGTCAAAACATGTCTAACCTACTGATTTGGTATCAAAACAAAGTGTTTTGATACCCTAAAGTAGTTTCGTTGCAAAATGCGTGCTAAAACGCATGTTGACCGAAACTTTGACTCGACACTACAACTAGCTAACGTGGTAATCAGCAGCTATAACCGCGAAGGATTATAACTATCGTGATTACAATCACGTTTCAAAGTTCAATTGAACTTTGACTTGACCAATTGATGGTCAAAACCGAAAGTCAAACTGTTGGCCAAACGTTTGACTTTCTGCACTACAAAAGGAAAAAGGAAACTAAAAGAATGAAAGAAGGCTCACCCAAGTCCTTGCTATCTTTTCTACAAAGAAGACAAGTCCCAAATGCTTAGAAGAGAGCTCCAAAGCAGATTTAGAGAAGATAAGAGAGGAATGAGCAAGGAATGAAGTGAACTTGATGGCTATTTATAGTTGTAGTGGATTAACAAGATCATTCCACTTGTTTTTCTTAGCCATTAAGCATTAATCCTAGCCATACATGTGTTACAAGCTGATTAGAAGCCTTGGTGAACACACAAACTTGCTCACCACACAAAGAAATTGCACATACAGCCCCTGAATTTGCAAACTGTTGCTGAAAATGATGTTTCTGCCCAGATGAGGCACTCGCGTAGCGCTAGGGCATAGGCCTTAGGGCTCGCGCTACGCTAGCGTGTATCAGGTTCAGCAAAGTTTCAAAATTGACAGAAATGGTCCCTGCACGTGTTTAAAGCCTTTTTCGATGCGTTTAAACCCCGTTAACCTCATTTCAAGGCTCTAAAATGAAGTTAAAGCATAGGGGACCTGAAATATGCTCGAAAACATCACGGATGTCGGTTCATTTGGTCGTACGATCGCGTTGTTCGGTTATTTACGACGAAACTCAAACGGATGTGTGTACGATCCAAAATGCGCGACGAATGGCGTTTTCGCATCCGAATCACTAAAATAAAAATATTTTAGTGTGTACAAAAATTTTGGATGTCCAGATGTGTCCAGAACGTAAGATACGCGCGAAAATGCAAACTTACGCCGTTTTTGACACTTTTAGTCCCTGTAAGATCATATAAGCATGTTTTCGCACACCGAACCTATCAAAGCTTATTTCTAAGCCATGTTTAGGTTATTTATGGTATGTTTAACTTATGATCAAGTTCCGGACTGTACGTTGCCTTACGAAACGGCAGACTTTCGCAAGTTGACGCAAATAGTCCCTGAGAGCGAATAAACTTGTTTTTGCCATACCAAAGCCTTTAAAACTTATTTCTAAGTTATGTAAAGGTTATTTAAGGTATGTTAAGTTTATGATGATGTTCCGGAGTGTTTATCGCGTTAAACTGATCGTGTTTACGCATCAGTTCGCGTATAACTTTCCAGAAAGCGATATAGAGTTCAAAATCGATCAAAAATCAACATGGGCACAAAACCAAACATAAATGACAAACATTGGGATCAAAACACACTGTTTTATTAATATTGTATTGTTCAGAGTTTGTAAAATGATATCACAGACACAGATGTCACATTTGACTTGTGGGAAAGTCAACGTGAAGTATTAGCAACCAGAAACACCTTTATGGAAAGCGAAAACAGACTGCCATGGATTTGGTCGCTAGTCTACTTACAACTCGAAACGGAAACAATATCACCTGGATGATCGTTGATTGTCTCACGTAACCAGCACACTTTCTAGCCATCAAAGAAATGGATAAGTTTTCTACACTTGCAGTCATCTACTTGAAAGAAGTGGTTGCTAGGCACGGGGTGCCAACCTCCATTATCTCTGATTGCGACCCACGAATTGCATCTGATTAGTGGCAAGCGATGCAAAAATCCTTTGGCTCACATTTAGACACGAGCACAGCATATCATCCACAGACGGATGGGCAGACTGAACGCACCATCCAAACTCTTGAAGACATACTTCGAGCATGTGTAATCGATGTTGGTAACGGCTGGGAGCGGCATGTACCCTTAGTGGAGTTTTCGTATAACAACAGTTA
This sequence comes from Helianthus annuus, assembly GCF_002127325.2. Taxonomy (NCBI): domain Eukaryota; kingdom Viridiplantae; phylum Streptophyta; class Magnoliopsida; order Asterales; family Asteraceae; genus Helianthus; species Helianthus annuus. The sequence continues at coordinate 34,943,237 of NC_035439.2, read as the reverse complement.
CCACACCAGCATCCAGGCTGCTCTGTTCGAGGCATTGTACGGACGGAAGTGCCGTTCACCTCTTTGTTGGGCAGAAGTTGGCGACAGCCAAATTACTGGCCCAGAACTCGTCGTAGACACAACCGAGAAGATTGCTCAGATACGACAACGAATGGCGGCAGCTCGTGACCGTCAGAAAAGTTACGCTGATAAGCGCAGGAAACCACTTGAGTTCCAGGTTGGGGATCGAGTACTACTTAAAGTCTCACCTTGGAAAGGTGTAGTTCGTTTTGGTAATCGAGGCAAACTCAACCCGCGATATGTTGGACCTTTCGAAATCACGAAGAGAATTGGCAAGGTGGCCTACATATTGAATCTACCCGAAGAACTTAGTGGAGTTCACAACGTATTCCATGTGTCAAATCGGAAGAAGTGTCTGTTAGATGAAACTCTCATAGTTCCTTTCAAGGAGCTCACCATTGATGATCAGTGCGATTTGTCGAAGAACTAGTGGAAATCTTGGACCGGGAGGTCAAGATTCACAAACGTACTAGGATACCTATTGTTCGAGTTCGTTGGAACTCCCGCCGTGGCCCAGACTTTATCTGGGAACGAGAAGACCAAATGAAACACAAATATCCCCAGTTGTTCGAAAACAATGAAACCACTGCTGAGGCTGAAGCTACTGCGGAATTTCGGGATGAAATTCCAAACCAACGGGGGAATGATGTGACACCCCAGGAAAACCAGGAAACCACGCAACCCAACTAGCTTCCTCAGTAACTACGTGCTAAATTTCGGGACGAAATTTCTTTCAAGTTGGGGATGATGTGACAACCTAAACTTTCAAGGTTATTCTTGTTTAACTTCGTGGCACTTGACTTATATCACTACTGTTTATGTTTCACTACACGACGTCACTATGTATATGTTGCGTAAACTCATTTAAACCTGTTTAAATTACATTACATCATTAGGATTAATTGGTTGTGAGTTTATAGGATTAATTAGTTGTGAGTTTATTATGTTAAATACTAAATGCTTGTTATATGAACGTGCACTATAGTCTACAATGTACACCCACTATTATTATGTACAATTAGCCCAAATATCTAATCATTGTGATAAGATCTTCGGCCCATAAGAACCTAACAGAAGCCCACCTTTGACCGATTATGTTATATTACGTAACACATGTGGAGGTGCCCCATAATTCCCCAAACCGCCATGACCCACCGTTGGTTGATTGTGCGATTTATTGACATCAACAAAAAAAAACAGGAATTATATATATAACACAATCACATCACCTCTCTCCTTCGCGAAACCCTAACGTCCCTGCTCTCAACTTACGGCAACCATCACCAACCTTTTCCCAGCCAAAACGCAGTTCCGATCGCCGGTAAGTCCCTCTCCCTTAGTTCGTGACTCTTTAAACTGACACTTTCGTCGCGGTTTCTTTGTCATGGTTTTGGTTCGAATTGTGAATTCCTGATTACGTGACTCCATGCTTGACTGTATATGTTTTGCAAACTTGAGTTAGTGTGTGAAAACCTGTATACATGTATATGTACATAACTATAGTAAATCTGTATGCATGTATAATTGTATCTGTAGCCATGAGGAATAAGTGATTATATGCCACTGTTAATGGTGAATACATATGTAATGTTATATATGTGTGTATACATGTGCGTATGTAATCAGTTGTATGCATGCGTTCATGAGTATAAGTGTGAGAGGTTCAATTTGCATGCATGATTGGTTTAATTACAGGAGCATTGACATGAACGTGAACATGCACAGTAGGTCCACCCATGAGTTTCAAGTATGATGATGTGTGTAAAAATAATTATTTAATAAAAAAAAAGTTAGGTGATGCTTTCATGAAATAGATGCATACATGTTTTCCATTTAATTTAATATATGATTTAGAAACATGAATGATAAGGCAAGATTTAAGATTTAGAAGTTTATTTACAATAAAAATCTAATCTGATTGTTCGGCAAATTGAATTTAATGTGATTAATGCTATCTTTGATATCCGTGCTTACTTGGTAATTGTACAAAGATTATACACCATACTGTCTGCATGCTAGTCACTAGATACCTGAAAGATTCGTGTATCTGCATGAGCACACATACTAACAACCAACGGTAATCATGTTAGGACAAGATTTACCAAACCTCGACTCTTAATTGTGCTAGAGTCTAAACCGAGCAACCAAAGATGAGTTCACACTTTCCACAAGGCATGGGATTCCCAAGGGTTGGGAATGGGTAAGGTATTGAAACTGAAACTGCGTGATCTCCTGGTTGGAACACGTACACTCCCTCTTTATTGAAGGGTGACAACATGTGATAAGTATTTAATCGGAACCTGCGTAATCTCTTGGTTTGGAGATTACGTACACACCCTCTTTACTGAAGGGTGACAACACGGATACTAGGCCAAAACTCTCTATCATGAAGTCCCTCCTTTTATATCGACTTAATCGTCGGGCCAATGGCGAGCGGGTCATTAGTTAGATAGCGCTATTTAGGTTTGACAAGCCTCACACCGTGCCGCAGAGGACGGGCGTGAACTAATGGATCTGGGCACTAGTCAATGATGATAGACATTGACGTCAGGGCACCAACTTACTTTAGTCAGTGGTCGATATGGTAAACGGGTCTAGTGGTTCACATGGGGAAGCCCCCACTGGTTATGAATATGTTTGGGAAACAGGGAAAAACGGGATAACTATAACTTACAAACAAACTCATGGTTTTTGAAACAACTTAACAATGAACACCAACTGTGAACTCGCTCAACTTTGTTGTTGATTCGTTGTTACATGCCTTGCAGGCCTTTAGGTGCATATCATTGGAACTTGCTGTCTGGGAGGCTGAAGTGGTCATGGGTCGAGATACATGGAATCGCAACACAAGACTAATGGTTTTTACATGTGGTTTATATACACTTAACGAATTAATTATGCTTCCGCTGTATACGGTGAATTATTTGTAATGTTATAACACTTAATGTTAATAAATGAAAGTTTTATTTAAATATACCAATGAGTTCAATGTGATTGGTGGCTTGGATCCTGGTCATGTCACGCCTCCTGCGGTGATACTCCGCTGTTGGAATTTGGGGGTGTGACGTAAGACGTAAAAAGTTTTACGTAAGACGTAAAAAGTTTTACGTAAGACGTAAAACGTACAACGTAAAAAGTTTGCGTTTCTGGGTGCGTTCGTGTTGCGTAAAAATGTTTTTGTAAAAAAAGCTGTTAAACTGTAAACTTTTTAACGTAAATCGTAAAACGTAAAACGAAAAAACGTAAAAAGTTTTACGTAAATCGTAAAAAGTTTTAACGTAAAACGTAAAAACGACGCGTTAAAAATGTAAAAAACGTAAAACGTAAAAAAAAAACGGCGCGTTAAAACGAAAACAACGTAAAAACGTAAAACGTTAAAAAACGGCGTGGTAAAACGTAAAAAATTTAACGTAAAACGTAAAAAAAACGGAGCGTTAAAAAAACGGGCGAAAAAAAACGGCGCGTGGAAAAACGGGCAAAAAAACGGTGCGTTAAAAAACGGCGCGTTAAAAAAACGGCACGTAAAAAACGGCGCGTAAAAAACGGCGCGGTAAAAAACGGCGTTAAAAACGGCGCGTCAAAAAAACGTCGCGTAAAAAAGCCGGACGTAAAAGCGGCGTGTAAAAAACCGGCGCACAAAATTAATTGTTTTTGTCAAAAAATCTGAATTTAAAATTGTTTTAAAAAAAATATTTTAAAAAAATAAAAAAGTAATATAATAAAACTAAAAAGTAATATAATAAAAAAAAGTAATTAAAAAATAATAAAGAGAAAAAGATAAAAAAGTGTTATTTTACTAAACTACCCTTTCGGATTAAAAAATTAAAGACATAATAAGACAAATTGTATTTAATATTAATTTTTCTTACTTTTAATCTCATCCATTAATCTTGTTAATCTAAAGGCTAGAAAGTGGTTCCTATGGTTCTTACAACTAGAGGTGGTTTTCATTTTAGCGATCCTATATATATATATATATATATATATATATATAGGGAGGGGCTCATGCGAGAACTCCATTTATTGCGAGAACCGCGAGAACCAATGTGAACACAACGTAAAATAGCTAAAAAAGCCTAAGAAAACCTAAAAAAACCTAACCCCCACCCCCCCAAAAAAAAACCTAACCCCCCCCCCACCAAAAAAAAAAAAAAAACCTAAACCCCCCTCCCCACCCCCCAAAAACCTAAACCCCCCCCCCCCCCCAAGCTAAAATGCTAAAAACTAAACCCCCAAAAAACCTAAAAAATTCTAAAAAAATAAAAAAAAATCTAAATTTTTTTAATACTTTTTATGCTCAAATCGCTACTTTTAGTGGCAAAAAAAAAAAAAAAAACTTTTTTAAAAATAATTTTTTTTTTAATTTTAATTTTTTTAGCTTCGAAAAGTAGTGATTTTTATATAAAAGATATTAAAAAAAAATTTGTGTGATTTTTAGGCATTTTTTGTTGTGTTCACATTGGTTCTCGCAATAAGAGGTGGTTCTCGCATGATCTTCTCCCTATATATATATGTGTATATATATATGTATATATATATGTATAGGAGAAGGATCCTTTAGGAACCACCCTTTATTGCGAGAACCACGAAAACCAATGTGAACACAACCAGTGCCTTCTCCGAGAAATCTCGAAACGTTTTGGGCCTGGAGCCACTAAAAATAAATCGGGCCCATATAATTTAAACACAATAATCATATATAAAAAAAACTATAATATGACACTAATTGTTAAAACAATCATCAAAATAAAAGTATTATACCAAAATGATCTAAATTTACCTACTTAAGCGAATCGTGCGGCTCTCCTAGCTTTTTTGGAAGCAAAGCTTTCGATCAAGTATTCGTAATCCATAGTCTCTAATATGTCGTTTTCAATAGATATCATTGCTAAGCTATTGAGTCTTTCTTGGGACATACTTTTTTCTTCCTCTATTTTCCTTCTTTTACGTTTTTGACAACCGGACAAATGTTTGTATTTAGGAGGCATATTTCTGAAAAGAAAAAAAATATGAGAGTTCAGGCTTCAAAGTTTCAATTTTCAACAATCAACATTCAATTTTCAACAATCAACTTATCCAAATGTATAGTTTGTTAAACTCGTGAAGTTTAAACAAGTAAATCAAAATCCAACCCAACTATCAATCAAAGGTCTCAAACTTAGCTTTGAACTTACAAGCCGTGGCCATATGAATAGAGTGTACGAACAAGAAAAAGAAAGCACACTTTTATTATTCTTGAAACTTACGTCCATAAGGAAAAGAAACAAATTAAACCATTTAAATACTAAACCAATCTTACTTCTTCAATGACTCAACACAATAACTTTTCTGGATTCCCGCTTTGAATTCTGATTGCTCTATTCCGGATTCCCGCTTTGAAGTCTAATAGATTATAATAATTAGGTTAAAACAGTTAAGGCCCAATAACAAACATATACTCTATCGATATTTTTTAAAAACTCTGGCCCTCAAGAACTTTGGGTCTGGGTCCATTGCCCTACCTGCCCCTACTTATCACCGGGCCTGAACACAACCAAAAATACCTAAAAATAACTAAAAACACACATTTTTTTAAATATTTTTTACCTCGAAATCGCTAATTTTCGTTACCAAAAAAAATTAATTTTTTTTTTTTGCTACTAAAAGTAGCGATTTTGATGTAAAAAATATATTTTTTTTTGTGTTTTTTAGATTTTTTTAGGTTTTTTGGGGGTTTACTTTTTAGCATTTTAGCTTGGGTGAGAGGGGTGTTTAGGTTTTGGGGGGGTGGGGGGGGGGTTAGGTTTTTTTTTTTTTTTATTTTTTTATTTTTTTGGGGGGGGGGTGGGGGGTTAGGTTTTTTTAGGTTTTTTTGTGTGTTCATATTGATTCTCATGGTTCTCACAATAAAGGTGGTTTTTTTAGGTTTTTTTAAATCCGAAAATGAAGAAAAATAAAATTTCCTCCAAAAATCGGCCAAAAATGGCAAAACCCGGGTCTGGCCGGGGATCGAACCTGTCACACCCCAACCGATGGCGGAAACATCGAGGCATGACACTGAGCGAAACAGATTGTTCAAGAGAATCCATAACAATACTTTTAATACGTTTAATATCCCATACTATCAAACAAATATCTCAAAATAGCCATTACAGATAATAAGTCTCATAAACAATTCCATTCCAACAACTCAGATTTTTATTCGGTGGGTTTCTAGACTTCCTAACTTGATTCAGCATAGCATAACATCCAATCAACCTGTCACATACGTTAAAATAAAGTCAATACATAAAGTAAAGGTGAGTACACAAGTTTGCATAGATATAGTACGAAAAACGTTTACGCATAACCAACATGTAACACGTAACGGGCGAAGCATGTAACTATCAACAATATTACAACCTAACCACGAGACTGCGTTGTAGAGTATGTGCGACACATGTTCAGCGAACACGTAAAGTGAAGTAATGTGATCCCTAGCAACCCTTGTCCATGACAGGTGCTGAGTCCAAACTATAGTACTATCATTGCTAGAGGCGGTCTAGTGTAACATTGTATAAGCATAGTACAAGCATTCATAGATCACGTATAGCATGCGGGAGCGGTTAGCGTTTATAAAGTGTTTGCGTTGTGTGTTATGTTTTGATATAGAACGTATGTAACACCCAAAAGTGCGTTAAACGAAAATGGGTTCGAGTATACTCACAGTGTGTGTTTAACAGGTAAACACAATCTGGATTAGATTGAAGGGAGCACATTGAGTTAGCCTGTATACAGAAGCATGGTCGTAAACAGAGTGTCAAATGGGGTTAAGTGTTCGACAGGTGATCCGTTCGGATGGGTTCCATCCGAACGGATGGTCATCCGAGCGGATGGTCATCCGAGCGGATGGTCATCCGAGCGGATGGTCATCCGAGCAGTGTGTGGGTGTTTGTGATTGTGAATTGTTAAAATTTGAAGTTTAGTTAAAACGTTTAAGTAATGGGAATTATAAGTGCCAGGTCATCCGAGAGGATTGTCATCCAGACGGATGGCCATTCGAGTGGATGATCCGTGGTAGAAACTTTGTATAAAATTTTCTAAGTAAAAGTTTGACTTGTGACACCTGTGCCTCCACGGCTATCAAACAAATACCAAATCAATGAAATATTGTATTTCATACTTGGGAGTGGGGCGTAAGACTTGGCCCATTTCTTACGCCGGGCGCGTAGAACCCCCAGATCAGCAAAAACAAGCTGATTCAATCAGCAGCTGGTTTTTCTCATTTGCACATGGTTTTTATCAATACTAGGGGCTATTTTGGGGCACCCATGGTATTCTAAAACCATGGACCCACTTGTACGGCTTAGATTGAAGCTCGGTTTTCGAGGAATGATCTTAACGAACCCCCATGATTTCATTTGCAACTCACCTTGATCTGAATTCATTCTCTAAGTTGGAGTTCTTATGCTTCATACCTGAGAATATTTGGATCAAATCTCCATCGCTTGGACCTCTTGTAAGCTTCTTTCATTCTTTTATGCGTTTTTAAGCGTGAAAGTCAAACAGTGTTTGACTTTCTGCTTTGACCAGTCAATGGTCAACACGAAGTTCGTTTGAACTTCGCAACGTGAGCGTAATCACGATGGTATTAGTCCTTTGTGACTATACCTACTGATTACCACGTTATTTAGGCGTAGTGACGAGTCGTAGTTTTGGTCAAAATGCGTGTTTTTGCGTATTTAGCAACCAAACTACTCTTGGGTATCAAGTCCCTTTGTTTTGATACCAAACCTGTTTTCTAACTTCGTTAAACATGTTTTAACATTTTTAGCTCGTCACTTTAGGTTTATTGCTTATATAGGGTCGTAAGATAAGCGGTCTAAAAAACCGCTTAGACTTTCGAACCCGACCCGTTTGGTCGATCATTAGGATCCGACTAAACACATTTTGTGACCATAATTGCATAGGGAATAACCTCCCGAGGTTATACCTTATCGTCACTACGTTTAGTTAGTTGTATGATAGGTAATTTATATGCCTTAGGAAAATGATCAAAATGCCCTTTTTACGCATAAATACATTTTAAGCATATGTAACATAAATTTTGGCATCTAAACTGATTAGGCAACATTATTAGACATGTTAAGGCATATATTACTTGTCATAGGACTAGTTAAGCGGTCAAAACGCGTTTTACGCGAACGACGCGTTAAAGTAGCGTAAGCTACCTAAACGAGTCGTAATGGGGTCGTACGCACTTAGGATAGGTTTCATTTTAGAATGTAGGCTTTGTTAAACCATGTTACATGAGTTCCTATACTCATTTGGTTTACAAAACCTCATTTTATCCGATCCTCCGATTTAGGCCCGTTTATTAACGTAGTTATGTATATTAGGTGCCGTTTGATTCCGTGATCCCTCTAGCTTTGCTTGGTTGTTATTCAAGACTACTAAGCACCCTCAAGTGAGTACATAGTTCCCCTCTTTTTACTGTTTTGGGGTGAAACACATGTGCCTACTTGTTACTTTCGTACTTTCCATGTTTTCATATCATATGCTTGTTATGTTCATTAGTACACTTATAGTACATGATTTCATTATGTTTTTGCTATGTATGTCCATTTAATGCATACTTAGTACATTATTTTACATTGCATTTCTGTTGCATATGTTCTCGTAACATATGGACACATTGTTTTACATTGCATTTCTGTTGCATATGTTTACTCAGCATATGGACACATTATGTTACATTTCTACTTTGTATGTTCACTTAGCATACTAGTTACATTATTTTCATAAAACATGCTTACATTTGGTATAACATTTGGTTTGTTTAACGAAACTAATACATTCATTAACACCGATCATGCCGCTCGGTAGTAGGTAGTGGTACCATAGGACTTGACAACTCCCATTCCTGAAATCCTAGGTTTGTTTGGACGTAAGGAATGACCGAATCCGAAAACATTTTTGGTAGACCTTGACATTGTTCTAGGGTTTACCTTACAGTCTCAAGGCTTGGATGTAGACGTTTAACATTACCGCATAGATGTTTGTATCAGTAAAGCATGCATTATTTTACAAAACATAACTTTTGATTATGATTTATCAAATGCATTGTTTTGTACATTTCTTTCTTATAGGGTTGAGTAAATGCTTTTAATCAATAAATGCTTTTATTCACTATACATTACATTTGATTAATACATGAACATTTTGACATTGGTGGTTTGTTTGGTAAGTGATTTAAGTAACGAGGCGTGTGTAATATGATAAAAGCATGGTGGATACGCCGCTGGTACATCCTATATATAAGTGCTTTTATGGTATTACATATCGTAGCGTTATTTAAACCATTTCAAGTTAGACATAATACATTTTACACTTATATCACATCTTCATGAAACATTGTTTTACAAACAACATATTTTATACAAACTCATTTTACTTGGTCGTTATTTATCTATGCATCATTCTTTTATATCATCTGATTTCGTATCACTGTTTATATGATTTATAAAAGAAAACATTTTACAAGGTTCATGACTAACTTTTGACAAACATTTTCTTTAAATTTACAAGTCATGAATCCTAAATCAATAAAACCTATGTATCTCACAGGCATTTTTATGCTGACGTACCTATTTTCACACGTGTTTTTCAGGAGATGATGCATAAGATTGATCAAGATATACTTAGGCGGACTTGGGCCTTAGTCACATTAAAAGACGCAAGACTAGTTAATTATGTCATGTTTCTTTGTTTGTTAAGACATTGTAACTTCTTTTAATCAATAAAACAACATTTAAATTTCCATGTGTTATGAAACAATGATTCTGTTACAACACTCCCCGACGATTCCGCCACGATTTGTTGTTTTACGTGGTCGGGGTGTGACAGAAGAGTTGGTATCAGAGCTCATGGTTATAGGGAATTAGGTTATTAGTAATGCTTTGACCTAGTCTATAACCTTCCTAGGACCCTAACACAAGATTCTTGTGTTTGGATCTTAAAACAATACCGTCACTTATCCTTAGGTCACAACCGCAACAAGAACACAAATTTCAAATCCGCTGCGAAAACCAATAATCTGTTCTAGGATGATTGATTACTAGGTTTTGAACCCTCTAAGTTTTCAAAATCTCGTCAAAGTTGAGTCTTATAATGTGAACACGTGCAATCTGGAAGGGTGGATGCCTGTACTCTGAGTTTTTTGTCTAAGGCTAGAGTGTTCGTACAAATCCGCATAATCGTATCAGTCACTCTTACCTGGGAACTCTTGGGGTGAGTGTCCACTTATAGGCTAAAGCATATCTTCGCGATACATTAATATGACCCGATTACTTTGATTAGTCACTGTCTCATTTGTTTACCTTAGGTAACAAACAAATGATCGCAAATTTTATGCGTTGTCTTTCTGTTTTGATTATTCGATAAAATTTCACTTGTTTCCTCCTATATCTTCCATTTCCGCTAGAATGTCTCTTCATCATAACGGCGCACAAATGTCCGAGCAGGCTGCCAAATTTGCCCAGCGAATAGGCGAAGTAGTCCTGAAGACTGTTGAATTAGCTACTACCATGTATCGTCTCCAGGATGAAGCCACTCAAGAGTCACCAAAGGAGACAGAAGCCAAGCCTTCACCAAAACCAAAGAAACGTAAAGCTTCAAAGAATCCTCCAGTCGTTGCACCAAAACAGGCAGCACCTAGTCAGGTGGCAGCACCACCAGCCAAGAAGCCTTACAACGGAACTGCACCCTTGTGCAACCAATGTAGCCTTCATCATCATGCTAGTGTGAAGTGCTGCAAATGCCAAACTTGTGGACTTATAGGTGTCATACAGCAAGAGTTTTCCTAGCGGCAGCTACACCAAATCAAGCTGGCAACAATCCTGCTCAAGCTCGTTTTTCACCGGGGTCTTGCCACAACTGTGGCGAGATGGGCCATTTCCGAAGGAATTGCCCAAAGCTAGCTGTTGCAAATCTGACCCACGAATGAGCAGTTGGCTGATTTGAAGATGTTGCTACTTTGAATAATTTGAATCTTCTGCTTTTGTTTCTTTTGTTGAACCCTGAAACAATCTGTTTTGTTTATAAATAAATTGTTGTTCACAATTTTGATGTACAAGTGTAGTTACATGTGTGTATGGCATTTCTCTATAATACCTACATCAAGGAACTATGTTCTTTACAAACTACTCTTGTGATTCTCCCTTTCTTATATTTGCTCATGATTTTCTCGAAAATTCTACATACTCGTTTCATTCAAAGAAATGAAGTACATAAGTGACATTTTGAATAATCACTTTAAATCCTTGGATAGATAACTAAGGGTATTTTTTTTGATCTCATACCCATTACATTCTGGTTTTTATAAATACATAACATAAGTTTTCAAAACAACCTTCATGATTTCAAAATATACCATATAGTTCGAAAACATTCTTAACATAGTATATTTACTTAATATATCAAGTGCATGATTTCAAAAGCATCATTCATGTTTTCAAAAACCTTGTACATAATTTCAAAATTTATCTCGCATGATTTTAAAGCATTTTATAAATATACTTATCTAATACACCTATTTTATGATTTCAAAAAGTATTATGTAAGGTTTCAAAAACATTAAACCCATTTCTAAAAAGAACCCCATGCATAGTTTTCAAAAACATTTTCTCATGCATTGACTTAACCTTCAAATTCTGCTTCATATGTCGCCTTGGCATATCTAGCACCTCAACTTCATAAGCTTTCTACCTCGTGTATTGACTTAAGCACGTCTAGTGCAAGGTTTTGAAACGCCTCCCGCTTTTCAAACCCCAAAATTCATGTGGGATCTTTTTATCTTCACAATTAGATCCTTGTGGATGATTATCATTCAAATCGGAGTCCTTAATTGGATTCTTTGTATACCTTAATTCGAATATTACGATTCCTTGTAATCAAAATCGAATTCTCTTTTTAAGATCTTCCTATCTTCATGATTAGATTCTTAAAATGTTTAAAGTGCCAATCGAAATCCACAGATTGGATACCTGGTGTGCTTTAAATACATGTGCACAATTAACAAACAAATTAACAAAATGATAACAAATTAAAGATCAAGATAAACAATTTTGTGATTATGTGATTATGCGTTATGTGTTTTCTTTTGTGTTTTTGTTTTCATTATCCAAATCCTCATAGAATCTTCCATATCTTCATGTGAGAGATTCACAGTAGGATATCCAAAGGTACTACCCTAAATCCTTAATGGGCTTCTAAGTAATCGTTAAGACCCTTGGATTATATAGTACCATTCCATAATTCAAAGAGACCCCTTGAGTGGTCTAAGTCAAAAGATTGATTCAGAATCTGGTTAAGAATGGCATGTGATGATATAGCTAAACAGACTCCTTGGTAGTCTATTTAAAGAGATCCTTTATTGATTCAATTAAAAAGGACCCTAGGATGGTCTAGTCACAATCATCATAGGTTCGTTCATCGTTTTCTTCCCCTACACATTATAAGATACACTATGTGGACTATGCAAGGAATTACATAATTATGGATGCATACATAATTCTAAAATTCAGTGCACGGAAACCACAGTAAGATTTATCATGTGTAAGAACCTATAGTGGTAAAAATAACGAAATGTAAACAATGTAATGGAGGTACGGCCGACGCACCAATAACGTTTTATATACTTGTATATAAGTGTCCCTCTTACATTGCAAGCATGATGTTATTTAAAGTTACTAGAAGTTCAGAATCCTAACCAGTGTTGTTTTATCTTTACCACTTTATGTTTCAAGCTCTCACAAGTTTCCTCTAAATAAATTTCAGGACGAAATTTCCTGAAGTAGGGGAGACTGTGACACCTGTGCCTCCATGGCCATCAAACAAATACCAAATCAATGAAATATTGTATTTCACACTTGGGATTTGTATAAATATATGTATCATTTGCACATATCAATTCTCGTTCGATTTCGAGCTCTAAATCGCTTTCTGGAGAGTTATACGCGAACCGATGTGTAAACGTAATCAGTTTAATGCGACAAACACTCTGGAACAGTTACATAGGCTTAACATACCTTAAATAACCTTTACATAACTTAGAAATAAGATTTGGAAGGTTTGGTGTGTCGAAATCAAGTTTATTCGCTTACAGGGACTAATTTCGACAAACTGCGAAAGTATGCCGATTTGTACTGTAACAAACATTCCGGAACTTGATCATAAGTTAAATATGATCTAAATATCCTTTACATAGCTTATAAATAGGCTTTGAGGTGTTTGGTGCGCAAAAATAAACTTTCTTGATCAATAGGGACTAAAGCGTCAAAAAGTGCATAAGTTTGCATTTTCGTGCATATCTTACGTTCTGAATATATCCGGACATCCAAAAATTTATGTAACCATTAAAATATTTTATTCTAGTGATTGGCACAATAAAATTCCATTCGCCGCGTAATTTGGATCGTTTTTCGCGTCCGTTCGTCTTTCGTCGTAATTAACCGAACAACGCAACCGTACGGCCAAACGAGCCGACATCCGAGATATTTTTGAGCATGTTTCATGTCCCCTACACTTTGGCTTCATTGTAGAGCCTTGAAAATGGCTTAACGGGGCTTAAACGTGTCAAAAATGCATCAAAAACCAAGTTTTACATGTGCAGGGACCAAAACTAACATTTCTGTCAAAGTTGGCTTAGGAGTGGGGCGTAAGACTTGGCCTATTTCTTACGCCGGGCGCGTAGAACCCCCAGATCAGCAAAAACAAGCTGATTCAATCAGCAGCTGGGTTTTCTCATTTGCACATGGTTTTTATCAATACTTGGGGCTATTTTGGGGCACCCATGGTATTCTAAAACCATGGGCCCACTTGTACGGCTTAGATTGAAGCTCGGTTTTCGAGGAATGATCTTAACAGTTACCCGAAAACTATAAATACCCCCCATGATTTCATTTGCAGCTCACCTTGATCTGAATTCATTCTCTAAGTTGGAGTTCTTATGCTTCATACCTGAGAATATTTGGATCAAATCTCCATCGCTTGGACCTCTTGTAAGCTTCTTTCGTTCTTTTATGCGTGAAAGTCAAACAGTGTTTGACTTTCTGCTTTGACCAGTCAATGGTCAACACGAAGTTCGTTTGAACTTTGCAACGTGAGCGTAATCACGATGGTCATAGTCCTTTGTGACTATACCTATTGATTACCACGTTATTTAGGCGTAGTGACGAGTCGTAGTTTCGGTCAAAATGCGTATTTTTGCGTATTTTGCAACCAAACTACTCTTGGGTATCAAGACCATTTGTTTTGATACCAAGCCTGTTTTCTAACTTTGTTAAACATGTTTTAACATGTTTAGCTCGTCACTTTAGGTTTAGTATTTATATAGGGTCGTAAGATAAGCGGTCTAAACAACCGCTTAGACTTTCGAACCCGACCCGTTTGGTCGATCATTAGGATCCGACCAAACACATTTTGTGACCATAGTTACGTAGGGAATAACCTTCCGAGGTGAAGGGGTAAGGTCCTAAAAACTTTGTAACAAGTACTTAGGACCATACCACAACCTTGTCTCTCAGCCCTTTTTGACCTTTCGCGGCCGCGCACTGGTCCTACAAAGAAGGCTTAAGAGACAGATAGCAGACAACACTCGCGCGCCAAAAGGAAATCATGAATCCTTGTGCTCTCTTCCATAAACAAAGGATGAAAATCCTAAGTTGAACACTTCCGCTTAATAACGTCCAGACTTGGATATTATTTACTTAACTGATACCACACGATAAAGAGTCACACCAGATTACAGCAGTAATCTGCTAGAAGAATTCAATCGTGCACCACCAGGACGGTTACAACCGCCTGGACACGTTTCATCACCTCAGGCATCCCTGAAATCACAAGGATGGCATGGAATTGGAGAAAAAACCTCCACTTGATCACTTTCCACGTGGCAATTCCCCAGCCATAGATCAGATCAGCGATCCGTGTGCACTCACGTCGGATCGAGAAGACCAAATGGAAGGAAATGTAACCGCTTACGGGGTTAGCATTTTCCGTTAACATTTCACCAACAGGTTTTCCCGCCCAAACTCTCGGTTATAAATATGAGAACAATTCAGGTATGAAATCCAAGTTACATACACTTCTTCAATACTTCTTCTTCTTCTTCTTCTTCTTCATAAACACATACTTATTCTCACGCTGGAGTCGGGTCAAGGAGAGAACCCCCTTCTCCCCTTGACGAGGCTAACGGTGCTTTGTTTTGCAGAGTTTATCGGAGAGGAAGACCGGTGACATTGAATCAAACGAGAGAGAACAAACCCCTTTATACAGATCCAAACCCCCTAGATATTTCGATCTCGATCATTTATCTAGTGTTTCATCATTGGCGCCCACCGATTTTCTCTGTTCTACCAGTTTTATCTCGTTTCGATTCAGTTTCCCTCATTCTCTGTTTTTTCATGACAGAGAATTCATCATCTCACCCATCAGATCCTCGACCTGAATTCAAGGGTTCTACAACCCATAATACCCAGATCGACGGAATCATGGGAATTAACAAAAGTGAAAGTCACTCAAACGAAAAGAGTTCCTCAGATCAGCTCATAGAGAGAGTCCCAGAATACTGGTTTGACAGATGCCAGATTACTTTGAACCAAATTTGCTCACAAATTTACAGATCTGAGTCCCCAAACACCAGATCTGGTACTCTGCGAGGAACCAGTGGAATGCTTGATACTGTAGTATTGGACCCACAGATACCTTATCAGTGGGACATCCAATCTAATAGTTATACCAGGGTAATCCCAAAATCAGAGGGAATCAGTGGCCAGACAGATGAACCAAAACAAACATACATGGTGCAAGGAGGCCCCTCACGAAGGACAAGCAAACGACACCATGATCAACAGTGGAGGGAACAGCAAGTCGTATTTCCTGTTGTTCCCGGAGGCCCTCAGGAAGAGCGACCAGTAATTATTACTGGCATCTTCGGCCATTACCGGACGAACTATATGTTTATAGATCCGGGAAGCTCGATGGACATCATATATGAGCAATGCTTCAAACAGCTTGATCCAGAAGACAAAGCACGTCTAGAACCGGTTGATTTTCCTCTCACCTGATTTTGTAATGAAGTTGTATTCCCATTAGGGCAAATAGTTTTTCCTGTGACTTTATCTGATGGCGAGCATTCGCGAACAGTCACAGTTAATTTAATGGTCATGCCGGCAACATCACGCCATGATGTCCTGCTCGGAAGAAGGTCACAAAGAGAATTCAGCATGATCACTTCTATTCCACATGCTGCATGCGGATTTCCAACAGAAACCGGAGTAGCAATCCTATACTCAAGGAAGGAAGTCATGTACGTAGATGACGAGCCACCAGCGAAGGTGGCCAAACCCTCAACATCAAACGAGCCGAAGAAATGGGTTCTAAACAACGATTATCCAAAACAGACCATCTTGCCAGGACACGCCATTTCACCAGCAACACGAATACAATTAAAAGAATTGCTGTCCAACAATAAAGACATATTCGCCTGGTGCCCAGCAGACATAACTGGGGTTCCGTGCGACGTAGCACAACATTGTCTGACCATCCGACCCTCAGCGGAACCTGTTGCACAGGGGAGGCGCAACTTTAGCAAAGAGAAAGCAAAAGCCATGGACGATCAAGTAACAGAGCTACTTAATGCCGGAATCTTGTGTGAAGTTCGATACCATACATGGGTTGCCAACCCAGTAATGGTACAAAAACACAGTGGCGGATGGAGAATGTGCGTCGACTTCAAAGACCTGGATAAAGCATGCCCAAAAGATTGCTATGCGCTTCCTGAGATAGACAAAAAAAGTCGACTCTCTAGCATCATTTCAATGGAAGTGCTTCCTTGACTGTTACAAAGGTTATCATCAGGTCCAGATGAAAGAAGAAGACGAGGACAAGACTGCATTTCGCACAGACAAGGGCATCTTCTGTTACACAAAAATGCCCTTCGGCTTGCGCAACGCAGGTGCAACGTACCAACGATTAATGGACACAGTCTTCAGAGGATACATTGGTAAAACAGTCGAGGTATACATAGATGACCTCGTCATCATGAGTCATGAGGAAGAAACAATGTTGGCAAACATTCAACGCACATTCGACTCATTGCGCAGTGTAAACATAAAGCTCAACCCAACGAAATGTTCCTTCGGGATGGAAGAGGGGAAATTTCTGGGTTTCATAGTAACACGAGATGGGTTTAAAGTAAATCCAGAAAAAGTGCAGGCTATACAGCTAATGCCATCACCTGCAACAATAAAAGAAATACAAAGACTCGTCGGACGCTTAGCAGCCTTGAACAGATTCTTGGCAAATCATGCGGCAAAATCTTATCCATTCATCAGTACACTACGAAACTGTGCCAAGAAAACCCACTTCCAATGGACACCCGAAGCAGAAGCAGCCTTCAAGCAAATGAAGGAATGTCTAATTCAGTTGCCGACATTAACAGCACCACGAGAAAAAGAACCACTGATCTTATACTTATATGCTGCGGAAGTAGCGGTTGGTGCAATATTAATGGTGGAGAGAGAAAACGTTCAGATTCCAATTTACTATATAAGCAAGATGCTCACCGGACCAGAAACCCGCTACTCAATAATAGAAAAGCTGGTCCTAGCACTAGTACATGCATCACGGCGCTTACGTCGGTATTTCTCAGGACACGTCATCACAGTGCTCACCAATTACCATTTAGGTCAAATCTTATCCAAACCCGATTGGCTAAATGGGCTATCGAGCTGGGAGGATACAATATCCTGTACAGACCAAGGCCAGCAATCAAAGGGCAAGTTCTAGCGGACTTTGCCACAGAAGTTTCCATCGACAAAGTTCAAGAGTGCGAGGCAATCCAGAACCCTGTTCCTGTTTTCGACGATAGAGTCTGGACTCTGCACACAGATGGAGCTTCCAATGACGACGGGGCAGGCGCAGGTCTTCGATTAGTTAGAACTGATGATCACGAACTTACCTATGCCATACGCCTGGATTTCTGAAGCACGAACAACGAAGCAGAGTATGAAGCATTCTTAGCAGGTCTCCGCTTAGCGCTTAAAATGGGGTAAGAAACCTTGAAGCTAACGTTGATTCAAAACTAGTGGCCAAGCAGGTTAATGGGCACTATGATTCAAAAGGAGAAGCCATGGCGTTATACCTTGAACAAGCGCGGATGTTAATCAGCCAATTCCAGACGTTCAAGGTTAACCATATAAACAGAAGCGAAAACAAGCACGCAGATGCACTAAGCAAATTGGCAGCCACCAGCTTCAAGCACTTAGCAAAAGAAGTGCGCATCGAGTATTATCCAATCCTTCTGTTCATCTCAAACAAGTGAACGTTATAGAAATCGGGAATCCATCCTGGATGTCTCCGATTATCTTATACCTACAACATGGGAAACTCCCAGAAGGAAAGGCAGAAGCTCGAAAACTCCAACACAAGGCAATAAACTATGAAATGGCGGATGGCGTTCTGTACCGGAAGTCATTTACGGGACCATTACTACGTTGTGTTGACAAAACAGATACGCAATACTTGGTCCGAGAAATCCACGAGGGTTTATGTGGAATGCACGCAGGGCCGCGCATGGTTGTGGCAAAAATAATGAGCGCGGGATACTACTGGTCGGGAATGCACGTGGACGCAGTAGAATTATTAGGGAGATGCACAGCTTGTCAACGCCATGCGCCAAAAACACTCCGACCAAAAAATCCACTCGTACCGGTCACTTCCGCCTGGCCTTTCCAACAATGGGGCATCGATCTCGTCGGCCCATTTCCTGACGCGCCAGGCGCAGTAAAATTCATCATTATAGCAGTCGACTATTTCACAAAATGGGTTGAAGCCAAGGCACTAGCCTCCACAACAGCAATGGTAATTCGCAAATTTATATGGGAAGATATTATTTGCAGATTCGGATTACCACTGCGCATCATCTCCGACAACGGCACTAATTTTGCCTGAGAAGACCTTCAGAAATGGTTCAAAGAAATGAAGATCGAGCACAACTTTGCCTTCGTGGCACACCCACAAGCAAATGGCCAAGTCGAGAGTATTAACAAGCAAATAGTTGACGGCATCAAAGCGTGACTTGGGACAGTGCGCAGAGGATGGGTTGATGAATTCCCCAGCATCTTATGGGCCCACCGTACCATGCCAAAGACTAGCACGGGAGAAACCCCATTCACTCTTGTCTACGGTTCTGAAGCGGTAATTCCAGCTGAAATTGGTCTCCCATCACCGCGCATGCTCGCCTTAGAAAAACAAAACAATGAGCAAGAACGAAGAATGGATTTGGACCTTCTCGAAGAAAGGCGCGAGAATGCCGCCGTCGCAGAAGCAAGGTACAAATCCAAACTCGAAAAATACTACAACGCGCGTGTCCACGTGTGCACATTTGTTCCTGGTGACTTTGTCTTACGCGACCATGAAGCCTCCAACGCGGAAAAAACAGGCAAATTAGCGCCAAAATGGGAAGGACTATACATCATCAATGAGGTCTTAGGCAAGGGGGCGTACACCCTAAAGAGACTTGATGGGACGCTAGTTCCCCGCACCTGGAACGCACAGCAGTTGTGCAGGTGTTACATATAAGTCAAACCTTCCCACAAAAATCTAAGTACACAGGCAATGTATTTCTTTATTATCCTTTGTATTATCGGCCTTGCGCCCAATTAATACAAGCACCATCTTTACTCATTTTACTATTTGTTACAAGTTGCATATAATTATTTTGGTTTACGCGAAAACAATATGGTAAACATTGTACACCTCATGAACAATCTAAAAAAGGCACAACCTCCTGCGTTTTTAGACAAACGTTCACACATGAGCACAATACCATTCTCATTCGCTCTACCTATTCAAAGCAATTAAGCATATGCAACATATTGGAATCCAAACCCTAACTGAAGCAACCAAAGCTTACATGCACAAAAGTGCATCAAAAATTTATATTATCAAGTGCAACAGAAAGCACTTTAAGCAAATATTTACAAAGAACACAACAAGGGTTCTTCAAAATAAAAGTAGTACCGGTTACAACATAAACAACCTAGGAGAGCTGATCCAACATTTCATACAAAGAGCCTTACCATACTCAGACAAGGGACGAGGATCTACAATCAAAGGGTTGACATCCTCTTCATCATCTTCAACAGCAGCCGGAACAGCAATACGGCGACGACGTTGGTAAACAATCGATGAACTTCCCCTCCAACCAACCGGAAAAGATTGAGTCACGAGATGTGCCGATAACCGGGTAACTCCACCATTATTGTCGTCTTCAAGGCGAAGACGGAGCCAGTCTTCAGAAGCTTCTCGATGATTTGCATTCTCAACCTTTTCATCTCCAACAGGAGGATTAGTCACCGATTTCGACAGTAATATCAAACCTTCAGCAGCATCAAGCACCTTCAGGACGTTAGAAAGTCTCATCCATCGGATTTGTCCTTTGTTCTCCATTTTTCCAAAATTAGGAGAAGAGTATTATACCCAAAATAAATATATAGACCAAAGCAGCAATACCGAGACAAGAAGTGTGATGATTGAGTGTCAAATCAAGGGCGTCTTAACGGCGCTGCCACTGCAACTATCACGTCTCATTTAAAACCCCCTGACAGGGTCCACTCAAATTCCCAGGAACCACTATTAAATCAGAAGACCAAGAGTCAACAGAGCTTAAAGAACATGACGTCAGCTATCATAAGCTCATAATTACAAACTCTTTTTCCAAGATAGTAATAGTTCAAGTAAAGATATAAATATCTTTTCCAAACTGTTCATCCATCCAAAAATCGAAAGATGTTCAAAGAGCGAAAGAGAAATCTTCTCATAGAAATCTTCACAAGGATGGCATGGAATTGGAGAAAAAACCTCCACTTGATCACTTTCCACGTGACAATTCCCCAGCCATAGATCGGATCAGCGATCCGTGTGCACTCACGTCAGATCGAGAAGACCCAACGGAAGGAAATGTAACCGCTTACGGGGTTAGCATTTTCCGTTAACATTTCACCAACAGGTTTTCCCGCCCAAACTGTCGGTTATAAATATGAGAACAATTCAGGTATGAAATCCAAGTTACATACACTTCTTCAATACTTCTTCTTCTTCATAAACACATACTTATTCTCACGTCGAAGTCGGGTCAAGGAGAGAACCCCCTTCTCCCCTTGACGAGGCTAACGGTGCTTTGTCTTGCAGAGTTTATCGGAGAGGAAGATCGGTGACATCGAATCAAACGAGAGAGAACAAACCCCTTTATGCAGATCCAAACCCCCTAGATATTTCGATCCCGATCGTTTATCTAGTGTTTCTTCACGAGGTTATACCTTATGGTCACTACGTTTAGTTAGTTGTATGATAGGTAATTTATATGCCTTTGGAAAATGACCAAAATGCCCTTTTTACGCATAAATACATTTTAAGCATGTGTAACATAAATTTTGGCATCTAAACTGATTAGGCAACATTATTAGACATGTTAAGGCATATATTACTTGTCATAGGACTAGTTAAGCGGTCCAAACGCGTTTTACGCGAACGACGCGTTAAAGTAGCGTAAGCTACCTAAACGAGTCGTAATGGGGTCGAGAAGCACTTAGGATAGGTTTCATTTTAGAATGTAGGCTTTGTTAAACCATGTTACATGAGTTCCTATACTCATTTGGTTTACAAAACCTCATTTTATCCGATCCTCCGATTTAGGTTCGTTTATTAACGTAGTTATCTATATTAGGTCCGTTTGATTCCGTGATCCCTCTAGCTTTGCTTGGTTGTTATTCAAGACTTCTAAGCACCCTCAAGTGAGTACATAGTTCCCCTCTTTTTACTGTTTTCAAACTGTTTTGGGGTGAAACACATGTGCCTACTTTTTACTTTCGTGCTTTCCATGTTTTCATATCATATGCTTGTTATGTTCATTAGTACACTTATAGTACATGATTTCATTATGTTTTTGCTATGTATGTCCATTTAGTGCATACTTAGTACATTGTTTTACATTGCATTTCTGTTGCATATGTTTACTCAGCATATAGACACATTGTTTTACATTTCTACTTTGTATGTTCACTTAGCATACTAGGTACATTATTTTCATAAAACATACTTACATTTGGTATAACATTTGGTTTGTTTAACGAAACTAATACATTCATCAATCACAAGATTCACAGACGGCTCATGGTAGAAAGATTGAGGATTCAAAGAGAGCACGTTTGGTAGACTTCAACTGGAGCAACTACATATCTCCTGATAGCAAAGCTTGTTTAGTTGATCAAGATGATGAACAACTACCAGAAGGCTTCAGCTGGGATATGTTTGTTGATGAAAAGGGTGATTTCAAGGCTTTCATGTGACACCTCGAATTTTTGTGTCCAATAAATAAATGACACGTGTCAAATACGACAAAAATAATTTAAACCCGGATTTAATTAAGTTATGCGGTAGGATTTTCGAATATGTCGACATGTTAATTTTATACCTCTGAGCGACTTCGACACTATAAATCCCGAGACCCCAAGCAAATTTATAAGCACCTAATCTTAATCGGGTCATTAATAACAATCAAAAATATCCAAGTTGATTAATTTGGGTCTTAAGAAAATAATGCAAGATAAATAACTAGCCATGAGCCCATCCTTCTTACAAACCCATATTGCATAATGGGGTAGACATCTGGGCAAGTATGGGTTAAAGGCAATCCATCAAAATTATTAATTTCAAGTTGACCATTCAAATCATGAAAGGTTAATTTTTTTTGCCACTGATGATCGCTTACGGACCGTAAGGGTCATGCCTTACGGACCGTAAGGGGGTGAAGGGGTAAAAGTGTTCCGCCACAGGCTTACGGACCGCAAGGCCCATGCCATACGGTCCGTAAGCAACGCCCAGCGACAGAAAGTTGGCTGTTGGCTGTTTTAAGCGGTAAAACATTAATGACAAGATCTTCCAGAGATATGGGCGACCCCTAATCATATTTTAGCACTGAGGGACAATTGTTGATCATCAAGGGAGCCTTGTAGACCCTTGTGTGATGATCTTAGTGTTCCTCATTGCCTATAAAAGGCCATAATGTTGCAACAATGTTCCTCACACCTTCTTGATCACATCTGGAGCTCAAGAACACTCTCAAGTCTTCTCCTATCTGCATTGGACTTCTGTAAGTCGTTCAATCCTTTGTGGTTTAGTTTTTGCTTAGTTATGTAGCTAAAAATCAAACCGTCGTAATTACGGTTTGACTTCGAGATTAGTCCTCAATGGCTCAGTCATATCTCGAATTGAAAGTAGTTATAAGTTGGTATTTATGTGGGTAATAAACCCTTAAAAGGGTTCCCCCTGATCACCACTCTAACTAGTTCAAATGACGAGTTAAACATGCTTAGAAAAAGTCAACAGAAAGCTATTTTGCGATTTTACACGTAATCTATAATGTAGATGATAAGTAACCTGTTTAAACACTCATAAAACATGATAATAAGTATATTAACTAGTCTAAGCTTGTTTGATCCGACCATTTTCTGTTTAGACCCGGTTCGGAGCAGAAAGTCGCAAAAGTTTGACTTTTGCATTGACTTCAGTTCTGACCCGTTAAAGTTTGATTTAGATATGCCTTAGGACTCTCTTAGGACTAGGTTACATGATGGTATAACCCTCTGTGACCGGTTCGTTGTTTGTCCGAGCCTTTTACACATTTCCGTTAAATGCTTAAAAGTTGACCGTAACGCCCGTTTTAAAATAAAACAAGAATTTCGAACATGTGAAAGGATCATAACCTTGGTTACTGATTTCTAAGCATGTCCCTAGAATTTCACGTCAATCCGAGGTCCAGAATATGAGTTATGCTAAATAGCGCAAATTGCGAAACTTTAGTAATTAAATAGCGCAATTAGCATAACGCCTATCTAAACCCGGATTTCGACACCAAACCTTTTACTCACTGTTGTAAAATAATATTTTGGGATTTTTAAAGATTTTTAATTATTTTTAACCTGCCCATAACCTGCGGTTATGGCAACGGTTCGATAAATACCGAATATACCCTTTTCGGCCATAACTTGAGTTCTACAAGGTCTTTTGACCCGATTCCAGTTGCTACTGATTTTAAATAATAAATAAAGTATTTTAGACTTTATAAACTGTTCGGGAAACTCAGATTTCCTGTAGAACTCTAAAACCTCTTTTATAATCTTTAAAAAGACCGAAATACCTCTACGGGGCATAATATCAACTTAAACTCGTTACGGGCATTATGGAAGGTATCCTACTGATACCACAACCTCTTTAAAGCATGTTGACTTAGGAAAACAGTGTAGGACTCTTACGGTTACCCGTTGCGCCTTTTGCGCGCACGGTTCGGCTTATGTAACTAGTTTACATAAATTAGCCGAAACGGGTCAAACCATATTGTTTTGACCCCAAAATCCAGAGTATGACTATTATACCCATATAAAACAAGTCTTCAAGCTTGTTGGGTCAAAATCACACTCCATTCACGGTTTTCGCCTTTCACGCGATTAAACCGTAACTATACTTTGAAACTGACCGGTCTAAGCTACGGCTAAATTAAAGACCCGTTAGGATTCTAATAGGTTATTTTAAACCTTCGTTCCAGAATAGGAAACCAGTAAAAGCTATCTGTGATTTATTCAATTAAGGATTATACTTGCAAAGGTAAATACTTTTAACTTATTTTCCATTATACGGGCTTGGGTTACGGTATCTAAAATACCGCTTGGTCGGGCAATTGACCCCAACTCATTAGTAGTTGGGTATTATCAATGTGACCCGTTTAAAAACTTGTTTTGTTGGCTTTACGCCTTTGGGGGCTTAATGACCATGTCCCGGATATCCTTGGCAGCATTTACGAATGGCCACGACCTTGACATCCCGGTGTAGGCGTACACCCGGCATTATGTCCATGACTATAAAAGTGTAGCCGTTGGTTACCCGCCACGGTTTTATACTATGTGGTGTGTCTATTAAACTTTAACCCGATACGACTCGGGCGACCGAACGCATAGTAACATGTAATTCTTTACAAGATTTGATTATAAATTATCCCAAGTTATATAAATTATCCCAAGTTATAAAGAGTTTGTGCCTTGAGCATTTAAACCAATTTTATCAAACATTTTACAAAAGTGTCAGTTGAATGTATTTACCAGTGTAAACTGACGTATTTTCCCCAAAAAGACTAAATGCAGGTACTATGCGTAATGGGCTGGGATTTCTCCTTAGCATCACTAGAAGTCTCGCAAGCTTAAGATGCCTGAAGTCTATTGAACAATACTTTTGTTATTTCTATTTGATCCCCTGTGGATTATTATTTCAACAATAGTGATACATTGATATTACACTTAACGTTGAAATATATTATCTTTATGCTTCCGCTGTGCATTCATTTATATTGTGTGGTTTGACTATAATGTTGCCAACTACGTCACGGTAATCCCCCACCGGGCCCACCGGTGAGACACGTGGAAATCGGGGTGTGACAGGTTGGTATCAGAGCCTACGTTGAGTGAATTAAACACTATCCTTAGGTGTTTAATCTCAATGACACAATTGCACATACTTGAGTCTAGACAAGAACATAAGACAAATTCGAATTGATATTCCATTTTGTCTTTTGTCATTTATTGTTATTTAAAAGCTTGTTAAGCAGGAATCATGCCGCCAGCCATCAGAAGAGGAGGAAAAGGCAAAGGACTGATCACTCACAATGATCACGAGGCCGGACCATCGAATATGCGGGCTCCTTCTAGCACGAGGAGCGAAGAGCCTCAAAGACATAGACGAAATCTCTTTGAGCCTGCACGACATTCTACCTCGCATAGCTTGACGCCATCGTACCGTCACTCGTTCGGGCCAGATTCCGAAAATGATCCCAATAACCCTCAACCTTCCTACATACCTCTTCAACGTTCGGTATCGCACCGTGCTTTTGATGATCCCACTCCTTACTTCAGAGGCCAGTTTAACCCAGCAGATTACATTTAGGAACCTGCAGGCTTTGTCCCGTTAGGACCGCAGGATCACTTCTCAGAAGACCATATGGATGAGGACACAGATCCCATAGAACCTGCTCGTGGTACGCCCACACATCCTATCGAGATCTCTGATGGATCTTCTTTCCATGGCACACCTTATCAAGGGCTAGATAGTTTTCAAGCGCTGTTCAACCAGCACGAGTGGTACTTCACACCCTCCCATCAGACATCGCAACACCAGCAGCAACAGCAGCAGCAACAGCAAGATCCCTCCGAGGATCCACGTTTCGTGGCAGTTACGCCACCACCTCCGCCACCGGTTTAACCAGAAATGCCTGATCCGCCAAGGCGTAGGAGATCGGGTGCTCGTATGTCCACCCGAAGAGGGGAATTCCACTTCAGCACCCCTCGACACTCTAGTGGTAGTCACTACCCGCCACTACAAGAAGAAGGACCTTCAAGTCCAGTACAGGAGGCGAACTCCGCACCAGTTGCACCATCTTCGCCACCATTTGGGTATGACCACCCAATACCTGCATACACGGGTCCAACGGCATACAACCCGTTCGAACAGCCGTCGCACACGCATTACAATTACAACTACAACTATGAGCGCGACCCATATGTGGTAGCGGCTAGGTATAATGCCCGCTGTCCCGACAGAGCTTTTGGAAACCTAGGGATACCAGATTACTCAGCTCATGGGTATCCAACACCTCCTAGACCTCCAGTTCCGCAACCGGTGCCACAACCACGTTTTTCTCCTCCTGAACAAGAAGAAATCCTCCACCGGTTAAGTCGTGTGGAACGAGATTTCGAGGAGGAACGAAAGAACAACAGGGGATTCCTTAAGGGTCTAGCAAACCTGTTGAAGGGCAAGAAGAAGAAACGTGACCATTAGTCCTTATATATGTTCTAATGTAGTGCATGCTTTAAATAAGTCCCTGCGTGGACATTTATCGTATTTCAGTCCCTACGTGGACTTATCCTTTAGTCCCTGCGTGGACTTGTCTCTTTATTAACCTCTATGTAGGTATGTACTTGTTTAAAAGTCCCGTTTAGGGCAGCGTGTAATCGTATTTGAAGTTTATGGAATGTATGTTATAAATTTCATTTTTGTGGTTACTATATATGAAATAAATCAAAAATCATTCCTTTTAAATTTAAATCTGCCTAAGTAAAGAATCTTAAGAGTGAAACCTAGCCAGGTGTCTTTTTAGACCCGGCCAAGATGGTAAGACCTGATTAAAAGATTCAGAATTCCGGTTAACCTCTGTAATCATGTTAACGTTCATGGCAGATGCGATTCATTAAAATCGCACGCGTCATTCTTATATAAGAATCCTTCTAAGGACTCCAAATCCCAAATTAATGATATAATAAATCATGGGTTAAATCGTCAATAAAGATGATCAATTATTAAACATCCATTTGCGATGTAGTGCCTACGGGCCAAACTTATTAAACATCCATTAGCGATGTAGTGCCTACGGGCCGAATTATTAAGCATCCATTAGTGATGTAGTGCCTATGGGCCATAATTATTGTCATAATAAGATAAAAGACAGTGGTGGTCTATGACTCCCTGTCAGAAAGGATAAAAGGACTACGGTTCAAACCTTCATACCTTGATTCTCTGTAATCTCGGCTAATATTTTAAAAACGTCCTCGTGACTAGGCTTTTGTGCCAATAACAATATTATTTGTAATTAGGATAAGTATGTTCAAATCCTAAATAAAAATGAGTAACAAATTAACCAGATATGGTCTCTGTTACCATGGTTAATGAATTGCCATAAAAGGCAATTCCATAATAAACTCTTAAATAAAATTTTCGTTATCTTCTGTAACAGATTCAAGTTACCATGGCTGATCCTAGTGGAGAAAATAGCCACTCGAAAGAAGACGAATATGATAACGCCCAAGTTCATCTGACGGGCGCAAAGTTGAAAGCTCTTGTCGATAACGCTGTCAAGGCAGCTCTGGATCGACAATATGAGGAATATACTGAATCTCGGAGCAGAACCATATCCAAACCACACTCCAAGCCGAAGACCCACACCAAATCTCACAGCAAACCGCTGTCCAAGCCTAAGAAGGACGATGATAATCACTCGTCCAATGAAAACAGTGTCCGTCAAGAAAGAGTATATACTGACGCATCTCGCGCCAGAGGCTGCACCTACAAGTACTTTGTATCATGCAAACCCAGGGACTTCACTCTGGAAAAAGGAGAGGTTGATTGTATGACGTGGCTTGAGGAGATGGACACCGTGGTGGACATCAGCGGCTGTGCGGAAAGAGACGTGGTAAAGTTTGTGTCTCAATCATTCAAGGGCGAGGCCCTGGCTTGGTGGAGGTCGTTGGTTCAGGCCTCGGGAAAGGCTGTTCTATACAGCATGACATGGGAGGAATTCGTTTCTCTCATTAAGGAGAATTACTGCCCTCAACTGTTCGTTTCTTCTTCGACCTTTTGGCTGGTTGATCGGAATTCCTGTTGACCTTCCACGTTCATAACTGACGACTTCAATCTCCTATTTATACCCGACCAATCCTTCATCATTCGTTCCTTTCATTGTCGATTCCCGAAACAAACCACAACCCTACTAGTGGTCGCGGGTTCAAATCCGGTTCCCACGCGTATGAAACCCATTTTTTTTTATAAACAGTTAACTGACTAACTGGGTTAGTCACTAACGGGGTTAGTTCAATTAACCAAAATACTCAAAATCAAAAAAAAAAATCAGTTTTTAATATTTATTTATTTAATTTTAATTATTAGTTTATTTATTTAAAATAAAATAATATAAAAATCAGTTTAACCCAAATTTTGATATTTTTACCGAATTAACGTATAAATTCCCAATTTTCGTACGGTTTAGGGTAATCTCTTGGCAACGATGAATTTAAGAGTTGAGATTAAGATGAAATTTCACTGTTTTTACGTGTTTAACATAGTTTATCATGTTTTTAATTGTTTTGACAATACCTAGAATATGATAGAATCCGATTTTCTATCATTGGTGATGACAAACCTTGACTGCCAAGCGTACCTAACGAGCTTCAACACGATGTCTCGGTTGGTTCCATATCTGGTAACCCCGGAGCCAAAGAGAATCGCTCGTTTCATCGGTGGGTTAGCCCCCGAAATAAAGGCAAGCGTGAAGGCCTCTCGTTCAGCGACCTTTCGATCTGTAGCCGATATATCTTTGTCCCTTACTCTGGATGCGGTCCGACAAAGATCGCTAAGGAACAAAGAAGCTGAAAAGAGAAAGCGTGAAGATGAAACTTCACGGAGGTCGAGCAAGAAACACCATGGAAACAGTGATAACAAGAGGGGGTCGGAGTCAAGGAAGGATGGGCAACAGTCTGGTGAGAAGCCCAAGTGCAAGACTTGCAAGAGACATCACTTTGGAAAGTGTAGGCTCGAGTCAAACTCACAGACTCAGTCGAAGTCGTATGCTTGCGGGTTGTGCAAGTCCAAGGACCACAAAACCGTGGACTGCAAGAAAATAAAAGATGCAACCTGCTATAACTGCAACGAGTAGGGGCACGTTAAAAGCAACTGCCCTAAATATGCCAAGAAGCCTGAAGAGGCCAAGAAGAACAATGCTAGAGTCTTCAGGATGGAGGTGAAAGAAGCAGTGCTAGATGACAACGTAATCACAGGTACTTTTCTCGTAAATGATATCTTTGCAAGAGTACTTTTTGATTCGGGCGCTGATAAGTCTTTCGTAGATCATAAATTTTGCAAATTGCTGAATATGCCTGTCAAAACCTTAAATGTGAAATACGAGGTAGAGCTAGCAGATGGCACCATAGAAACCGTCTCCACTGTGTTAGATGGATGTGTGATATCTATTAAGAACCACTCTTTTCCTCTATCTCTACTCCTCTTTAAATTGGTCGGTTTTGACCTAGTATTGGGTATGGACTGGTTATCTCACAACCAGGCCCAAATCGTCTGCAACAGAAAGCAGGTGGTGATAAAGACTCCGTCTGGTGAATCGCTTACCATTCGGGGAGATACCCAGTACGGATTGCCGGAGCAAGAGACTATGCTCAAGGCTTCAAAATGTCTAAAGAAAGGTTGTGTCATCTACATGGCACAGGTGATTATTGAAGAGCCTAAACCGAAGATAGAAGACATTCCCGTCATTTCGGAGTATCCAGAAGTTTTCCCTGAAGATCTACCTGGGTTGCCACCAGATAGGCAAGTGGAATTCAGGATTGATATCATCCCTGGAGCAGCACCTATTGCTAGAGCACCTTACAGACTAGCACCAACCGAAATGAAGGAATTAAGGATCCAGCTGGATGAGTTGCTAGCTAAAGGTTTCATCAAACCCAGTTCGTCTCCCTGGGGAGCGCCTGTCCTGTTTGTTAAGAAGAAGGACGGATCGATGCGTCTGTGCATTGATTATCACGAGCTTAACAAGGTCACGATAAAGAATAGATATCCTTTGCCGAGGATCGACGATTTGTTCGATCAGTTACAAGGGGCAAGTTATTTTTCGAAGATCGATTTGAGGTCAGGCTACCATCAACTGAAAGTCAGAGATGAAGACGTACATAAAACCGCATTTAGGACTCGTTACGGTCACTACGAGTTCCTAGTGATGCCTTTTGGGCTCACAAATGCACCGGCTGCGTTCATGGATCTCATGAATCGCGTCTGTAAGCCGTACTTGGACAAATTCGTCATCGTTTTCATCGACGACATTCTAATATACTCGAAGAACCGAGCTGACCATGAGAAACACCTTCGTTGTATTCTCAAGCTGCTACATCAAGAGAAACTCTATGCCAAATTCTCTAAGTGCGAATTCTGGCTACGAGCAGTCCAATTTCTAGGACACGTTGTCAGCGAGCGTGGTATCCAGGTGGATCCCGCTAAAGTAGAGGCTGTCATGAATTGGCAAGAGCCAAAGACGCCTACTGAGATTCGTAGTTTCCTGGGGTTAGCAGGATACTACAGGCGATTCATTGAAAATTTTTCAAGGATTGCTGCGCCCTTAACTTCCCTGACCAAGAAGAAGATAAAATTTGTTTGGGGCCCTAAGCAGCAAGAATCCTTTGATATTCTGAAGCAAAAGCTGAGCAACGCTCCTGTGCTGACACTACCAGAAGGTACCGAGGAGTTCGTAGTTTACTGCGACGCTTCACACACTGGCATGGGGTGTGTGCTCATGCAGAAGGGCAAGGTCATTGCCTATGCGTCGAGACAGTTAAAGGTGCACGAGAAGAATTACACCACCCATGACTTGGAGCTGGGTGCCGTTGTGTTCGCACTAAAACTGTGGAGGCATTACCTGTATGGTATCAAGTTTGTGATCTATTCGGATCACAAGAGCCTTCAACATCTGTTTAATCAGAAGGAGCTAAACATGAGGCAACGCCGTTGGATGGAGACTTTAAATGATTATGATTGTGAAATCAGATATCATCCCGGCAAGGCAAATGTAGTCGCTGATGCCTTGAGTAGAAAGGAAAGGGTGAAACCCATCCGAATCAATGCCAAGAGCATTGAAGTGAAGAATAATTTGATTGAAAGGATATTAGCTGCACAGCGAGAGGCTGTGTTGGAAGCTAATTATCCTAAAGAAAAGTTAGGAGTAACTGAGGAGCAGTTAACTCTTAGCAAGGACGGAATTTTACGATTGAATGGACGAATATGGGTTCCGATTTATGGAGGACTACGCGATGTTATCCTCCAGGAAGCCCATAGTTCCAAATATTCTGTTCATCCTGGAGCTGATAAGATGTATCAGGATCTAAAGGCAAATTATTGGTGGATAGGCTTGAAAAAGTCTGTAGCCGCTTATGTAGCAAAATGCTTAACTTGTGCGCAAGTCAAGGCTGAGCATCAAAAGCCATCTGGCTTGCTACAACAGCCTGAGCTTCCCGAATGGAAGTGGGAATGTGTAACTATGGATTTTATTACCAAGTTACCCAAGACGAGGAAAGGAAATGACACAATATGGGTTATCGTTGATAGGCTGACTAAATCAGCGCATTTCTTACCCATCAAGGTGACTTATAGCTCCGACATGTTAGCCCAGTTATACGTTGACAAGATTGTAGCCCTGCATGGCATACCTGTGTCTATTATCTCTGACCGGGATACTAGATACACGTCGCACTTCTGGAAAAGTTTCCAGCAATCTTTGGGCACACGATTGAATTTTAGTACGGCTTACCATCCTCAGACAGACGGTCAGAGTGAGCGTACTATTCAAACGTTGGAAGACATGCTACGTGCATGTGCTATCGATTTGGGTGGTAGTTGGGATAAGAACCTACCACTAATCGAATTCTCCTACAACAATAGCTACCATACCAGCATTAAGGCTGCGCCTTTCGAGGCATTATACGGTAGAAAGTGTGGATCGCCTGTTTGTTGGGTGGAAGTTGGAGATGTCCAATTTTCAGGACCAGAGATAGTCTTCGAAACGACGGACAAGATTGTCCAGATTCGATACCGTCTCAAAACTGCCCGAGATAGGCAGAAGAGTTACGCGGATCCAAAGCGTAAAGATTTTCACTTCGAAGTAGGTGAAAAAGTGTTACTTAAAGTATCACCCTGGAAGGGGGTGATGCGTTTCGGCAAGAAAGGCAAACTAAGCCCGAGATACATAGGACCTTTTGAGGTTATCGAACATGTCGGGTCCGTTGCCTATAAGCTAAATTTGCCAGAAGAGCTCAATGGAATTCACAATGTGTTCCACATCTGCAATCTAAAGAAGTGCTTCGCTGATGAATCACTGGTGATACCACATACAAATGTGCATATAGATGAGAGCTTAAAATTTGTGGAAAAACCATTGTCGATTGAAGATCGACAGGTAAAGAAGCTTTGAAGGAAGCATGTACCTATAGTAAAGGTCAAGTGGGATGCCCGTAGAGGTCCCGAATTCACGTGGGAGGTTGAATCCACGATGAAAGAAAAATACCCTTATTTGTTTCTGTAAATCTCGGGTCGAGATTTATTTTAAGGGGGTGAGGATGTGACACCTCGAATTTTTGTGTCCAATAAATAAATGACACGTGTCAAATATGATAAAAATAATATAAACCCGGATTTAATTAAGTTATGCGGTAGGATTTTCTAATATGTCGACATGTTAATTTTATACCTCTGAGCGACTTCGACACTATAAATCCCGAGACCCCAAGCAAATTTATAAGCACCTAATCTTAATCGGGTCATTAATAATAATAAAAAATATCCAAGTTGATTAATTTGGGTCTTAAGAAAATAATGCAAGATAAATAACTAGCCATGAGCCCATCCTTCTTACAAACCCATATTGCATAATGGGGTAGACATCTGGGCAAGTATGGGTTAAAGGCAATCCATCAAAATTATTAATTTCAAGTTGACCATTCAAATTATGAAAGGTTAATTTTTTTTGCCACTGATGATCGCTTACGAACCGTAAGGGTCATGCCTTACGGACCGTAAGGGGGTGAAGGGGTAAAAGTGTTTCCGCCACAGGCTTACGGACCGCAAGGCCCATGCCATACGGTCCGTAAGCAATGCCCAGCGACAGAAAGTTGGCTGTTGGCTGTTTTAAGCGGTAAAACATTAATGCCAAGATCTTCCAGAGATATGGGCGACTCCTAATCATATTTTAGCACTGAGGGACAGTTGTTGATCATCAAGGGAGCCTTGTAGACCCTTGTGTGATGATCTTAGTGATCCTCATTGCCTATAAAAGGCCATAATGTTGCAACAATGTTCCTCACACCTTCTTGATCACATCTGGAGCTCAAGAACACTCTCAAGTCTTCTCTTATCTGCATTGGACTTCTGTAAGTCGTTCAATCCTTTATGGTTTAGTTTTTGCTTAGTTATGTAGCTAAAAATCAAACCGTCGTAATTACGGTTTGACTTCGAGATTAGTCCTCAATGGCTCAGTCATATCTCGAATTGAAAGTAGTTATAAGTTGGTATTTATGTGGGTAATAAACCCTTAAAAGGGTTCCCCCTGATCACCACTATAACTAGTTCAAATGACGAGTCAAACATGCTTAGAAAAAGTCAACAGAAAGCTATTTTGCGATTTTACACGTAATCTGTAATGTAGATGATAAGTAACCTGTTTAAACACTCATAAAACATGATAATAAGTATATTAACTAGTCTAAGCTTGTTTGATCCGACCATTTTCTGTTTAGACCCGGTTCGGAGCCGAAAGTCGCAAAAGTTTGACTTTTGCATTGACTTCAGTTCTGACCCGTTAAAGTTTGATTTAGATATGCCTTAGGACTCTCTTAGGACCAGGTTACATGATGGTATAACCCTCTGTGACCGGTTCGTTGTTTGTCCGAGCCTTTTACACATTTCCGTTAAATGCTTAAAAGTTGACCGTAACGCCCTTTTTAAATTAAAACGAGAATTACGAACATGTGAAAGGATCATAACCTTGGTTACTGATTCTAAGCATGTCCTTAAAATTTCACGTCAATCCGAGGTCCAGAATATCAGTTATGCTAAATAGCGCAAATTGCGAAACTTTAGTAATTAAATAGCGCAATTAGCATAACGCCTATCTAAACCCGGATTTCGACACCAAACCTTTTACTCACTGTTGTAAAATAATATTTTAGGATTTTTAAAGATTTTTAATTATTTTTAACCTGCTCATAACCTGCGGTTATGGCAACGGTTCGGTAAATACCGAATTTACCCTTTTCGGCCATAACTTGAGTTCTACAAGGTCTTTTGACCCGATTCCAGTTGCTACTGATTTTAAATAATAAGTAAAGTTTTTTAGACTTTATAAACTGTTCGGGAAACTCAGATTTCCTGTAGAACTCTAAAACCTCTTTTATAATCTTTAAAAAGACCGAAATACCCCTACGGGGCATAATATCAACTTAAACTCGTTACGGGCATTATGGAAGGTATCCTACTGATACCACAACCTATTTAAAGCATGTTGACTTAGGAAAACAATGTAGGACTCTTACGGTTACCCGTTGCGCCTTTTGCGCGCACGGTTCGGCTTATGTAACTAGTTTACATAAATTAGCCGAAACGGGTCAAACCATATTGTTTTGACCCCAAAATCCAGAGTATGATTATTATACCCATATAAAACAAGTCTTCAAACTTTTTGGGTCAAAATCACACTCCATTCACGGTTTTCTCCTTTCACGCGATTAAACCGTAACTATACTTTGAAACTGACCGGTCTAAGCTACGGCTAAATTAAAGACCCGTTAGGATTCTAATAGGTTATTTTAAACCTTCATTCCAGAATAGGAAACCAGTAAAAGCTATCTGTGATTTATTCAATTAAGGATTATACTTGCAAAGGTAAATACTTTTAACTTATTTTTCGTTATACGGGCTTGGGTTACGGTATCTAAAATACCGCTTGGTCGGGCAATTGACCCCAACTCATTAGTAGTTGGGTATTATCAATGTGACCCGTTTAAAAACTTGTTTTGTTGGCTTTACGCCTTTGGGGGCTTAATGACCATGTCCCGGATATCCTTGGCAGCATTTACGAATGGCCACGACCTTGACATCCCGGTGTAGGCGTACACCCGGCATTATGTCCATGACTATAAAAGTGTAGCCGTTGGTTACCCGCCACGGTTTTATACTATGTGGTGTGTCTATTAAACTTTAACCCGATACGACTCGGGCGACCGAACGCATAGTAACATGTAATTCTTTACAAGATTTGATTATAAATTATCCCAAGTTATATAAATTATCCCAAGTTATAAAGAGTTTGTGCCTTGAGCATTTAAACCAATTTTATCAAACATTTTACAAAAGTGTCAGTTGAATGTATTTACCAGTGTAAACTGACGTATTTTCCCCAAAAAGACTAAATGCAGGTACTATGCGTAATGGGCTGGGATTTCTCCTTAGCATCACTAGAAGTCTCGCAAGCTTAAGATGCCTGAAGTCTGTTGAACAATACTTTTGTTATTTCTATTTGATCCCCTGTGGAATATTATTTCAACAATAGTGATACATTGATATTACACTTAACGTTGAAATATATTATCTTTATGCTTCCGCTGTGCATTCATTTATATTATGTGGTTTGACTATAATGTTGCCAACTACGTCACGGTAATCCCCCACCGGGCCCACCGGTGAGACACGTGGAAATCGGGGTGTGACATTTCATCACTAAGATTGTTAGAGAACCAGACATGTTTGCCACATGGATGAATTCTATTGGTGAGACAGTGAAGAGCATGGAGGAAGAGTCTGTTGTTTCTGTTGATAGTACAGAAAGTGCTGATGAAAGTTCACAGAGTTCAGATGAAAGTATACAAAATGATGTTAGTTCAGAAAAGGAAGTTGTTTTTGATCAAACACCATCTGATTCTGGTTTATCAGATGATAGTTCTGAAAAGTCTGCACAGTTTGATCAGTCACCTCCAGATGATAGCAGCAGTGATGATGAGGAGGAAAAACACATTAATGTTGCTAAAACTCATCTCTCTCCTGAAAGCTTTCATTTCTATTTTGAAGATCGCATGGAGAAATTAAAGGAGAAACGAGCTGCTAAAGAACAACAACAAATGAAAACTGAAGATGTTGTTCAGAATGTGAATGCTGAAAGTGTTGCTGAAAAGATAATTGAAACTGAGCAAGTGAAGGTAGAAGAAAAAGTGGTAGAAGTGGTAAAAACAATCGAAGTTGAAAAGATTGTTGAAGTTGTCAAGCCTTGCACAAAGTGTTTGGAAGCATGCAAGGAATGTACAGCAAAGAATGAGATAATTGCTGAGTATGAGAAGAAGAAGGAGCAGTTGCTGTTCAACCTCAACTATGTAAAAGAATCTTATGATGTCTTGAACAAAACAGTAACTGGTCTTCAAAAGACAAACTCAGAAAGAGAACAAGCACTAACGATGATGAATGCTGTAATGATGACAAAGCAAAAAGCTATCAACTTTTATATCGAAGAGAGTGCTAAATGGAAGCAAGAGTTGGAGACAGAGAAGATTGAAAATGAGAGAATTAGACGTTTGTTACAAAGTTATTCTAGTTCTGATTATCTCATTGATCGTATTTACCCAACTGTTGCAGGTATGGAAGCTTTTCAAGATGAGAAGCCAAAGAAGAAGAAAGATTGTGGTAAGAAACCGATTGTTAGTTATAACAAGTGTCCGCCTCCGATTTGGGAAGGGTATTCTCCTAG
This sequence comes from Helianthus annuus, assembly GCF_002127325.2. Classification (NCBI taxonomy): domain Eukaryota; kingdom Viridiplantae; phylum Streptophyta; class Magnoliopsida; order Asterales; family Asteraceae; genus Helianthus; species Helianthus annuus. The sequence continues at coordinate 34,905,997 of NC_035439.2, read as the reverse complement.
AAAACCAAACGAGGAGCAACTTGAAAAAGCAGTCAATATTAAGCTTAAAACCGACACAACTGATGAATTACCAGAAAACATTGACGTCACGTTTACCTCGTCCGATACTGATCATGAGTCTGAGTTAATCAAAAAGGTGGTCGATCAGGTGTTGGATACTTATGAGGAGTTCGAGTCAAAGTCTGAGTCTGGAGGGTCAAATTCATCAGTCAACAGTCAAAAGTCGTCGGTTAAGCGGTCTTATAGTAAAGAATTTTTATTATCAAAATCAAATTTGAATGATGAAACATTTGAAGTTGTATACACTTTAAATAATTCGGACAAATTATACTCTGACAAAGAGTTTCCAATAAGAAGTGTTCGTTTTGACAAGATCAAAAAGGTTTTCAAAATGACAGAAATTAATATTTCTGTAATAAAAGATTTAAATCTTAATGGAAAACCTAAAAAATACACTTCAAGAGTACAACAACGATTAAACAAGAAAAAGGGTTACAATTCTGGTTCTGGTTTTCAAAAGAAATCAAACCATAATCGTAGCTACAAAAAGAAAGGTCTTGGTTTTATTCCACCAGAAAATCATAAAAATATAAAAAATTCTAAAACAAAAACAGAATTTGTGTCAGGTGGAAGTGCTGAAGAGGAACAGAAGAAACCGTTCTGGAGACAGTCAAACCAGGAGTTTTTTGCTGAGAAGAAGAAGAATGGAACTGAAGTGTCATATCCAAGAGAAACTCGAACCTGTTACAGATGCAATGAAGCTGGTCACATTGCATGGAATTGTCAGAAAAATGCCAAAACAAAACAGGGAGTTTCTAGAAAATTGAAAGAAAAGATTGTCGATGTTGAACCACCAACCAATAGACTCAAAGTTTTTGAAAATTCAACTTATGAGGTTGGTGAGTGTTCTAAAAAGATTTTTTATAAAAAGAAAGAGAATGACAACCAATTGTGGGTTGTTAAAAAGGTTGATGAGAAAGTCGGCGATGAATCTGGTTCCACAAAGCCAGAAGAGCCACAGGTTGAGGTGACAATTTCAGTGACTGATGATGAATTTCCATCACTGAAATTTGAAGAAGTTGAACAGAAAGTTGGTAAGGTTGAAATATCGAATCAGTTTTACATAGAAAAAACAAAGTTTGATGTCGAGAAAACATTTAATGGAAGTGTAAAGAAAATTTTTGGGAAAATGTTGAATGGGAAAGCAAAAGGGGTTAAAGATTTCTATGCAACTAAAAAGGCAACTTATAACCCTACTGCACAAGAATTGAAAGCCATCAAGTCTGAGAAGACTTGGATGGAAGTTTGTTTCCCATAAAGTCTTAGGACTACGCCGGAGATCCCAAGTTTATATCGTGGATCAGGAATCGACATCATTCTAGTGTTTGAAAAGTTTGATTGAAAGATTTTGAAATTGTTTAAATTTTACAGGTTAAGAACTACGCCGGAGCTTCCAGATTGGTAAGTGCGAAGCAGGAATCGGCATTCTGATTGGTAAAATGATGCATGTAAACATAACATTCCTACAGATGGAATTGGTTAGTCATATCTACAAGTGGTATTGTTTGTGATCCTACAAGTGGTTATTCTTACAATTGGTAAAGAGGTTGCTTCATTGCAAATGGTAAATCAGGGACATTAAGTTGTACTTCATTTACTACATTTCTGATTGATAAACAAGATGATGAACCATAACCCCTAATCGATTATTGATGATCCTACAATTGGTAATAACAAACTCATTTTCCGGAAAAATCATTTTGATTAAAACAAACTTAAGTGTTTTGAGATCTAAATGAGAAAATGGTTTGTTGAAAGGGAGAGTTCTGATTGTTTATGCATAGTGAATGGCGATTTGATGCGATTCGATGTCAGTTGTTAAGTTTCTGTATAGTCTGTTTTACTTTCTGTGTTTTTCAATTGGGTCAAGAGTTTAGATAGTTTTCAAATTTCCTTTGAAATGTGTTTGCATTTTAGGGGGAGTAAGAAAATTTCAGAAAATCCAAAAACATTAGAAAATTTGAAAAGACAAAAACATGATAAAATCAAAAATGAGTTTTCGTTGAGAAAAGAGGAAATGATAGTACATTAGTAGACTGTCACAACATGCTAGAGATATGTAAAGATAAAATGTGATAAACAATCTTACTGTGGATATGTCAGTAGGTTTTCGCACATTTAGTAAATTGTGACGATATATAAACCTAAAATTCAAACTTGCTTGTTCTGTGGGTTAACAACTTCTTGGATATATAGGTAACCCCTGAAATCCTGTTTGAAAGGTCCCTTATTCTGAGATACTAGGTCTTTATGCTCAGTGATATCTGGGGTATTATCCTGGGACTTCTGCTGTATGGAAGTACTGACCTAGTCCCCGGATAATGCTTTCCGCATAAACTTGAAACATAGCTTCGCCCTCAGCATGCTGATGAAACAATAAAATTGATAGTCGCTGCTGTTATAATCAAAAGATCCTCTAAAGGGGACACGCCGAAAAGTTGAAGCCGTCATCTCTCTGCGTATACGGAAGTATCGACCTGAGCTCTCACGGCCCTCGCATCTAACCCCTGACAGATATCAGCTGTGGTATACTCACCTGTAAGACTGAATATTGGGGTCTAGATACGGGAGTATATTCAAGTAGTAGGACACACAGATAAGTTCAAGATATTAAAACATTAACATCGTATCTCGAAACAATTGAACTTTGTGTGAAAATTTAAGTGGACAAATATACTGACAATCTAGGTGAATTGTTTAGAACTTAAAATGTAACACAGCTTAACGGTGTTGGTGACATGTCTTATAAACTGATATGATCCTCTTACACAAACTCACAAAAATATGTTTGTACATATTTTCATTTCTGCATCTTGTTGATTCTACAATTGGGGTCAGTTTGTGTCTTTACAAGTGGTGTCAGTTACTTTCTTTCAGAAAATTCAAAAAGATTTTGTGTGTGTTTTAGCATAAATTTTTGAAAAAGTCAAAAAGATTTTCGACAACTGATGTTGGAAAGCTGATTTTCAAAATTCCGAGTGCTAAGCATGATGACATTGTTATGAGGAGGAGTTTGTCCTAAATTGTCAAAATTTGTTTTTAAATCAACAAGTGGTTCATCATATGTGTGTATGATTTGAGTGAGAGTGATTGTTGATGCATATGTTTATGAGAGAGAGTCGTCTGATTATGTCAGCGTGTTGGTGCATTCAAATTGTTAAATTTAGAAAATTTATTTCTGGGTTAAGAATGTGTAGGAATAGCCAGGTTTCGATCTTGGATCTAAAGACAAAGAGCCAGGTCACACTACCTGAGGACTCTGATTGAAGAAAGCCAAGTTTCGATCCTGAAAATTAAAGACTCTGCAGATAGAGCTTGAGCCAGGTATCGATCCTAGAACATGAAGAGCCAGACAATGATCCTGAAGCAGATGTTGCTGAAGAACAAAGGAATGCCAACAAATCGAGAGGGGGAGTCTGAAGATATTCAAGCAGATACTGTTAAAGAGAGTCTGTTGATGAAGATAGAGAGAGAGAAAAAGCCCAGAGACTGATCAAGACTGAAAAAGTGAAGACATGAAGTTGTCGTGACTCGATAGTCGACTCGTCAACATCTGAGGGGGAGTCTGTTGGTGCACTACATCTGTCGACTTCATCTTGTATCGAGTCTTACATTGTATTGTATAGATTAGGGCAAGTTTTACGAGAAAATAGGAGATTATATGTGGTTTAGTGATAATTTCGCTCATATGGTCATGAGGTTTCGCTCATGTGGTTATGATGGGGTTTCGCTTATGTGGTCATGTCTACTGGAGCGAAACCATCAGACCTATATATAGTGGTCTCATGAGCGAAATCATTATCTTGTTCTTGTATTCCATACCGAAGTGCTGCCGGTGTGAAGATCGAGCTGTAAACGTTGTCAAATCAATACAATCAGCATATTTAGTGAAGAATCAGCTGTTTCTACCTCCGTTTCTTGTTATTCCGCACCTGAAACAAAGTTGAACACCTCTGAACGACTCATTCGGGTCAGAACACGATCCTACACTTTTGACAAACATTTTCTTTAAATTTACAAGTCATGAATCCTAAATCAATAAAACCTATGTATCTCACAGGCATTTTTATGCTGACGTACCTATTTTCACATATGTTTTCAGGAGATGATGCATAAGATTGATCAAGATACACTTAGGCGGACTTGGGCCTTAGTGACATTAAAAGACGCAAGACTAGTTAATTATGTCATGTTTCTTTGTTTGTTAAGACATTGTAACTTCTTTTAATCAATAAAACAACATTTAAATTTCCATGTGTTATGAAACAATGATTCTGTTACAACACTCCCCGATGATTCCGCCACGATTTGTTGTTTTACGTGGTCGGGGTGTGTCATGACTTAACGGAGACCGCGTTATGACACATCAAACAACGGAATAATACCAAGTCCAGTTCATTTGGCCGGATGGTCTCAGCGACTCAGCCTATTCGAACCAACGCGCTATTCTTGGTGAGAATTCATGTTTGACCCGTAATCGATCATCTCTCCGGTGGGAATCCGTTTTCAAGTCGTGTCACACCCCGACCACGTAAAACAACAAATCGTGGCGGAAACGTCGGGGAGTGTCGTAACAGAATCATTGTTTCACAACCATGGATTTAATTGCTTCGTTTTATTGAATTATTGAACTCATTGTTTTAGTACAATTCAGATAAATACAAATAATTGTTTCTCAGTTTTAAAGTCGCTAAGGCACAAGTCCATCCTATGTGTAGCATGCATCAACAATCATCACATAGCAGTACCTGAAACATATATGAAAATAGGTACGTCAGCATAAAAATGCCTGTGAGTAACATAGGTTTGGTTGATTTAGATTCATGGCTTTAGTTAACATAAGAAAAAGGTTTTATGTTTTCCCAAAAATAGCCATGAATCCTTGTGAAAAGTTTTGTTTCTAAAATGCATTGTTTGATAAAAGGTTTGTAGTATATAAAATATACTTTAGTTTAGAAAAGACCGGATAAGTAGTATATCAAAATATACTTTAGCTTTGAAATTGTTAATAGGTAGTATATCAAATATACTTTGGTTAATGAAATAATAGATTTGATAGTATATCTCAAGTATACTTTGGTTTAAGAATAAAAATGTTGGTAGTATATCAATTTATACTTTGGTTTGAAAATAGCATATCAACTATGCTTTGGTTTGAAAATAGCATATCAAACTATGCTTTGGTAGTACATCAAAATATACTTTAGTAAACAGTAGCATATCAAACTATGCTTTGGTTTGAAAATAGCATATCAAACTATGCTTTGGTAGTACATCAAAATATACTTTAGTAAACAGTAACATATCAAACTATGCTTTAGTTTGAAAATAGTATATTAAACTATGCTTTGGTAGTACATCAAAATATACTTTAGTAAATAGTAGTATATCAAACTATGCTTTGGTTTGAAACAAAGTAGCATGTTAAAACATATGTTGGATTTTGTACATAGTATATCAAAATATACTTTGGTAGATCACATTTGAGAGCACATCAAACTGTACTTTTGTAGTATATTAAAATATACAAAAGAAACTGTGATTTGGTATTCATTCAAATCTTAGTGTATCAAACTACACTTTGGAGACTATATAAATACCACAAAGGCAATTTCTATTTGATTAAAATTTGGTTTCTGACATTCCGTACAACAAGAATGGGGTGTCTAGTCCTATAGCGCTATATCGTACTACCAATCGGTTTGGTGAATGTGTAAAATAAGTACAACCCAACAATTAGTTTTACAAGTTTTGAAAATCAGTGTTTAAACCATAGATATTCGTTTAATTTGTCAAAAGAATAAGTACCAAACATGTGTAATCATATAGTTGAAATCATGAAAATAACAAATAGGCACATATGTTTCACCCCAAAACATTTGAAACCAGCAAAAGAGGGGACTATGTACTCACTTGAGATTGCAAGTATCCTTGATTAAGTGTCCTAACGAAGCTCGGGAAATCAAGGAATCAAGTGGCACCTAGTATGGAATCACTAATTAAACAATCGGATCCTAAATCGGGAGATAGGATTGAATGAGGTTCCATAAATCAAATGAGTATTTGAACTCATATGGTATGATTTAATAGAGCTAACATTCTTATTTGGAAGTCTACCTAAGTGCTTTTGACCCGTTTCAGCCCATTATGGTAGTATAAGCTACTAGAATGCGTCGTTTGCGTAAAACTATGTTCGGATGGTTAACTATGTGCAATGTCAAGTCTTACATGCCCAATTATGCCTAAACATGTTACTAAATCAGGTTATATGTCAAAAAGTTGATTACATATGCAAAATACGGATTTATGCTTCAAAAGGGCATTTTGGTCATTTCCTATCGGCATATAAGCTAACTAACAAATGACTAACCAATCCTACGTGATCATAAGGTATTGTTGGACCGTGTTCCGACCCTGAATAGTCAGTAGAGAACGTTCATCTTCACGTACAAAGGCGGAATCAACGTAAATGAAGTTACAACAGCTATTCCTTTCTAATTTCTTCTCTCTTATTGCTTTCTGATTAAAATTTGACAGAGTTCCGTTCCACAAGCAATGGTCTAGGTCCACTCAAATGACCAACAACATCAGGTATATATAGGGGTGAGTAGTTCGCTCATATGGACTGCCATATGAGCGGACCTACTACAATGCCACATAAGCGAACCATCCTGATGCACGCATAAGCGAACCTACCTTAGACCCTATGAGCGGACCTACATTCAATATGTACATAAAAGCAAACCTAACAACATAAAACCTCATTTTGACATTCTAGACCCTATGTTGACCTATCTTGACCTAAGACTTAATGTAGACGAAGTCAACAGACATTCCTTGCACTAACAGACTCCCCCTTGGATGTTGACGTAGTCTTCAGAAGTCTCCAGCTCCTAAGTCTTGGTCTTTTTTTCCAACTCTGTATCTTCTCATCATAAGCACTTTATCTTACAGGCTTCAGGCTCATTTCCTGTCTCTAACTTCCATCTTCCCTTTGACTGTTGATCCAGACTCCCCTTTTCATTGACTCCCCCTCACAATATGCTAGAATCTGAGATATCTGGTTCAAGCTTTGACAATTAGCTTCCGTTGGGAATAATGAAGTCCAAACCTGTTTAACCTGCACATTCTCTACCTTAACATAAGTTTCACAAATTTATGACAATTAGATTTAAGAAATTTACAGGTAGAAATCATTAATTCATCAATCTGTAGAGTTACAACAAGTTCAAATGAATGACCTTGATTAACTAAGCATACAACCTTTCAAAACATTTGTATATGACATTCAAAGTTTTCAACATATTCTCCCAAACCTGTTCATCATGTTTAGCACTCGAATTTTAAATATCAGCTCTTCAAAATCAGCTATCGAAAATCTTTTTGACTTTTCAAAATTTTATGCTAAAACACTCCGAAAATCTTTTTGGATTTTTGTTTTTGAATGAAATGCAGTAAACAAATATATACAGATAATATTTTTGTGAGTTTGTGTAAGAGGATCATATCAGTTCATGAGACAAATCACTAGCACCGTTAAGCTTTAATCATTTTAAGTTCTAAACGATTCACGTAGATTGACGATATAGTTGTCCTCTTAAATTTTCACACAATTTTCAATCTATTCAGGATACGATTTAGATGTTTTAGGAATTTAACTCATTCATGTGTCCCACCTCTTGAATATACTCCCGTATCCAGAATCCCAATATTCAGTCTTACAGGTGAGTATACTACAATGATATCTGTACATAATTTAGGGGTTAAATGCGAGAACTGAGGGATCTCAGGTTGATACTTCCGTATGCGCAGAGAGATATCAGTTTCGACTTTGCAGTATGTCCCCTTTAGAGGATCTTTTCAGCTACAACAGATGATTATCAATTTTATTGTCTAATCAGCTGAGGGCTTTATGCTATATTTCAAGCATATGAGGCAAAGTATTAGCCAAGGACTAGGTCAGAACTACCGTTCAGCAGAAGTCCCAGAATAATACCCCAGACATCATTGAGTATAAAAACCTAGTACATCAGAATACGAGACCTTTCAAATGAGATTTCAGGGGTTACCTATATATCCAAGTAGTGTTCCCCACGAATTTCGCAAGTTTGAAATTTTAGGTTTATATCCCGAATAAATCTACTAAATGTGTAAAAACCTATCGACATATCATCAGTGAGACCGTTTATCACATTTGACATTTCATTTCTTTAGCGTGCTGTGATAGTCCACTGATGTACTATCATTTCCTCTTTTCTCAACAAAACTCATTTTTGCTTTTTCAATGTTTTTGGTATTTTCAAATTTTCTAATTTTTTTAAAATTTTTCTCCCCCTAAAATCAAAATATGTTTCAATTTTGATTTTCAAGGAAAATTTGAAAACTGTACAAATAAAATGACAAACTGATATCGAATCACTTCAATTCGTCATCCTTGTAACGTAAACAATCAGAACTCCCCCTGACAACAAACTATTTTCCCATTTAGATTTCAAAACACTTAAGTTTGTTTTAATCAAAATGGTTTTTCCGGAAAATTAGATTTGTGTGTCATTTCACAAATTCGGGGTTCTTTCATCACATTGTTTTCCTTTAATCACTTGACAAATTTAACAATTTCAATTTTAAATCTCAAACATTACTTGTAGAAAATCAAGTACAACTTAATGTCCCTGATTACCACATGTAAGACGAAAAATCACCAAAGTGAAATTTCTCAAGAAATATGCCGATTCATGTTCCACGCTTACCAACCTGGGAACTCCGGCAAGTCAGGATTTTACTTGAATAGATTAACCCAAGCCTGACCAGCCTTGGGTGTTTTTGACAATTTTACCTCAAAACTTGGCTCTTCTGGTTTTGACGAACCAGAATCATTGCCTGAATGTGGCTTGTCTGACTTTGATGAGTCAGATTCATCGCCAACACGTGGCTCCTTTGTTTCCGAAAAACCAAATTCCTTGCCAGGAACTTTTTCTTTCTTAACACTGCATTCTGTCCTTAGATTTGCATCTTCGTTTTGCTTGATTTGTCATTCGTTGGAGAGCAAAACGATTTATCAGAACTCTTCTCTGATTTTCTTGTTGTATCCGAGGACAAAATCCTTTCCAGATACTCTCTGGCCTTCTTCCTCTTCTTTCGCAGTCTGTCTTTTTGCCCCTGAGAAAGCTTTACTTTTGTTTCCTGAACTTTAGGTTCTTGAACCTTCTGTTCTTTGGGCTTGACGTTGACTGGTTTCTTTGCCAATTTCTGAAATTCAACCCTTGATCTTCCCATCGATCTTCTCCGGCAATCTCTGGCAATATGTCCTTTGATATGACAATTATAACACCTTCTTGTTTCAAATCTCCGGCTTTGGCAGTTAACAGCAATGTGTCCTTGATAGCCACAAGAATAACACACTCTGTTATCATACCTCTTCTCTCTTTCATATCGTACACCATTTTCATACCACACACTTAAATCATAGCATTGAGTTGCCTTGTGGTAGTCATTTCTCTTCTTGTATCTTTGATTTGGCATTTGAGCACTGTGGTCAAACCTGCACCACTTATTACCAATATTTTGTAATTTTTCATTTTTAAATTTTTGTGATTTTTGAAAATGATTGGATGACTTATCTGATGAGCTTTTATTTTCTTTTTTAGAACTTTTCAAATTTTTATCTTTTTGTTTCTGTTTTACATTCTTCTTAACAGGTTTTTGCTTTGAGCATTCACCTATTTCAGTAGATTGCAAAACAGTATTTTGAAAATTTTCTTGTAAATCTAAAAATATTTTTCTTTTCTTTTCTTTTTCTTTTTCATCATCAGATATTTCATCACAATCTTCAGTTTTGACTTTGTCAAAATTTGTGACCTTGTCACTTATTGGAACAGAATTGATCGGTTTTGGACAGGGAAAATTCAAACTATCTGATGCAGTCACAAAACCTTTCAATTCTTTTCAAGTTTATCAATCTTGTTTCTTGAATTCTCAGCTTCTTTTTCAAGCTGAGAGATTCTTTCAAGATAGAACTTGATTGAATTTTCATTTTCAATTTTAAGATTTTCAAGAACAGATTTTTCATTTTCCAAACCATTTAACTGTTCTTGAAATCTTGTTTCATTTTCTTTCAGATTTTTGTTTTCCAATTTTATCCAAAAATCTTCATCTTCTGAAGATTTTCTTTTACTTTCAAAATCTTTTTCATTTTCTTTCAAAATTTTGTTTTCTGATGTCAAACTGTTCACATCACTAAGCAGTTTGACATTTTTAGACTTCAAACTCTCACAAATTTCTTGCATTTCAAGAATCTGTTTATTGTAAGATTCTTTCTCATCCTTTAAAGTTTTGTTTTCCAATGTCAAACTCTCCACATCCTTCAGACGTTTGACATTGTATGTTTCTGATTTTTCGCATTTCGAGCATTTTCCATTCATCTTTCCATCTTTTTCAGTTTTAACTGCTTCAGCTTTGACTTTTCCTAAAGCTTCCTTTTTCAAATCTTCAACCATCTTTTTCACCTCTTCTTCAGTTCTCTTATTCAATTCTACTACCATTGGCAAACTTGCTAAACAAACTTCTCTTATCTTTTTCTCTAAATTCGGCAAATACTCTTTGTCAGATAACCTTCGTGTGTTGAAAGTAGCTTCTCTTGGAAGCAAATTTATTACTGCTTCAAAATCCACCTTTGATGGATCAACAACTGGATTATCCCATGGATCTATGTAACATTCCAAACATCATTCCATCTTTCGGCTTTCTTGGCTTCTTTGAATGGTTCATTGAGTTTTCCGATTTCCCATCTTGCATAATCTGCTTTCCACCATCTATCAGGATCAGCATTAGCCATGTCCTTATATTCGTGAATTACCTGCAAAATTAGCCAACACTTAGAAAAATTTTCGAAGATTTTGAAAAACAGAGACAGAAAAGCGGATCCATAATGTCCGTATGAGCGACAATTCAAATAAGCGGACCACTTGAGTGAACCAAGAACTGTTAAGATGAGCGAACCAGTTAAGTCCGAATGGGTGGACCAGATAATGTTCGTTTAAGCGAACCAGAGTTTGTCCGTTCGAGCGGACCTGAATATGTCTGTTTGAGCGAATATACCAGCGAAAGTGTCTGAACAAGCGAACCAGATTGGTTATTTCAAGCGAACCTATTTTGTATTACGATCGAATCTCTCGATGTCCGAAAAAGCGGACCTATGTTTTTACTCAGTTTTAACCATTTTTAATCCGAGTTTTGTACTGAAACTTTCTAGGGTTCGTTATTTGTATGTTTTACACGTTATATTCAGTTTTCAGACAATTTCAACCATAGGAACCACTTCAAATCGAAAAAATATGAAAGAAAGTGAGTAGAAATCAGAGAAATCGGTAGAATCAAGCTGTAGTAGTATGAACTCCTCGTCCTGAGCTCTGATACCACTTGTTGGACCGTGTTCCGACCCTGAATAGTCAGCAGAGAACGTTCATCTTCACGTACAAAGGCGGAATCAACGTAAATGAAGTTACAACAGCTATTCCTTTCTAATTTCTTCTCTCTTATTGCTTTCTGATTATAATTTGACAGAGTTCCGTTCCACAAGCAATGGTCTAGGTGCGCTCAAATGACCAACAACATCAGGTATATATAGGGGTGAGTAGTTCGCTCATATGGACTGCCATATGAGCGGACCTACTACAATGCCACATAAGCGGACCATCCTGATGCACGCATAAGCGAACCTACCTTAGACCCTATGAGTGGACCTACATTCAATATGTACATAAAAGCGAACCTAACAACATAAAACCTCATTTTGACATTCTAGACCCTATGTTGACCTATCTTGACCTAAGACTTAATGTAGACGAAGTCAACAGATATTCCTTGCACTAACAGGTATAACCTCAGAGGTTATTCCCTATGCAACTATGATCACTAAGCAAGCTTGGTCGGATCCTAATGATCGACCAAACGGGTCGGGTTCGAAAGTCTAAGCGGTTGTTTAGACCGCTTAACTTACGACCCTAAACAAGCACTAAACTAATAGTGACGAGTTAAACATGTCAAAACATGTTTAACCTACTTAGAAAACTGATTTGGTATCAAAACAAAGTGTTCTGATACCTAAAAGTAGTTCCGTTGCAAAATGCGTGCTAAAACACATTTTGACTGAAACTTTGACTCGTCACTACGCCTAGGTAACGTGGTAATCAGTAGGTATAATCGCTAAGGATTATAACCATCGTGATTACAATCACGTTGCAAAGTTCAACCGAACTTTGCGTTGACCATTGACTGGTCAAACAGAAAGTCAAACAATGTTTGGCTTTTAAGGTAGAAAGCAATAAAAGAATAAAGGAATTCTTACAAAAGGTCCTTGCTTGAACTTGACCTTATAATTCTCAGGTATGAAGTTATAAAACCTCAACATAGAGAATTTAGATCAAGTGTGAGCAAAAATAAATGAAGGGCCAAGCTATTTATAGTAGTGCATGAAGAACAAGATCAAGACAAGTGTTTATGTAACCTCCAAGCAAGAAATCCTAGCCATACAAGTGTTTGATGCAGGTTAGAAGCCTTGGAGAGGTGTTAACTTGGTTAACACACCAATAATTTTACATAAACAGCCCCTGAAGTAACAACAGAATGCTAAAAATGAGTTTCTGTCGCTGGGCATTCTCACACGGCCCGGGTAAGAATGGGGACAGGGCTTACGCGGCCCGCCTGGTCCCTGCAGATCAGCCACAGTTTCAACATTTGCATTTTTGGTCCCTGCACTTGCATAAGTCCATTTCTTGCACTTTTAACACCTATTAAACCATTTTCAAGGCTCTACAAGGTGGTCAAAGGATAGAGGACTCAAAAAATTCCAGGAAAACTCTCGGATGTCGGCTCGTTTGGTCGTACGGTCGCGTTATTTGTCAAATTATGACGAAACTCAAACGGACGCGAAAACGAACCAAATTAAGCGACGAGCGGTATTTTTGCATGCCGATCACTAAAATAAAAATATTTTAGTGTGTACAAAAATTTTGGAAGTCCAGATGTGGTCAGAACGTAAGATATGCGCGTAAATGCAAACTTATGCCGTTTTTTACACTTTTAGTCCCTGTAAGATCATATAAGCATATTTTCGCACACCGAACCAATCAAAGCTTATTTCTAAGCTATGTTTAGGTTATTTATGGTAATTTTAGCTTATGATCAAGTTCCGGACTATACGTTGCCTTATGAAACGGCAGACTTTTGCAGTTTGACGCAATTAGTCCCTGTAAGCGAATAAACTTGTTTTTGCCATACCAAAGCCTTCAAAACTTATTTCTAAGTTATGTGAAGGTTATTTAAGGTATGTTAAGCCTATGTCACTGTTCCGGAGTGTTTGTTGCATTAAATGATTGTGTTTACGCATCAGTTCGCGTATAACTTTCAAGAAAGCGATTTAAAGCTCGAAATCGAACACGAATTGATATGTGCAAATGATACACATATTTATACAAATCCCCAAGTATGAAACACAATATTTCATTGGATTTTCCGTTGTGTGATGGTCGTAGTGACACAAGTGTCACAAGTCGGCTCTCGACTAAGGTACGACTCGAGAGTCTGATTGAGTCCAGATCCCATTAGTATTGTGTAAAACTAAAAAAAGTTGAAGACAAATGAATAAGTGTTGAAATCTTTCGTGATTGAGTTGAAAAGTGTGAAATCCTTCAAATCCAGAATCAATCTTGATTGAATGATGCTTTCACAACAGTTTGCCTAAGCGAAACGAGTGAAATCCACCTTCAAGAGGTCCAAATTAGTGATTTCAAGAAAAAGTTAGCGAGTGTGTATGATTTTGATGAAGAAGATGGTATAGAAGTGATTAGAGATGAATATTGTGGAAGATTTGAGGGAAAAAGCTTACAATTTAGCCTTGAATCGCGACAGAGTCTTGGGGAGCGAATGGGAGTGTCGAAGTCAGAGAATGGAGGTGTACGACGATATTTATAGAGGGTAAGCAAGGTTTAAGTCAGTGGCGAGTGGCGTGTGTCGGATGGCTTCCCCCGGTCGAATGGCCATCCGGTCGGATGGTCATCCGGGCAGATGGTCATCCAAGCGGATGCCCATTCGGACGGCCGGGTTGCGTTTGTTAGTTTTCTAACTTTCGTTTCGTTTGTTAAGCGTTGCGTTGCGTTTAATCGAGTTGCGAGTGAGCGTTTAAGTGTATAAGCATTGCGTTGATAACCACATAACATTCTAAACAAGTAATCACACAAATAACACACATAACATAACTAAATCCGCGTTTCGAGTCTGCGTTGAGTTTGCATTGAGTTTGCGTTGCGATAGCGTTTAGTCTAAACAAGCGATGTAACATGGGATCAAGTGCGTTTAAGTATAAGCGTTATAAACAGCGTTTAAATGCAATAACTGTAATTAGATAGCGTTGTAATACGCGCTGTAAAATGCATTTGAAAAACATAGTTTAACCCGTAGTGTTAATCAAATCTCGAGAGTACAAGCAGTTACGAATGAAAAGACAGTGGTAGGTAAAAATCCGAAAAGTCGGGTTGTTACAGAACCAGAGACCTTCAGTACGTGTGCACCCGTCCCTTCCACTAGGACAAGTGTCTAACCCAGCAGGAACTTGGTTTTTTAATTAATGTGTGCACCCGTCCCTTGCACCCGTCCCTTCCATTGGGACAAGTGTCTAACCCAGTAGGAACTTGGTTTTTTAATTAATGTGTGCACCCGACCCTTCCACTGGGACAAATGTCTAACCCAGCAGGAACTTGGTTTTTTTATTATTGTTATACAGTGACTGAAACCTTTGATTTACGGGTTTTATATACGAACAAAAATGCACAACGATTTAGTAGGGGGGTCGGGTCGAACCCGCGACCTCCTGATTATTTTTACACACATACACCCATTACAACACAACACCAAATCTATATGGGTTTTAGTTTTTTAATTGATTTAAGCATGTTTTTAACAGTTCTTCTTCTTCTTTATTAAACAATCGCACAGTATATAAACAAGAAAACAAACTCAGCCATATGAGATATGTTTTCTTCTGAGAATCCTATTGTAAGTATGGAAACGAAAAAAAAGAAAGATTCAGAAAAGTATACCGAAATGTAAAAAAATAGCGAGTTCTGGTTGTCGCTTTCGAGATCCGGCAACGTCGGTTTCTCTCCGACGACGAATAAGTTTTTCCTGCGAACGTGTGGGTTTCGTTAGAGTGCCAAAGGTGAGAATAGGCTCACGGTCATATGTGTTAAACGTAGGAGAATGATTTGCTGTTTTTTAATCACAAATCTCAATCTTTTCAATGTTTTCGTAATTGTTTTCGATGACGAGGAGACAGGCTGGATACATGGTTTTTGGAAATAAAGGAGCCCAGTTTCATTTTGAATCAAAGAAGGAAAGTGTCAATCCAGAAATTTGCAATTGATTTTGCTGGTTCCTTGCCTTTTTCGTTATTAGACTAATGGCGGCATATATGAAAGCTAACAAACACAAAAGTACCTATGACATCACATCAACCTAGCCTACTATACATCATAAAAAGATATCTAGTAGACAAAACAATACATAACCAAAATAATCATCCTCCATCATCAAAAATGAAGTTGCCACGAAACGACAGCCCCTTAACACGAACCAATGACAATCTATCCATTGGAGAACTTTGTGGAAGAGGTGCTTGCCCCCGCTCTTGTAGACGAAGGATATGTACCTGAAGTCATAAACTCATTGGTTTCATCATAGACAACCTCAACCTCAACCTCTTCCTCATCTGAATCCTCATGACTATGTCTACCCCCTTTATTTCTCCCTTGGATTAAACCACCATGTCCCCCAACAGAATCAAGAGTAGAAAACGAATTATGTGTTTGAATTTTAGGAGAAGTAGTAACCTACTGATTTGCAACAGCCTTTTTCTTCCTATCCACTGTCACACCCCGACTCGCAGCAGAAAGGTACGAGGCATGATGATTGCCCATAGCTCATGACAACTAACATTGTTACGATATTTAAAGCATGTCTATTTAAATTGTCACATAGCATTTAATAATCAAAATTATTCATACATTGTTCAAAACAAACATATCAAGATTTCAATTTAATTTCCTAAGTCCCATGCTACGTGTCCACACACTTGATCATCAACTTTAAAAACCTGCACCACGTTAGAAAAATATATTTTTGGGTCAACAAATATGTTGGTGAATAATTTCCTCCTTTTATAGAAAACATTTTTATATTTATTTCTTTTACAAAAAATATTTTTAACATGCACCTCAAGGTTAGTATGAAATTGGTCTCATATCATAATCAACATATCCATATATCCCAATTCACCAAACAAGAATACCCAATCAAATAACAACACAAACAACCAAAATAAATAGACTCCTTACAATAGCGTGCATTAGGCTCAAGCCCTGAGGAGCGAGTCTAATATTGTTGGCGATACTAGGCTTCAACCCATGGCCGTGGGGAACCTAGTCATCCGTGTGGATCCACTAGACACAATAGCATGCAATAGACTTGACATCAGATAGCATATAGAATAATAGAATACGCATAAGACATTCACATAATAACAGTTGATAATAGCATGTTTAGTAAATCGAAAAGTGTAACGTGATGCACCCCAAAATTTGAAAGGTTAAAAAGGGGAAAATGGAGGAGATTACTCACAGGTTGCGAAGAGACGTTCCACGAGAATTAACGCACGAACTGGAATAGGTGAAATCTAAAATAATAATCGAAATCACCCTAATAAAATATCAATAAACAAGGTACCAAACGAGCGAAAAAAATGAATACGATGAGATGATGATTTCTAGGTTCACATGATTTGGGGATTTTCTTGTTTAAATGATAAAACGAATTAAGTGACTAAAATATATAAGTACAGTTAATACAATTCGTATTATAATAGTACAAATATGGCGAAGTTGTACGATCTCGACTAAAAAGATATTATATACATTTTTCTCTAAAAATAAAAATAATAAAATATATTACATTTATTAAAATAAATATACATATACATATTTCAAAATTGATTAAAAATACCAACAAATAATGATTTATTAGTCTAAACGTATATTTATTGATTTCGATCATGAATATAAGTCAAAAATGACTAAAAATATAGATTTAGAGTTTTCGTATCAAAGGGATTATGGCTACAAGCATAATATATATAATTTACTAGGTTAGAACCCCGTGTATTACACGGGTTGAATAAATGTAATTTTATATACTAAATTAAAAAAAATATTCTTTAAAAATCTCGTTTATTACACGGGTTGAACAAATGTAATTTTATATATTAAAATTATATCTCTAAGAATCCCATGTATTATACTGAATAAACGTAATTTTATATACCAAATAATAAAAACTCGTGAATTGTACAGGTTGAATAAATCTAATTATATATACTAAATAATAAAAAAGTTATATCTTTAAAAACACTGTGTATTACACAAGTTAAATAAATGTAATCTTATAACCTTGTATATTACTCGGGTTGGAAAAATGTAATTTTATTGTCACACCCTGACCACGTAAAACAACAAGACGTGACGGAAACATCGGGGAGTGTTGTAACAGAATCATTGTTTCACAACCATGGAATAAATAATTTTGTTTTATTGAACAAATGAACTCATTGTTTTAATACAATCAAATAAGTACAACTATTATCTTTCAAATTTTAAAGTCGCTAAGGCACGAGTCCATCCTAAGTGTAGCATGCATCAACAATCATCACATAACAGCACCTGAAACATGTCTAAAAATAGGTACGTCAGCATAAAAATGCCTGTGAGATACATAGGTTTTATTGTAATTAGGATTCATGACTTATAAGTTTAAGGAAAAAAAATGTTTAAGAAAAGTAGTCATGATCCTTGAAAAAGGTTTTCTTTTATAAATCATACTAAAATTTATAAGAAATCAGATGATATAAAATAATAATACTTAGGTAATTAAATAAGTAAGTAGAATAAGTTTGTATAAAAATATGTTGTTTGAAAAAAACAATATTCTGATAAAAAGGTTTATAGTATATATAAAAATATACTTTGGTTTTTAAGAAAGTCGAATAAGTAATATATTAAAATATATTTCAGTTCCAGAATCGTTAACCCAAGTGTACTAAATAACGCCACGGTATGTAATGCGATGAAAACACTTATATATAAGAAGTACCAGCGGCGTATCTACCATGTTTTCATCACATTACATCCGTCCCGTTATCTAAACACTAACCAAAAACCAGTCATTAAGTAAATAGTATATTAACCATACTTTAGTTGGTAAAATAAATAAGTTTTCAGTAGTATATCAAAATTTATAAATAACATATTAAACTATGATTTGGTTTGAAAATAACATATTAAAACTATGCTTTGGATTATGAAGATAACATATCAAACTATGTTTTAATGATTAACAAAATATATGTTGGTTTTTGTACAATATCCCATATGAGAGCATATCAAACTATACTTTTGGGAGTATAACTTAATATACAAAAATAATGTGATTTAAGAATTCATTCAGACCTAGTGCATCAAAATACACCTTTGAGACTCTAGAAATACCACAAAGGCAATCCCTATTTGGATGGAGCAACAAATTGGTTTCAGACATTTCATGACAACAGGAATGGGGTGTCAAATCCTATAGCGCTATATCATACTATCAACCTATCTGGTGAAAAAAATAAGTACTATTCCAACAATTAATTTTATAATCTTTGAAAAATCAGTGTTTAAACCACAAATGATCATTTAGTTTGTCAAAAGATAAGTATTAACATGTATAATCAATTATACTTTGAAATCATGAAAATAACAGATAGGTACACATGCTTCACCCCAAAACAGTTGAAAACAGTTAAAGAGGGGACTATGTACTCACTTGAGAGTGCTTAGAAGTCTTGAACAACTACCAAGCAAGCTAGAGGGAGCACGGAATCAAACGGCACCTAATATTGATAACTACATAAATAAACCGGACCTATAACGGAAGATCGGATAGGATGAGGTCTCGTAAACCAAATGAGTGTGGGAACTCATATGATATGGTTTAACAAAGCCTACATACTAAAAGGAAACCTAACCTAAGTGCTTACGATCCATTATGACCCGTTTAGGTAGCTTGCGCTACTTTAACGTGTCACTCGCGTAAAACGCGTTCGGACCATCTAACTAGTCCTACGACAAGTATTATATGCCCTAACGTACTTAATTATGTTGCATAAATAGTTAAATGACAAAAGTTTGGGTTACATATGCTTAAATATCAATTATGCATGAAAAGGGTATTTTGGTAATTTTCCTAAGGCATATAAACTACCTATCATATGACTAACTAAACGAAGTGACCATAAGGTATAACCTCGGAAGGTTATTCCCTATACAACTATGGTCACCTAATGTGTTTGGTTGGATCCTAAAGATCGACCAAACAGGTCTAGTTCGTAAGTCTAAGCGGTTGTTTAGACCGCTTGACTTACGACTCTACACAAGCACTAAACTAAAAAGTGACGAGCTAAGCATGTTAGAACATGCTTAACTAAGTTAGAAAACAGGTTTGGTATTAAAACAAACGGTTTTAATACCCTAGAGTAGTTTGGTTACAAAATACGCGAGAAAACACATTTTGGCCGAAACTACGACTCGTCACTGAGCCTAGATAACGTGGTAATCAGTAGGTATAGTCACTAGGGACTATAACCATCGTGATTAAGCTCACGTTATGAAGTTCAAACGAACTTCGCATTGACCATAAACTGGTCAATGCAGAAAGTCAAACACAGTTTGACTTTAACGCTAAAACGTAAAAGAACGAAAGAATACTTACAACGGGTCCAAGCCTTGAACATTTGAACCCAAAATTTCTCAGGTATGAAGTTCCACAAGGGGATCTTCAACTTAGAGAAGAAGTTGAGAGCAAATGTGTGAAGAAGAACTGAAGAGGAGGTGGGTATTTATAGTTTTTTGCACAACCGTTAGGATCGTTCCTCGATAATTGAGCTTTAATCTGGACCGTAAACATAGGGCACATGGTTTTGGAATACTAGGGGTGCCCCAAAACCAGCTAACGGTATTGAAAATGTTACAAAATAGCCCCTAAACTTCAAGAGAAGTGCTGAAAATGGACCTTGGGTTGCAAAAATGGAGTTTCTGCCCAGATGAGGTGCTCGCGTAGCGCCACGGGATAGGCAGGAGTTGCTCGCGCAGCGCCACCAAGTGCCATATTCAGCAAAGTTTCAAAAATGACAGAAATGGTCTCTGCACATGTTTAAGGCTTTTTCGATGCGTTTAAACCCCGTTAACCTCATTTCAAGGCTCTAAAATGAAGTTAAAGTATAGGAAACTCAAAACATGCTCAAAAACATCTCGGATGTCGGTTTGTTTGGTCGTACGGTTGCGTTGTTCGGTTAATTACGACGGAAGTCGTAACGAACGCAAAAACGATCCAAACTAAGCGACGAATGGAATTTTATCATGCCAATCACTAAAACATAATATTTTAATTATTACATAAATTTTTGGGTGTCCGGATATATTCAGAACGTAAGATATGCGCGAAAATGCAAACTTATGCACTTTTTGACGCTTTTAGTCCCTGAATGAGTATAAAGTTTATTTTAGCACACCGAACCCCTCAAAGCCTATTTCTAAGCTATGTAAATGATATTTAGGGTGTGTTTAACTTATGATCATGTTTTGGAATGTTCGTTACAGTTCAAATTGGCATACTTTCGCAGTTTTTTTCAATTTTAGTCCCTGTAAGCGAATAAGCTTAATTTCGGCATACCAAACCACCCAAAACTTATTTCTAAGTTATGTGAAGGTTATTTAAGGTATGTTAAGCCTATTTCACTATTCCGGAGTGTTTGTTGCATTAAACTAGTTATATTTACGCATCAGTAAGCGTATAACCTTCCAGAAAGCGATTTAAAGCTTGAAATCGAATAAGAGTTGATATGTGCAAACGATACACATATTTTTACAAATCCCAAGTATGAAATACAATAATTTCATTGGTTTGGTATTTGTTTGATGATTGAAGTGACACAAGTGTCACAGTCTCCCCTACTTTAGGAAATTTTGTCCCGAAATTTAATTTTGGAGGAAACTTGTGAAGACAGTTGTGATGGTTTCGCTTTCAAATAAATCCATTGAACCCTAAGTAAACTCTGGGCCATGTTAGGATTCTTAGCGAAATTGTCAACCCTCAAAGTGAAGTCCTTGTAGTATCAAAACATGGAGTTTCAAACTATGGACAGAAGAACCTTTCTTATGAAGACTTATCATAGGAAACTTGTGTGTGCTTGAAATCAGTGTTGGGGAGTGTAAGATAAAATGACATTGGTAAAGGTCCAAGACTTCTCCCGTATCATTATTCTTGTCACCATAGGTCTTAACACATGACAAAACTTATTGTGGTTTCTGTGCACTGAATTCCATAATTATGTATGCATCCATAATTACGTAATTCCTTGCACAGTCCGCACAGTTTATTTCATAATGCGTAGGGGAAAAATCAATTGAATAAACATGAAGCAATTTGACTAGACCACCAAAGGATCTTTTTAACTAGATCAACGAACGATCTTTTTAACTAGATCAACACATGATCTTCTTAACTAGACCATCATACAATCTTCTTAAATAGACCACTTAAAGGGATCTTTTCAATTATATCATCACATGATATTCCTAACCAGATCTTCAAATCAATCTGTTTAACTAGACCTCTCAAGGGGTCCAATTATAGAATAGTACTTCATAACCCAAGGGACTTAACTACAACGTAAAAGTCCATTAAGGATTTAAGATAGTACCTTTGGATATCGTACTATGAATCCCTCATATGAGATATGGAAGATTCTACAAGGATTTGGATGGATCATATAAAAACACAAAACATATAAGAAAACACATAAGCACATAATCACATAATTAATCAACTTGATCTTTACTTTGTTATCTTTGGTCACGGGTATTTAAAGCACACCAGGAATCCAATCCGTGGATTTCATTTGGCACTTTAAACATAAGAATCTAACTATGAAGATAGGAAGATCTTATTAAGAATTCGGCTTTGTCCTTATTGAATTGTAATATACGTATTAAGGCATACGAATAATTCAATTAAGGGCTCCGATTTGAGTGATAATCATCCACAAAGATCTAATAAGAAGATCCTACATGGATTTTGGAATTTGTGTAACGAGAGGTATTTCGATACCTTGCACTAGGCGTGCTTAATTCGATACACAAGGTAGAAAGTTCATGAGGTTGAGGTACTAGATATACCAAGGCGACATATGAAGCAGAATTTAGAGGTTAAGCAGCAGCATGGTTTGCAACAGCTTTGCCTTGGATAGCAAAGCAACACATGTTAACCAAATGTCCCCATAGTCCACTGTGGGTACATTTGAAACAGGGTATCTGATTCAGATGATGACGGTGGCATCGATTGCACCAAAGACCGGTTTCCTTGCACGGCTTCATCCCTGAGACGAGTCATGGTGATAGCTAAATCAACGGTCTTCTGTTGTACAACGCCTATTTGTTGGGCAATTGTAGCACCTGGTCTAGACACTCAAGTCTTGTTGCGATGAAGTGGCATTATGAAGAAAATGGAAGACATGGGAGGAAACAAGGGAAATGAATACAGAACGCATAAAAATTGCGATCATTTGTTTGTTACCTAAGGCAAACAAATGAGACGGTGACTAATCAAAGTAAATGGGTCAATATAATGTATCGCGAAGACATGCTCGCCTATAAGTGGACACTCACCCTAAGAGTTCCCAGGTAAGAGTTACTGGTCCGATATTGCGGATTTGTACGAACACTCTAGCCTTAGACAGAAGACCCAAGGTACAGGCACCCACCCTTCCAGTTTGCACGTGTTCACATTATTTAGACCAAACTTTGACGAGATTTTGAAAACTTAGAAGGTTCAAAACCTTGCAATCAATCATCCTAGAACAGATGATTGGTTTTCAAAGCAGATTCAAGATTTCTGTTCTAATTGTGGTTGTCACCTAAGGATAAGTGACACTATTGTTTTAAAACTAAACACAAGATAACTTGTGTTAGGGTCCTAGGAAGGTTATAGTCTAGGTCAAAGCATTACTAATAACCTAATTCCCTATAACCATTGGCTCTGATACCAACTTTTCTGTCACACCCCGACCACGTAAAACAACAAGACGTGGCGCAAACGTCGGGTAGTGTTGTAACAGAATCATTGTTTCACAACCATGGAATAAATAATTTCGTTTTATTGAATAAATGAACTCATTGTTTTAATACAATCAAATAAGTACAACTATTATCTTTCAAATTTTAAAGTCGCTAAGGCACGAGTCCATCCTAAGTGTAGCATGCATCAACAATCATCACATAACAACACCTGAAACATGTGTAAAAATAGGTACGTCAGCATAAAAATGCCTATAAGATACATAGGTTTTATTGTAATTAGGATTCATGACTTATAAGTTTAAGGAAAAAAATGTTTAAGAAAAGTAGTCATGATACTTGAAAAATGTTTTCTTTTATAAATCATACTAAAATTTATAAGAAATCAGATGATATAAAATAATAATACTTAGGTAATTAAATAAGTAAGTAGAATAAGTTTGTATAAAAATATATTGTTTGAAAAAAACAATATTCTGATAAAAAGGTTTATAGTATATATAAAAATATACGTTGGTTTTTAAGAAAGTCGAATAAGTAATATATTAAAATATATTTCAGTTCCAGAATCGTTAACCCAAGTGTACTAAATAACGCCACGGTATGTAATGCGATGAAAACACTTATATATAAGAAGTACCAGCGGCGTATCTACCATGTTTTCATCACATTACACCCGTCCCGTTATCTAAACACTAACCAAAAACCAATCATTAAGTAAATAGTATATTAACCATACATTAGTTGGTAAAATAAATAAGTTTTCAGTAGTATATCAAAAGTATACCTTGGATTTATAAATAACATATTAAACTATGATTTGGTTTGAAAATAACATATTAAAACTATGCTTTGGATTATGAAGATAACATATCAAACTATGTTTTAATGATTAACAAAATATATGTTGGTTTTTGTACAATATCCCATATGAGAGCATATCAAACTATACTTTTGGGAGTATAACTTAATATACAAAAATAATGTGATTTAAGAATTCATTCAGACCTAGTGCATCAAAGTACACCTTTGAGACTCTAGAAATACCACAAAGGCAATCCCTATTTGGATGGAGCAACAAATTGGTTTCAGACATTCCATGACAATAGGAATCGGGTGACAAATCCTATAGCGCTATATCATACTACCAACCGGTTTGGTGAACAAAATAAGTACTATTCCAACAATTAATTTTATAATCTTTGAAAAATCAGTGTTTAAACCACAAATAATCATTCATTTTGTCAAAAGATAAGTATTAACATGTATGGTCAATTATACTTTGAAATCATGAAAATAACAGATAGGTACACATGCTTCACCCCAAAACAGTTGAAAACAGTAAAAGAGGGGACTATGTACTCACTTGAGAGTGCTTAGAAGTCTTGAACAACTACCAAGCAAGCTAGAGGGAGCATGGAATCAAACGGCACCTAATATTGATAACTACATAAATAAACCGGACCTATAACGGAAGATCGGATAGGATAGGTCTCGTAAACCAAATGAGTGTGGGAACTCATATGATATGGTTTAACAAGGCCTACATACTAAAAGGAAACCTAACCTAAGTGCTTACGATCCATTACGACCCGTTTAGGTAGCTTGCGCTACTTTAACGTGTCAATCGCGTAAAACGCTTTCGGACCGTCTAACTAGTCTTACGACAAGTATTATATGCCCTAACGTACTTAATTATGTTGCATAAATAGTTAAATGACAAAAGTTTGGGTTACATATGCTTAAATATCAATTATGTATGAAAAGGGTATTTTGGTAATTTTCCTAAGGCATATAAACTACCTATCATATGACTAACTAAACGAAGTGACCATAAGGTATAACCTCGGAAGGTTATTCCCTATACAACTATGGTCACCTAATGTGTTTGGTTGGATCCTAAAGATTGACCAAACATGTCTAGTTCGTAAGTCTAAGCGGTTGTTTAGACCGCTTGACTTACGACTCTACACAAGCACTAAACTAAAAAGTGACGAGCTAAGCATGTTAGAACATGCTTAACTAAGTTAGAAAACAGGTTTGGTATTAAAACAAACGGTTTTAATACCCTAGAGTAGTTTGGTTACAAAATACGCGAGAAAACGCATTTTGGCCAAAACTACGACTCGTCACTGAGCCTAGATAACGTGGTAATCAGTAGGTATAGTCACTAGGGAATATAACCATCGTGATTACGCTCACGTTATGATGTTCAAACGAACTTCGCATTGACCATAAACTGGTCAATGCAGAAAGTCAAACAAAGTTTGACTTTAACGCTAAAACGTAAAAGAACGAAAGAATACTTACAACGGGTCCAAGCCTTGAACATTTGAACCCAAAATTTCTCAGGTATGAAGTTCCACAAGGGGATCTTCAACTTAGAGAAGAAGTCGAGAGCAAATGTTTGAAGAAGAACTGAAGAGGAGGTGGGTATTTATAGTTTTTGCACAACCGTTAGGATCGTTCCTCGATAATTGAGCTTTAATCTGGACCGTACACATAGGGCACATGGTTTTGGAATACTAGGGGTGCCCCAAAACCAGCTAACGATATTGAAAATGTTACAAAATAGCCCCTAAACTTCAAGAGAAGTGCTGAAAATGGACCTTGGGTTGCAAAAATGGAGTTTCTGCCTAGATGAGGTGCTCGCGTAGTGCCACGGGATAGGCAGAAGTTGCTCGCGCAGCACCACCAAGTGCCATATTCAGCAAAGTTTCAAAAATGACAGAAATGGTCCCTACACATGTTTAAGGCCTTTTTCGATGCGTTTAAACCCCGTTAACCTCATTTCAAGGCTCTAAAATGAAGTTAAAGTATAGGAAACTCAAAACATGCTCAAAAACATCTCGGATGTCGGTTCGTTTGGTCGTACGGTTGCGTTGTTCGGTTAATTACGACGGAAGTCGTAACGAACGCAAAAACGATCCAAATTAAGCGACGAATGGAATTTTATCATGCCAATCACTAAAACATAATATTTTAATGATTACATAAATTTTTGGGTGTCCGGATATATTCAGAACGTAAGATATGCGCGAAAAGGCAAACTTATGCACTTTTTGACGCTTTTAGTCCCTGAATGAGTATAAAGTTTATTTTAGCACACCGAACCCCTCAAAGCCTATTTCTAAGCTATGTAAAGGATATTTAGGGTGTGTTTAACTTATGATCATGTTTTGGAATGTTCGTTACAGTTCAAATTGGCATACTTTCGCAGTTTGTCAATTTTAGTCCCTGTAAGCGAATAAGCTTGATTTCGGCATACCAAACCACCCAAAACTTATTTCTAAGTCATGTGAAGGTTATTTAAGGTATGTTAAGCCTATTTCACTATTCCGGAGTGTTTGTTGCATTAAACTGGTTATATTTACGCATCAGTGCACGTATAACCTTCCAGAAAGCGATTTAAAGCTTGAAATCGAATAAGAGTTGATATGTGCAAACGATACACATATTTTTACAAATCCCAAGTATGAAATACAATAATTTCATTGGTTTGGTATTTGTTTGATGATTGAAGTGACACAGGTGTCACATTTATAAACTAAATATTAAAAAAGTTACATCCTTATAAACCTCGTGTATTATACGGGTTGAATAAATCTAATTGTATGTACTAAATCATCGTCATCATCATACTTAGTAAATCCCACCAATAGCAAAGCTAAGGTAGGGTCTGAGAAGGGTAAGATGTAGAGGCTTCTTTCAGTGAGACCCCCGGCTCGATAGTAGTTTTGCATCAAGTCTTGGACATAAGGCACAAAACACTCAACAATCGAGACAAAGACCGATTAGTGCATGTTCCCTTTTGTCTTTCTATTATCAACGCCACCACATGATGATGATGCATTATTAATCGTCCGCCGCTTTTAACGTTATTTTCACGAACTTAGTAAAATAACGTTAAAATTAGTGCAATTTCAATTTTACCCTCCGAGCGTCCACACATATACATTATATGCGCATACCGCAAGCGAAACGAATATATACTAAATAATAAAAAATATATCTTTAAAAACACCATGTATTACACGGGTTAAATAAATGTAATTTTGTATAGTAAATAATATGCTATTGGATTCGTTTAAAAAATCATAAATTTGGTTCGGCTTAATTCGAATCAAATCACAAACTTGGTTAAGTTTAATTCGAATTGATTAGAACCCGAATTTGAAAAATCAAAAACAAAATTATATTATTAGCTTCTCTTCCTAATTAGTGTTTTTTTTAAAGTTTGATCTATATTTAAAAATATCTTTAATTATTTGAAGATAATATATTATTAGAAAAAATAGAATGATTGACATAAGATAAGTATGAAAAGGCAGGAAATTACAAATGTAGACGCCTTCAATGAATGGCACGTGTTACTTATTGGTTTATTTTATTATATAGTATATAGATAGATATAAATTTTCTTGATATGATGTTCAATGTTTATAATATATATATATATATATATATATATATATATATATATATATATATATATATATATATATATATATATATATATATATATATATATATATATAGGTAGAGGATCCTGTAAAAAGTCCAACTTTTGTGAGAAGTGTGAGAAATAATTTGGGAATGACAAGTGTCCCTTATCTTAATTAATTCAAAAGGGTATATTAGTAATTGTCCATTCTTATCAATTAATTGATTTCCAAAGATAACTGCCAAAAATATTAGGCGATATATTAGGGATGTGATTCGAATTCGATTTGTTCTATACATTTAATCATTTACGGTAAGTTCTTGTTGTAGTGTTATATTCCCCAGTCAATAGTGTTATATTATGTACATGTATCTTTAATCTCCTTTTCATAGTGTTTTATCCCCATCAATAGTGTTTTGTTCTGTATAGTGTCTTACAGTAAACAGATAGTGTTATATCTTTCTATAGTGTTTTATCATGTAATATACAGTTCCTTTTCATAGTGTTTTATCCTCATCAATAGTGTTTTGTTCTGTATAGTGTCTTACAGTAAACAGATAGTGTTATATCTTCCTATAGTGTTTTATCATGTAATATACTGTTCCTTTTCATAGTGTTTTATCCCCCATCAACAGTGTTCTATTTATGTATAGTGTCTTATAGTAAACAGATAGTGTTATATCTTCCTATAGTGTTTTATCATGTAATATACTGTTCTTTATAGTGTTATAAAAAGTTGTTGTGAAGGAAATCAGAGAATTTATTTCAGTACGAGAAATTCGCTGATTTTTTAGGAGATTGATGGGGGTTTTGAAACAGTTACCATAAATTCGCTGATTTATAGGAGATTGATGGGGATTTTGAAACGGTTACCATATTTGAAACATTGGAAAAATCACTATTGCCCTTTAATTTTACATAAGGTCCTTCTAATTAAAACACAATTTACATTTTATACCCTATTGATCTCAGCCATTAGATCAAATATCCAATGGTTTAAAACACTTCTTACCCTTCTCACATTTTAGACACTTTTTACCATATCATATATTATATATATATATATATATAGGGGAAGGTTCATTTGAGAAGAAAATTTTATTGAGAAGAAAAAGAATAAAAGGGTATAATTGTAAAACATTAAATAGTTTTTTCTCATCTCATTTATTATTATGTTTGACTAATTAATTAGTCATTAAGACTATAATCCTCCACACTAAATATTTTTGCCTACACACATCAAAAGTTATCCTACACATTTCGAAATTTATCCTACACATGTTTAAATTTATCCTACACAACTCGTAATTTATCCTACACGCCTCGTATTTATCCTACACTATAAATGAAATTTTATTTTTATTTTTTTTGAAAAATATATATCTTAAAAATAAGTTACAAATTTAATATAGTTAATTATTAAAGATGAAACTACCAATTAATGATGTATGTAAGTTTACTAATATACCCTTATAGTTACATTAAGTACAAATATTAAATGAAGTCTAATGAAGCATTTCTATTGGTTGAAATTTCTTCTTTTTTCTTCTTACAAAGAATTTCTTCTCATTTGAACCCTCCACTATATATATATATATATATATATATATATATATATATATATATATATATATAAAATCTGTGCAACATCTTAAATGTTTGTTGTTAGAATCAATTCAATATTATGAATAAATAAGAAAGATAAAATACGAAGGGAAAGAAAGCATTATTTAAAAATATCTTTAATTTATAACTTAAATTTGAAGATAATATATTATTAGAAAAAATAGAATATTTATAGCTTAAATTTGAAGATAAAATATTATTAGAAAAAATAGAATGATTCTATCCAACATTCAAAGTAAGATAAGATTTAATATTAATTGATTATTTATTATTTAATTAATTGATATAAGATAAGTATGAAAAGACAGGAAATTACAAATGTAGACGTCTTCAATGAATGACACGTGTCACTTATTGGTTTCTTTTATTATATAGTATAGATATAGATTTATTTAGCGATAAAATATATATGGTACATATAATGTGACCAAAATGCTTATTTTAATCAAATATATATTTTAATGGATGGGACTTAAATTTAGTGATAATATATATAATAGTCCATGACATTGTCTTAAAGCATACATATATACTTATAGACCAATTTGTGTAAAAAATATACTTGTGTCTAAATGAATCATCTTAACCAATTAGTTTAAGGTTCACATTAAATTGATTGAACATAAGACTAAATAACATGTCTAAATTGTTTACAATTAAAGGAACAAATTTTAGATTAATACAATATAGAGTTCTAGCATAATATATAGTTTGCATAAAAATAAAATTTAATATAATGAACTGTATAAAAAAAATGTATCCAATAATTTCATACTTCATATTTTGAAAATTCATACTTCTACTAATTTAATTTCATTAACAAGAATTTCGAGTATGATTAATTCAACAAAAATATAAGAATAAGTATCTAGAGTATGACAAGATAAATACTAAAAAAATAGGCAAACATGACTAGTATGATCACTACTAAAACTTACATCACAAGTCTAGAATCATTATGGAACAAATTAATTCGTTTAATTTTAGAAAATATAAAAATCCTCAATTGCCTATGAACCCTAGAATTCATGAAATCTAATTGAAGAAAAAAAAATAAGATTAGGATTAATAAATACATAACACGGAGTTGAATTGAGATAAGCACCGAAGAAGAAAGTTCCAAATCTCTAGCCTTTTGAATTCTTGAATTATAGAGTTTTTTTTTTTTTTTTTAAATTGATGGAATCACCAAACAAGCCTTTCTTTAGGTGCTAGTAGTTTGTTTGGGATTTTGAAGTATTCAAGATGAGGAAACATAGAGAGAGAGACTATGGATATGAAAATGATTATTTTTTTCTAATCAAGGTGAATAGAAGGATTTATAATATCAATATTATAAATGCATTTACTTGCAAACTAAAGAGGTAAGTTACACAATTTATGTTGAAAGATTAATAGAATTTAATCAATACAAGCCAATAACTCCAAATTTCTAATTAATTTATATTTAAGATGAGTAACCATATTCTCATTTAACTATAATAATTTTCTTATTAAATTTCAAATTCATTACAATTTATGTAGACATTTTTTTTTCTTAATGATTTATGCAAAATCATTAACAAATTTATAAATCACACTTTAAATATTAAAGTACTTAAACTATTTAGTTTTTTTTTCCTGATAGAGTAGTTTTTAAAATAATAATAATAATTTTAAAGGTGTTTTATTGATCGAAATAGGGTACAAGTAAAATAGGGAATAGATACAAAGTCTAAATACGCTTTGGATCTTGTTTACGAAATGAGTCGGGTTTTTTTAGGACCTGTTTTTTACGGATGTTACATCCACCAGTCTATACTCAAATTTGGGCTTCTGGTTATTAACTTGAAAGCCATTCTTCTTTGCACTCTTCTTCGCCTTAACTTCAGTGAAACCATCCTCATCTACTTTCGGCCTGTTAGTAGGAGGTTTGGATGTTGAGCCAATACGTTTAGGGCATCCCTCAGAGTCATGCCCAAACACACAGCAGTGAGCACATCTCGGGGGATCCCATTTATACTCCACCCGAATAGTCTCCGTAACATATTTGTTTCCATCCAATTCAGGAATAGCCGTGGTTAGAGTCCCTTTCAAATCCTGATTAGCCGATATTTCAATGAGACCCCTAGCATAGCTGCTCCGTCCCCAAGCCTCATTACACATATCAGTCGTATAGGAATCCAGCCGCACAAGAGACCCAATTTTTGAAGCTAGCATGCTTAAACCATCATCAGAATACGCCACTAGAGGGACGTCTTGCAATTTAACCCAAACTGCAACCTTTTTAAATTATTCTTTTGTAAGGGTGTTTGTAGGGGACCAAATGTTGAGAAACATAGGTTTGTTACGGATCATCTAAGGTCTCCCTTCTGGGTGTCAGCCCAGTGGCCACCGACACCCATCTTAAACCTGCAAGGGGGAGGTCGCAAGTTCGATTCTTACCCTAAGCAGGCTGGGGAATTCACCGCCACGGCGCTTGGTCGGGTAGCAACCTTGGGAGAGGGATCCCTCCCGCGGTCAGGGGTACCGTGCATTTACCCCTAATAGCGGCATCTTTTGGTTTCAAAAGTTTTTATTTTTAATTAGTGTATATAATATATGGAGTAGGATCAAATACAAACCACATTTTGTATACAAACTGTAACACCATTTAAAAAGTGTCATATGACATCCAACCAATTATAGATAAATGGTAAAATGATAACCTAAATAATATTAATTATCTTGAATTCCTTATAATTATGCTAACAAGCAATTAATTCTTTATTTGGATCTTCCTTTTGTTTTCAATGTGCTGATAAAGAAAAGTGCTAATATCATTTCACATATGTGCTAAAATCAATTATCTTGATTAATTTTAATGTGCTAATATAAATCATAAGTGCTACTTTTATGTATGTATTGTTTTAGTATGTGCTAATTTTACTTTTTAAGTGCTAGGATCTGTTCTTACGGTTTGTAGGATAAATATGGTTTGTAACGGAACCAATATAACAACCCTCCTAGAACCCTTAACGTGACCCTAGATGTCCTAAAATATACCCTGTATGCGAGAAACGGACCCAAAATACCCTTATACTTATAAAAATCAAGAAAAACAAAGTTCGGGAGTCGCTCGCGGGGCGCGACCCCCTTCGCCAAGTGTGTCGCGGGGCGCGAGGCCCAGTAACTTACCGGACAAACAAAAGCGCCATGTGTCGACACGTGGCAAGGCTATACTCGATGACCCATCAACCCTAAACCCTAGTCTACTCTC
This sequence comes from Helianthus annuus, assembly GCF_002127325.2. Taxonomy (NCBI): domain Eukaryota; kingdom Viridiplantae; phylum Streptophyta; class Magnoliopsida; order Asterales; family Asteraceae; genus Helianthus; species Helianthus annuus. Next base: position 34,873,413 of record NC_035439.2, on the reverse strand, counting down.
TTGCGGGCCGCAAGAGAGTTAGCTGATGTTTACACGGGCCGCGGGCGGACTTTGATCAGGCCTATAAAAAAAGGTCAACAACTCATTTGTTCAAACGTTCAAAAATCGAATTCTCTCTCAAAATTCTCTAATAGTAGAAATTATACCCTGGCATAATACCCCTTTAAAGCGAAGCTCTGCCTCGTTGTAAGTGTTATAACCCTGCTGTTACCCTACACGATCGATCTAGGCCTCCGTAACGCATGTCAAGGCTCTGCCTGACTCAGTCGTTGGAGTTTTGTCTCGTGTTACACCCGATTGATCTAGGATTCCGTAATGCATGTCAAGGCTCTAGCTGACTCAGACATTGGAATTCTGCCTCAAGTTGTACGATTAATGTGATTTGGGTTATTTTACTAACACGTGTGCATTGTTTAATTTTAATAGATAATAACCAGGAGAATCACCAGGAAGCAATAGTAGTATCACCTAAGTCAACAATGTAAGTACATTCACTTTTTCTCACTATCTGTGAGTACATTTCTATTTCATAAACACTTTTTGTGAGTCAAAATGTTTTACCAAAACCTCAAATGTTTTCAAATACAATTACAGTGATTAAGTCTTTGTAATTCTACAATTGCTGCCAGTATTATGGGGTTTGTATACAGTACTTGATAACCTTCACAATTGGGCACGGGTATCCAATGTGTGATATGACCATAGTCACAGATCCGTTGAGTGACACGTACTGGCCGAGTAATTGTGTAGATATAAACATTGTAATCGCCCTTAATACTGTAATGTGTAACAATTGATTTTTTACAAAATGGAATGTACTTGCCAGTATTTCTTGCTGATAAAATGTTTCTAAAACGCGTTTCAGGTAACAAAATGTGAAAGCCAATAGAAGCCAGCTGGAGAGCACTAAAGGCTTGGAAAGTGGCTATAAAAGTTACCTAAATAAAAAGGAGTTTTTGTTTTCAAAAATTAGGGTTTACCCCTACAAATGTATTGTCAAATGAACTTGGCTTTTATCCCAATGATTGTTATAAAAAGTTTGGTGTTTAAACTATGATAAAAATATTTCCTAACTACAGTCCTGCTGTATTCCGCTGCCAAATTAATAAACACCGATACCACTGATCTGGATCTTGCGGCACCCGCTCCCGGGGTAGGGGTCTGGGGTTGCGACAGAGAGTGGTATCAGAGCTACAACCACTGGTTTAAGCCAAAGAAGTGTTCTACTGACACTTGCATTATGTGTTAGGAAATAACTTATGTGATTACGTGTAAATATTGTTTTGTGTTATTTGACTATTTGTTAGTTTACAGTATAAGTGAGCAAGGAATATCGGACGCTTATCGTCATATAGCTAGTTCACCAAAAGATGAAGGAACATCATCTCAACCTAATTCCTCAGGATACTCAGCCGATATTGAGGAAGGGATATTTATTTTTAAGACACGGTCTGAGGAACCCTTCGCTACTAAAAAGAGAGGTTGGTTTAATAGAGGAGCACATGAGAGAAGAAAGAGAATGAAGAAGTTAAAACAACAAAGATCGATAGTCAGAACTAATAGAAAAGAAAATGCATAAACTCGGGAAACAGTCAATAGGCCACCTTGGGAAGAGGAACTAGATAGACAGTTGGCAGATTTCCATATGCTAGCCACTGCAGCAATAGACGCTAACCTAAACCCGATATCTGCATTTGACCCCAACGAGTTACCTTGAATCCCAACCCCAATGCCTTTAGAACGTTATCCGTGGTGGGATGACGATAGAACATTTTTTGAAATAAATATCGCAGACCCTTATGAGGAACCCATACCCCATAAACCTGACCCAGTAAACCCACCAATGAGTCAAGAATGTGTGCAAGAACTCCGTCAGTATGGAAAAAGTTTAGTAAATGAAGGGAATAGAATCCGACAGATAGGGGAGAAATTAGTTTGGAAATATGATGAGAATGAAATGTAGTACTGGATGAACGGTACTTAGAGAATGCTTAGATATATGTGTAATTTGTATTTTGATAAAAAAATCTATAGATAGACTAAAATAGATACGGATGCATAGCTACTAGTATATTTGATTCCCAGTTGTAGTATGTAACCGATGCATATATATAGAAAGAGTAAAAGTCGCAATGATCGACGTTTTTGATCAAATTGTTTGTATGATTGTGTAGAAATGATGTGTGTAAAATGCAACATATAAATTACATCAAATGAGGCATAAAACTAACCCTTTTTAGTACTAATGTTGGAAAAAGTGTGCTTTTGTCTTCCTTTTGTATTTTCAGGACCAAATGAGCTTAAACGAGCAAAAGGAACAAACATGCAGCAAAAACTAACATAAGTACAAAGAAAAGGAATAAACGTGGCATGCCCGACTGTAAAACCCGTGAGGATCTCTCAATGATATCAAACTTTAACTTGTGAAAGCGCGGAAATCAAACACAAGTCGATTCAAGAATATAAGCTAATAATCAAGATGAAAACAATAATCAAAACACAAACCGATATCTTGCATTCAATGGCTTAGCAAAGACTGATACAAGACTCGAATAGGAACTCGGTTCCTTCTCCTTTGTGTCGCCCCCACTGTTCACCAAAACAACAACCTCAAACAAATAGTAGAGGTGTGCTTAAATACTAAACAAACTGGGCCAATAACCTAAGCCCATGCGACATCACCTACACTAGCCCAAACCTTACATAATCAACCCAAAACATAAGAAATAAACAAGTACATAATCAACCCCTAAACTATGCTAACCTACATGAATAAACCTTCGGGTTCCAACAATCTCCCCCTAGGTTTATGCATGAAGGTTCTTCTGACTTCAATTTCCTTGATCACCACCACTTGTACTGTCTTTATAGTCACCAAATCCCTTCTTATGAATATGCAGAACAGACGCTACAGCAGACGTCCAACCCTTAGCAATTTCTTCATATTTCTCTGTAACTCTGATTTGATTGCTTGCCAATACTTCCAGATCTTCAACTGCAAGATTCAACAAGTCAACCTGATCTACCAAACAATAACTTGCATTTCCATCACAAACTATCACCGCTTGCCCAAGACGTTCATCATATGCCCAAAAGTGTAATGTTTTCAGTGCTCCTTTGGGAATCTTTCTCACTAACGGAATTGTCTTCTCTTTATCTGTAGCTGGCCAATGCACAATCTTCATACGTTTGTTTGTGTAAGGATCTCTAATCCCTTTAGCCGGTTTAACAATGGAATCTGCCGTACGCATTGAGGGAAAACCTCTAGCAACCTCCCTCTTCAACCTCTCAAAGAATGCATATCCAGGACCACCAGGCTTATCATCCACATAAGGTGCATTAGACAAATCTGTCAAATCCACCTTAGTGAAAGACTGAAACTGTCCTGAACGTTTGTACCACTCGACAGGTCCAACTTTTCTTTTTATCCACCATCTCTTACGATCATGGTCATATCCCCAGCTAACTACACCAGAACGATTTCCAACTTTATCATAGAGAGTTTCACCAACATCCATTAAATGATGGGTTGCATGAGCATCTTCATCATCTGGATTCACATTCTTGTTCTTCAAGATCACTAACTCTCTTTTCTTTTTCATCCTCTCTGCCTTCTCTCTGTCTGCAACTGGATCTGTAACTCTTGTGAAATATTTTTCCATTGCAGCACTTCTTTCAGCATCATCTTTAGCAATAGCTTTTCTTCTGTTTTCAACATCAGTTGGATCAGAAAATTCTTGCCCAAACTTCTTTTCCAACTTTCCTCGTAAATCATAAACAATGTTGAACAACAAGCTAACGTCTCCTTGAAGTTGTTCAATCTGTTGATCTTTCTTTACAATAGTGTCTTCAAGTTGAATAATCTTTGCATCTTTATGAATCGAATCTTGCTCAAGCACAACCATTCGTTTCTTCATATCTCTCATGCTGATAAATTCATCTTCGTCACTTGAATCACTATCAAATGGCATTCTTAGTGGTTCTTCAGGCCTTTTACCACTAGAACTGCCAGGTTCTTCATGAACAATTCCAGAAGGTCCAGCATCAACAATTCCAGAGGGCCCAGCTTCATTGTGAACTTCAACATTGGGCCCAGTTTCATTTTGAACTTCAACATCCATCGTAGCTATATCATCTCCTTGAGTACCAACGTCAAACTCAAAGATATTCGCTGCAGTGGTGGTAGTATCGCTAACATTCTTTTCAAAATCGAAGTCATACAAACCTTCGTCATCATCAGCAATGTTTACGGATTGATCTTTTCCTTGTTCAACAAACATTCCAGGTCTAGGATCCCTCCTTTTCCTTTTTAATGGAATAGAATCAGAATCCCTTGGGCTTTCAACAGGCTCTTCAGTTGATACTGACAGATCGGAAGGAGGATTTCCCATCTTGTCAGTTACTGACTTTATTAGCATAGTCAAACTTTCAGCAGTAATCATTGGCTCAACCGTGGGAACAGCATCAGCATTAACTTCAGGAGGAAGTTCTATGTCATCATCAGAGTTACACATTATCTCAACACCTTCATCGTCAGAGTTAATTGTAATACGCTCTGGCTCAGGCTCACCTTCAACTCTCCTTGGAATATCATGTTCTTCAGCAACAATAGCACGTGCAGATACACTACGCTCTGGAACAGATCGTGCCATCACTGGATTCTCACCAACATCTTCTGTCTCTACAAACTGACCAAATTTCTCCAACTCAAGCAAACCTTCAAACTTTTTCTCAGTTCCTTTCTTTGTAGTAAGAGCACCAAAACATGAAGGACCCATAGGCTTTAATTCCAACGTATTACCAGATCTCTTCAATTCCGGATAACACTCATTCAAAATCATCTGCACAAATCTTGGATACATAAGAAACTTATCCTTCCAAAGCCCAATTGCATTTCTCTTCATTGCTTCCAAGATATATCTAGAATAATTAAACGGCTCATTTGTAATCACACACATCAAAGCAGCAGACTGGGTGATATTCAACTGATCAATTCCCCCTCTATTTTCTGTCATGCACAAAAGGAACATGTGCAGTAATAGACGCCAGTAAGGATGCACAAACTTCTTTACCAGGGGAGGAAACTTTCCTTCATAACTTAAACGAGGTAGAATTGCTTCCACTGTTCCAGCAGGAAGTTCTATAGGATCTGTTTCCTGATCATTAAACCTTAACACATCTCTAATCATCTGCTCGGTCACTATAACTTTCGTCTCTTGAATCTCAGCAACTATAGCTCCCTTTCCTTCAATGATTTCAACGTTAGCAGTCTTCCAAAAGTCTCGAATAAGGCTTTCATAAACAACTGGATTCTCACGAAGAGCATGAACAATCCGGCATGTATTTAGGCCTTTCATCAACGACGTATACAGCTGCTTGTGCTTCACTGGTGGAGGTGCTAAATATCCAACTTGATTATGAGAAGATATAAACTTTAAATCCATTTTCTGCACACAACCCAAATCAAATAAGTTTCCAACTTTCGAATATAACAGTGATAAAAATAAACCCAAAACAAACACTGTTACTGTTCACTCGAGACCATGAGTCGCAACTAAAAGGTCTCGAGTCGAAACCAGTTGTCTGCAAGTCGCAACCATGAGTCGCAACCAACAGATTTCGAGTCGCAATCATGAGTCGCAACTAACAAACATTGAGTCGCAACCATGAGTCGCAATCTTGATGTTGCGACTCGTAACCACTGGTTTCGAGTCCTAAGTGTTCTTGATTGCGAGTCAACATCTTCAAAACTTCATCGGAAACATCATCGGAATCTTCAAATCCTCATCGGAATCTTCAAAACTTCATCGGAATATTCAACAAACATTCATAATTTCCTGCAAAACTTGAATGATGACGTCACAATACCTTGATGATTAACGAGGTAGATTGCGAGTCGCAACCGGAAACCAGTCGGAACTGTTGATGATCACCAGAATCTTGAGAGCAAAAGAGAGAATTGATTGCGAGTGAACAAGGGTTATGACTCGTAACCTCCCTTTTATACTCAACTGTTATCATGGGCCCATGTCTTATGGGCTTGGGCCTTGTGGACTTGGGCTTAAAACAGATTTATCAAGCAATTTTTAACCCCATTTCAAAAACTGATTTAATTTTAATAAAAATTATCCATTAAACCTTTTGAGCAATGTTTGCAAAATAAAAACCTAAAAAACAAAATTAAATAATAAAATATTATTTACAAAAAATAAATCAGGAAATTTGCATAGATACTCAGGGATCAAATCACAAGGTTTCGGGCTTGACTTCACTTATCAACACTGATCTACTACAGGATGATCTAGACAACTGCCAGTATTTGTCCTCTTAAACTCATCTCCCTAGACCTTTTCCATATAACTGCCTGAACCTCATTTTATCATGTTTTGATATTTTAACCATGAACACCCAAACAAATACTAATCAAATCCTGGGATTATGCACAGCTCACTCTATCATGCAAGCAGTTTCCCTACCACATATTTCACAAGTCCAATCCAAATTTCTGAAATATTAACTGGGATTAGATTGAGAAGAGAACAGAATAGATCTTAAGCAGAGATGGTGTAATATACAAATCAAATGAGTTTTCTCAATTTGATATAGGTTTCATGGGTTTCTTTTGGGCACTTGAGGGCCTCTTTCGGGTGTTAATTGATCTACAGATCGACAACGTACAGCTAGGTCAGCATGTATCTGGATGCAGCAGAAGCTGTAGTTGCCTAGCACCTCCAGGTCAGCATGTATCTGGATGCAGCAGAGGAGGTACACGACTTTTTCAGATAAGATTTCAGAATCAGATCAAAATTGTGTGTATCGGGAAAAACATACAGACATTCAAATAGACATGAGCTAATTCCAAGTGATTTTCTTTTCTGAGGTCATGTACTAGTTTAGTTCTGAACAGAAACAGCTAATGTTTCCAATCTTAAGGATAGAGCCTACCAACACATCATACTAGATTCAAACTTTTTCGATACTGGTCTTACATGAGTCAGCCCTCGACCATAATGTGAAAATTCATTTCATTTCCCAGTCCAGCCACACTTCTTTTTGTATTTTTTCAATTTTTTAATGTTTTTGTATTTTTCGATTTTTCTCCCCCTAAATTTGAGCATAGATAAAAAAACTACCTAAGAATAGAAAACTTTATGAACAAATTTACCTACGAAAAACAAAAATATGCTCAATCGGTAAAACGGATCATTTTTAGAAAATCCACAAGCACTCTGAATTTCGAGCTGCTGACAGGTTTGGTGAACAAATCGGCAGCATTTGCATCTGTGTCGATTTGTTCAAGAGTAATAAGACCTCTGTCAAAACAGTCTCGAATAAAATGAACTTTAATATCAATGTGCTTGGTTTTGGAGTGAAAAACAGGATTTCGAACAATTTGTATTGCAGCATCATTATCGCAGTAAATAGTAGTGTTAAGATAAGTCAAACCATAATCCTGCAATTGATGTTGCATCCACACCACTTGAGAGCAAGAAGCAGAAGCAGCAACATACTCGGCTTCAGCTGTAGATATCGCCACTGTTTGTTGTTTCTTGCATTGCCAAGAAATGAGCCGATCACCCAAAAATTGGCATCCCGCAGATGTAGATTTCCTGTCACTGTCAGTACCTTCAAAATTGCTGTCAGAGAAAGCAAACAAGTCAAAATTGGAATCCCTCGGATACCACAGGCCAAACCGAGGTCGGCCTTTAAGATACCGAAAGATCCTTTTAACAGCAGTAAGATGAGAAGTTTTAGGATTAGCCTGATAGCGTGCACAGTTGCAAACAACAAACATGATGTCCGGACGGCTAGCTGTGAGATACATCAATGACCCGATCATGGACCTATATTGACGTTGATTGACAGACTCTCCTTCTTCATCTTCAGTCAATAGTGGTCTCTCTGCCATAGGTGTTTCAGCAGGCTTTGCGTCCGTGAATTTGAATTTTGCCAGCACATCATCCACATACTTCCCTTGATGAATAAGAATTCCTTGTGAACTCTGCTTGACTTGTAGACCCAAAAACAGTGTCATTTCCCCCAGAGCACTCATTTCAAACTTCTTCTTCATAACTCTCTCGAATTCCTTGCAAAGATCCTCACTTGTAGATCCGAAACTGATATCATCAACATAGATTTGAACCAAGATTTGATCACGTCCTACCTTCTTGATAAACAGAGTCTGGTCTATGGTGCCACGCGTATACCCATGAGCCAACAGATGCTCTGTTAGTGTGGCATACCAAGCTCGAGGAGCCTGGTGTAACCCGTACAGCGCCTTGTCTAGCTTGTAAGCGTACTCAGGATGGTCTGTATGCACAAACCCTGGTGGCTGCTCGACAAAAATTTCCTCCTTCACATCTCCATAGAGAAACGCAGTCTTGACATCCATCTGATAAACAGTGAATCCCATGTATGATGCGTAAGCCAAAAAGATCCGGATGGCTTCAAGTCGTGCAACCGGAGCATATACTTCGTCATAATCCAGTCCTTCAATTTGTCTAAATCCCTGAACCACCAGCCTTGCTTTGTTTCGAACGATGACTCCTGCAGAATCCTGCTTGTTTCGAAATACCCATCTAGTTCCAAGCTTACGTTTTCCTGTTGGCAACTTAACGAGCTTCCATACTCCAAGTTTTTCAAACTGGTTCAGCTCTTCGTGCATAGCATCTACCCAGCCAGGTTCCTGCAAAGCTATATCAATAGTTTTAGGTTCGATTTGAGAAAGATAACAAGAATATAAGCAAGTGTTAATGGTTCCTGATTGACTCCTGGTCAAAATTCCTGCATTTACAGGACCAATCACATTCTCGATTGGGTGATTGCGTTGAACGCTCGTAGGTATGGCCAAATCAGGTACAATCTCCTCTTCAGTGGTGGTGTTGCTAGACTCCCCCTCATTAGGTGCTGTAGTAGTGTGAACTACAGGAGAAGTGACAACGCAATCCTCAGGAATTGGTTCAGGAAACAATGCAGGGTCACTCGTTGATGCACCCTTAGGGGATTGATTGACCGTCGGAGTTGGTGTAGGATGTTGCGTAAACACCATTCCCGGTGGATCAATGGTATGATGCCTCACGTTGTCTTGCATCTGTGCTTCGTCTTCCGTATCTTCAAACGACAATGGTTGTTTGGGAATAGACACACCTGCAGCTGAAACATCACTTGACAAAATGTTAAATGATTTAAACATAGCAGAATAATCGTATAACCAATCTGGACCAACTCTAGCGTCCGTAGCATTCTCTTCAAGCCATTCAATGTTGCACGACTCGACGACCTCTTTAGTTACTTTGTTGTATACCCTATAAGCAGAGCCTTTAGCATATCCAACAAAGTAACATTCGTCACCTTTGACTTCAAACTTTCCGTTGGAGTCCATTAGTAATAATACACATGGACAACCAAAGATACGAAAGTGTGAAACCGAAGGTTTACGTCCTTCCAGAATCTCATAAGGGGTTTTCATGTGACGTTTGTTTACTAAAGCATGATTCTGGATATAACAAGCCGTGCTAACAGCCTCGGCCCAAAAGAAGCTAGGAAGCTTTGAATCAGCCAGCATAGTACGCGCAGCTTCAATGAGAGTACGATTCCTTCTTTCAGCCACTCCATTTTGTTGTGGAGTTCGAGGCGCACTGAACTGACGATTGATTCCCTTATCAATGCAGAAAGTATCCAAAGTAACGTTCTTGAATTCTGTCCCATTGTCTGATCGAATAACCTTCACCTTAGTACTCGCTTGATTTTCAGCCAAAGTAATGAATTGTTTTACCAAGACAGCAGTTTCATTTTTGTGGCTGAGAAAATACACCCAAGTGTAGCGAGAGTAATCATCGACGATTACCAGACAGTAAGCTTTCTTCCCAATGCTCAGCACATTCACTGGACCAAAAAGATCCATGTGAAGTAGTTCGAGTACAGCTTTTGTCGAAGGTGCTGGTTTAGTCTTATGAGGTTTTCGATGAGCTTTCCCTTTCGCACAAGCAACACATTTCTCCACCAACATGAAGTCCTTGATTGGAAGATCACGTACCAGTTGACCTTTAGCTAGACGGTTCAGATTTTTCATATTCACATGCCCAAGTCGACGATGCCACAGCAGACCATCATGCTCCGAAATTTTTGAAAATAGACAAGTGATCTCTTCACACGGTTTCTTGTTCATATCAATGACGTAAGCATTTCCTTTCCTTTCAGCTGTCATCAAGAACCAGTCTTCTGGAATAACAATCCCAGGCTTAAGAACATGACATCCCTTCTTCGTGAAATGAACTGAATTCCCTCGATCACAGATCTGCGAAATACTTAACAGATTGTGTTTCAGTTCTGGAACATAATTAACATTCTCAAAGCTTAAGATGCCGTTTTGAACAGTTCCTTTTAACGTGATTCTGCCTGACTCTCCTCCCGCAAATGAGACATATCCACCATTAAACTCTTTGACATTTACCAGTTGGGATAAGTCTCCTGTCATGTGCCTGGAACAGCCACTATCCATGTACCAGAGGCACACGGTAGTCCTCCACAGCTGTTCCTGCACGATTAGCGGGATTAGTTAGATTTAGGAACCCAGCCCATAGTGGATCTGGGTTTTCCTTGTGCATCAATATACGTCACTCTCTGCCACACTAAATTATCTTTATTCAGAAATTTTGAAACATCCCTTTTGGCGACATTTTGATGACATGATTTCATTGAATTGGATTGCATGCCATTAGCTTTAGGTTTCCAAAACTGTCTTGACCAGTTAGAATTGAAACTTTCAAAAGCGTTACCAAAAGAATTACTTCGATTACGCTGAAAATTTGTTTGTCTATTCTGATATAGATTATAGCGTTTGGCTGCATTCCAATCCTGATCAGAAGGTCTAGTCCTGTGATAGTTGTTCTTCATTGTCTTAGTCTTTGCAGACATCATGGACTCCGAACAGTGATATCGATTAGACGTGACCTTCTGATTTCACCCTGATGTTTTCTTGTTCGGTGTCCTTGGGAGTTTACCACAATTTCTGGCAATGTGACCAGCAATGCCACAGTTAAAACATGTTTGACGTTTCACATTTTGAATATTCTTGACATTTTGACTCTGTTTGCTTGATTTCGTGTGATTTGATGTTTTAATTTTCTGAACATGTTTGACTTGTGATTGCTCTGAGGATTTAGATGATTTGACTTATGGTTTTTCTTTAGATAAATTTTCTTTTAAAGATTTCTCTCTTAGATCAGCATCCTTTTCATTGTTACTTAATCTTGATTCCGAATTTGAACATGTACGAGCTTCATCCAAATGCGTTTTATCAAGGCATTTATCATCTGAAACTAATTCAGGTTCACTTCCCGAACAAGAAGAAGTCTCAACAATATGCTCTTCCTCAATGCATTTGTCATGGGAAACTGATTCAGATTCCTTTTCTGAGCCTGAAGAAGTTTCATCAACGTGCATTTCCTCAGAGCATTGATCTAGTGACACAGATTCAGGTTTATTGTTTAACACAGTTTCCAATGGGGTCCCACTAGATTCAACATTAGGGACACCCACTGAGACAGATTCAGAAGAAGAATCATGATACTCTTGATTTTCTTGAGAAGTTGTTTCAGTGGTTTCACTGAATGCATCCTGAGGGACCTCACCTGTAACATTTTCACAAGCTGAAACATTTGAGATGTTAGGATCACAAGCATTAGCTGAAAAATAATCATCACCACACTTATTGTTCAAATCATCCACACAAACATTATCAGTTTTGCCCAAAACAACAGGCTCACAAGACGAAACATAAGCTGAAAACGACGCAAACAAAGAACTAGTAAAAGCAATGTCAGACTCAGTTGGTTCAGAATAATGTTCAAAATATGGTTCAGAAACATTTGAAATAATAACCGGTTCACTCCCATGAACATCATCACACTTTACTTCAGAGCTATCATCTGCACACGAAGATGAAACATTAGGATCAATTGTCCCTTTGTGAACAAAATTCAATGGAGTAGACTTTTGTGGCTCAACATGTCTGTCATGAACAGACGATTTGTGGTTTTTCGAACCATACGTCATTTTACTCTCATTTATCATCTCCTCCTCGGTCATTGGTAGATAAGTATAATTATCATTGTACGGAGGAGGAGTCTGAGTGTAACCCAAGCCACGCCCTTTCTTTTCTTTAAAAGCGATTTGTTGATCACAAAGATTTTTAACCAATTTACTGGAAGAATCAAACTTCTTGATATTAAGTTCATTAATTTGATATCTGTTTCTAATATCTTCCAGTTCCTTTGTTAAAATGCACACCTTTTCTTGAGCTTCTAGGAAATGGGCTGTTTTTACACTCACATCATCCTTTAGTTTGATGATGTCCTTTCGCTGAGCCTCAATTTTTTCTTTATACAGTTTCTCATTTTTAGACAAAGTAAAGTTCTTATTTTTTATGTCATTATAATCTTGAATGAGCTCAGCGTTGTGTATTCTATAAGCCTCAACCCTTTCCCTACACTCAGGAGTACAGAAAACGGAAATTACCTCTTCTTTGGTGAGACCTTTAACAGGAGCTGAAAGAATTTGAGTCATGAACGCAAAGTCATCAGCTGCAGTCTCTTCCTCTGGCTTTGAGCTATGTTCGCTTGAAGTCATGAATGCAATGTTGGATGTAGCAGTTTGATTCTCTGGAGCTGATATGTTCAGACGCTCAATTTCTGAAGTCCAATCAAAATTGAGGTTGGGCTGAACCACCAGTGCTTGTGCTAATCCTTGCGGCTGTGGACTTCCAGAAGCAGCAGCATCTGCTATACTTGTAGTGGTCACAAGAGCTCTTTCTCGATTAGGAGTTGCAGGTTGGGCAGGAGTTGCAGGAGTTTGATCTCTGTTTATAAGTGGCTTCGGGCAGTTTCGAGCATAGTGTCCTTCCTCATGACAGTTGAAGCAACGAAGATTAAAGGGCACTTTAGCAGCTCCATTCCATGCATTTCCCCACCTGTTTTTACCTGTTCTTTTCACAAACTTTTGGGCTCTGAAAGCTGCCATCGCCATCTGCCAGGTGATGTCCATTTCTTCAACATCATCTGGATGAATCTGTGTCAGATCATCAGGACTCCACTTTGGTGGATCAAGTTTTCCTGCAATAAAAGCATTCAAACAGTTGATCACTGAAGCTGCGATATCCAAGTTTTCCTTTGATTGTTTAGCAAAGAAGGCTATCATTTCGTTGTTTGCAGCGGAAGCAGAAGCAGCAGTAGAAATATTGCCAGAATTTGGAATTGAAGCAGGAGAAGCTGGAGAGACGACTTGATTAGAGGATCCAGATGAGTGCACCTTTGCTGAAGTTGGAGTAGCGGATGAAGTATTGCGAAACATCTGAAAACCACCTTGAGACAATAATGCTGTGTTGCTGTTGTTAGAGGAAGCGGGAGCAATGGAGAAACCAGCAGCTAGCATATTGTTCTTGTAATTTGTTTCTCTTTGCTTATCATCCAGTTTGCATGCCTTAGTGTGAGAGATCATCTCTGACAGAGTGCATCTAGCGAGATCTTTAGTCTTCTTGATCATAGCAACATGATGATCCCAACTCTTTGGTAGTGCATTAAGAAGTTGTCGGTTTGTGGATGCATTTGTTGTATGAATTTCTTCCATTTGCATTTGGGTGATCAGCTTCACAAATCTCTGAATCTGATTGTCTACCGTTTCACCATAAATATGGTTGAAGTTGTTGAAGTTTTGTTGCAGCAGATTTCTTCGGCTCTCTTTCATATCTTCGTTTCCTTCATATACTTCGATCAGAGAATCCCACAATTCTTTGGCAGATTTGCAGGTGCGAAAACCAATAGCAATATCAGGACCCAAACCCATGGTTAAGTAGGAAAGAGCTCGATCATCTTCTTCAACAATGAGCAAATCATCTTCAGTGTACTGATCCCTAGGTTTCTTCACCTTAAGACCTGGTTCAGTTGAGCTTTCCATCATGATTTCCCTAGGACCTCTCAAAATGCTTCGCCACAGCTTATAATCCTTAACCTTCAGATGCTGTTCAAAGCGCCATTTCCACTCGGGAAAGTCATTAGCATCAGTTAACCTAGGAATGCGTGTTGTGGTACCAAGCTTTGAATCCAATTCTTGTTGTTGATTAAGGGCAGTCAATTCACTGTTGTTTGATGACATGTTTAATTAATCAGTTAATTAATTAATTGATTTTTGTTTTAAGTCCAAAAGTCAACAGTTCAAATGTCCGTAAATCAGTGTCGTTGCGAGTCGTAACAGCTGGGTCGAAACTGCTGTGGTTGCGAGTCGTAACTGCTGTGGTTGCGAGTCATAACTGCTGTGGTTGCGAGTCGTAACTAAAACAGAATGAGCCGAAACCGAGGTTGCGAGTCGTAACAGCTTTGGTTGCGAGTGGAGACTGACTAATGGTTGCGAGTCGCAACTGAAACAGGATGAACCGAAACCGTGGTGAATGCGAGTCGAAACCAAAACGTGATGAACCGCAACAGTGATGGTTGCGAGTCGTAACCAGAACGTGATGAACCGCAACAGAGATGGTTGCGAGTCGAAACCTGCAAAAGAATAAACGATAAGATCTGTTTACTCGCAATCCCGATTTTTCAGCACTTCCAAAATTCAAAGATATTGTAATCTTTGAATCTGTTGACCACCAACTTCCCGTAAAATCAGCAAACACCTTTTCAGAAATCAACAAACCAAAATCAGTATAATTTTGATGAATCGGTCAGGAACAGTTTAAATATTTCACTGCAAAAACACGCAACAAAATAGATCAGTAGCACAAACGATTCTTGAATCCGAATGATATCAAAACCGAGCCCTTGAATGGCTTCAATGGCTCTGATACCAATTGTAAAACCCGTGAGGATCTCTCAATGATATCAAACTTTAACTTGTGAAAGCGCGGAAATCAAACACAAGTCGATTCAAGAATATAAGCTAATAATCAAGATGAAAACAATAATCAAAACACAAACCAATATCTTGCATTCAATGGCTTAGCAAAGACTGATACAAGACTCGAATAGGAACTCGGTTCCTTCTCCTTTGTGTCGCCGCCACTGTTCACCAAAACAACAACCTCAAACAAATAGTAGAGGTGTGCTTAAATACTAAACAAACTGGGCCAATAACCTAAGCCCATGCGACATCACCTACACTAGCCCAAACCTTACATAATCAACCCAAAACATAAGAAATAAACAAGTACATAATCAACCCCTAAACTATGCTAACCTACATGAATAAACCTTCGGGTTCCAACACCGACCCCTCGATAGCATCTCCAAAAGCAAAAACAAGAAACAGAGGGCTGACCACGGCACGTGCCCACTGGACACTAGGGCTTGGTCAAATGTCTGCAGAAATGGACAAAGCTGTGGAAGCTTCTATGCCCACCACGGGGGCGTGCCCAACTCAGCACGGGGCGTGGTCAACGCTAAGATTTGCAGAATCTTGCAAATCTTGATAGTACAGATACGCTTCTGCACACGGGGCCGTGGCCAGCGAACACGGGGCCGTGTGGAGCCCAATGCAAAAAAAAATTAATGAAGTAAGAGAAAAGGGATGGCCACGGGGGCGTGTCCAGCGGACACGGGGCCATGGCCGGGCTTCTGTTTAGGCTATAAATAGGGGTGCTTGGTTCTCTTCAAAGGCATCCCTTGGCAAACCACCTCTCTCCCACTTTGCCACCACTCCACCACCACTACAACACCCACATCCACCACCATCATCCATCATTCACCTTAGAGTGTGTGTAGTAGTCTCGGGATCCAAGATTGATAGTAAGAGTTCTTGTCAATCAAAGGCCATGTTTGGCTAAGTCTCTTACATCACTTGGTGAAGACAAGCATTTAATGTATTACTTTTGATTTTTAATCTTTTAGCACCTTTTATTTGGTTTGTATTAATGACTTTAATAACTAGTTTCTTATGTTGAAGGTGAAACTTCTTTATCATTTGTCAGTGGTGTCTTAGCATTACTTTACTGTCTATATAAAGTAAAAGATTTTCACCATTCACATCTCTACGGTCTATATAGAGATATGTTGGCTACCTGGTAGGGGGTTAAGGGAATGATTTAGTAAGGTTCTTGCCTTGTTCAGTGTATAGATCCTGCAAGGACCTGGGTCAAGCTTACTAGGACCTCCTTCAATACCCATTGGTATTGGATGGCGGGGGTGCGAATGGCTTGATCCCCTCATATGTAAACTACTATTAATACATTAAACCTGCTACTTAGGATTGTATCCCTGCTTACTCAAACCACTTAGCCGAGGGTAACATCACCTTCAAAAGAGGGGCCTAACATTTTTCGCGTTAATAACTTAATTAATTATCTTCCAATATTCTGACCCTTTGGGATTGTATCCTTGCTGATTCAAACCACTGGGTTGAGGGTAACGTCACCTTCAAAAGAGGGGCCTACTACTATAACTAAGATAATCTCTTAAAAAGTGCAAAAGTGCGAAAATCATCAAAGGATACATTAAAGGCGAGTCGAGTCCAAGTGATTCATCTTGTCTATCTGTTTTATTTTTATTTCAGCATTTTTAGTTTTATTTTTCATGCTTAAAATCTTTTCTCAAAAATTCTAGTTTGATTAGACATTGTGGATAAACCGCTACTAAAAGCTCTTGTGTCCTTGGACGACATCGGTATCTTACCAACGCTATACTACGCTCACGATGGGTGCACTTGCCCATGTGTGTGTTTAGTGTTAGTAGAATATCGTGTTTTATAAATTTAAAACTTGACTAATGTATAAAACGGGCTTAAAATATCAATAAAATCATAACACGCCTTACACACACTAATAAATATTTATACTAATTTTATTCTGTGATAATTAATACTTGATAAATGTTCACAATTCAGATGGACAACGAAGTAAATCAGGAAAACCAGAATAATGAGAATAATGGAAACCAAATAGATAACAGTGTCATCCAACATATAGTAGCACAAGGAATTATAGATACTATGCCTTATATTATCAAGACTGTAAAGAAGCAGAAAACAATAAATCTGCAAATGGAAGTAAACGTCAACACACTGAACCAAGTCACAGTGTGAACGATAATAACGGTCCAATAATCCAAGCTCCAATTCCTAAATGAAGAAGAACCGTCTCTTACGGTTGTTCTTATAAATAATTATTGGCCCCCAAACAATAGAATTCTCAGGCAATGAATGAGCCATTGCAGCCTTACGTTGGATAGAAAAGACAGATGCAGTCATAAAAATAAGTAAATGTGCAGACGAAGATAAGATTATGTTTGCTTCTAATCTTTTCAAAAAAATGCAGCCTTAGAATGGTGGAATACTATTCTCCAGTCTAGGGGAAGTGACAGAATTTATAATATGGAATGGACCAACTTTAAGCAAATGGTTGAAAGAAAATTATGTCCTCCTAATGAAAAGGAACAAATCGCCAATAAGTTCCTAAATCTTAAAATGACTGGAATAGACTGCAAAGGTTACACTACCATATTCTTCGAATATGCTAGAATAGTGCCAACTTTAGCCTCACCGGAACCAGTGTTAATCTCCCGTTATATTTGGGGATTAATTAGTGAGATCAGACACGTAGTCATGGCAGCTAAACCGCAAACCATAGAAGAAGCAGTAGAACTAGCCAATACCCTGAGTGATGAATTGGTACGCACCCAAGAGGAAAAACAGAGAAAGAACCTAGCTCAAAAGCTTACCCAGGAATTTCGCTACGGTAATTCCAACCGTGGAAAAGGAACAGGTTCTTCTGCAGCCTACTGCAAGTTTTGTAAAAAGAAGCACTCATAAAAGTGTTTTGTGTCCTGCAACTTTTGCAAGTACCCAGGACATAAGGAAGAAGATTGTAGGAGAAAGGCTAATACCAGAATATGCTACAATTGTGGAGAGGCTGGTCACATCAAACCGAAACGTCCGAAACTAGCTCTAGCAACAACCAACAAGGCTAAGACAACTGAAGTACGTAAGAAAAATGCCAGAGCCTTTCTTCTGACAGCTGAGGAAGCCAAGATGATTCCAGATGTGATTGCCGGTATGTTCTTAGTTAATAATATATTTGCCAAAGTATTTTTTGACTCTGGTGCAAACCAAAGTTTTATCAATACTTCTTTCTACAAACTTCTCGACCAACCCTTAACAAAACTTCAACAAGATTGCCTGGTAGAGACAGCAAACGGAAAATCCGTTAAAATAAGTGAAATCTTGCAGGAAGAAAGAATAAAAATTGTGAATCATAACTTTTCAGCTAACCTTTACACAATGAATCTGGCCGGATTCGATGTTGTATTAGGAATGGATTGGTTGGTAGCCAATCATGCCAGTATTTTATGTGATCAAAAGTCAGTACAAGTAAGTACCTCAAGTGGTAAAAAGATCATAATTAAAGGAAATAAGCCACCCAGATCGACAAAGTTAATCTCTGTGATGAAAGCCCCAAGTTATGAAAGGAAAGGAGGGGTAGTATATATGATTTCCGCAATCATTAATACTAAAGGAAAAGAATTAAAAGATATTCATGTAATATCTAAATTCTCAGACGTCTTTCCAGAAGAGTTACCTGGATTACCGTCTGATAGAGAGGTTGAATTTAGAATTCACCTAATACCAGGAACGACACTGATTGCCAAAGCACCATATCGATTAGCACCAACGGTGATGCAGGAACTGAAAAAACAATTGGACGAACTTCTTGACAAAGGTTTTATACAACCAAGTTCATCACTGTGGGGAGCACCGGTGTTGTTTGTTAAGAAGAAAGACGGATCGATGCGTATGTGCATTGATTACCGAGAATTGAACAAGGTTAAGATTAAGAATCGGTACCCACTACCGAGAATCGATGATCTTGTAGGATCGATATTGACGATCTAATGAGTCAATCAGAGTCAAAATACCACTGTTTATGTGGCGGAATCACACAAACAGTTTGAATTAAAGAGAATGGAGTAGAAATAGACAGAATATCACTTTAAACACTGTTTCTTATAATTGATCACATAAACATTTGGCAGCAGTTCGGTATACAACTTGACAATCGGTGCCAAAATGAGAAACAACACAACTATATATAGGGGATCTAATTCCGCTTGAAATGACACCTTGTCATTTCGAGCGGAATCACAACCTTCTGATTTCGCTTGAAATGACAAAGTGTCATTTCAAGCGGAATCACTACATAAACACATAAAACTTACAATTCAGCCCCTATACATTACATACTTGACATATTTGACCCCTAGACCCTATACAAGCATGACTAAGACTAAGATGTAGGCTTTAGACATCGTGCACTAACAAACTCCCCCTTGGATACAGCCGGAGTCTTCAGTCTTGTCTTCGGGTCTTCAGATCTTTCATAGCGACTTGAAACTTTCTTCTCTTGGCTTTGGCTTCTTTCTCTGCAAGTTCCTCAGCCTATCATTTTCTTTCTTCTTTTTCTTTTCTTCTTCAGCCTGTATCTTCATCCATTTCCCTTTCTTTTCCTCTAGTTTCTTTCGTTCTTTTTCTGCTTTTTGCCTTTCTTTCTCTTCAAGCGACCACCATTTAGAATTCCATTTACTTTCAGAATTTATCACTTTCTGAAAGCAAATAGTTGCAACTTTTTGAAACTGCATCGCTTGCTCCCTGTCTTCAGATTGGAAACGGATCTTGTTGATGAATAAACATTCAATATCCTTCGTTGAGTAGTTAAATAACCACATCGGGTCGTAGACAAAAATCTCTCTGATCTCTTTTCCAGCTCGATTAGTGATCACAGCCTCAGTAGAAATACAATTGTATACCCAGCCCATGAAACCTTTGTTCCATCTTGGGCACTGGAATGTTTATCATCGTTTTCGGCTTTTTCACGTTTAAGATCGTCTCTTCAACACCTGTTACTGGATCTACCCTTTGAAATCTTTTTCGGGTAATGAGGCTTCCAATGCTTGAAGTCTTTCAGAGCCTCAAACTTTATCAGGCCCCACATTGCAATATCATTCTTCCTGACAGGATACCCCAACGTTCTTACCTTCGATAACTCCTCCACATCCCACCATGGAAGGGACATAATATCATGCAAGCGTTCAAAGTATTGAACTCCACACTCTCTTCTAATTGCATAAGCATTAACCTGCGGTAGAAATCCCCAGCTTATGATATCCCCCAAAGAAATACTTCTGTCTCTCTGATAATACTTCAACGGACGCTTGAATTTACGTTCATTGCTTTCCTTGAACCATTTCTTACGTTCTTCTTTCAGAGGATCTTTAGTAGTGCCGTCAAAGTTCTTGTCTGTAAGAATCTCAGCAACTTTCCTTCTAAGTTCATCCTGATTCTCTTCACTAAAGAACTCCATCAGTGTTGGAAGTTCAGAAGTGTCTTCATTCAGAATCTCATCATCCGTACAGTCTTCAACCTCAACCCTATCATATATATCTGCGTCTTCCATGTACTTGTATTCATAATTAGGTTGATGGTTGATGTCGAAAGCATTCAGTTCTTCTTCAAAATCAAACTTAAATTCATTTTCATTCACATTGAACATCTTCAGGACTTCATCCAATGTGTAGGTATGCCTGATCTCACCTTCTTCAACATGAGGCTCAATTCGAAGAATAAGTTTTTCAACTTGATCAACATTTTGATCATCAAGATGCTCCCCCTCTCCATCAGCTCCCTCTGTTTCTTCATTAGCATCATCTTTCATTAAATTATCAACATTTTGTTCTTTGGAAGCTTCGGTAGTAGTTACACCTGTACCACCCTGATTATCATCGTCATTGTCATCACCAGAACCATGACTACTCGCAGAAAACACTTTTTTATCATCACCATCCTCTTCTTCATCACCCTCTTCATCGTCATCTTCTTCACTATCATCTTCCTCATCATCAATAGCAATATCTTCAAGTGATACATTTTCTTCAAAGATTACTGATACGGAAGATATAGGAACAGGATTTTCAATAACTAATGATGGAACAATTGATCTTTCAGCTACTGCAACACTGCCTGCAGCACCCTTGCTTTTGTCTTTCATTAAAGCTTCAATCTCAGCTTGGCGTTTAGCCCTGACTTCTTCAACTTGAATTTCTTCAAATCTTTGCTCTATCGACTTCCTGAGCATATTCTCTATCACCTTGTTCATCATATAAAATTCATGTTCCTTCAACGCCTTCGCAGCTTCAAGTTCTTTGTTTTTCAATTCAAAGTACTTGTTCTGTTCATCCCTGCGAGTCTTTTCTTCTTCTCACTCTGCCACTTTCACCTTCAAGACATCAATTTCAAACTGATCTGTATCTATCTTCTTTAATAAAGACTTGTTTTCAGATTCTAACTTCTTTACACACATTTCTAGAATCTTTTCTCGATCAGCCACTCTTTTGTTCTCAACTGCCAATCTTTTGTTTTCAGCTACAACAACATCAACTTTTTGTTCAACATTCTTAACTTCTGCAGTATTTGCAAAATCAAAGTCTCCAATATCTTCAAGACCCATACTCAAGTTCAGAGGAACAGGTGGAAAACCTTTATACCCCGAAGAACCAGGTGTGGTTTGGATAAGTGGTTGTGAAGGTGGTGGAGTTTGAAAGATTGGTTGAGATGTAAGTAAGGTTGTTTCTTGTGATGGTGTAATGGTATGAATTTGTTGTGGCGAATGAGGTGATGAAAGATGTAATGGTGATGGTTGTCTTGGTGGTGATGGTCGTTTTGGAGGTGATTGGTGAGGTGGTGAATGTACAGGTGATTGTTGTGGTATTGGTTCAGGTGGTGGTGATGGTGGTTTACTCGGTTCTTGGGACGGTTTCTTCTTTAGAACAATCTTTGTAGGCTTCTTGATCTTGGGAGTAACTTTTTTGATTTTACGAGAAACAATCCTCTTTCTCGCACACGCTTTCTTCCTTCCACCTGAAGGCGATTGAGATTCAGATACATGCTCAGGAGATGGAATATATGCAGCATCATCCTTCTCCTGTCTCTTCCTCTTTCTCAACTGTTTCTCTTTCTCTGTCTCTTCTTGAATTCTTTTCAAAGGTTCAGTTTCATCGATCTCATCAGAAGAAGAACTAGAAGAGCTCGTAGTACTTTTGTCAACATCATCACCTTCTATATCATCAGCTACTTTTTCTTTCTGAGCATCAACAACATCTTTATCTTTCTTTGCATTAAATGCCTTCAAATTCTTCAGCAAACTCTGAGAATTAGGTGATAAACGAACATCAATTTCAATATTAACTTCAGCTTCAGTCTCAACTTCAGCTTCAACATCATGTTCTACTTCAACCTCAGCTTCTAGTACTGGCTCTTCCACATCAGGCTCATCAATAAGCATAGTCTTTGCAACTTTCTTATGGTGTTTCTTGGGCTGTGACAATGAACCCTCTCCCTTTTGCACTTTGGGAGTAACTTTCTTACTTCTCTTCCTCGATTCTTTCACAAACCAATCATTACGTGTACTTTTGAATTTTTCAAGAGCTTCTAACTCATCAGCATATGCAGCTTCTTTCATCTCTTCTTCATTCCTCCAGTTTTGATGATTTACTGGATCTGGATCAACATAGTTTGCATCCTTGATAAAACCGAAAAATTCAGCTACTTTCATTGGCTCAGGATGATTCGGATGATATCTTGCTAGCTGCTTCAGAGAATCGTTGCTCATGTGTGAAAGGACTAACAATTCGTTGTTTATATCTCTTTCAATATCAGAATATGCATGATCAATCAACATTTGCACAAATCTTGGATAAATCCAAGTCCTACTCTTTGTTGTAATATTTTCAGCCATGTAATGAAAAATGATGTGAGAAAAATTGTATTTCTTGTTCAGAACCAACGCTGTAACCATATTCATCTGGTAATCACGCATTGCATCATATCCTCCCTTACAATGGCTTAAAGCCTGCAGTACTGAATGAACGATAAACTTGTAAGGCCTTTGAAACTTTGACTTCAAGTAGTTCGCGTTGTTCAATGCTCCATCATAGCCCATCCTTAGCATACACCCCTTAACCATTCTTTCAGGAAACTTTGTTGGCAAGTTTGCATCATCCGGAAAATTCAAAACTTCACGAACAAGCGCCTCTGTAACAACAATTGTCTTCTTCTCATTATGCTGCTTCACAACTGAATGAATCACTTTGTTCTTTTCATCGTAAGTTGCATGCTTCTAGAAACGTTTAACATGAGACTTGTACACCAAATGTTGATCCGTAAGAGCTTTCTGAATTGGTACCCTTCTCATAAACTCCAGAATGCTGCTGAATTTCGACAGCTCTGTATTCTTATCCTCATCAAAATCACAACAGCTATTGTGCAATGGATCAAAGATCACATTTGAACCCTGCAATTCAACACAGCACAAAATGAATCGTCACTTAGAAAAATTTCATCTTCAAACAACTTTCAAGCGAAAACACATGAAATGCAATAACATTCCAAGCGAAATCACATGAAGTAATTTGAAGCGAAATAACATGACAGTTGAAGCGGAATCATATGTTGGTTTTGAAGCGAAATCACATGTCAAGGTTTGAAGCGAAATCACTAAAACAGATTTAAGCGAAATCATGAAACATCTGTTTCAAGCGGAATTACAGAAAACCTTTTGAAGCGGAATCTCATGATTCAAGCGGAATCATGAGATACTTATCAAAACCTTTCTGATGATCAAATTGAACATGATGGCTTGTTAATCAGTGAAATCCGGCCATAGGGTTATGTTTTAATTTCATTTTGACTCTCAAATATGCCCTAGATCTAAGTTTGTTCATACTGATTATCGTCAAACATACAAAAACACTAGATTTGATTCAATCAAACTCACACACATGATTTATACTACAATCCAACAACACTATGATGATTTTTGTTTGATTTACCCAAACATTAAACCCTAAAACTAAGTTTCAGTTCATGTTCTTGGCTGACACACACAATCAGACATGATATGGGTCAAATTATCCCGATTACTCACCTTTCCCATGTTACTAGTTGAGTAAACCAACTAATAACAACAAATCTGATCACAAACGGGCAGAGTAACGACTCAAATTCAAAGAAATAGGGTTTCGCTTGAAAATCGTCGAGAGCAAAACACTTGGAGCGAAATCAGAATAATGGTTTGAAGCGGAATCAAATGGCTATTTATAGGCCATCTGATTTCGCTTGAAATGGACATGAAAGCTGTTCAAGCGGAATCACTTAAGAAGCGTCTTCAAGCGGAATCAGCCATTAAGTGTAAAAATTATGTTTTCAAGCGGAATCAGAATTAACCTTTTCAAAATTCTAACTTTTTGACATTTTCTAATTTTTTACCGACACACCCAGTTAACCAAGTCCAAGTTAATGACCTTGGTCAACTGTTCAGCTCACCAAGTCCAAATTAATGACCTTGGTTGACCAGATTATGAAGTACGCTGACTTTTTGATTTTGAAAACAGTTCAAATGAATGAACTTAATTTCGAACTTTTCCACCTTTCAAACATGTACCAGACACTTTCAGAAACTCCTGCTTACCCAAACCTCATGAATTAGACATGTTCTGCACAAAGCTTTGATCATCTGATCCCCAACGTCAGTTGTCGAAAATAAGATGAAAATTAAAATCTTTTTGGATTTTAGAAACAGAAAAGTAGAAATATGTACACACAATCTTTTTTTGAGCGTGTTAGGGGATCATATCAGCTGCCGACAAGACACAAGTACCGTTAAGCTTATATTTCATACTCAGCTTTAAACAGTTCGCTTAGATTGTCGATATACTGATCCTCTTAAATTTTCACACAACTTTCAATCTGTTCGGGATACGATTTAGTGTTTTAAAACTTAAACTTCTACATGTGTCCCACTTCAGTATATACTCCCGTATCCAGATCCCAATATTCAGTCTTACAGGTGAGTATACCTAGATGATATCTGTAATGGGGTGCATTGCGAGGCCGTGAGAGCTCAGGTCAGAATTTCCGTTCAGCAGAGAGATGACGGCTCGACTTTTGGTGGGTTCCCTTTAGGGAATCTTTTTTACAACAGCACATGATTAACATTTTGCAATGTGTCATCATTTTTTATGCTGAGGGGAGGCTTTACAAGTAAAGCATTGCGTAAAGTATTATACGGGAACTAGGTCAGAATTTCCATTCAGCAGAAGTCCCGGGATAATACCACAGATATCACTAAGCATAAAGACCTAGTATCTCAGAAAGAGGGACCTTTCAAACAAGATTTTGGGGGTTACCCATATATCCTGGAGGTGTTCCCCACGTAAAAGCAAGTAAATTTTTATGTTTATATCACAAACAAATCTACTAAATTTGTAAAAACCTATCGGCACATCATCAGCGAGACTGCTTAACGCATATTAAACATTACATTTCTTTAGCGTACTGTGTCTGTCTAGCTGATGTACTATCATTTCCCCTATTATACACAAGCTCTTTTTCAGGTTTTCTATTGTTTTTGGATTTTTCAATTTTATCATGTTTTTGTATTTTTCTGCGACATTCTCCCCTTAAAAAGAAAAACATATTTTTGTGTTTTTGATTTTATTGAAAAGCAGGAAAATAAACTGTACAAACAATGTTGACAACACGACTTAGTTCACATCTGATCGCCGCCCTCCTCGGCTTCACATTCTTCAACCCTCCCAGAACGCAGGTTTTTCATCCCATTTAATTTTAAAAGATAATAAAATCCCTTTTTATAAAACGGTTTTGTATAGAAATCAGCCTTCTGATCATCGGTGTGTATATGTTCGATTCGTATCAACTTCTTCTCGTGACAATCATGGATGAAGTGATGATGGATCTCTATATGTTTTGTTTTAGAATGTTGCACCGGGTTTTTAGTTATATTGGTAGCTGCTTCATTGTCCACGAATATTGGTGTATCCAAGAATTGCAAACCAAAGTCGTGCATTTGCTGCTGGATCCAAAGGATCTGAGAACAGTAGCTGGAGGCTGAAACGTATTCAGCCTCACAAGTAGAAAGCGCCACAGAGGTTTGTTTCTTGCACTGCCAGGTAACAAGTCGAGTTCCGAAGAACTGACACCCAGCAGTGGTGGACTTAGCGTTCTGCTTGCAGCTTCCAAAGTCAGAATCAGCGAAACCTGTTAGAGAGAAGTCACCCGAGCGAGGATACCACAAGCCGATGCATGGGTAGCCTTTCAAATACCGTAATATCCTTTTGACAATCGTCAGGTGTGACTGCTTCGGGCTCGACTGATATCTGGCGCAAAGACATGTAGGGTACATGATGTCCGGTCGGGACGCAGTGAGATACATTAAGGATCTGATGATAGACCGGTACAATGTCTCTTCCACCTTGACACCACTCTCATCAGGACAAATACCATGGTTCTGTGCCAGGGGGGTTGCTGCTGGACTGCATTGAGCCATATTAAACTTTTCAAGCACGTCCTTCACATATTTTGTTTGGTGAATGAAGATTCCATCGGGCGTCTACTCCACCTGCAGCCCGAGGAAGAACTTCATCTCCCCCATCGAACTCATTTTGAATTTCTTCTTCATAACCTTCTCGAACTCTTTGCATAACTCGTCGTTGGTCGAACCAAAAATGATATCATCAACGTAGATCTGCGCAATTAGAAGATGACCTTCAACTTCCTTTGTGAACAATGTGCTATCGACTATCCCTCTGGTGAACCCGTTGGCCAGCAGATGTTGGGAAAGCGTCTCGTACCAGGCTCTCGGGGCCTGGTGAAGTCCGTAGAGCGCCTTATCCAGCAGATAGACCTTGTTCTTGTGTAGTGGATCAGTGAACCCGGGTGGTTGTCCCACATACACCTCTTCTTTAATCTTTCCGTACAGGAAGGCAGATTTAACATCCAGCTGGTACACTTTGAAGTCTTTCCATGACGCAAACACCAGAAAGATCCGAATAACCTCAAGTCTCGCAACAGGTGCGTAAACTTCATCATAGTCGATGCCTTCTTGCTGACTAAAGCCTTGTACCACTAATCGTGCTTTGTTCCGAACCACGACTCCTCTATCGTCTTTCTTACACTTGAATACCCACTTCGTTTTAATCAACTTTTGATTCTCCAGCAAATCGACTAATCTCCAAACACCCAGTTTCTCGAATTGCTGCAGCTCTTCCTGCATAGCATTCACCCAGCTGTCTTCAGTCAACGCTTCTTTATATGTTCTGGGTTCGATCTGCGAGATAAAACATTTCAGTGAGAATTCCTCCTGTAAATGTGCAACAGAAAAATAAAAACATGTAAGAGCTCTGTTAATCTGGTCTATTGTTTTAACACCACTTTGTAGATCACCGATAATCTGCTCTGAAGGATGATAAGACAAAGTTCGAGGCATAACGGTGTCAGGCATGTCAACTTCCAATTGCAAGCTCGTTATGTCAAGATCACCGGTGTGATCCTCAGCTTCTGTCGTAGTAACGTTCGGTTCCTCGTCAAAAGTAGGAGCGGGTTCCTCTTCTGAGTCGTCAGATTTGTCAAACGTTGGAGCTGGTTCCTCTGGTGGTTCGTGAGCTATTCCACTTGGACCGGCTTCGTGATCGTTTGTGTCTCCTGTAGAAATGCTTGTATCTTCCTCAGGTTGTGAAACTACCAAAGGCCTTGGCACTTGATCTTGTGAACTAGATTGTTGCTGTTGGTATAGCAGAATAAGTTCTTCAATAGTTGGCTCGGTCAGAAGATGAAACGACTCCCAGAGTTAATCATAATCGAACAAGAATCTTTGTCCGGGAAGTTGTGGTGAAGCAGTGTGCTTCTGACAATCCACATGCTGGACTTGTATTACTTTTCCCAGGCAAGGTACGAACACCCTCTTCAACAGGCTCGCGTAACCTACAAAGAAACCATCATTAGACTTAGCACCGAATTTACCATTTTCATCAATAAAAGTACATGGAGACCCAAACGGCTCCAAAAATTCTAGATTTGGCTTGTAGCGGTGTAGCAACTCAAAACTTGTTTTCTTGTACTTCTTAACGGTGAGCACACGGTTCAAAGTATAACAAGCTGCAGCCACTGCTTCGCTCCAGAAGAAAATCGGTAACTTGGAATCAGCTGGCGCACTGAATTCATGAAGAATCCCCTTTTCATTGCAGAACTCGAGCATCTTGTTATTCTTGAATTATGTTCCTTGGTCACTACGTATTCTTTGGATAGGCAGCTTATACAGCGTCTCCATCTTTTTGAACAGAACCATCAGCGACTCAAACATCTGATCCTTTCTTTCCAAGCACACTACCCATGAAAACCTTGTATAATCATCAGTGACTACCAAGCAGTACAAATCACCACTGATGCTCTTCACATTGACTGGCCCGAAGAGATCCATGTGGAGTCTCTCAAGCGGTACTCTGATTGAATTCAGCAATTTCTGTGGGTGTGACTTCCGAGTCTGCTTTCCCTTCTTACAAGCTACACAATCATCAGACAAATGAAAATTCTTAAAATTCACACCTTCTACTAAATCGTTATGCACCAGAAAATTCATTTTTCTAACAAGAATGTGGCCCATCTTTCGATGCCACATAATAGACTCTTTTTTAGTTGCTTTTGTTTTTGACACAAAACATTGTTTTTGATGATTTGTTGGTGTTGCGACACTCATATCAAGAATATACAAGTCGTTCTCTCGTGGAGCGTGCAACAACACCATATCATCAGGGATTTTAAACCCAGGTTTTAAAACCAAACATTCGTTTTTCGTGAAATGTATAGTAAACGATTTATCACAGATTTGAGAAATACTAATCAAATTGTTTTCCAATTCTATGATATAGTTCACTTTCTCAAATGAAATGACCCCATTTGTCAGGGTTCCTTGACCCATAATCCTGCCAACCTGATTTCCTGCAAAACCCACATAGACTCCGTTGATTGATTTTATGTCGTAAAGTAGTGCAAGCATCCTCGTCATATGTCTAGAGGCCCCACTGTCCATGATCCATTTTGAAATGATTGACCTGGGCAGCCCCTGCAAACATTATAACAACTCATTCAAACAACGATACCCATGACTTCTAAACAGTTGACACACTTCCAAACACTATATCACACGGTACATCAATCTTTGGAAAGTTAAACGTGACATTCGGAACAACAGTTTTAACTTTTGATTTTACTTCATTTTTTATTGGTGGAAACTCTGCAAGAAACTTATCAAGTTCAGTTTCAAACTCAACTACATCATCTTTCAAAACCTTTGTTTCATTTTTCAAAATATTTTCCATCTTATTCTCCTCGACCGATGGTTTTGATTTCGCAACCCATGATTGATTTTCAAAAATTTTTGTTTTCGGATAAATCTTTGAAGTCTTTTGAGACTTTGAAGATTCGCCAATCTCAAATGTCGATTTCGGCTTATCTTCCGACTTCAAAGATTCACCCCTCTTCAAGATGCGAATAGGTGAAACCATTGATTTTTTACCCTTTTTATCAATTGGTGACTTAGGTCGAGGTTTTTGAACAACTGGTTTTACAACGACAGGTTTTTCGAAAACTTTCTTGCATTGTTTTGCCTTATGCCCGATTTCATTGCAGCGATAGCAAACTCTTTTGTCATACTCGACAAAAGTTGATTTGAATGATTCCTCTTTCAGTTTCTTTGCCGCATTGAAATCGTCAACGGCTTTCTGACTAAAGATGTATTCTTTCTCATCATCAACACTTGGTCCAACAACAAAGACATCATTCATTTTATCTTTTGGCTTGACAACCTTCTTAGCCATCTTTTTCTAAAAACCAATTCCTTTGTTTTTAAAGTTGTTACCATTTTTCTTGTTGTTATCATTCCCTTCCCACTCCTTTTTGCCCGAGTTGTTGGAACGTGACGTAACAAATGATTTTTTCGGTTTTGAGAAGAATTCTTTGTTGTTAACTTCAGCAATGTTAATTTCAACCAATTTGAAAACTTTCTCAACATTTTCAATCTTTGTGTTCTGAAGCGGATACTCGAAATCAGAGTAAAGCTTGTCAGTTCCAATCATAGTGTAAACCACCATGATCGGATCATCATTCGCACTCTTGTCTGATTTCGGTATGAAACGGTCTAAAAAGTTACCCTCGTCTTCAGAATCAGTAACAGACTTCTCAGAGTGAGATTTCATAACTTCAACCTCAGAGTTATCACTCTCTTTATCTAACACCTGGTTGACAACAGTCTTGATGACCTGTGACTCGTTGTCTGTATCAGACGGAGAGAATGTAACGTCAATGCTCTCTGGCAATTTATCCTCAATTGCCCTCAACTTGAGGTTCAATGCAGCTTCCACGCCATCTGGATACTTTTGAGTATAATGATTCCACATTGGGGGTGGAACGCTGTTAAAGACTGGTGTTGCACTGGGCTGTTGTGGAACAATCTGCTCAAGGACATAGGATGATGCAACATAGCTCATCAATTTCTTATCAATTCGCTCATTTTCAATTTTAGTTAATTCTAACTCTTTCTTTAATGATGCGATTGTGTCAAGATGAAAATTTACTTCCACTTGTTTATCAAAAAGTGTTGCTTTTGCTAGTTTCGTTGCTTTATCGTTTTCAACACTTTCTTTTTGAATCATTTTAACTAATCTGGCTAGTGTATCATATGCCTCTTTTACTTGTCCTAGATCAAATTTTTACATGTCAGCATGTTGTTTCAATTCCTGAAACTTAGCATCTTTTTCAAGACACTCCATGCACGGTTTTAAACACTTTTGGCATGGGGTTTCAGACATTGAATCCACTTTCTCAACAACCTCTGCTTCATGAGCAGTTTTCACTTCCTGTTTACCTACATCTTTGGACTCTGACTCAGACACTTTCTCAGATTTGATCTCCTCAATTCCCGACTCCTTATCCGACTCCATTTGAACTGACTCGGTACCGACAGACTCGGGTTTCACAAGTTATGTGTCTACCTCTTTCAGTTTCGCCATGAGAGCCTTGTCAGCAATTTCTTTCAAAGTGTCTTCGGTCATTTCTTTTGTCACATCGATCATCTCCTCGACAGACTCTTTCTTCTCCTCATATCGTGGACACAATCCTGTCGTCGGTTCTTCAAAGAAACCTGCAAAAGATTCAAAAATTTTAGGAGGCATGATATATCTCAATGAACTTGCTAATACCTCCTGCTCAGACTGGTAGTAGTAAACTTCTGCAGCTAACTCCTCAATATCAGCCACACTATCCACACTAACATCGTCAACCACCACTTCAGCCTCAACAACATTCTCAGGCTCTTCAATTATCTCAACCATCATAGCCTGTCCATCACTTCCAGGGATGTATTTATCCCAGCTAAATCCCTCGGCTACTTTCTCGTCGTCCTGGTTCACAATGAGAGCTTTCTCAGGTTTGTTCTCGATTTGTGGCCTTTGAACTACATGTTGCTGATTCGGTCGGTGGTAGATTGCATGTCTGTAATAATCATTCGTGAACGGGTTCTGATGATTATTCACTTCTCTATTTGGGCATTCCCTTTTGAAGTGGCCTCTCTCTTTGCACTTGAAGCAGGTTACTTTAGACTTGTCGAAACCTAGCTTCTGATCAGGTCTAGAAAGGTTGTTTCTGCCAGTGATCTCCATAAAGCGATGTGCTCTCCTCACAAGACTAGCCATGCCCCATTTAATACCTATCAACTCAAGCTCCTCCGGGTCAATTTGATCGTAATCCTCTTTGGTCATGTCCGGATTCCCGATCTTACCCGCTACCAGAGACTCATACGACTCTAACACGGAAGCCAACAATGCAATATGTTGTTTCGAAGCTGATTCAGTGAACTCATTCCCATTCTTGATAGTGACTGCGATGTTGCATTGGATCCCAGAAACATGTGTCTGATTGTTTGAACTAGACGAACTTTGAGGGGACGTCTGTTCAGTAGCTTTAACGTTTGGATCGTAGCTGACAAATGGCGAGGGCTTGTTTGTTTGTGGAGTATTTGATGAAGCACTTGATGTTGTATCAGCACTAAAACCAGTTTGTATCTTTGGGCTTTGGTTTGTGGTAACTGGAGTACTGCCTCTGTAGTACAAAGATACATCTTGTTGAACATTTGCTGAGTTCATCTTTTTAATCTTCAGCAACTCCAACTCATGAGCTTCAATCTTTTCTATGAATGAGCTGAGAATCAGATTCACAAAGTCAGAATTGTTCTTCAGCATCATCAGATAAGTTCCCCACTCGTCATATGGTAATGCATCAGACAACTTATCAATCCATTCTTCATTGGTCTTTTTTATTTCTAATCTCTTCATCTCAAGTACTAAATGGCAATATCTTTCGATCAGTTGCCTTGTAGTTTCACCCTTCATGCCGGTAAAAATATCAAACTCCTTCTTGATCAAAGCCTTCTTGCTCTTGATCATTGACACACTACCTTGAAACTTTATCTGCAATGACTGCCACATAGATTGAGCATTGTCTTCATGTTGCAACAACACTAAAATATCCTCTTTGATAGCCTGCTGGAGGATACTAATCATCTTTTTCTCGGCTTTGAAATCATTCTGTTCTGTCTCTGTCAGACTCCCAATACCCTTTTCCATACCTAAACCATCAACTGGTGGAACGTACTTTTTCTCTATCTTCATCCAGCATTCGAAATGGTTAGCCTGAACCCAGTTCTTAAATCTGCCTGACCATCCCACATATTCATCCAGGTTCATCAACTTTGGAGGCTTTTGCATCGTTCCCAATTCGTTTTTCATGTTGACGTTCTGAACGATACTCGCTGGACTCTGTCCTGCTGTCATACCACTACCCGGGAAAAAGTTGTAGAAATCTTGATTTTCCATTTTAGGTGACAATTACTGAAAACTTTTCAACTTTTTGAAAACAGGTGACTTTACTGAAAACACGTTCTACACAAACTGAACTTCCAACGATATATCACGAACGAAATGGACTTTAACCCTCAAACCATGATTTTCAAAGATAAAATGTTTTTCAAGCGAAATCTAAATTTTAAAGTTCAAGCGAAATCACAGTTTAACTTCTTAAGCGAAATCAGATTTTAAACTTCAAACGAAATCAAAGTTGTGATTCAAGCGGAGTCACACTTTCAGGCGGAATCTGATGAACACTTCAAGCGGAACCACAGAATTCGAGCGGAATCACTGATTCCGCTTCAAATGCTCAAGCGGAATAACAAATTTACAACCAGAAAACTTGATTTCGCTCGAAATTCAAGCGGAATCACAACAACCTTCGTTCAAGCGGAATCAGGTTTTAGGCCATTTTTACCACTTTTAAGCCGAATTTTAAGCTGATACTTTCAAGGGTTTGTTAAATGTCACTTTTACACAATATATCAAAAACTCAGTCCATTTTGCCCGTGGAAATGTCCAAAAATCCAAAAAGTGTAGGTAAAAAGCTCTGATTCAGGTATTTTAGCTCATAACTGGCTCTGATACCAATTGTAGGATCAATATTGACGATCTAATGAGTCAATCAGAGTCAAAATACCACTGTTTATGTGGCGGAATCACACAAACAGTTTGAATCAAAGAGAATGGAGTAGAAATAGACAGAATATCACTTTAAACACTGTTTCTCATTAATTGATCACAGAAAAATTTGGCAGCAGTTCGGTATACAACTTGACAATCGATGCCAAAATGAGAAACAACACAACTATATATAGGGGATCTAATTCCGCTTGTATTGACACCTTGTCATTTCAAGCGGAATCACAAGCTTCTGATTTCGCTTGAAATGACAAAGTGTCATTTCAAGCGGAATCACTACATAAACACATAAAACTTACAATTTAGCCCCTATACATTACATACTTGACATATTTGACCCCTAGACCCTATACAAGCATGACTAAGACTAAGACGTAGGCTTTAGACATCGTGCACTAACAGATCTGTTCTATCAACTTCAAGGAGCTCGATTCTTTTCTAAGATCGATTTACGTTCAGGATATCATATTTGTAAATGAAATAGTTTCATTACACGAAATTCCTTTATCTATATAGAGATAGTCGTTTACTTCTCATTTTTGGATAAGTTTCCAAAAAGTAATGGGAACCAGGGAAAATCTAAGCACAACTTATCATCCACAATTAGACGGACAAAGCGTAAAGACAATACAAACAATGGAAGATATGCTTAGAGCCTGTGTAATTGATTTCGGTGGAAAATAGGACGACCATTTACCATTAATAGAATTTTCCTACAATAACAACTATCTTACAAGCATTAATGTTGCACCATTTGAAGCACTTTATGGATGAAAGTGCCGAACTCCAGTCTGTTGGGCAGAGATTGGAGAAAAGCAATTATATGGACCAGAGATAGTGATGCGTGTTAGGTGTAATATATTTTAGGTATATATTTTAAGCCCTTTTTACACTTTTTTTAGCCAAGTTTTAAATTTATAAAACACGATATTTACTAACACTAAACACACATATGGGCAAGTGCACCCATCGTGGACGTAGTATAGTGTTGGTAAGATACCGAGGTCGTCCAAGGACACAAGAGCTTTTAGTACCGGTTTATCCTCAACGTCTAATCAAATCAAAATGTTAGAAAAAGGTTTTAAACTAAGAAAATAAAACTAACTAAAATGCTGAAAAATAAAATAAAAATAAAAAAGATAGACAAGATGAATCACTTGGATCCGACTCGTGTGTAGTGTAACCTTTGATTATTTTCGCACTTTTGCACTTGTTTAAGAGATTATCTTAGTTATTGTAGTAGGCCCCTCTTTTGAAGATGACGTTACCCTAAACCCAGTAGTTTGAGTCAGCAAGGATACAATCCTAAAGGGTCGGATTATTGAAAGATAATTAATTAAGTTATTAATGCATAATGTGGTAGGCCCCTCTTTTGAAGGCGACTTTACCCTCGGCTAAGTAGTCTGAGTCAGCAGGGATACAGTCCTAAGTAGCCGGGTTAAAGTTTTAATAGTAGTTTAACTTATGAGGGGATCAAAGAGTTTGGACCCCCGCCATCCAATACCTTTGGGCATTGAAGGAGGTCCTACTAAATTTGACTCGGGTCCTTTGCAGGATCTATACACTGAACAATAGCAAGACTCTTACCAAACCGTTCCCTTAACCCCCGACCAGGTAGCCAACATACCTCCATATAGACCGTGGAGATATGAATGGTGAAAATCTTTTATTTTATATAGACAGTAAAATAATGCCAAGACACCACGAACAAACGATAAGAAAGAATCACCTTCAACATAAGAAACTAGTAGTTAAAGTCATTAATACAAAACCAATTAAAAAGTGCAAAAGATTAAAAATAAAAAGTATTACACT
This sequence comes from Helianthus annuus, assembly GCF_002127325.2. Lineage (NCBI taxonomy): Eukaryota > Viridiplantae > Streptophyta > Magnoliopsida > Asterales > Asteraceae > Helianthus > Helianthus annuus. Next base: position 34,838,173 of record NC_035439.2, on the reverse strand, counting down.
AAACACTTGTCTTCACCAAGTGATGTAAGAGACTTAGGCAAACATGGTCTTTGATTGTCAAGAACTCTTACGATCAATCTTGGATCCCGAGACGACTCACACACTCTATGATGGACAATGGATGATAGTGGTGGATGATGGTGTTGTGATGGTGGTGGGTGAAGTGTGAGAGAGGTTGTGTGCCAAGGGATGAGTTGAAATGGCTCCAAACACTCCTATTTATAGGCTGAACAGAAGCTCGGGCACGGCCCCGTGTCCATCCTCGTCTCTCTCTTCATTAAATGTAATTCGCAATTACAATAAATGCGCCTTCAGGAAGTTGACCACGCCCCTGTGTCCGCTGGGCACGACCCCGTGGTGGGCAGTAGAAGCTTCTAAAGGTTTGTCTTTTCTGCTGCTACTTGGGCACGGCCCCCTGCTCGCTGAGCACGGGGCGTGTTCAGTCTTCTGTTTTCTTAGTTTTGCTTGGGAAGATGCTGTCGAGGGGTCGGGCATTCCACTTTTCTTCTTTTTCTTGTATTTATGTTAGATTTTGTTGTCTTTTTGCTTCTTTTGTTAATTTGAGCTCATTTAATCCTGAAAATACAAAAGGAAGACAAAAGCACACTTTTTCCAACATTAGTACTAAAAAAGGGTTAGTTTTATGCCACAATTGATATAATTTATATGTTGCATTTTGCGAATATCAAATACCCCCACACTTGAATATTTGCTTGTCCTGAAGCAAAACTCTTTATAATGTGGCTTTATTCACTCCCAAATGGAATGGGTAGAAGAGAAGGTTTTTGGGCTTGTCATAGAGTGTCGGGATTTCCAAGATTCTTTATTGAGGTTTTATTTTTATTTATTTACAATCCTATTCGGCATGATTTATTAAGAACGTTTCATAAGATAAATTACTTATTAGGGCATAACATACTTTTTTTTAAATCTTCTTTATATACAAGTTCACATACCTCATGGGGGATCACTCAACACTCGGCCGAAGGTGTATTTTTAGTGAATCACTCGAGAGCGGCATGGAACTTACTCCTACCATAAGCTTTCCAAGCAATCAATCCTCCTCCTTTTTAACTATATACCTTTGTAAATATCAAGAGGACTTTATGGGTGAAGGGTTAGGCTTGGGCTAAAGGCGGGTGGTTGGGTTAGTGGTTAGTAAAAAGGGCGAAAGGCGTAACAAACGTCGGTTTGAAAGACTTTTATTTTTTTCATATTTTGATGAATTGTTCAAACAAAGTTATTTTTGATAAACCTTGTTTGTTTGTTTGGTTTCATCAAGATAAAATAATAATTATTATTATTATTATTTTTTTTTTTGAAAGTCATAAGAGAACCGAACGTTGTTACTAAAAAAAGGTTAAAAATAAAAAGGTTTAGGTGGGTAAAAAGGGTTGTTTTGGGTTAAGAAATGAAAAGGTTTAGGCTCAAAGGGGTTAACTAGGGGGATTTTGGGTAGGTGGTAAAAAAAATGAAAAATAATGGTGTAGAATGAAAAAGGGTTAGTCCTAATGCCTCTATCATTTACTTACTCGGGTTTAAGTTGGTAAGGACCGGGAATGTATTGTTGTGGCAAGTTCTAGAGTCGTACGAACCAAGCGGCTATTCACACAAGAAACGAAAAATGAGCATTTAGTGTAAAGATATATATTTGTATGCTCGTTAAAGGCTCAAAACTCACTTTTGTGGGAAAAGGGTTTTTTATGTGATCAAGTATATATAATTAAATGAGTAAACTGCCATTTTGGTCCCTGTGGTTTGGTTACTTTTGCCACTTTAGTCCAAAACTCAAACTTTTTGCATCTGGGTCCCCGTGGTTTCAGTTTTATTGCCATTTTGGTCCAAAAATGAAATCAGGTCATATTTGTCTTATAAAATCCTGCTATTTTGTCATTTTCCGCAGGTGCAAAATGATCATTTCTTTTTTATAAATAAATACCATATTTTATAAGACAAATATGACCTGATTTACCCCTGAGGAAAATGACAAAATTGCAGGATTTTATAAGACAAATATGACATGGTTTCATTTTTGGACCAAAATGGCAATAAAACTAAAACCACAGGGACCCAGATGCAAAAAATTTGAGTTTTGGACTAAAGTGACAAAAGTGACCATACCACAGGGACCAAAATGGCAGTTTACTCTAATTAAATTTTAACAAAGTTTGTCATGCCTTTTCATAATTTTCTTATGTTGGTTCTTTTTATCACGACTCTATCGGTTGTAAATTTGTAAACATATAACCTTTTTAGAATTTTGAAATTCCCAACTTAAACCTAGACAAGTAAAAAAAATGAAAAATTTTTGAAAAAAATTGGGGTAATTAGCGGTTCCAATAGAGTTTTGTGTAAGGCTTGTAATTAGGACTTGCAGGATTCAAGATTTTAGCATCCCCCCACACTTAAATTACACATTGTCCTCAATGTGTCCCAAAAATAAGTTTTTCGGTTGATTAAAATGTGTAAAAGTGGGTTAAAAATAAGATTTTATGTTACTGGGTAGCTGAACATGGGGTGGTGTTGGCTGAGCACGACCCCATGTCCAGACTGCCAGTACCAAAAGTAAACAGAAGGCTGGGCACGGGGGCGTGTTCAGTGAGCACGGCCCCGTGTCCAGTTACCTGAACTGGGCATTTCTGCAGGTTTTTGGGCACGGGGGCGTGTTGGGTTGAGCACGACCCCGTGCTGAACTTGATGTAATGAAGAAAAATTGTCGAGATGCTCTGTTTTTGTGCATGGGGTGTTGGTTCAAGCTTCCCTTAGTATCCTTCACCATCCCGAGTGTGTTTTATTCCTGCAAATTAAAACTAAACTAGAAAGCATAAAAGTTAAACTAATCTAAAACTAAGGATAGTTCCGCGGAATGCCTCCATGGTGCGCCACGTTTATAAGGGTCCTTGGCTAGACCCTCCTTATCGGGTGGTTCTGGCTCATCTTCAATTAGGGGGCCATTATTGCCAAAAGGATATTTCATTGAGCGCTCAAGATCTATGCTCCTTTTGAATGCCCCTAATTGAAGAGGTAGATTGTTGAACTTCCGGTTTTTCAAAGCTTCATGAGTTTTTACAGAAGGTCGTCCCAACACTAGAGGAGCGTCATCGAGGATGACAAAGTCGGTTGGGATTACCATTTGATTTGTTTGAACCAAGACATCCTCCACTACACCGATTGATTTTATTACTTTCCGATCGGATAGAAAAATGGGTATTTGAAGTGGAGAAAAATCACTAATACTTAATTTTTTGAAAATGTAGTTAGGCATTATGTTAACACAAAGATCTTTATCAATGGTGATATTACTAGCGAAGTTTGAAAAGGGTCTTCTTTTATTAGCGAAGTTTGATCATTAGTTAACTTAACACTTACCATTTCTTCAATTTTAGTGTTAGTGTTTAACTCTTTAAAAAACTTAGCATGAGTGGGTACTAAACAATGATTTTCAAAAGAAGGTGACAAGAGATTAATTTCTTCAAAATTAGACTCTTCTTGAATTTCAACATTATCGGCCTCACCTTTTTCGTTGTTTAGCTCATGTGTCAGTTTTTCACTTATTTGTTCTTCCATTTTTAACTCTTCAACTATCGTTTTTTTTATTGAATTCTTCTCTTGTGCGGGACTCCTCTCCCCTTGCGCGAGATTCTTTTATGCACCGTTCGATAGTTTTAATGTGTTCTAATATCCTATCGGTCACTTCGGTGATAGAGAAAGGATCGGGATCCTCAAATCTTGAATCCGGTTGTTTGATCCTTGGTTCCTCATAGTACTCATATGAGGTAGATGGTTCATACCATTCTTCTTCAATGTAAGTATATGATGGATAAGGGTCGTAATTTTGTTCTTCATAGTACTCATATGAGGTGGGTTGTTCACGCCATGGTTCCTCATAATAAGTATATGAAGGTGGTGGCTCATATCTTGACTCCTCAAAGTATGAGTATGAAGGCTCATACCTTGGTTCATCAAAATATGAGTATGAGGGGGAAGGTTCATACCTTTGGTCTTCATAAGATGTGTATGAAGTCGATGGCTCGTACCTGGGCTCCTCATAATAGTTGTATGAATTGGATGGTTGAAATAAGTTACAATATTGTACCGAGTGCGGGTTTCCACAATTAGTGCAATAGTCTCTCATGTAATCATCCTCCTCATAGATGTAGTGGTAGCCTCCTGAGTATTGATCCATAGGGATCACTCAACAGACCACAACTGAGTCTCGGGACAAGAAAACAGAAAATAAAGACGGAAACAGAGGCTGGACACGGCCCCGTGTTCAGTGGACACGGCCTCGTGTTAAGGGTCTGTATCTGGGTGTTTTAATAAAAGTTACTGGTCTCCTTGAGCACGGGGGCATGTTCAGTGAGCATGACCCCGTGTTCAGACTCTGTATCTGGGCGTTTAATGAAAAATATGCAGCACGGCCCCGTGTTCAGCGAACACGGCCCCGTGTTCGGGCTACTGTAATGCAAACTAAACTAAAATGCAGAAAAATATGCGCGCGGTTTAAAAAGGTTTTAAAAACCAGATTAGGCTGTCAATTTTAAGCTTTCTTAAAATCCTTGTGTCCCCGGCAACGGCGCCAAAAACTTGATGCGTGTTAGGTGTAATATATTTTAGGTATATATTTTAAGCCCTTTTTACACTTTTTTAGCCAAGCTTTAAATTTATAAAATGTCACACCCCGACCACATAAAACAACAAAACGTGGCGGAAACGTCGGGGAGTGTTGTAACAGAATCATTGTTTCACAACCATGGATTAAACAAATTTCGTTTTATTGAATTAAAAGAGTTACAATGTCTTAACAAACAAAGAAGTAAAACAAAAGTTAACTAGTCTTGCATCTTTTATGGTCACTAAGGCCTCGTCCAATCCTATGTGAGCATGCATCAATATCATCATCAAATATCATCAACTATCGTACCTAAAATACATGTGAAAATACATCAGCATAAAAATGCCGGCGAGTACATAGGTTTTATTGATTTAGGATTCATGACTTATAAGTTTAGAAAAAGTTGTTTAACAAAAGTCAGTCATGATCCTTGTAAAATGTTTTGTTTTATAAATCGTTTGAAAAGCGATGATAAATGTGTATAGTAAAAAAATGATGAAAGGTTAAATGAATAACTATGTAAAAATGAATTTGTATAAAACAAACTGTTTTGTAAAACAATGTCTTGTGAAAATATGTTATTTGTGTAAAATGTATAAGTCCAAATTGAATGAATTAAATAACGCTACGGCATGTAATATAATACAAGCACTTATATATAGGAAGTACCAGCGGCGTATCCACCATGCTTGTATCACATTACACACGTCTCGTTATTTAAATCACTTACCCAAATAAACCACCAATGTAAATTGCCCATGTCTAAACCAATTGTCAAATGTCTTTGTGAAAACCATGTCAAAATGTTTATGTCAAAATGTAGCCCATGGAATGTGTATATCGATATCAAAATGTCTATGTTAAATGTCAATCAAAAAATGTGTAAGCATAATGTCATGTATGGCAAGTGAAATATGTATCAACTAAACCATAGGTAAAAATGCACAAACAATGTACTAAGTATGTACACAATGGGCATACATAGCATGTGATGTAAAATGTACTAAGTATGATGAACATACAAAGCATAAAATGTTATGTAAAATGATGTACTAAGTATGCACACAATGGGCATACATAGCAATAACATAATAAAATCATGTACTAATAGTGTACTAATGAACATAGCAAGTATATGATATGAAAACATGAAAAGCATGAAAGTAACAAGTAGGCACATGTGTTTCACCCCAAAATGTTTGAAAAACAGTAAAAGAGGGGACTATGTACTCACTTGAGGGTGCTTAGAAGTCTTGACTAACAACCAAGCAAAGCTAGAGGGATCACGGAAATCAAACGGCACCTAATATAGGTAGCTACATTAATAACCGTACCTAACTCAGAAGATCGGATAGTATGAGGTTTCGTAAACCAAATGAGTTTTGGAGCTCATATGATATGGTCTAACAAAGCCTACATACTAAAATGAAACCTAACCTAAGTGCTTACGACCCATTACGACCCGTTTAGGTAGCTTACGCTACTTTAACGCGTCGTTCGCGTAAAATGCGTTCGGACCGCCTAACTAGTCCTATGACGAGTAGAATATGCCTTAATATGTTTAATTATGTTGCATAATCAGTTGAGTGCCAAAAGTTTGGGTTACATATGCTTAAATATCAATTGTGCATAAAAAGGGTATTTTGGTAATTTTCCTAAGGCATAAGAATTACTTATCATACAACTACTTAAACGACGTGACCATAAGGTATAACCTTAAAAGGTTATTTCATATACAACTATGGTCACCTAAAGTGTTTGGTCAGATCCTAATGATCGACCAAATGGGTCGGGTTCGAAAGTATAAGCGATTGATTAGATCGCTTACTTTTACGACCCTAAACAAGCACAAATCTAAAAGCGACGAGCTAAACATGCTAGAACATGTTTAGTAAAGTTAGAAAACAGGTTTGGTATCAAAACAAACGGTTTTGATACACTAGAGTAGTTTGGTTACAAAATACGCGAGGAAACGCATTTTGGCTGAAACTACGACTCGTCACTGAGCCTAGATAACGTGGTAATCAGTAGGTATAGTCACTAGGGACTATAACCATCATGATTACGCTCACGTTATGAAGTTCAAACGAACTTCGCGTTGACCATAAACTGGTCAAAGCAGAAAGTCAAACACAGTTTGAGTTTAACGATAAAAACGAATGAAAAACGCGAAAGAATACTTACAGAAGGTCCCCGCAAGATTTGAACCCGATTCTCTCTCAGGTAGGAAGCATACTTCCACTTAGAGAGCTTGAATCAGATTCAAATGTGAGGAAGAAATGAAATGGGGTTGGGTATTTATAGGGAAAATAGAGCCGTTAGGATAGTTTATCGGGAAACGTGCTTCGATCTTGGCCGTCCAAGTGGGCACATGGTATTTGGATACCATAGGCTCTTAAAAACCATCAAATTTGGCCCCTTGAATGATCAAAAACCAGGTTCAAGGGTGTGGAATAGCTGGTAACAGCTGGAACATATTTTTTTTTGCTGATCTGGGACTTTCATGCGGCCTGCGTAAGGCACACACCAATTCTCACGCGGCCCGCCTGGGCATAGTTTCCAGAATTGACAGAAATGGTCCCTAAACTTGAGAAACATGCAATTCGGCCCATTTTTGACACGTTTAAGCCCCGTTAATCTCATTTCAAGCCTCTAAAATGAAGTTAAAGTATAGGGAACTCAAAAAATGCTCAAAAATATCTCGGATGTCGGTTCGTTTGGTCATACGGTTGCGTTATTCGCTTAATTACGACGGGAGTCGTAACGAACGCAAAAACGATCCAAATTAAGTGACGAATGGAATTTTATCATGCCAAACACTAAAATAAAATATTTTAATGCTTATATAAATTTTTGGAAGTCCGAAAGTATTCAGAACGTAAAATATGCGCGAAAATGCAAACTTATGCACTTTTTGACGCTTTTAGTCCCTGATTGAGCATAAAGTTTATTTTTGCGCACCAAACACCTCAAAGCCTATTTCTAAGCTATGTAAAGGATATTTAGGGCATATTTAACTTATGATCAAGTTCCGGAAGGTCTGTTACAGTACAAATTGACATACTTTCGTAGTTTGACGAATTTAGTCCCTGTAAGCGAATAAACTTGATTTCGGCATACCAAACCATCCAAAACTTATTTCTAAGTTATGTAAGGGTTATTTAAGGTATGTTAAGCCTATTTCACTGTTCCGGAGTGTTCGTTGCATTAAACTGGTTATATTTACGCATCAGGTCACGTATAACCTTCCAGAAAGCGATTTAAAGCCCGAAATCGAACAAGAATTAATATGTGCAAATGATACACATATTTATACAAATCCAATGTATGAAATACAATATTTCATTGGTTTGGTATTTGTTTGATGGTTGAAGTGACACAGGTGTCACATAAAACACGATATTTACTAACACTAAACACACATATGGGCAAGTGCACCCATCGTGGACGTAGTATAGTGTTGGTAAGATACCGAGGTCGTCCAAGGACACAAGAGCTTTTAGTACCGGTTTATCCTCAACGTCTAATCAAATCAAAATGTTAGAAAAAAGGTTTTAAACTAAGAAAATAAAACTAACTAAAATGCTGAAAAATAAAATAAAAATAAAATAGATAGACAAGATGAATCACTTGGATCCGACTCGTGTGTAGTGTAACCTTTGATTATTTTCGCACTTTTGCACTTGTTTAAGAGATTATCTTAGTTATTGTAGTAGGCCCCTCTTTTGAAGGTGACGTTACCCTCAACCCAGTAGTTTGAGTCAGCAAGGATACAATCCTAAAGGGTCGGATTATTGAAAGATAATTAATTAAGTTATTAATGCATAATGTGGTAGGCCCCTCTTTTGAAGGCGACGTTACCCTCGGCTAAGCAGTCTGAGTCAGCAGGGATACAGTCCTAAATAGTCGGGTTAAAGTTTTAATAGTAGTTTAACTTATGAGGGGATCAAAGAGTTTGGACCCCCGCCATCCAATACCTTTGGGCATTGAAGGAGGTCCTACTAAATTTGACCCAGGTCCTTTGCAGGATCTATACACTGAACAATGGCAAGACTCTTACCAAACCGTTCCCTTAACCCCCGACCAGGTAGCCAACATACCTCCATATAGACCGTGGAGATATGAATGGTGAAAATCTTTTATTTTATATAGACAGTAAAATAATGCCAAGACACCACGGACAAACGATAAGGAAGAATCACCTTCAACATAAGAAACTAGTAATTAAAGTCATTAATACAAAACCAATTAAAAAGTGCAAAAGATTAAAAATAAAAAGTATTACACTAAACACTTGTCTTCACCAAGTGATGTAAGAGACTTAGGCAAACATGGCCTTTGATTGTCAAGAACTCTTACGATCAATCTTGGATCCCGAGACGACTCACACACTCTATGATGGACAATGGATGATGGTGGTGGATGATGGTGTTGTGATGGTGGTGGGTGAAGTGTGAGAGAGGTGGTGTGCCAAGGGATGAGTTGAAATGGCTCCAAACACTCCTATTTATAGGCTGAACAGAAGCTCGGGCACGGCCTCGTGCCCGCTGGGCACGACCCCGTGTCCATCCTCGTCTCTCTCTTCATTAATTGTAATTCGCAATTACAATAAATGCGCCTGTAGGAAGTTGACCACGCCCCCGTGTCCGCTAGGCACGGCCCCGTGGTGGGCAGTAGAAGCTTCTAAAGGTTTGTCTTTTCTGCTGCTACTTGGGCACGGCCCCGTGCTCGCTGAGCACGGGGCGTGTTCAGTCTTCTGTTTTCTTAGTTTTGCTTGGGAAGATGCTGTCGAGGGGTCGGGCATTCCACTTTTGTTCCTTTTCTTGTATTTATGTTAGATTTTGCTTTGTTTTGTTAATTTGAGCTCATTTAATCCTGAAAATACAAAAGGAAGACAAAAGCACATTTTTTCCAACATTAGTACTAAAAAAGGGTTAATTTTATGCCACAATTGATATAATTTATATGTTGCATTTTGTGCATATCAGATAGTGCAAGAAACAACAGATAAGATAATTCAAGTCAAGAAAAGACTAAAAGCAGCACGAGATCGTCAAAAGAGTTATGCAGATAACAGACGAAAACCTTTAGAATTTCAAGTTTAAAAGTTTCTTCATGGAAAGGAGTAGTCAGATTCGTTAAAAATGGAAAGCTAAGCCCCAGGTATGTTGGACCTTTTGAGATTATTAGAAGAATAGGACCCGTAGCCTATCAGCTACAACTGCCAGAGGAAATGGTAGGAATACATGATGTATTTCATTTATGTAATCTCAAAAGGTGTTTAGCAGACGAATCATTAGTGATACCGTTTAAGGACATAGAGGTAAATGAGAAACTTAAGTTTATCGAGAAACCCATTCAGATTGAAGATAGAAAGATCAAGAATCTCAAACACAAGAGACTAGTTCTGGTCAAAGTGAAATGGGATTCCAAGAGAGGACCAGAATACACTTAGGAACTCGAATCAGAAATGCAAAGGAAATACCCACACCTGTTCCAGTAAATCTCGAGGACGAGATCTAAGGTGGGGAGGATATAACAACCCTCCTAGAACCCTTAACGTGACCCTAGATGTCCTAAAATATACCCCGTATGCGAGAAACGGACCCAGAATACCCATAGCCAAGTGTGTCGCGGGGCGTGAGGCCTAGTAACTTGCCGGACAAACAAAAGCGCCACGTGTCGACATGTGGCAAGGCTATACTCGATGACCCATCAACCCTAAACCCTAGTCTACTCACTCGCGGGCTGCGAGAGAGTTGGCTGATGTTTACGCGGGCCGTGGACCGCCTTCGATCAGGCTTATAAATAGAGGTCGACAGCTCATTTGTTCAAACGTTCAAAAATCGAATTCTCTCTCAAAATTCTCTATTAGTAGAAATTATACCCGGTCATAATACCCCTTTAAAGCGAAGCTCTGCCTCGTTGTAAGTATTATAACCCTGTTGTTACCCTACATGATCGATCTAGGCCTCCGTAACGCATGTCAAGGCTCTTCCTGACTCAGTCGTTGGAGTTCTGTCTCGTGTTACACCCGATTGATCTAGGATTCCGTAATGCATGTCAAGGCTCTGCCCGACTCAGTCATTGGAATTCTGTCTCGAGTTGTACGATTAATGTGATTTGGGTTATTTTACTAACATGTGTGCATTGTGTAATTTTAATAGATAATAATCAGGAAAATCACCAGGAAGCTATAGTAGTATCACCTAAGTCAACAATGTAAGTACATTCACTTTTTCTCACTATATGTGAGTACATTTCTCTTTCATAAACACTTTTTGTGAGTCAAAATGTTTTACCAAAACCTCAAATGTTTTCAAACACAATTACAGTGATTAAGTCTTTGTAATTCTACAATTGCTGCCAGTATTATGGGGTTTGTATACAGCACTTGATAACCTTCACAATTGGGTACGGGTATTCAGTGTGTGATATGACCATAGTCACAGATCCGTCGAGTGACACATACTGACCGAGTAATTGTGTAGATATAAACATTGTAATCGCCCTTAATACTGTAATGTGTAACAATTGATGCTTTACAAGATGGAATGTACTTGCCAGTATTTCTTGCTGATAAAATGTTTTTAAAACGCGTTTCGTGTATGATTTCTAGTAATGTTCAAACCAAAAATTCTACAAGATAGGTAGACACAACTGATCAAGCATGGGATAAAAGGGCCTCATACTGACAAATTTAGACTCAAAATTTTACTATGCAAGTTGCCTATTCAAAGCTTGAAAGGTTAAATTTTTTTGCCTTCTGGCAAAGGCTTACGGACCGTAAAGGTCCTGCCTTATGGTCCGTAAGGAGTGTCCAGCGACAGCAGGTTGGCTGTTGGTAGTTATAAAGGTTTAACCGACTTAGTAAGATATTTTTAGCAGCATGGGCGACCCCTAACATTTCCTAGGCACTAGGAAACACTTGTAAATGATCTGGGAACAATGATAGACCTAGTTGTCATGATCTCAATGGATTAAGAACACTATAAAAGGCCAATGAGTTGCAACATTGTGTTCACTCATTTCTTCTGCATTTCTGGAGCTTCCTGGAGCTTAAGAGCAGATCCTAAGCCTTCCTAATCGTGCATAGGACTTCAGTAAGTATGCTTAACCTTTCTTAGTTGAGTTTTTACTTAGTTTTAGCTTAAAAGTCAAACCGTCGTAATTAACGGTTGACTTAGCGATTAATCACTAATGGTCCAGTGATTAGTCGAATCAAAGGTAGTTATAAGTTGGTAATCATGTGGGTGTTAAACCCTTAAAAGGGCACCCTCTGATTCCCACTCTAGCTAGATCAAATGTCGGGTCAAAGTTGTTTAGAAAAAGTCAACAGAAGCTTAATTTTCGAATTAACATGTAATTAACAATGTAGAAGGCATGTAACCTATTTTATCACTTATATAACTTGGTAATAAGTATAACAACTGGTCTAAACTTGTTTGATCCGACAATTTTTCTGTTTTGACCCGGTTCGGAACCGAAAGTCGCAAAACTTTGACTTTTGCTTTGACTTCAGTTCTGACCCGTTTTAGTAGAATCTAGAAATCCCTTAGGACTTCCTTAGGACCAGGTTACATGATACTATAACCCTCTGTGACTGGTTCATTGTTTGTCCGAGTCGTTTGCACATTTCCGTTAAATGCTTAAAAGTTGACCATAATGCCCTTTTGATCATAAAACGAGAATTTTGGGAATGTGAGAGAGCAAAAATCTTTGTTACTGATTTATAAACACGTCCCTAAAGATTCATAATAGTTCGAGGTCCAGAATAGGAATTATGCTAAATAGCGCAATTAAGAAACTTTAGTTAATTAAACGGCGCACTTAGCATAAAGCCTATCTAAAACCCAATTTCGACACCAAACCTTTCACACACTGATGTAATATAATATTTTGAGATTTTTAAAGATTTTTAATTATTTTTAGCCTGCTCATAACCTAAGGTTATGGCGTTGATTCGGTAAATACCGATTATACCCTTTTCGGGCATAAAATGAGTTCTACATAGTATTTTAACACCAATCCAATTGCTACTGATTTTATATAATAAATAAAGTATTTTGAACTATGAAACCTGATCGGAAAACTCAGATTTTCTGTTAAACCTAGAAATCGCTTAAAATGGCTTTTTACGCGTAGTAAACGCCTAGTATAGGTTTAAAACCATTTTGGTCATATAAAGACTTTTACCTACTGATGTAACTTGTTAAAGTAAGTGGTTTTACTGATCACTTCAGACCCGAACATCAGAATTATAAATAATCTCTTTTATAATCTTTAAAATGACCAAAATACCCCTTCGGGGCTTGTATTAAGGTTAAACTCGTTTTGGGCATAATGGAAGGTATCCTACTGATACCACAACATATTTAGGGCATATTAACTTAGGAAACCTTTAAATGACTCTCATGGTTACCCGTTACGCTTTCTACGCGTTCGGTTCGGTTTATGTAACTAGTTTACATAAATTAGTCGAAACGGGTCAAACCTTATCGTTTTTATCTCAAAATCCAGAAGGTGTTTAGTTCACCCATATTATACAAGTCTTTAAAACTTGTCGGGACTAAAACGCATTCTATTCCGGTCTTCGCCTAATCGTGCGTTCGAACCGTATCTTTCGTTAAAACTAACCGGCACTTGCTAATAGGTTATTATAAACCTTCGTTCCAGAATAGGAGACCCGGTAAAAGCTACCCGCACTTGCTATTTGTGATTGATACTTGCAAAGGTAAATACTTTTAACTTAATTTCCCTTATACAGGCTTGGGGTACGGTATATAAAATACCGCTTGGTCCAGCATGGAATCTTTAATCGAATAGAGATTAAATCATTGATATGCTTTGTTTTGAAATGTTTTGTTTGCTTAAAGCCTTTGGGGGGTTAACGACCATGTCCCGGATATCCTTGGCATCATCTTACGAGATGGCCACGACCTGAGCACGGGGTGTAGGCGTACACCCGTCAGTGCATGAATGAATAAATAATGTGGTGTGTCTATTGATCTTTAACCCGGTCTACGGATCGGACTACTGAACGCATAAGGAACATGTAATTCGTTTACAAGTATTATATTCAAATAATTATCCCAAGTTATAAAAGTTTGTGCCTCGTGCATTCAAATCAATTTTATTAAACTTTTCAAACTGAGTCGGTTGAATGTATTTACCAGTGTAAACTGACGTATTTTCTCAAAAAGGTTAAGTGCAGGTACTATGCGAACTAGGCTGGCTTTCTCCTAGCGTCCTCAATAAGTCTCGCAAGCTTGGATGTTAAACTGTTGAACAATATGTCCTATTTATTTTTTATCCCCCTGTGGATTATTTTCAACTGTTTGTGATACATGATATTACAATATTATTCAGTTGAAATATATCTATCTTTTGCTTCCGCTGTGCATTTAAATATTGTGTTGTTTGACTGTAATGTTGCCAACTACGTCACGATAATCCCCCACCGGGCCCACCGGTGAAACGTGTAAATATCGGGGTGTGACAGGTTGGTATCAGAGCCAATGTTGAGTGAATTAAACACTAGCCTTATGTGTTTAATCTCAATGACACAATTGCACATACTCGAGTCTAGACAAGAACTTAGGACGAATCCAAATTATTGCTTTAGTTTGTCCTTTATTGTTTGTTATTTATTTCAATTGTTTAATCAGGAAATATGCCACCAAGAATCAAAAGAGGAGGAAGAGGCAAAGGGCCAATCGCTACCCACAACGATCACGAGGCCGGGCCTTCTCACCTGTGAGCTCCTTCCAGTACAATGAGTGTCGATCCCCAGAGGAACAGGAGGAACCTATTTGAGCCCGCTAGACGGTCTATCTCGCACAATTCAACACCTTCTTACCGTCACTCTTTTGGGCCGCACTCGAAAAACGAGCCCGATAACCCTCAACCTCCATTCATACCTCTCCAGCGTTCCGTTTCGCACCGTTCCTTTGGCGACCCTACTCCTATCTTTCAGGGCCGGTTTAACCCGGCAAACTTTATCCAAGAACCAGTAGGTTTTAACCCTCTTGGACCAGAGGACCATTTCTCAGAAGACAATGCAATGGACATGGACAAGGACACGGATCCCGTCGAACCTGCAAGAGGTACCCCCAACCATCCCATCGAGATCTCTGATGGATCATCTTTCCACGGGACACCCTATCAGGGTCCAGACAGTTACCAAGCAAGATTCAATAAGTGTGAGTGGTACTTTACACCCTCTCACCATTTATCGCCTCATGAGCAGCAACAACAGCAGCAACAGGATCCCTCCGAGGATTCGCGTTTCGTGGCAGTCACGCCACCGCCTCCACCGCCGCCAGTTCATCAAGCACCTCCAGATCCTCCAAGGCGTAGGAGAACAGGTGCGCGGATGTCCACTCGCGGAGGGGATTTTCATTTTAGCACCCCTCGACACTCCAGTGGCAGTCATTATCCGCACTGCATGAAGACCCACAAATGGGTGGACCTTCGAATCCAGCTGCAAAGGTGAATTCTGCACCAGTTGCACCACCTCCGCCACCATTTGGTTACGATAACCCGATACCTACATACGCCGGTTCCACGGCATATAACCCATTTGAGCAGCCAGCTCGCACTCACTATAACTATATTGATGTCGACCCATACCAAGAAGCGGCGGCAAACTACAACGCCCTTCATCCCGAAGGACCTTATGGAACTCCTTGGGGAATGGGTTACTCAACTCATGGGTATCCAGTACCTGCTAGACCTCCGGCTCAGCACCTATCGCAGCCGCCACGTTTTTCCCCACCGGAGCAGGAAGAAATCCTCCACCGTTTAAACAGGGTGGAACGAGATTTTGAAGAAGAGCATAAGAACAACCGTGGATTCCTTAAGGGCCTGGAAAACCTGTTAAAAGGAAAGAAGAAGCGAGATCATTAATCTCTATATGTATTATTGTAATTCCTATTTCAATCAAGTCCATGCGTGGACATTTATATGTGTATTTAGTCCCTGCGTGGACTTGTCTTTTCAGTCTCTGCGTGGACTTGTCTTTTCAGTCCCTGCGTGGACTTGTCTTTCAGTCCCTGCGAGGACATCTATGCTAGTATTGGTCCCTGCGTGGACTTGTTTTCTAGTTTAACCTATGTGTGGGTAATTCGTCTATTAAAAGTCCCGGTTAGGGCAGTGTGTAATCCTTTTTTATGTTTAATGGAATGTTAAGTTCATGAAATTCATTTTGTCATTATGTACATTATATATGAAATAAATAATTCAAAATCATTCCTTTTAAAATAATCTGCCTACCCAATATTAAATAAGAATCTCAAGGGTATAACCTAGCTTACATGTCTTTATAAGACTTGGCCAAGATGGTAAAACCTGTTTAAAAGATTCGGATCCCTGTTAACCTCTGGAAATATGTTAACACTCCTGGCAGATGTGATTCGTTAAAATCACACACGTCATTCTTATGTAAGGATTCATCAAAAGATCCCTAACCCTAACTTAATGATATATAAATCATGGGTTTAAATCATCAATTAAGATGATCATATGTTAGTAGTATAGTGCCTGTTAGGGCAGGATTTTTTAATGACCTATGATCCTCATGTGTTATCCTACTAGTAATCCTTACTTCTGTGACAGATAGTGATCCTCAGAAGTGCTTCAGGATCAGGATCGTGGATCACCTTAAGGATCCTTATACTAACGATTGTTTACTTTGAATTTCGTATTGCTTTGCAGGAGTAACAAGTTGGACTTGGTCTTGGCAACATTACTAAGGAATATTCCACGGTTATTTCGCACCTGTTTGACTGAAAATGGACGTTGTGGAGAACGTGGGAGCATGGCACGAATTGCGAACAGTTTGTTAGGCTAGTTAACTTCTATTTTAAAAGGGGTAGCGAGCTAGCTTTAGAAACACTTGGCTAATTTTGGCTACACACACTCGTACAGCAACACTCTTGAGCATACAGCAAAACACTTAGCAATTTTACACATTTTCTGCACTTTACACTATAGGATCCTTGTACCTAGCTCGCTATTATCCGAAGTTGTAAACAATTATTGGTTAATTGGAAGTTGGTGACCGGTAGTTTCCATCACCCGAGGTTTTTTATGCCGGAGATCATTCATTGATCAAGGGCTTTTTCCTCGTATAAATCTTTGTGTCACTTGTGCAATTTACATCTAAGTGATCCTTATCGTTGTTCCTCAATTCAAGCATCATACCCCGTAACAAAGAGTTTGGTTGCATTATCCTCATCTGATTTTTGACCAAAACAGTTTGGCGCCCACCGTGGGGCAATTGGTGCTTCATTCCTGAGAAGTTTTTCTGTTTGTGAGCATTCCGGTTCATTGCATTCAAGTACATGGCTTCATCATCAAAGAATACTTCTACTGCAATGTCTGCGGTTAACTCATCTTAGGGCATTCCACCTTTGCCTCCACCACCTGCTGGACCTCAGAAAAATGCTGAGAAGAAACCAACTCCCATTTTCTCAAAACCTCCAACTTCTTCTGCTTCTTATACTCCTACTACTAGTGACATGTTTACTTTGATTTTGCAGATGAAGGAGCATATACAGCAGCAGGATAAGACCAACGAAAGGATTCTCAAAGAAATCGGAGACCTCAAGAAACAAAAGAGATCGGCAGAGGATCATTCCCCACTGGTGCCCAGATCTTTGAATTTTGATACTCCGGTGATAACTTCTCTGCCTGCAGTGATCCCAGACGTTCAATATGTGGGAGGACCAAAAGGAGTGCACTACGGATCAACAACAATAACTCAGGCATCAGGTTCATACTTCTAGCCAACAGTATCCCATCCTCAGCATATAGGATCCTTCACGAGTTTAGGAGGATACCCAGGAGCACAGCAGATTCAAGGGTTCTGGCCGTTTCAAGGATCCTCCCTGGTTCAAGGATCCTCCTTTATTCCAGGATCGTCCCAGGTTCAAGGATCCTCCTTTGTTCCAGGATCATCCCAGGTTCAAGGATCCTCCTTTGTTCCAGGATCATCCTAGGTTCAAGGATCCTCCTTTGTTCCAGGATCATCCCAGGTTCAAGGATCCTCCTTTGTTCCAGGATCATCTCAGGTTCAAGGATCCTCCTTTAATCAAGGATCCTCCCAGGTTCAAGGATCCTCCTTTGTTCCAGGATCATCCCAGTTTCAAGGATCCTTCCAGATGTCGGGATCCTTAAGGAGTTTGCAGTCAGGAAGTTCAGATATCCATCAGGGGGATTTTATTCCAATGCAGACCATTGCTTCTACTGGTCCCTCGATCATTCCAGAGTCCCAACAATATGGGTTCACATCCGGTGTTACTAATTTGAACCCGGTGGGAGGTAACACTTTTAATAATTCTCTTACTACTAACCATGGATTCATGCAGGATACATGTATCAATCATGCCATGGCCAGAGAATTGCAAAAGTTAAAGGATATGATATCAAGTGTTCCAGGAGTGGTCAAACCTATCCCGGAGATGGCAGATGGGATCCATAAGATATCTCGTTTTTCACCACCAATCTGTGATGCCGAGATACCCAAGAGGTTCCACGTGCCAACCATGAAGTTGTATGACGGTTCAACAGAGCCTGAAGAACACGTAGCACAATACAGGGAGAGGATGGAGATCAATCCAATCCTAGAAAGGTTAAAGGAAGCATGTCTGTGCAAGGGATTTGGATCCACTCTTACTGGATCTGCTCTCAAATGGCTGCTAAGTCTTCCCCCCTACTCTATTACCTTATTTGCTAATCTGGTTAACCTATTTAATAATCAGTTTTCTTGTAGTAGAAAATTTGAACGTTTAACTAGTGATTTATATAGGATAACCCAGGGTCATAATGAATCATTAAGGGATTGTATCACAAAATTTAGTAAAGAATCCTTTGACATTCCTAACCTGGATATAGCCACGGCTGTTGAGGCCTTTAAAATGGGATTACTTAGGGATTCATTGTTCTATGATGATCTTGTTATGACACCATGCAGGAACCTAGATGAGGTAAGAACCCGGGCACTCAGGTTCATCCGGCTAGAGGATGATAAGAGGATCCAGGAGATATTAGCAGGATCCTCAAAACAAGAAAAGCAAGGATCCTCGTTCAAGAACAACAAGTTCAGATCCTATAACAAATCTGATAACCAGAATGTGCATGCTGTTGATCAAGAAGAGGATGACGAGGATTATCCTCCAATTTCTGAATGTTGTTTTTCTGTTGATAACAATGAACTAATCCTTGCAATGCAGAATTTAGGTGATAAAGCTAGATGGCCCAGGAAAAAATGACAGACCAGCTGCAACTAAAGATAAATCAAAATGTTGTGCATACTATGAAGATTTTGGGCATCTCACAGAAGAATGCATTGCACTGAGAAAAGAAATTGGATACTTGTTGAGCAAGGGGCACCTGAAAGAATTGTTGGGTAGAAAAAAGTCAAGGACTTAGGATCCTGAAAGGATCCCTGAGAAAGCTCCGGCCCCTCCAGCAGATGCACAAGTAATAAACTTTATTTCTGGAGGATCAGACATTTGTGGCACATCCTTCTCAGCAGCTAAAAGGCATGCAAAGGAAACCAAGATGGATAATGGAGACAGGCCCATCCGAACATCCAGTGTCTCCAAAGGGAAAGTCATAACTTTTGATGAGAATGATCGTGTTGACATTCAGGATCCTCATCACGATGGTTTGGTTATCACTCTTTTTATTTCTAACCATTTTGTCCGTTGGATCCTTATAGACGGAGGAAGCTCTGTGAACATTATCCAGCTTGATGTTCTAAAGAAGATGGGTATCCCCGAATCCGATATCATACCGAGATCCTCTGTGCTCGTGGGATTCAGTGGCGAGACTAAGAATACTCTAGGGGACATCAAACTCCCAATCTATGTTGAAGGACTACATAATTATCAAAAATTTTGTGTTATTGACTGTTTATCTTGTTGCAATGTTATCCTTGGCAGGCCTTGGATACATGATATGAAGGCAGTCCCATCCACCTATCATCAATGTGTGAAGCTTCCTAGTCCATGGGGGATCGTGAAGATTGATAGCGATCAACAAGAGGCTAAAAACTGCTATACTTCGTCAATGAAGCCAACTTCAAAATCAATGGCTCAATAGCAATCAAAGTATCCTCCAAGTGATGTCTTGGAGGCAAGGGAGCAGGATGTAGTAGAAATCCTCATGGATCCTGATGATCCTGAATCCAAGATCTAAATCGGATCAGGGATCCTTGGCGGAATGAAAGAAGACCTCATATCCTTTCTCAAAAGGAGGAAAACTACCTTTGCATGGAAACACGAAGACATGACAGGTATATCTAAAGATATAATCACCCATAAACTTGGCATTTACAGGTCATTCAAACCAATCCATCAAAAAAGGAGGAAATTTGCACCAGAAAGAAATGCCACTATCCAGGAAGAGGTAGAGAAATTGCTCCGAGCAGGTATGATTAGAGAGGTCAAGTATCCAAGATGGCTGGCCAATGTGGTTGTTGTTCAAAAGAAACACGGAAAGTGGAGGGTATGTGTCGATTTTACTGATTTAAATAAGGCATATCCCAAGGATCCTTTCCCATTACCCCACATTGACTCCATGGTGGATGCAACAGCGGGTCATGAACTGTTAACTTTTATGGATGCTTCATCTGGATTTCAGCAAATTCAGATGGAACCATCTGATCAAGAGGATACGGCCTTTATGACCCCAACCGGTATATATTGTTATATTGCTATGCCATTTGGACTAAGGAATGCAGGTGCAACTTATCAAAGGCTGGTGAATATGATGTTCAAGGATCAGATTGGACAAACTATGGAGGTTTATATAGATGATATGGTGGTAAAATCCAGAAAGGCTGAGGATCACCTAAGGGACTTGGAGGAAGCATTCGATATCCTTGACAAATATAATATGAAACTTAATCCTTCAAAATGTCACTTTGGTGTTAAAGCAGGTAAATTCTTAGTATGTATGGTGACAAAAAGAGGCATTGAAGCCAGCTCGGAACAAATCAAAGCTTTAGTGAATATCAAATCTCCTGCCAATGCTAAGGATGTCCAAAGGCTAACAGGCAGGATCGCATCTTTGAACAGATTTATATCCAAATCCTCAGAGAAATGCAAGGAATTCTATGATATCCTAAGGAAGAACAAGAAATTTGAGTGGACTGAGAAGCATGAAAGTGCCTTAAAAGCTCTCAAGGATTACCTATCCTCAGCCCCGGCCTTGATGAAACCAGAAAAAGGAGATGTGCTATCCTTATATCTTGCAGTATCCTTAAAAGAAGTAAGTGCAGTCCTTATTAAGGATCGCGAAGGTACACAACATCCTGTCTATTATGTAAGTAAGAGTTTACTTGATGCCGAATCCAGGTATTCACACCTAGAAAAGCTTATCCTTGCTTTAATTATGGCATCTACTAAATTAAGACATTATTTTGAAACTCATGCTATTATTGTTAAAACTAATTTTCCAATTAAGAATGTCCTCAGGAAACCTGAAATGTCAGGAAGGATGGCTAAGTGGGTAGTGAAGCTTAGTGCATATGATATAAGATATGAGCCTAGGACAGCCATTAAATCCCAAGCATTAGCTGACTTTGTGGCAGATTTCAGTAGTGATTTGCAAAAGGAAGCTGAATTGGAAGTCCAGCACCTAGAAGAGACCAAGGATCCTTGGATACTCTATACTGATGGATCCTCAAATGTCAAAGGCACAGGGCTTGGAATACTACTAAAATCGCCACAGGGGGACCTAATACCCCACTCTATAGCTTGTGAGTTCCAAACCACTAACAATGAGGCTGAGTATGAAGCCTTGATAGCTGGTTTGCAAATTGCTAAGCATATGGGGATCAGGTATCTTGAGGTACATGTAGATTCGTTGTTAATCACTAATCACTTTAATGGATCCTATGCCGTTAAAGGTGAAAAGCTAACCAAATATTTGGAGATAGTCAAAGGATATAAGTATCCCCATTATCCATATCCTATGCCGTTAAAGGTGACACAGGTACCAAGGGAGGAAAATACAGAAGCTGATGCATTGGCTAATCTAGGATCATCTTTGAAGATCCCGAAGGATATAAGTATCCCCATTATCCATATCCTGGCTTCTGCCATCGAGGATCATGTGGCCATGGAAATAGGAGAGGATTCTGCAATTATCCCTAGTGAGGATACTCGATCTCATTCAGGATCAGGATCATGGATCCTGCCAATCATGAGATACTTACAACATGGGGAGATTCCTACAGGAGAAAACCCTAGAGCTTTCAAAGTTAAGGTATCTCAATTCACAATTTTAAATAATATGTTGTATAAGCGATCTCTTGCAGGACCATATTTAAGATGCATTGAGGATCCTGAAATCCAAGAAGTTTTAAAAGACTTCCATGAAGGAGATTGTGGAAACCACACTGGAGGCAGGGCATTATTCTCAAGGATTCTGAGGACAGGATACTACTGGCCAACTATGAAGAAAGATGCTGTGGAGTATGCTAAGAAGTGTGATCCTTGTCAGAGACACAGCAATATCCTTCACCAACCAGCTGAATTTTTGCATCCTATATCCTCCTCTTGGCCATTTATGAGATAGGGAATGGATATAGTTGGTAAGCTCCCTAAGGCACCTGGTGGAAAAGTGTTCATGCTTGCTATGACCGATTACTTCTCCAAGTGGATAGAGGCTGAAGCTTTTGCCCAAGTCAGAGAAAAGGAAGTTATATCCTTCATTAAAAGAAATATCATTACTAGGTTTGGTATCCCTTCTGAGATTATACGTGATAATGGTTCCCAATTTATTGGGGGCAGAACTACTAACTTTTGTGACAGCTGGGGGATTAAGATGATAACATCAACACCAGTCCACCCACAAGCTAATGGTCAGGCAGAATCATCCAACAAGATTATCATCAACAATTTGAAGAAGAAGCTTGGATCCAAAAAAGGGAAATGGGCAGAAGAACTACCTTATGTGCTTTGGGCTGATAGGACAACCCCCAAGAATGCTACAGGCCAGACTCCATTCTCTTTGGTATTTGGGGCAGAATCAGTGATCCCTACAGAAATGGTGGTTCCAACTGCTAGAACAAGTATGCGTGATCCTGAGGAAAATGATGAGAACTTGGTTCAAGACCTGGATACTATTGAAGAAATCAGGGATATGGCTAGGGTAAGGATGGCCAGTTATCAACAAAGAATGGCTGGTGTTTACAACAAAAATGTCAGGATCAGGAAGTTTCAAATTGGTGAGATGGTGTTAAGGAAAGCATTTCAGAATACCACCAATCCTGCTGATGGAAAATTGGCACCAAAATGGGAAGGCCCTTATTTGATTGAAGCTGAGGCAGGAAAAGGGGCATATTGATTGCTGACCATGGAAGGTGATCTGCTACCAAGAGCTTGGAAGGCTGTCCACTTGAAGAAATATTTCATGTGAACAGGATCCTCATAGAACAGATGATCCTTACATTATGGGTATCCTTAAAGGATCCTTAAAGCACCGATGATCCTTACTGTGGTAAACATCCTAATCTTGAACTATTTCATTCCCTTACTTTCTCACCTATGGATAAGGATCCTGCATCCTTTATCCGCTCTCACGTGATTCTGAGTTTTGAAAGTTCAGGTATCCTTAGCAAAATGTTGGTTATCCACAGAAGCAACCAGTCAATTGGGTTTGACCCCAGTTATTTGGGCTTGACCCCAGTTCCGCCTGGTATAGTTCATGGCAGTGGGACCAGTACTCACTTTAGGGGCTGATAATTCCATTGTACTGGCTATACCTAGGATCCTACGTATAATGGTAGACGTACCATACATCCGTTCCTAAGGTTTCTAACGTTTTCACGTTAGCTAAGGTTTTGGCATTTTCATGCCACTATGTTTGGATAGTCGCCAGTAAGGGCCATACTCTAGTTTACAAACGATCCTTGGGCTTGTCCCCAGTTATCCTTGGGCTTGTCCCCAGTTATCCTTGGGCTTGTCCCTAGTTGCTAACTTTTATCTTATATTGGCTTAGTCCCAAGTTATGTTCTATTTCAGGTCTTTGAAGTTAAACAACCAAGGATCCTTGATCCTTACTTCTCTCTAAGGTTTGTCTTATAGTTATCCTAGTTATGGTATTAGAGGTTAGGATCCTAACTTGGATCCTCAGGTATGATCCTTAACTATTTTAATTTTATTCATTGTTTATTTGAATAACCCTTGTATTTTGACAACTAAACTTGTGATCCTTAAAAAATATACTGCTTTTTGGGATTTTTCAACTATAGGATATTTGATCCTGGATCATATCCTAAATATTTTCAATCTAACTTATTCAAGATTTCTTATTTAGACAAGTGTATTGAAAATTAAAAAGATAAACAAGGATAACGACACAAGATAAGCCACAAAAGATTAAAGTCATTTTATCAACAAAGCATAAATCACCAAAAGTTGTCAAGATTGCCAACCCACGTTTCTACCAGCAAAACGTGGCCCGTCCACATGGGTTGGCAACGGGTGTTCATTGTTTGTGCGGTCATAGCATGCAGGAAATTAAGAGGCGGCAAGATCACAATGGCTTCATCCCCCAAACAGAGGATCCCTCCACCATTTGCAATCCTACCTATTGTCTAAAGGATCCTGGATCCTTAACCCTAAAACTATTGTTCAAGTAAAACCGACAATTGTTCAACAAAACTAGCATCAAAACAAAAAAAAATTGGGCTCCGGCTATGTCTAGAAGTGTCCATCATTGCCCAATCACGCAGCCTACACCTTCGCTGCATAACCACCACCAGCTCCACTAGCTTAACCACCATGATCCTTGCCACTGCTTCCAGCCTCAATCGTCAAGATCTCCTCAGCTTCCTCCTCATCGTCCAGCTCGGCCAACCATGCCTTCCAGCCTTCCACATCCCAGGTGCTCCTGTCAAAGTCAGGATCCTGAGCTTCCAAGGCCATCTGCAGTTTGGTCTTATACATCGCTATGGCAGCAGAGACTTTGGCATCCTCGGTGATCTCATGCTTTTCATAGTCAGCATTGATCAACACCTTAGCCGTCTCATTTTTGGCATTCTAGAGATCCTTCTGGAGGTGGGCAATTTTGAGATCCTAAAGCAGTGCAACCTGTTGGAGGTCAGCAATCTTCCTATCCTGATCCTCAACGTTGCCCACGTAATCCTCAATCTCAGCAAATTTCTGCAAAGAGGATAAAGGATAGTTCAAGACCAGGTGATCCTCAAACAAGCAGGATATATAAGCAGGGACAGTGATCCTTACCTCATTGAAGTACTCAAGGAATTGTTGGCGGATCAAGGGCAGACCTTGCAGATCCTCAGCTTCAGAGGCTTTTCTTTTCTTGCCTCCCCTTCCCTTGGAAGGTGCCTTGGGGATTGAAGCAGTTGGGCTAGCAGGAGTCTTCTTCTTGGAGGATCTGACATTGGCGAGATCAGTGACACTGAATTTGGAGGCAGACTTTGAGGATTTTCCAGCACCTGCACAAACAAAACAAGATAAGTATCCTTATCCTACTTATATTTAACTGTTTATTAGAATTTTTAAACAGGATACTTACTTGACATCGTGACAGAACCTGAGGATACCTCTTGTGAATCCTGGGTGGTTGTCTTGAATGATCTTATTTCAGGATTGAGTCTTCTAAAGGCAGCAAGCCTCTCTTTGGCAGCAGGAGACAGTTTGAGGTGTAAGATGGTAACAGCTGCATAACAAAGAACAAAAGGGTGTTAGTGATCCTCATACAAAAGGAGACTGTCTGGTGATCCTTCTCAGGATCCTCTATCCTACCATGGGTGGCCCATTTTCTTGGTAGATCCTCTCCATTGGGGATAGTATCTCTTCTGACAAAGAAGAAATGCCGTTTCCAGTTGGTGTCGTTCTTGGTGGCTTTAAAGATTGGGTGTTCTTCACCAGGTCTACGTTTGAACAAGTATCGGTGGGATCCAAAGGTAGTGAGATCATACATCTCGCCCAGCTCTGACATTCCTAGGTCAATCCCCTCCTGCTCAATGATCCTTTCAATGGTATACAAAACCCTCCAGATCATTGGCATGGCTTGGATATAAGAGATGCCAGTAAGAGAGAAGAAGGACTGGGTAATGGCCGGGAAAGGATAGGTGTATCCTATGGTGAACGGAGTAACAGGGAAGGCAACCCATGTTTCAGAAATGTGATCGCCCAGGGCAGTGGGATCGAAGGATTTAAATACGGTATCCGCAGGGAAGCAATAGCGGATCCTATCGATCTGAGGATCAGAAAAACAGCAACGTTCCTTTGTGGAATCTTTGATGATTCCTTGACCTTTGAGAGGGCTGTTCTTCTTGAGATCCTTGGCAGGAGAATTTCGGAGCATCATACTTGACGGTGGTGAAGAAAGAAAAACAGAGTAAGAGAAAGGAAAAGAAGAAAGAAAGAGGATTACCTGGTTGATCTTCCAATACGAATATAAAGGGAGTTCTCTTGAGTTTAAATGCTAATCGATCCCTATCTCTATCTCTTATTTATAATCATGATCTTGTAGGCATGTCACTTCGGTGACGTCAAAAGGGTAACGGCTAGTTCGATATTAACGGCTATAAATCCGTTAGTTAGTTGCAGATAAGATCAACAAAATACAACTCGTTTATGTTACATAATTACTCCTTATATTTTGGGGGCAATTGTTAGGGCAGGATTTTTTAATGACCTGTGATCCTCATGTGTTATCCTATTAGTGATCCTTACTTCTGTGACAGATAGTGATCCTCAGAAGTGCTTCAGGATCAGGATCATGGATCACCTTAAGGATCCTTATACTAACGATTGTTTACTTTGAATTTCGTATTGCTTTGCAGGAGTAACAAGTTGGACTTGGTCTTGGCAACGCTACTAAGGAATATTCCACGGTTATTTCGCACCTGTTTGACTGAAAATGGACGTTGTGGAGAACGTGGGAGCATGGCACGAATTGCGGACAGTTTGTTAGGCTAGTTAGCTTCTATTTTAAAAGGGGTAGCGAGCTAGCTTTAGAAACACTTGGCTAATTTTGGCTACACACACTCGTACAGCAACACTCTTGAGCATACAGCAAAACACTTAGCAATTTTACACATTTTCTGCACTTTACACTATAGAGATCCTTGTACCTAGCTCGCTATTATCCGAAGTTGTAAACAATTATTGGTTAATTGGAAGTTGGTGATCGGTAGTTTCCATCACCCGAGGTTTTTTATGTCGGAGATCATTCATTGATCAAGGGCTTTTTCCTCGTATAAATCTTTGTGTCACTTGTGCAATTTACATCTAAGTGATCCTTATCGTTGTTCCTCAATTCAAGCATCATACCCCGTAACAAAGAGTTTGTTGCATTATCCTCATCTGATTTTTGACCAAAACAGTGCCTACGGGCCATACTCATTGTCATATAAGACAAAAGACAGTAGTAGCCTATGACTCCCTGTCAGAAAAGGGTAAAGAACTATGTTCAAACCTTCATGCCTTGATCCCCTGAAATCATGGCTTATAATTTAGAACGTCCCTGTGACTAGTCTTTTGTGCCATTAATAATATTGTTTATAATTAGGATAAGTTACCTTAAAATCCTAAATAAATGTGAGTAACAAATTAACCAAATATGGTCTATGTTTACCATGGTTAATGAATTACCCAATAAGGGCAATTCCATAATAAACTCCCAAATAAAACTTTGCCTATATCTTATGTTACAGTTCAAGATACAATGGCTGATTCAAATGAAGTAAATAGTCACCCAAAGGAGAATCAGAATGATGCTCGGATTAATATAGCGGGTGCGGAACTCCAAGCATTAATTGACAATGCTGTTTCAAAAGCCTTGGATAGGCAGTATAGCGAGTCGAGCGGTACTCGGAGTAGGACCCTATCCGCACCGCATTCTAAACCCAAGACTCATTCCGGGGCGCATAGTGATGCGTGCGAAGTGTAGTATATTTTAGATGTATATTTTAAGCCCTTTTTACACTTTTAGCCAAGTTTTAAATTTATAAAACACGATATTTACTAACACTAAACACACATATGGGCAAGTGCACCCATCGTGGACGTAGTATAGTGTTGGTAAGATACCGAGGTCGTCCAAGGACACAAGAGCTTTTAGTACCGGTTTATCCTCAACGTCTAATCAAATCAAAAAGTTAGAAAAGATTTTTAAACTAAGAAAATAAAAACTAACTAAATGCTGAAAAATGAAATAAAAATAAAAACAGATAGACAAGATGAATCACTTGGATCCGACTCGTGTATTAGTATAACCTTTGATTATTTTCGCACTTTTGCACTTGTTTAAGAGATTATCTTAGTTATTGTAGTAGGCCCCTCTTTTGAAGGCGAAGTTACCCTCAACCCAGTAGTTTGAGTCAGCAAGGATACAATCCTAAAGGGTTGGATTATTGGAAGATAATGAATTAAGTTATTAATGCAAATTATGGTAGGCCCCGCTTTTGGCGGTGACGTTACCCTCGACTAAGTAGTCTGAGTCAGCAGGGATACAGTCCTAAATTGTCGGGTTATAGTATTAATAGTAGTTAACTTATGAGGGGGTCAAAGAGTTTGGATCCCCGCCATCCAATACCTATGGGTATTGAAGGAGATCCTACTAAATTTGACCCAGGTCCCTTGCAGGACCTCTAAACGCTGAACAAGGGCAAGACCCTTACCAAACCGTTCCCTTAACCCCCGACCAGGTAGCCAACATACCTCCATATAGACCGTGGAGATATGAATGGTGAAAATCTTTTATTTTATATAGACAGTAAAATAATGCCAAGACACCACGGACAAACGATAAGGAAAGATCACCTTCAATATAAGTAACTAGTTATTAAAGTCATTAATACAAAACCAAATAAAAAGTGCAAAAGATTAAAAATAAAAAGTATTATACTAAACACTTGTCTTCACCAAGTGATGTAAGAGACTTAGGCAAACATGGCCTTGATTGTCAAGAACTCTTACGATCAATCTTGGATCCCGAGACGACTCACACACTCTATGATGGACAATGGATGATGGTGGTGGATGATGGTGTTGTGATGGTGGTGGGTGGTGGATGAAGTGTGAGAGAGGTGGTGTGCCAAGGGATGAGTTGAAATGAAGCCAAGCACTCCTATTTATAGGCTGAACAGAAGGCTGGGCACGGCCCCGTGTCCGCTGGAGCCCCCGTGCCCGTCTGACACTCTCTCTCTTCATTAATTGTAATTCGCAATTACAATTAATGCGCTTGCTGTACTTTCACCGCGTCCCCGTGCTCACTGGACACGGCCCCGTGGTGGGCAATAGAAGCTTCTATAGGTTTGTCTTTTCTGCTGCTTCTTGGGCACGGCCCCGTGCTGGCTGAGCACGGGGCGTGTTCAGTCTTCTGCCTTCTCTATTTTGCTTGGGAAGATGTCGTTGAGGGGTCGGGCAATCCACTTGTGTTCCTTTTCTTGTATTTATGTTAGATTTAGCTGTCTTTTTGCTTCTTTTGTGAATTTGAGCTCATTTAATCCTGAAAATACAAAAGGAAGACAAAAACACTCTTTTTCCAACATTAGTACTTAAAAAGGGTTAGTTTTATGCCTCAATTGATGTAATTTATATGTTGCATTTTACACACATCAAATACCCCCCACACTTGAACTTTTGCTTGTCCTCAAGCAAAACTCTTTAATATGTGGCTTACACTCCCAAATGGAATGGGTAGAAGAGAAGGTTTTGGCTTGTCATAGAGTGTTGAGAATCCAAGATTTTTTTGGGTTTTATTTTTATTTATTTACAATCCTATTCGTTATGATTTATTTAGAACGTTTCATAGGATAAATTACTTATTTGGGCATAACATGCCTTTTTAAAATTCCATTTATATACAAGTTCACATACCTCACGGGAGAAATCACTCACACTCAGCCGAAGGTGTATTTTTAGTGAATCACTCGAGAGCGGCATGGAACTTATTCCTACCATAAGCTTGGCAAGCAATCAATCCTCTTCCTTTTTAACTTGTTACCTTTGTAAATATCAAGGGGACTTTTTGGGTATAGGCTTGGGCTAAAGGTGGGTGAATGGGTTAGTAGAAAAGGGCGAAAAGCGTAAAAAGCGTCGGTTTTCATAAAACACTTTGTTTTAGTGACTTTTTATTTTGAAGTATTTTTCCAAACAAGCTTTTTATTTTAAGAGCTTTGTTTGTTTATTTCTAACTTCATCATATTTTTTTTGTCACACGAAAAACCGAGCTTGTTACTAAAATAAAGGGTGAAAAATAAAAAGGGTTTTTGGTGGGTAAAACGGTTTTAGGGTAAAGAAATGGAAGGTTTAGGTTCAAAGGGGTTAACTAGGGGGATTTTTGGGTAGGTGGTAAAAAAATGAAAAATAATGGTGTATAAAGAAAAATGGTTAGTCCTAATGCCTCCATCATTTACTTACTTGGGTTTAAGTTGGTAAGGACCGGGAATGAATCGTCGTGGCAAGTTCTAGAGTCGTAAGAACCAAGCGGTTATTCACACAAGAAATGAAAAATGAGCATTTAGTCTAAAGATGTAAATTTGTATGCTCAGTAGAGGCTCAAAACTCACTTTTTGTGGGAATGGGTTTTTATGTGATCAAGTATATATAATCAAATTTTAACTAAGTTTGTCATGCCGTTTCATAATTTTCTTATGTCGGTTCTTATTATCACGATGCTTTCGGTTGTAAATTCGTAAAAATATAACCTTATTAATCTTAGGATTCCTAACTTAAACTTTAGACAAGTAAAAAAAAATGAAAAATTTTTTTGAAAAAAATTTGGGGTGTTTAGCGGTTCCAATAGAGTTTTGTGTCAGGCTTGTTATTAGGACTTACAAAATTTCAAGATTTTAGCATCCCCCCCACACTTAATTTACACATTGTCCTCAATGTGTCCCAAAAATAAATTTTTAGGTTGATCAAATGTGTAATATGGTGTTAAAAGCAAAAATTTATGTTACTGGCAGTCTGGACACGGCCCCGTGGTGAGCTGCCAGTAACGAAAACTTACAGAAGGTGAACACGGGGGCGTGGTGGTTAGGCACGGCCCCGTGTCTGACAAAAAATCTGCAGGACAGTAACCAAACAGCAGGTCTGGGAGGTGAGCACGGGGGCGTGTTGGCTGGACACGTCCCCGTGTGGACAGTCTGTAAGCCTGAAAAACAGGTTTCTTCTCCCGGTTTTTTCCATCTTGGCCCCTTAAGTGCTAAGGCTTAGCACTCCAAGCCTTGGTTTGTACCTGTTTCATCACTTAATACCGCACCAAGCAACACAAACATCCTACATTACCATAGTTAATTGTCTCAAGCATAAAGAAAAATAAAACGGGAAATAAAAGTAGTTAAGGAAAGTAAATTGTTCAACACTTGGCACGCAGGCCACAAACTGTTCGATAGATAAAGGGACTTAAACCTGTGGGCTCGCCATCAACCCGCTCTTGCTCCTTCAAACCCCCTACTCCATGTCTTCATCGCTATCATCACCTCCATCCCCATGCCCCGCCATATACTCCCGGATGCTGCTGATATCGTCTTGTATATCATTGATGTTGCGAGGTTGTAGGTGTTCCTGGTACACATGAGGTTTTCCTGCAAAAGATCATGTAAGCTTTGAAAGTTAGGAAAACTGCCTCCTTGTGAGGAGGATTGACCCGGATCACCATGGGGTTGATACTGGTAGTGGGGAGGTGGTGCATGTAGAACTAGGGCCTCCTGCGGGTTCCATGCATAGCCTTGCGTCCTTTGGAAGCTCACTGTCCCGTCTTCCGCCTCATAAAGTAAGTTCATGGCTCGGAAAATGTGGTAGTCAACTCGTCCCGACCATGGGCTTCTTTCAAAGGACCTCGGAATTCGCGTGAAATGCTTGAAAAGACGGTACATTCACCCTCCGAAGAAGATAGGTGTCGGAGCGCAAGCAAGGCGGTTGAGATGCATGTTTCGTAACAGGAAATATGGAACATCGAGAGGCTTCTGGTTGTGGATACAGTGAAGGACAACCAAATCTTTCAACCCTACAACGCCACTACTGTCGTGACGTTGGTTAAGAGAGTAGGTGAGGAGCCTGTGAATGTAGCGGTAGAGCGGGTCCCTCAACTTAGTACTCTTGGTGCTGCTAGGGTTGTAGATTCCTTCACCGATTTGAGCCCATGCGGCTTGACGTTCATTTTCATCCAAGTCTCGTAATCCCCCGGTATTTTCCTCGTTTCTCGATTCCTCTTCCCCGTACAGTCCTATTATAGCTCCAAACTGTGCCATAGAGATCGAGTGCTTTGTCCCGCCACATCGAAATGCAACCCCTTCATTGTCGAACGGGTCACACCTTGAAGTGAAGGTGAAAGTACTGTAGAACTCCATGGTGCATTGATGCATCGACCGAAGCCGAGTGTTCAGTGCAACTGCTAGTGGTCCCGTAACGATGTTGTTGAATCGGTCCAGCTGGTTCACCATGGTTAACAGGTCCGTGCATGCTCGCCTGGGGTACTCCTCGGGTCTTGTTTGAAGTATTTCGTATCTCGCCCTAGCATCGAGCTCACTTGCATTGAACCTTGTGAACTTTGCCATCTTGATGTTGTTAAACGTGGAGGTGACGTCGAAAATCTGCGGAAAATCGCCTTGAACCAGAGCGTTTTCGGCAAAACGGGGCGTGTGGAATGAGGTAACGGTTTTTTATGTATAGTCGCTTGTTTGTAACATGTCGGGTATGATGTGGATGTTTTTCATTCGTCAACCGTTTGAAGTGAGATCTCTTCCTCTTCATCCTCAATGGATCCTCGATAGAGTTTTAGCCGCTGGCCATTGACATTAAATGGTATACCATTTCGAGCTTTAATTTCTACTGCACCGTGATCCTGACCACCTAGATTTTAGTTTACCCGGAAATATTCAAAGTCGTGAATTAAACAACAGAACTTGATCTCCTACCCGAAATTCATTAGACTTAATATATTTATCATGTAAATTTTTCATTCTTTCCTTATAAATTTTGGAGTTAGAGTATGCGTAGTTCCTTAATTCGTCTAATTTATTCATTTGACATAATCGATTTTTACCTGCAGTTTCTAAGTCTAAGTTTACATTTTTTATTGCCCAGTAGGATCTGTGAGCTATTTCTACCGGCAAGTGACAGCTTTTTCCATAGACGAGCTTATATGGGGTTGTGCCTATAGTGGTTTTATAAGCAGTTCGAAAGGCCCATAAAGCATCGTCTAATTTGTCAGCCCATTCCTTTTTATTTAAACCTACGGTTTTTTCAAGTATTCGTTTTAAACCTCGGTTAGTCACTTCGGCTTGCCCATTTGTTTGAGGGTGATACGCTGTTGAGACCGGGTGATAGACCCCATACCTTGTTAATATTTTTTCGAGTTGATGATTGCAAAAATGGGTACCTCTATCACTTATCAAAGCTTTTGGTGTTCCAAAACGAGAGAATAATTTTTTCAGAAATTTTACCACTACTCTTCCATCGTTTGTTGGAAGAGCTTTGGCCTCCGCCCATTTAGACAAGTAATCGACTGCCACAAGTATATATTTGTTTCCTTTTGACGGTGGGAAAGGTTCCATAAAATCGAGTCCCCACACATCAAAAATTTCACAAACGAGAATGCCGTTTTGAGGCATTTCGTTTTTGGAAGAAATATTACCTGATCTTTGGCAAGCGTCACATGTCTTTACAAGATTTTGTGCATCCTTGTAAATGGTTGGCCAATAAAATCCTGAATCAAATACCTAGCGGCACCATGATGTCCTCCGTATGGACCTTCATGACAATGACGGAGAATTCTTCGTGCTTCATTACCATGGACGCACCTTCGGATGAGTTGGTCGGCACATATTTTGAAAAGATAAGGATCTTCCCAAAAGTAATGCTTTACATCAGCAAAGAATTTCTTCCTCTGGTGATGCGGCCATCCTTTGGTGACTATACCGCTAGCTAGATAATTAGCATAGTCGGCATACCATGGTTCTTGTCTACTTTCCATCATCTCCAAGGACTCTGTGGGAAATTTTTCGTTGATCTGCTCGTCCCTGGTCGCCTCCAAAGCTGGGTCTTCTAGGCATGAAAGATGATCTGCAGCAGTGTTTTCTGCTCCTCTTTTATCTTTGATTTCGATGTCGAACTCTTGGAGGAGTAGAATCCATCTGATCAAACGGGGTTTTGCGTCTTGTTTCTTGAAGAGGTATCTGATAGCTGCATGATCTGTATAGACTACAGTTTTAGAAAGAACAAGGTAAGAACAGAATTTATCAAAAGCAAACACCACAGCTAGTAATTCTTTTTCTGTAATTGTGTAATTTTCTTGTGCATCGTTAAGCGTTTTACTAGCATAATAGATTGGGTGGAAATGCTTTTCTTTTCTTTGCTTTGCCCCAAGACTGCTCCAACTGCAAAGTCACTTGCATCGCACATGATTTCGAAAGGGAATTTCCAATCGGGCGCTATCATGATAGGTGCATTGACTAGCATTTCTTTGAGGGTTAGAAATGCTTGATTGCATTCCTTGTCAAAGATGAAAGGTGCATCTTTTTCAAGTAATTTTGTTAGAGGTCTTGAAATTTTTGAAAAGTCCTTGATAAACCTTCTATAAATCCGGCATGCCCTAAGAAACTTCTGATTGCTCTAACGGAGGATGGTGGAGGTAATCGAGAAATAGTTTCTATTTTTGCTCGATCAACTTCCATACCTTCGCTTGAGATTTTATGACCGAGTATTATTCCCTCTGTTACCATGAAATGGCATTTTTCCCAGTTAAGGGCGAGGTTAGTTGATGTGGGTTAAAATACACATATTTGTCCCGTGTAAAGTGTATAATTATTGTACAGTTTTTATTTATTTTTAATTAGTTTTAGCATTATATTATGTTATTTTGTGTCGGGCCAGGTTTTGGTGCAAATGAAGTAAAAACGAATAATATGCAAATGACCAGCCAGTTGGGCAGAGTGGTGTACCAGGAACCGAAGTAAAATTGCCGTTAAGTGGGTCGAGCCCGATATCTATATGTTATCTAAAAGAAAGCTGCCGTATATGGAAATACTCATGAAATGGGCCAAGCATATTATGAATGCATAAAGAAAAGAAAGGGGTTCTGACATATAATTATTAATGCACGAAAAAAAGGATGATCAATATATAGCATCTATTTGGACAAAATTCAAAGCATCAAGGAATTAATAAAAGGCTTTTGACTTGTGAAAACAATTAGTCAGTGGGCCGCAAGACATCAAAAGCCTACGTGAATTTTATTATGGATATGGGGCCTTTTATCACAAATTGCAAAAAATTATTAGATTGATATATATTTGGGCCGCACATCAATTGGAGGATAATTCGATACATACATCAGGCGGCTGAGGGGATTCGCATATTCAACATCAGACGGCTGCATACCCTACGGACGGCAGAAAGAAAAAGGTCGAAGGGCAGAGAGAGGAGAAGAAGTCATACGGATCAAGAATCAAGCTTTATCGAAGAATCGGGTCAAATCCGTTAGTTATTCAGTTTGTTTTTACTTTGTGTTTCTCAAACTTGATACTATGGATTATTTATGGTTTGATATTCGTTTCTTTTTCTTGACTATGATTCTTGGCTAGTTATTTTTCTACCCGGGTTTGTGATGATTATTCATGTCAATTAGTAATTTCTCGGTTTTGGTAATTTTATTGATGGATTAATATTAAAGTAAAAGACCTAATTATATTTGACTAGATGTATATGCATGCTTAACTTTGATTTATTATCGTTCAAACGTTCCTCGTGTGTCTTTGTGAATGTCTTTCATGTATAGATGCATGTTAGGTTACCTACTTTGTGTTTGTAACTAGTTTATGGTTTACTGAGCTCGTATTCCATAGGAACGTTGTTTGATAATTTAGAGGAGTTTAGTGTTCTACCTATTCTTGAGACCGGAAGGAGATAGATAGTTAGGATTGTCTTTGGTGCTAGGTATTTAGGTGCAGTGAGACCGGGAGGAGATCTGTCTAAGTTCCCTAGTATTGTTTGTTTTCCTAAGTCTTGTCAAGTGTTTTTAGGTTACCCCCTGCACTCTAGGGTGTATTGTGATTAGTGAGACCGAGAGGAGATCTAGTCTTTGGGTACTTTAGTATTGTTGGAGAGACCGGGAGGTGATCCAACCCATACCAGTGAGCTTTATTTGACCTTTAGGACCTTAGGAAAAGTTGACGAGACCGGGAGGAGATTCAACTTATCTTTAGTCTTAGAGTGTCGTATTATTAGAAGTTGGTTCCATCATAGTTACCATATCCGAGAGAAAACCGAGAGTCACGAATAGGATTCCAAACCTGGGTAGTACTTTCTCATCCTTGATTTCACCTTGGTAGTCTTCAACCTGCGTCTAGGTAGTCTAGTTCGTCTTAGTTAATTCCTTTAGTTTAATTAGTTAAAACCCCAAAATTCAATCAAATAAAATAAACCAGTTAGGTAATTAGGTGAGTCAGAGTCTAGTTAGCGTCGCTAGTGTCTCGTGGGTTCGATACTCGGACTTCATTAGGCTTTACTACGTACGATAGGTACACTTGCCTGTCAGTGGTCTAGCATTTAGAGAGTCTTAGTTTATAAATTTAAAACTAGGGTGTCTAGATTAGGTTAGCTTTTATTAGACCATATTTCTGCACATCATTAGTTTCCTCACATCGGGATAGCATTCGTTCAAGGTTATCGAGGCATTGGTCATATGAGTCTGTCCATGAAGACTTCCATTGTCTTTTCTATCATGTCATGGAAAATGGCTACCATACAACGTTGGAATGTTGCAGGTGCATTACATAGACCGAATGGCATGCGTTGATAGGCGAAAGTTCCGTAGGGGCATGTGAAAGTTGTTTTCTCTTGGTCTTCAGGTGCTATTGGTATTTGAAAGTAACCTGAAAAACCATCCAAGAAACAATAAAATTTATGACCGGATAGTCGTTCTAACATTTGATCAATGAATGGCAAAGGAAAGTGGTATTTCCTTGTTGCTTCATTTAATCGTCTATAGTCTATACAAACTCTCCATCCTGTGACGGTTCTTGTTGGTATTAATTCATTTTTCTCATTAGTTATTACCGTCATACCTCCTTTCTTTGGGACTACTTGGACGGGACTTACCCATGGACTATCGGAGATAGGATAGATTAGTCCGGCGTCAAGTAGCTTGATGACTTCGTTTTTAACCACTTCTTGTGCATTGGGATTTACTCTCCGTTGTGGTTGAATTACTGTTTTATAATCATCATTCATTAAAATTTTGTGCGTGCACATGGAAGGACTTATTCCTTTAATATCTACAAGCTTCCAAGCGATCGCGTTTTTGTGTTTTTTAAGAAGACTAACTAATTTCTCTTTTTCTATGTTACTTAATTTAGATGAAATGATTACAGGTAAATTACCATCTTTGTCTAGAAAAGCATATTCCAAACCTTTAGGAAGTTCTTTGAGCTCAATGGTTGGGTCTGTAGAAGACACCTTATTCTGTGGCTCGTGTAGATCAAGAACCTTAAAGGTTTGTTCTATGGCGATCTCTTCTTCAAAAAAGTGGTCATCTTCTTCAATTGTATCGGGTGGTTCATCTTCATCTTCAATTAGGGGGTCATCGTTGCCAAAAGGATACTTCATTGAACGCTCAAGATCTATGCTCCTTTTGAATGCCCCTAATTGAAGAGGTAGATTATTGAATTTCCGGTTTTTCAAAGTTTTATGAGTTTGTACAAAAGGTTTTCCCAAGACTAGAGGAGCGTCATCGAGGATGACAAAGTCGGTTGGGATTACCATTTGATTTGCTTGAACCAAGACATCCTCAACTACACCGATTGATTTTATCACTTTCCGATCGGATAGAAAAATTTGTATTTGAAGTGGAGTAAAATCACTAATACTTAACTTTTCAAAAATGTAGTTAGGCATTATGTTAACACAAAGATCTTTATCAATGGTGATATTACTAATAAATGAATTTTGAAAGAAACATGGAACCGGTGTAATGTTAACTTCAAAAAGATCTTCTTTTATTAGCGAGGTTTGATCATTAGTTAACTTAACGCTTACCATTTCTTTAACTTTAGCATTAGTGTTTAGCTCTTTTAAAAACTTAGCATGAGGGGTTACTAAACAATGATTTTCGAAAGTAGTCGACAAGAGATTAATTTCTTCTAAATTAGACTCTTCTTGTAATTTAACGTTATCGACCTCACCCCTTTCGTTGTTTAACTCATGTGTCGGTTTTTCACTTTCTTGTTCTTCCATTTTTTCATTTTCAACTATCTATACGTTATTATTACAATTTAATTCTTCTCTTGCGCGGGACTCCTCTTCCCTTGCGCGAGATTCTTTTATGCAACGTTCGATAGTTTTAATGTGTTCTAATATCCTATTGGTCACTTCGGTGAGAGAAAAAGAATTGGGATCCTCAAGGCTTGAATCCGGTTGTTCGATCCTTGGCTCCTCATAGTACTCATATGAAGTAGATGGTTCACACCATTGTTCTTCATTGTAAGTATATGATGGATACAGGTCGAAACTTTGTTCTTCATAGTACTCATATGAGGTGGGTTGTTCACGCCATGGTTCCTCATAATAAGAGTATGAAGGTGGTGGCTCATATCTTGAATCTTCAAAGTATGAGTATGAGGGCTCATACCTTGGTTCATCAAAATACGAGTATGATGGAGGAGGTTCATACCTTTGGTCTTCATAGGATGTGTATGAAGTTGATGGCTCGTACCTGGGCTCCTCATAATAGTTGTATGAAGTGGATGGTTGAAACAAGTTACAATATTGTACCGAGTGCGGGTTTCCACAATTAGTGCAATAGTCTCTCATATAATCATCCTCCTCATAGGTGTAGTTGTAACCCCCTGAGTATTGATCCATAAGAATCACTCAGCAGACCACAACTGAGTCTCGGGACCAGAAAACAAAAACAAAGATGGAAACAGAGGCTGGACACGGCCCCGTGTTGGGTGAACACGGCCCCGTGTACAGAATCTGTATCTGGGTGTTTTAATTAAAGTTACTGGTCACGTTGAGCCCCGTGTTCAGACTCTGTATCTGGGTATCTAATCTAAAAATATGCAGCACGGGGGCGTGTTCAGCGAGCACGGCCCCGTGTTCAGGCTACTGTAAATGCAAACTAAACTAAAATGCAGAAAAATGTGCGCGCGTTTTGAAAAGATTTTGAAAAACTGATTAGGCCGTCGATTTTAAGCTTTCTTAAAATCCTTGTGTCCCCGGCAACGGGGCCAAAAACTTGATGCGTGCGAAGTGTAGTATATTTTAGATGTATATTTTAAGCCCTTTTTACACTTTTAGCCAAGTTTTAAATTTATAAAACACGATATTTACTAACACTAAACACACATATGGGCAAGTGCACCCATCGTGGACGTAGTATAGTGTTGGTAAGATACCGAGGTCGTCCAAGGACACAAGAGCTTTTAGTACCGGTTTATCCTCAACGTCTAATCAAATCAAAAAGTTAGAAAAGATTTTTAAACTAAGAAAATAAAAACTAACTAAATGCTGAAAAATAAAATAAAAATAAAAACAGATAGACAAGATGAATCACTTGGATCCGACTCGTGTATTAGTATAACCTTTGATTATTTTCGCACTTTTGCACTTGTTTAAGAGATTATCTTAGTTATTGTAGTAGGCCCCTCTTTTGAAGGCGACGTTACCCTCAACCCAGTAGTTTGAGTCAACAAGGATACAATCCTAAAGGGTTGGATTATTGGAAGATAATGAATTAAGTTATTAATGCAAATTATGGTATGCCCCGCTTTTGGCGGTGACGTTACCCTCGACTAAGTAGTCTGAGTCATGAGGGATACAGTCCTAAATAGCCGGGTTATAGTATTAATAGTAGTTAACTTATGAGGGGGTCAAAGAGTTTGGATCCCCGCCATCCAATACCTATGGGTATTGAAGGAGATCCTACTAAATTTGACCCAGGTCCCTTGCAGGACCTCTAAACGCTGAACAAGGGCAAGACCCTTACCAAACCGTTCCCTTAACCCCCGACCAGGTAGCCAACATACCTCCATATAGACCGTGGAGATATGAATGGTGAAAATCTTTTATTTTATATAGACAGTAAAATAATGCCAAGACACCACGGACAAACGATAAGGAAAGATCACCTTCAACATAAGTAACTAGTTATTAAAGTCATTAATACAAAACCAAATAAAAAGTGCAAAAGATTAAAAATAAAAAGTATTATACTAAACACTTGTCTTCACCAAGTGATGTAAGAGACTTAGGCAAACATGGCCTTGATTGTCAAGAACTCTTACGATCAATCTTGGATCCCGAGACGACTCACACACTCTATGATGGACAATGGATGATGGTGGTGGATGATGGTGTTGTGATGGTGGTGGGTGGTGGATGAAGTGTGAGAGAGGTGGTGTGCCAAGGGATGAGTTGAAATGAAGCCAAGCACTCCTATTTATAGGCTGAACAGAAGGCTGGGCACGGCCCCGTGTCCGCTGGGCACGGCCCCGTGTCCGCTGGACACGCCCCCGTGCCCGTCTGACACTCTCTCTCTTCATTATTTGTAATTCGCAATTACAATTAATGCGCCTGCTGTACTTTCGCCACGTCCCCGTGCTCACTGGACACGGCCCCGTGGTGGGCAATAGAAGCTTCTATAGGTTTGTCTTTTCTGCTGCTTCTTGGGCACGGCCCCGTGCTGGCTGAGCACGGGGCGTGTTCAGTCTTCTGCCTTCTCTATTTTGCTTGGGAAGATGCCGTTGAGGGGTCGGGCAATCCACTTGTGTTCCTTTTCTTGTATTTATGTTAGATTTAGCTGTCTTTTTGCTTCTTTTGTGAATTTGAGCTCATTTAATCCTGAAAATACAAAAGGAAGACAAAAACACTCTTTTTCCAACATTAGTACTTAAAAAGGGTTAGTTTTATGCCTCAATTGATGTAATTTATATGTTGCATTTTACACACATCACATTGCAAGCCTCCCTCCAAGAAGGAAGAACCAAAGAAAGACGATGACGATCGTCACTCTTCAAACCATCATAGTGTCCCATCTCAATGTATCGTGCAGAAACAAGGACCCCGTGATAAGGGTTGCTTCTACAAATAATTTGTTTCATGCAAGCCCCGCGATTTCACTGTGGAGAAGGGAGCAATAGACTGCATGACTTGGTTGGATGAGATGGACACAGTGGTTGATATCAGCGGATGCGCTGAGAAGGATGTAGTAAAGTTTGTGTCTCAATCGTTCAAGGGTGAGGCCTTAGCCTGGTGGAGATCGTTGATTCAGGCTACTGGGAAGATTCCACTGTATAGTATGTCATGGGAACAATTTGTTGCCCTCATCCGAGAGAACTACTGCCCTCAGCATGAGGTAGAGAAGATTGAGTCAGATTTTCTATCATTGGTCATGAAGAATCTGGATTGCCAAGCTTACCTGACGAGCTTTAATACAATGTCAAGGTTGGTTCCCTATCTGGTGACCCCGGAACCCAAAAGAATAGCTCGTTTCATCGGGGGTTTAGCCCCAGAGATAAAGGCAAGTGTAAAAGCCTCACGGCCAGCCACATTCAGATCTGTGGCTGATATATCTTTGTCCCTCACACTAGACGCGGTCAGGCAGAGATCGCTGAGGAACACGGATGCCGAGAAAAGAAAGCATGACGATGACAATTCACGTCGGTCAAACAAGAAGCACCGAGGAAACAATGACCACAGGAAGTGTTGGACCGTTCTATGACCCTAAAAGTCAGTCAAGGTAGTTCATCTTCATGCATGAAGGCAGAATCAACATATATGAAGTTACAACAGCATATCCTTTCAATTCCGATCGTTTCTATTGCTTTCTGATAAAAATTTGGCAGAGTTTCAGCACCGTAGCACACACATACATCGTTACAACTAATGAACCGCTCACCCCTATATATAGTGTCTCAGGGTCGCTCCTATGACATGCCTAATGAGCGATCCTGGACATTTGTCACATAAGCGATCCAGGGTATTGTCATAAAAGCGGTCCACATATAAACATTGACACATAAGCGATCCTGACTAAGTTTAACCTAATATTTACACTTTGACCCCCTATTGACCAATATTGACTTCAGACTTTTTGTAGACGCAGTCAACAGACATTCCGTGCATCAACAGACTCCCCCTTGGATGTTGACGTAGTCTTTTAGCATCTTCAGATCCGTAGTCTTTAGTCTTTGTCTTTTCACCAACTCTGTCAATCTTCTCAAACATTCTTCACAGGTTTAAGCATCATCTTGCTCTAACTTCAACTTCCCAATAACTGTTGATTCAGACTCCCCCTTTCACAGACTCCCCCTCTCAGTATGCTAGGATCTTGAGATATCTGGTTCAAGCTTTAACAATTTGCCTCCGTTGGGAAATAAAGTTCAAACCTGTTTCTCAACCAATAATCATTACAATCTAATCTTTTCTAACAATAAACACTAATTCAATCAGTTTTAGAAATCCACTCAAGTTTACAAGTTCAAGTTAATGACCCTGAATACTTGATTAATCTACCAAGTTCAACTTAATGACCCTGGTTGATCTATTGACGAATCACACTGATTTAGTAAAACTATTTTCCAATTTTCTGAAAATAACAAGTATCAACTTAATGAACTTGTTTGTGACTTTGAAAACAAACATATTTCCAACAATGTAAGCTCTCCTCATTCTTCAGCTCAGAATCTCCTGCATCTGCTTCATCTTGCTAAAATCCAACAATCAACTTTCCACTCTAGTTTGTCTAAAATAAAGCAGAAATAAAATATTTTTGGATTTTAAAATGATCTAAACTAAGAAATGAAATAACAGAAAACTTAAATTGCAGAAAGTAAACTATTTACAAGTTTGTTTTTGGTGAGCGTGTCAGGGAATCATATCAGCTTTTCAGACAGATTACAAGTACCGTTAAGCTACATTACATACTCAGATTTAAACAATTCACCTCAATTGTCGATATACTGATCCATCTTAAATTCTCATACAAACTTCAATCTATTCAGGATATCGTTTAAGTGTTTTAAGAACTTAGATCAATTCATGTGTCCCACGTCTTGAATATACTCCCGTATCCAGAATCCCAATATTCAGTCTTACAGGCAAGAATACTACAATGATGTCTGTACATAAATTAGGGGTTAAATGCGAGAACTGAGTGATCTCAGGTCAGAACTTCCGTTCAGCAGAGAGATATCAGCTTCGACTTTGCAGTGTGTCCCCTTTAGAGGATCTTTTCAGCTACAACAACTGATTATCAATTCTATTGTCTAATCAGCTGAGGGCTTCATGCTATATTTCAAGCATTTTGTATAAAGTATTAGCCAAGGACTAGGTCAGAACTACCGTTCAGCAGAAGTCCCGGAATAATACCCCAGACATCATAGAGTATAACCACCTAGTATATCAGAATACAAGACCTTTCAAACGAGATTTCAGGGGTTACCTATATATCAAAGTAGTGTTCCCCACGAATTTCACCAGTTTGAAATTTTAGGTTTATATCCCGAATAAATCTACTAAATGTACGAAAACCTATCGACACATCGTTAGTGAGACTGTTTAACTCATTTTGTCTTTCCAAATCTTTAGCATACTGTAATTGTCTAGCTGATGTACTATCATTTTCCCTATATACACAAGCTCTTTTTCAATTTTATCATGTTTTTATATTTTTGCATTTTTTACTGTTTTTGTATTTTTCTCAAAATAAACTATGTACAACTATCTATCTCCCCCTAAATACCAAAACAAGTAAAAAACCGACAAACCATCGCAGATTGTTTCTCATCTTCATCCGCAACAGTATTCTCATCAACGCTCACAACCCCATCCAACACCGAAAGCAATTTCATACCATTAAGGTTTAACAAATATTGAAACCGATTTTTATCAAAAGCTTTGGTATGCAAATCAGCTTTTTGTTCGTCAGTGTGGATTTTCTCAATTCGTATCAACTTTTTTCTCGAAGCAATCGCGAATAAAGTGATGACGAATCTCAATATGTTTAGTTTTAGCGTGATGTACTGGATTTTTAGTTATATTAATTGCGGCCTCATTATCAACAAACAGAGGTGTGTTAAGAAACTGCAAACCGTAGTCGCGCATCTGTTGATGTATCCACAGGATCTGAGAGCAGCAACTGCTAGCAGAAACATACTCCGCTTCACATGTAGATAACGCCACAGACGTTTGTTTCTTACACTGCCAAGTGACCAATCTCGGACCAAAAAACTGGCATCCTGCAGTTGTTGATTTCGCGTTAATTTTGCAGCATCCGAAATCTGAATCGGAAAACCCTTCGAGTGTAAAATCGCCTTTTCTAGGATACCATAATCCCAATGACGGAGTACCTTTCAGATAACGTAATATCCTCTTGACAATAATCATGTGCGATTCTCTCGGGTTAGACTGAAATCTTGCTGCGAGGCACGTTGGGTACATGATGTCAGGACGTGAAGCAGTTAGGTACATCAAAGAACCTATCATGGATCGATAAAGTGTCTCATCAACCTTGTCTCCGGTGAGATCTGGGTGAATCCCATGATTAGTCGCAAGTGGGGTAGCAGCTGGAGTAGAACTTGACATTCCAAATTTCTCCAGAATATCATGCACGTACTTCGTTTGTTGAATGAAAATTCCCTCAGGAAGTTGTTCAACTTGTAATCCCAGAAAGAATTTCATCTCCCCCATTGAAGACATTTCAAATTTCTGCTTCATCACCTGTTCGAAATCTTTGCACAATTTCTCAT
This sequence comes from Helianthus annuus, assembly GCF_002127325.2. NCBI lineage: Eukaryota > Viridiplantae > Streptophyta > Magnoliopsida > Asterales > Asteraceae > Helianthus > Helianthus annuus. Next base: position 34,793,810 of record NC_035439.2, on the reverse strand, counting down.
TCGTTGACCCAAAAATAATATCGTCTACATAAATCTGTACGATCAGAAGATGACCATCAACGACTTTAGTGAAGAGAGTGGCATCCACTTTTCCACGTATGAACTGGTTAGCGAGTAGGTGTTGAGACAAAGTCTCGTACCAGGCTCTCGGCGCCTGATATAAACCATACAACGCTTTGTCCAGCAAATAAACTTTGTTTTTGTGGATCGGGTCAGTAAAACCCGGCGGCTGACCAACATAAACCTCCTCTTTGACCTTCCCATAAAGAAACGCTGATTTAACATCTAACTGAAATACTTTGAAATTCTTCCAAGACGCAAATGCTAGGAAAATTCTGATAGCCTCTAGTCGTGCGACAGGAGCATAGACTTCGGTAAAATCAATCCCCTCCTGTTGACTAAAGCCCTGAACAACGAGTCGAGCTTTGTTTCTTACAACCACTCCTCTATCGTCCCTCTTACATTTAAAAACCCATTTTGTATTGATTTTTCGTTGACCCTCCGGCAAATCCACTAACTTCCAAACACCTAACTTCTCAAACTGACCTAACTCTTCTTGCATCGCGATGACCCAAGAGTCTTCAGTAAGCGCCTCTTTGTAAGTTCTCGGTTCGACCTGCGAGATAAAACAACTTAATGAAAATTCAGTTTGTAAAGGTGCTACTGTAGAATAAAAACATGTTAAGCCCTGGTCAATTTGACGTCTCGTCCGAACGCCCGACTGCAATTCTCCTATTATCAACTCCTCTGGATGATAAGAAAGAGTTCGTGGCATCACTTCGCTTGGAACTTCTACATTTCCTTCCAGATTAGTAACATTCTGCTCTGCATCTTGTTCACCAACTTGGTTTGTTTGACTTGACAACTGGATCTGCTCCCCCTCAACGTCTGAATCACCATGGTCAAAAACTGGCATATTTTCAGCTTCTTGATCATCATTCACCTCCGAATGATTACCAGGAGCAACTTCATCATCATGTTCACCAGCGTTACTAGGACCTGCTTCATCATCATTTGAAGTCTCCTGAGGTCTTCTAGAATACTCTGCTGGAAACCTGAGCGACGATTCATACTCTCGTAAAATATCCAGCTCATCAAAGAAATCTTCCTCGTCCTCTGATTCTTCTCTCATGTCAAACGATTCCCAAAGTTTGTCATAATGATAACGCCATGAATCACCAGGATTCTGTGGCGGCATAGTATAACCCTGACATTCAACATTCGTTGCTTCAATAATACGCTTTTCACTTGGAACAAAGACACGCCGTGTAGGACCTGAATATCCAACAAATATTCCTTCAAAGCTCTTTGAACCAAACTTGCCATTAGGCTCTATCACCGTACAGGGTGACCCAAACGGTTCTAGATACTTCAAATTCGGCTTGCGTTTATTGATTAGCTCAAAACATGTCTTGTTGAACTTCTTCACAGTAAGAACTCTATTGAGAGTATAGCATACAGCAGAAATAGCTTCAGCCCAGAAATTAATTGGTAACTTGGAATCTGCAAGCATCGTTCTGGTTGTCTCGATTAGCGTCCGGTTCTTGCGTTCTGCAACTCCATTTTGTTGCGGAGTGTACGGAGCACTAAACTCATGCAATATACCTCTTTCATCACAGTTTTCCTCCATCTTACTGTTTTTGAACTCAGTACCATTGTCACTTCGAATTCTATAAATTGGTCTCTGGTACAGATTCTCGATTTTCTTAAACAATACCATCAAACTATCAAAGGTTTCGTCTTTTGTTTTCAAAAACATGACCCACGAAAATCTGGAGTAGTCATCAGTCACGACCAAACAGTAGGAATCTCCTGTTATACTTTTGACGTTCACTGGACCAAATAAATCCATATGAAGACGTTCCAATGGTCTCGAAACTGAATTGACTTGTTTTGTAGGATGTGACTTTTTCTTCTGTTTGCCTCTGACACAACTTATGCACTCCCCTTCCAGATGAAAACCTTTAATATTTACTCCAGTGACCAAGTCGTTATGCACTAAGTGATTCATTTTCCTTAGGTGAATATGCCCCATCTTTCGGTGCCATAACCTTGACTCTTTCTCCGTTGCTCTGGACACAAAACAATGAGCCTGACCCGTGGTTGTAGTAGCAACGCTCATGTCCAACACGTACAGATCATTGACTCTTGGTGCCCTCATGATGATCCACTCTTTAGGTATCACAAATCCCGGTTTCAAGATCAAACATTCTTTGTCGGTGAAATGAGTAGTATACATCCTGTCACAGATCTGGGAGATACTCAGCAGGTTGTTCTCCAGCTCAGCGATGTAGTTAACTCTCTCAAACGTTATAACGCCATTTGACAACGTTCCTTCACCGATGTTCCTGCCTCCTTGATTACCCGCAAAACCCACATAACCACCATTAATGTTATTCACATCATACAGCAATGCGGTCTTCCCTGTCATATGCCTTGACGCTCCACTATCCATTATCCACCTGGATACAAGTTTTGGAAGATCCTGCACATAACAAATCATCATTTAGAACAACTTCAAGAAAGATGTCGATTCATGCTTCGCGATCCAGGAAGCTCCGGCAATTCAAACTTGTTTAGTCAAACATGGTGTCCACCCAGGCCTCATCAGCCTTAGGTGTAACCGTGACTTTAGCAATTTGAATTTTGAAATTCTTAGACTTAAGAGGTGGAAATTGTGCATCATAATCAACCGTAATTGATTCTTCAGCCTTTTTCACCTCAGAAGTTGAAACTTTCTTCTCAACTTTAGGTTCAATTTTAGGTTTCCACACCTGTTGAGCTACTGCAACCCTCTTATAAAATTTATCATTTTGATTTACCAACTTCTTTACGGGTTCAGTTTTTACTGTTAAGTTGTCAATTTGAACATTTTTCTTCCCAACAACTTTCTTCTCAACATACATCGGTGTTTTACCCTTCACGTCAACTTTCTTTTGTTGAACCTTCACAGCTTCAGTCTTAGGCTTCACATATGTACACTTTCGTGCAATATGACCAACCTGTTCACATCTAAAACAAGTACGAGTATCAGCTACCCTACTCGTGCCTTCAGACTGAGCCTGTGAAGCTCTCTTCTCAAAAAATTCTTTGTTTGATTTTGTAAAAATTTCCTTTTCTTCATCAGCAAGTGAACTTGAACTGTTCACAAACTTTTTCTTTTCGACAAACCTTTTGTTTGAAACATTTCTTTTCTGATATGGTTTACCCCCCTGATAACCACCCGACCAGTTGTTTCTGTTGTTATTATAAAAACGTGGTGGATAAACAGTTTTCTTGTTGTAAACCCTCTCTTTCTTTCGACTCAGATCGTTCACTGCTGACAACTCGACTTCGACCAGTTTGAAAACATTTGTCAATTTGTTCAAATTAACATTCTCTAATGGAAACTCAGAATCCGAAAACAACTTATCCGATCCCGACATCTTGTACATGACAAGATCAGATTTATCATGTAAGTTGTTTTTGGACTTTTGCTTCGGAATGTATTTATCTAGAAAACACCCATCCTCCTCAGAAGTGTCACAATCCGGCTTAAGCACTTTGTCTATCACACTTTTCACCACATCATTTTGGACACCCTCTTCATTGGAAGACGTGAACGTGACATCAATGTTCTCAGGAAGTGTAACATCACTTTCTTCCTCAATTTCCACCAAACTAGACTGCTTTTTCGTGTAGTTGTCTAAAATTGGCGGTGGAACTTTGTGAAACCCTACACCCGTTCCATCAGAAAACACATCCTCACCAGCTTTGTTTTTCCCTATAGGTTTGGGAACAATATGCTGCAAAACAAAGCTAGCTGAGCTATAGCTGTTTAATTTTAACTGAATTCTTTCATTTTCAATTTCAATTTCTTGAACTTTAAGTTTTAGTTTAGCAATTTCATCCAGTTGTTTGTTAATTGATTCTTCTTTTAATCTCAAAACAGCTCTCAGATGTTCATTTTCTTTATACGTTTTACCATTTCGATCATCACTATCTTTGACAATGCTTTTTAATTTTTCAAACTTTTCAGAAATTTGTCGATTCTCAAGAATTAACTTTTCATTTTCACATTTAATTTTCTCTCGTTCAGTTTTATCATTTTCAATTTGAGTTGTTAATTCTTTGATTCGTTCAGTTGAAGCTTTTACTGTTCTGTCACGACCGAGAATCTGATCCTCAACATTTCTAACCTTCGTTGTCAGATTCTTAATTTTCTCACTGTTCAGGTACGTGACAGTGCTACAAAAATTGCATTGTTTAGTGCAATTTTTGCAATCAGCATTTCCATCTATTTTGTTACCTGACACATTCGTTGACACATTTTGACTGACCTGATCCTTTGACTCAGTAACAGAAACAGGATCTACCTCGAGTGCTTTTGCAGCTAGCACCTTGTCAGCCATATTTCCCAGGTTCTCAGCTGTCAATTCCTGTGTAGTATCGATCGAACCAGTATCAACCTTCTTTACTTTCTCAATCTCTTCTTTTTCTTTCCTCTCTTTCTCTTCTTTCTCCTTTCTCTCTTTCTCTTTTTCTTCTTCAATCATCTTTGACGTTGGTGTTCCCCACCACTTGTGCTGCCAATACTCATCATCTTCTTTAATCTCCTTGATTATAGCTTCCATATCAAGTGTGTTGTCATCAATCGCAATGTTTCCATAACGATCAAGATAACATTCCCTATCTGGATCCGATCTATTTGCTCGTCTTGCTTCCAGATAAACACGAGAGATCCTCAAAATTCTTTTTTCAGCAATCATCTTTCGATAACAATATTTTTGCTCTTCTGTTCTATCTTCTTTCCATGGAATTGGTTCATCATCATTTGCCATGAATGCGTAACCAACCGCATCTTCTTCCGGTAACACTTCTTTACTCCAATCGTACCCCTCGTCATCATAAATCACTGCCAAAGCCCTTGATTTATCTCTGTTATCTTCAGACTGCTTCAATCTAGGCGGCTCGGATTTATTCTGATGGTAGATTGCCTTTTTGTAGTAGTCGTCTCGAAATGGATTCTCTGACTCATCAGCATACGCATTTCTGCATTCCCGTTTGAAGTGACCCTTCTGCTTACACTTGAAGCATGTCACCTTTGATTTGTCGAACCCCAACTTTGTGGACGGACCACCAATCGTTTTTCTCCCAGTAATTTCCATGAAACGTTGAGCACGTCGAACAGCACTTGCCATTGCCCAACGAATGTCAATAAGCTCCATTTCCTCGGGGTCTATCTGATCGTAGTCTTCTTTTGTCAGATTTGTATTCCCGATCTTTCCAGCCACCAAACCTTCATAGGACTCTAACACAGATGCCAGAAAAACCATTTGTTGCTTGGCCGACTCTTCATCAAAATTTTGTGCGTTCTTTAGATCTATCGCGATGTTACAAGAAAACTTCGCATCAAAACGATTTGCAGAAGACGTAGATCCACTGTGATAACCACTGTGGCTTCCGCTGCTTGAACTGCTTTGACTTTCTTTGTTTGCTGAAGAGACATTCTCAGCAGAAAATGCAGTTTTCGGAGAAGTAGCTTTCGGGATCAAGCTTTTTGGATAATACAGATCCAGATTCTGCTGATAGGATGAGTGATTGACTTCATACGTCTTTTTCAACTCTAGCTCATGACTCTCAAGTCTTTCAATCACCACATCTGGAGTCAGATTTGCTGGAGCAATAGTGTTCTTTAACATCAACGCATAATACCTCCAATCCATATCATCAGGTAATGAATCAAATAACTTGTCAACAAGTTCTTCATTTGGATAAGTGATGTCATGTCGTGCAAGCTCCAGCTTTAGATGACCGAACCGTTCAATCATTTTGCACACCGATTCATTCTTAAGACAACTAAACATGTCAAACTCTTTTTTAAGCAGTTTCGTCTTATTTTTTATAATCTCATTACTCCCTATACACTTTTTCTTGAGTTTTTCCCATAAATCTTTAGCATTGGAGTAGTCTATCAACGAAATGATATCTTCCCGCACCGATTGAAACAATAATGCCACACACTTTTGCTCGGCGACAAAACCTTCAATTTCTTCAGCTGATCTCAATGCTTCGCCATTCTTCTTTCCATTAGCATATCCAGTTTTCATACTTTTCCAGCTTGGAAAGGCGAATGCCATCAACCAATCTTCAAACTTTGTTGCCCACCTGCTATAATCTTCTATAGCCATCAGCTTAGGAGGTTTGTTAAACGTTCCAAATGCACTTTCGGACTCCCAAGCTTCTTTCTTTTTCTCTTTTGGTTGATTCTCGTTCGTATTGTTCGATGTCGAATCGTTGTTTCCTGAACTTCCCGTGAATGCGTACATGTCGCTAAATGGATTCAAGAACATATCGTCCATTGTGAACGTACCTGCAAAATTAGATAACACTTAGAAAAATTTTGATTTTTGAAAAATAACAAATTCACAAAGGCGAGCCAGCAATAGATGTCCGAATACGCGGTCCAGACAACTATGTCCTCTCGAGCGGACCACAGAGTGTTAGAAAAGCGAACTACAATTTGTTTGAATTAGCGATCCGAGTATGATCGTTCGAGCGGTTCACAATGTGATCGTTCGAGCGGTCCAAGTAGTATCCGTTCGAGCGATCCTAATCAGTAAAGATGTCCGAAAAAGCGATCCAAATTGGTTACAATGAGCGATCCTAAGGGTAAATTTTGAGCGATCCAAACCAATTATGTCAGATAAGCGGTCCTGAATGTTCGAAAACGCGATCCATTGTTTTTAGCCTGTTTTTACCAATTTTAGTCCGTATTTTCACCTGATTCTTTCTAGGGTTTGTAATTAGTGTATTTTACACGTTATACTCGAATTTCAGACAATTTTGACCGTTGGAACCACTAGAAACTGAAAAAATATGAGAGAAAGTGAGTAGAAAAGAGAGATTTCTGCAGATCTATGCTGTAGTAGTATGAACTCCTCGTCCTGAGCTCTGATACCACTTGTTGGACCGTTCTATGACCCTAAAAGTCAGTCAAGGTAGTTCATCTTCATGCATGAAGGCGGAATCAACATATATGAAGTTACAACAGCATATCCTTTCAATTCTGATCGTTTCTATTGCTTTCTGATAAAAATTTGGCAGAGTTTCAGCACCGTAGCACACACATACATCGTTACAACTAATGAACTGCTCACCCCTATATATAGTGTCTCAGGGTCGCTCCTATGACATGCCTAATGAGCGATCCTGGACATTTGTCACATAAGCGATCCAGGGTATTGTCATAAAAGCGGTCCACATATAAACATTGACACATAAGCGATCCTAACTAAGTTTAACCTAATATTTACACTTTGACCCCCTATTGACCAATATTGACTTCAGACTTTTTGTAGACGCAGTCAACAGACATTCCGTGCATCAACAGGAAGGGATTTAGTTCAAAGAAGGATGGGCATCAATCTGGAGATAAGCCCAAGTGTAAGACTTGTCAGAAGCACCACTTTGGGAGGTGCAGACTTGACTCAAAATCCCAGTCTCAGTCGTGGCCTTGTGGGATTTGCAAATCCACGGAACATAAGACCCTGGAGTGCAAGAAACTGAAGGACGCAACATGCTACAGTTGCAATGAAAAGGGGCACATTAAGACAAATTGCCCAAAGTATGCAAAGAAAGCTGATGAGGGAAAGAAGACCAATGCTAGGGTCTTCAGAATGGATGCAAAGGAAGCTGTGCAGGACGACAATGTGATCACAGGTACCTTCCTTATAAATGATGTTTATGCGAGAGTACTATTTGATTCAGGAGCTGATAAATCATTTGTAGATAATAAGTTTTGCAAATTGCTGAATTTACCTGTCAAAACCTTAAGGGTGAAGTATGAGGTGGAATTAGCAGATGGCACCTTAGAAACCGCCTCAACCATATTAGATGGATGCTTCATATCCATTAAGAACCACTCTTTTCCTTTGTCCCTACTTCCTTTGAAGTTAGCCGGTTTCGACATAGTTTTGGGTATGGACTGGTTATCTCATAACCAGGCCCAGATTGTCTGTAATAAGAAGCAAGTGGTGATCAAGACTCCGTCTGGTGAATCACTTACTATTCAGGGAGATACCCAGTATGGATTGCCTGAGCAAGTGACCATGCTCAAGGCCTCTATGTGTTTGAAAAAGGGTTGTGTCATCTACATGGCACAAGTGACTATTGATGAGCCGAAACCCAAGATTGAGGATATCCCCGTCATTTCTGAATACCCAGAAGTTTTTCCAGAAGAACTACCTGGTTTACCACCAGATAGGCAAGTAGAATTCAGAATCGACATTATCCCTGGAGCAGCACATGTGGCTAGAGCGCCTTATAGGTTGGCACCAACAGAGATGAAGGAATTAAGAACACAACTGGATGAATTGCTAGCCAAAGGCTTCATTAGACCTAGTTCGTCTCCTTGGGGAGCACCAATCTTATTTGTCAAGAAGAAGGATGGATCGATGCGTCTGTGCATCGATTACCGTGAGCTTAACAAGGTTACTATCAAGAATAGGTATCCATTACCCAGGATCGACGATCTGTTCGATCAGCTTCAAGGGGCAAGTTACTTCTCTAAGATCGATCTGAGGTCAGGCTATCACCAACTGAAGGTTAGAGATGAAGACGTACACAAGACTGCATTTAGGACTCGTTATGGGCATTACGAATTCCTAGTGATGCCTTTTGGGCTCACTAATGCACCAGCGGCATTTATGGATCTCATGAACTGTGTCTGCAAACCATACCTGGACAAATTTGTTATCGTCTTCATAGACGACATTCTGATTTATTCAAAGAACCAAGCTGACCATGAGAAGCATCTTCGATGTATTCTTTCACTACTTCAACAAGAGAAGCTTTACGCCAAATTTTCAAAGTGTGAATTCTGGCTTAGAGAAGTCCAATTCCTTGGACATATGGTTAGTGAGCGTGGTATCCAAGTGGATCTCGCTAAGGTGGAAGCTGTCATGAATTGGCAAGAGCCGAAGACACCCACGGAAATTCGCAGCTTCTTGGGATTGGCAGGATATTACAGGCGTTTTATTGAAAAATTTTCAAGGATTGCGGCACCCCTAACTTCTCTGACTAGGAAGAAAATTAAGTTCGACTGGGGACCGAAGCAACAAGAAGCCTTTGATATCCTTAAGCAAAAGCTAAGCAATGCACCGGTGTTGACATTGCCTGATGGAATAGAAGAGTTTGTGGTATATTGTGATGCATCACACACCGGGATGGGATGTGTGCTTATGCAGAAAGGCAAGGTTATTGCCTATGCTTCTCGACAGTTAAAGGTGCATGAAAAGAATTACACCATCCATGACTTGGAGTTGGGTGCCCAACCCTAATTATATTTATTTAACTTAAGTAAATGTAGTTAATTGCTTATCGTTTCAAGAACTCATTAATTATAATTGAGTGTGTATATGCACACACATATATAAGGGATGGATCATGGGAAAACTAGTTTAAATGAGAAAATAAAAAAACTAACTAAAAAGCCTAAAAAACATACCATTTTTTTACAATTTTTTATAAAAAAATCGCTACTTTTTATATATATTTTAAAAAAAATTAAAAAATTTGTATTGCACATGTGCACTAAACCACTTAACCCACCCCTCACCGACACCCCACAAAAACCTAAACCCCCCCAACCTCCCCACCCCACCCCAAAAAACCTAAATTCACCCTGCCACCACCAAAAGAAATTGATTGTTTTTTAGATTTTATTAGGTAGTTTTCTAGTTTTCTTATTTATAAGTAAGGTTATTATAAAATTTACCTTAAAAAAAGTTGAAGTTAATTCATTATACACTAACGAAGGACAACTTATGTATTAAGAACAAATATAACTAATTCAATTATTCTAAACTAGTATTAAGCCACTGCGTTGCAGCTGTTGTCATAAAACCGTGTTAAGTAGTAGCAATATTATATCATTGTAAGGGACCACCAACACCGGAAAAACTCGTAAAAACAAAATAAATAAAAACTGAAAAAAAATAACGCCGAGTGAAAATCAGACGTAAAATCTTTGAATCACGCACGCTCGTTGCTGAGAAATTAAACCAAAATGTAAAACAAAGAAAAATAACTAAGTCCATCTAGGACCCGCGTGTTGAACGAACTTGTCAAACGCAGAAAAATAGATGTGACGCGATGGGCCAATCAAACGGGAAAAAAATATACGTAAATATTGAACCCCAAACGCACGTTGCGGTGCGTTAACTTACAAAATTTTAGAACAAAACGAAAAAACTTGGAAAAGATGAAAAGTATGGTGGACCAAAATTGAAAATAAAAAAGAGTTGGGATTAAATTAGAAAAGATGAAAAACTTTAGGTTGAAAGTAAAAAACAAAGGGTCTAAATTGCAACATTGAAGTTATTTATTAAATTTAGATAAAGATAATGATAAAAATAAGTGATATCTATATATTGGTTATTAAATAATATTAATATTAAAAGAAATTTATTAAACAAATATAAATAAAATTTATAAGGTTAAAGAAGAGAATGTCATGTAGGATTATTTGGAGTCTTTCATTACAGATTAAATTACACAATATAACCTAAGTGAATAAAATTATATTTTTATATTTTCTTAATATCCTGATTATATTATAATAAAAATTCAAATATATGAATTTTGAATAGCTAATTTTAAAATAGTTCGCAGATCTGATTTAATATTGGATTTCTTCTTTTAAACCACTAACCACTACTGATTTAGTATTCGAATTTTTCTTTAGAACCACTAACCACTATAAATACGCACCTAACAAATATTCAAACAACAAATCACTTAATCCCTCAAAACATGCAAACAAATCTTTATATGTGGAATTTATATTATAGAACTAGTATTAAACCCCCTGCGTTGCAGCGTTTGTTATAAAACTGTATTAAGTAATAGCAATACTATACCATTGTCAGCGACCACCAACACCAGAAAACCTCGTAAAAACAAAATAAATAAAAATGAGAAAAAAAATAACACCAAGCGAAAAGCAAACGTAAAACCTTTGAATCACGCACGCTCGTTGCTGAGAAATTAAACCGAAACATAAAACATAGAAAAAATAACTAAGTCCATCCAGGACCCCGCGTGTTGGACGAACTTGTCAAACACAGAAAAATAGATGTGACGCGACAGGCCAGTCAAACGGGAAAAATATACGAAAAATATTGAACCTCACACGCACATTGCGGTGCGTTAACTCACAAAATTTAGAACGGAACGAAAAACTTGGGAAAGATGAAAAGTATGGTGGGCCAAAATTGAAAATAAAAAATAGTTGAGATTAAATTAGAAAAAGATGAAAAACTTTGGGTTAAAAGTAAATAAACAAAGGGTCTAAATTGCAAAATTGAAGTTATTTATTAATTTTAGATAAAGATAAAAATAAGTGATATCTATATATTGGGTATTAATTAGTATTAATATTAAAAGAAATTTGTTAGAAAAATATGAATAAAATTTATGAGGTTGAATGAGAGAATGTCATGTGCTATTGTTTGGAGTATTTTATTATAAGTTAGATAATTTTTTAAGCCCCAACGAATACTATACAGGCCCAACTATCCAGGTAAACTCATTGGTGAAAGGCCATTCACGGCTTCACGCCCTATGCCAAAAGACCCAATGCGTCTGGCCCACCTGAAATAAATTACATGCAAATTGCATCAAGTGGGATTCCAACCTTGAACTCTCCATATTAAAAGGTCATGCAATTACTTTCTCACAGGTTAATTGATCCAGAATTCATTGACAGACAATGATTTTATATTTCCTTTTTTCAAAACTATATTTGAGTTAACATATTTAACAGTCAGAATGTTAATGAAATATCTGAATTGGAGAAATAAAATTAACTTAATTATATTAAAGCTTTTTATTTATAAGAACACCAAGAGACATGAGAGAATTAAACACAAAATTTAAAATATCACTATCCTTTTAAAAAAAATACACAAAATTTTAAACAGTTTTCACAGAAAATAAGGTATGCATTTATATTAAGTCTAATTTTACTATTATATCCCACCCAGAATAGCTGTATATGGACCACAAATACACACAAGTGCATGAATTGTATGAATAATTTTATAGAATAATGATCTCTCATGATTTTAAAATCAAATTAGAACATAACCACAAATACACACAAGCGCATGAATTGTATCAATAATTTTATAGAATAAATAATTTAAGTACTTGTGTGTTAAACGGATTAGTTAAAGTAAATTATATAATATTTAACATTGTTGACATAAAATTTGAAATAAAAGAAACGTCGTATTACTTATGTAAATACTAACTGCATGAATAAATCATTATCCTAATTTTTTAAAGAATTACCTTGGATTTGGATTCCCTTTTAACAACTTTTTGCACCTATTTCCTCAGGCGATAACCACCATCAAGTATATCAATCTCACTCCCAATTTGAATCACCACTCTTGGCTCAACTCATAGCTCTTGTTACCAAACTTGTATCCAGTAACAAGTTCCCTTTTTTTTCCTTAAATGAATATAGCTTAGTGGAGATGGATATGATCGGGTGGCTCTGCTGGTGGCACGATGATACTCCAATGGTCCGTCAGTGAGCCAAATTTGTCATTCAAAAAAAAATTCATGTATTATTAAAGAATATTTAGAAAGTGCATATACATGGGTCTGAGAAAGAAGTCAATAACGCATCCTTTTCATGTCGGATTTATCTTCATCAGCTTCATCTCATGTTCCAATGTGTATCTCATCTTCTCTGGAGAGTGTGATTTTAAATCAGAATTATCAGTGACAATAGATATTGAAGATGACAAACCCAAGGCTTCTGGTGCTTGATAGATTGCGAAATTGGTGTCTGTTGACCCACTAATGTTGCGTTGACTTTAGTGATGAGCACCTTTATATATAACTTTATATATAAGGGTGGAGATAGAATAGTAAGTTTATTTGGCTAGGAAGGATAGGAAGTGATCTTGACCATCCATTAATTTAATCAAGGGCTAAGATTAAATCAGGGAAATTAAAAGGAAGAAAAGAGGCGCGTGAGTTTGTTCAAAGGCATTCTAGTCAATCCAAGCCAATAGTTTCTCTCTCCTCCAATTCCCCCCCATTTTTTAAACGTTAATAACTCTTTCATACGACATTATTTTTTTATAAAAATTGCACCAAAAAACGAGCGTTTTTTTTATCTTTAAAACGAGTATACTATTGCTATATTTTTAAAAAAAAAATTTAAACCGAATTGCGTAAAACGCAATAGAAAAACCACCAGTTATGTAAAACGCAATGAAAAAAAAACCTAAAAAATGACATTTTTCTAAAACGCAATGCACCAAAAACACAAAGAAATGACTTATTTGTAAAACGCAATGGCCAGAAAACACACAGAAATGTGTTTTACCTAAAACGCAATGCACCAAAAACACAAAGAAATGACTTATTTGTAAAACGCAATGGCCAGAATACACTTAAAATGTCTGTTTTCTAAAACGGAATGGACTGAAAACACATAAAAAAGTGTTTTACCTAAAACGCAATGCACCAAAAACACAAAGAAATGTCTTATATGTAAAACGCAATGGCCAGAAAACACTTCAAAATGACTCATTCTAAAACGCAATGGACTGAAAACACCTAAAAAATGTGTTTTACCTAAAACACAATGACTAAAAACACTTAAAAATATGTTTTTTTTCTAAAACGCAATAGCCAGAAACCACATAAAACTCTCTTTTTCTAAAACGCAATGGACACATAAAACTGTCTGTCACTGTGAACTGTCTGAATTGTTACGAATTACTGTCTTCGAAATGAGCCAATTTATGGAAAATTGATTTTTCTGATGCGTTTTTAGTACAGCTCAACCCCAGCCAGGGGCTCTGCCCCTTGGACCCCGCCAGGGGCTGCCGCCCCTGGGACCCCGCTACCGGGGGCTGCCGCCCCCGGACCCCCGCAAAGATCGTAAAACGCAATGCCTAAATCAAAAACCCAGATCATGAAAATGAAATTAAAGAATTTCTTACATGGATCGAAGCCGATTTCTTCATAAATTGACGAAATTTGAATGATAGAAACACTTATCAACGCTCGGATCGAACGAATCGGGTGATTATCTCCAAAATCACCGGAAAAAACGAGATTTTTTTATGAAATTAAACTGGGTTTTCTTCAAAAAAAAAAGCTGAAGAACACGTTGATCGGGTTCTGAATCATTGATTGGTGATGAAAATCGCACTATAATGTAGTGATTATTGAGATAGAAAGTGAAGAAATAGTTGAAGATGGTGGGTTTGAAAATGGTGGGTTTTTGAATTTACTGGGTTTTGAAAAAGGAAGAAGAAGGAGTTGGATTGACTAAAATACTCTTTCTCTTTATTTTAAAATTTGCCACATGTCATAATCCTATGGCTTCCTATCCTTCCTAGCGAAAAATAACTTCCTATTTGATCTTTTCCCTTATATATAAACTAGATTATAACCTCGTGTATTACACAATGTTGAATAAATAAATTTTATATACTAAATAATAAAACAATATATCTTTAAAACCTCACGGGTTAAATAAATATAATTTTATATATTAAATAATAAAAATTTATATCTATAAGAACAATATTGTATGGGTTGAATAAATGTAATTTTATATACCAAATAAAAAGGTTATATCTTTAAAACCACATTTATTACACGGGTTGAATAAATGTAATTTTATATACCAAACAATAAAAAATTACATCTTTAAAAATATGCGCATTACATGGTTTGAATAAATGTAATTTTCTTTACAATAAAAGTTATATCATAAAAATTTATATTAGTTACATATCTATTTCTCATGATTCATTATCTTGGTTCAAGAATGTCTTAAATTAGAAAAGTAAAGGTTTATTGACTTATAAAGTTTTAAAACATACATTTTCTTAATCATTAAAAAGTCATTTTTAAATGGACAAGTTTTACCTAAATAACTTAAGGTATAAGTCATGTTGACCCTTTTAAAAAGAAAAAAAATACATAAAATTATTTACTTAAGGATGTGCCGTTCAAAAAGAAATTACTTAAGGATGTTATACATTTATAATAACGTTTAAGAACAAATATATCTATAGTTATGTGATACTTGCTTTCACAATTGTAAATCTACATTTGCTAACGTATCAGACTAATATATACGTATATAAAAGGTTATGTATAAATGTAACCCTACTTAGTTAGTTAGTTTAACCTCCCCTTTTCATTCAGTTAGTCATCACTTAAATCTTTAAAAATAGTTATCTTTTTTGTTTATTATCATTTTAATTAATAAAAAATAAACGTTTAAAAAGTAAATCTTTTATATTATTTTTCTTTTACATTTTAGACACTTGAATCTGAGTTACCATGATGATCTATCTATAATTGATTCATCGTGGATGTTGGAATCTGACTTACGCATGAATGCATGATGATCTATCTATAATTAATTGTGAGCCCAATAACATCAATTGAAAGATTGAGCCTATTTGCTAATTAACGTT
This sequence comes from Helianthus annuus, assembly GCF_002127325.2. Lineage (NCBI taxonomy): Eukaryota > Viridiplantae > Streptophyta > Magnoliopsida > Asterales > Asteraceae > Helianthus > Helianthus annuus. The sequence goes on along the minus strand of NC_035439.2, from coordinate 34,778,307 downwards.
GGGCCCAGTTACAACAATTACAAGATTGAGCTTGTTTGCTATTTAATTGTTTGGGCCAGAATCAGATTACTGGATGCAATGGTTTTTCCAAAACCTTAAACCGATGAATAACACAAGTATTTTTAGCAGGAGTTTTAAATAAAGAGTTATCTATAATATAAGATGTTAAACTAATAATATTTAGTGGGAGAGTTATCTATAATTAATTAGAAGAAATTAAATTAAAATAATGATTATCTATAAGAGATGACCTAATATGATGACAAGTGTCCCTAAAGTGGTTTCTTTTATTATATAGTATACATTCGGTTACAAGACCATGATGAGAACGTTTGACTATCTTCTTAACTTGACAACTTGGATGCGTAAATTTGTATTCACTACCTTTTACTTGTTTCCGTCCATAATACATGTCTTCGATGCTAAACAAACCAAAAGTATAGAGTTTAATATGTTTGGAAATAAATTAAAACTGAACGAGTTGACGCTAACATGTGCGTTGCGACGGGATGTTGATTATTAATGTGCTTGTGGCACTATATGAGATACAAAAATTCTTAAGTTTATGCCAAACGTTCTTCTCATTCTCCTTTATCATCGACCTACAACACCAAACGAATGTGTTTTACCATAAAAAAAATACAAATTGCTTAGAAGAATGTCATCTTCATCTTGAACCGGACATTTTTTGTTGGCAAAAAAAACTAAAAGTTGAATCTTGGTGATTTAGTCGTTGTGTCATACTTGCTTAATTTCAGGCATAGCAACCAGATTTTATTTTGTCATTTAATGGGATGTGTTAATGGGATCTCTTTGTGACACCTGTGTCACTTCAACCATCAAACAAACACCAAACCAATGAAATTTGTATTTCATACTTTGGACATGTATAAATATGTGTATCGTTTGCACATATCAACTCTTGTTCGATTTCAAGCTCTAAATCGCTTTCTGGAAGGTTATACACGCACTGATGCGTAAATATAATCAGTTTAATGCAACGAACACTCTGTAATAGTGAAATAGGCTTAACATACCTTAAATAACCTTTACATAACTTAGAAATAAGTTTTGAAGGCTTTGGTATGGCAAAATCAAGTTAAAACGCTTACAGGGACTAAAGTTGACAAACTGCGAAAGTATGCCAATTTGAACTGTAACAGACATTCCGGAACATGTCCATAAGTTAAACATACCATAAATATCCTTTACATAGCTTAGAAATAGGCTTTTAGGGGTTTGGTATGCTAAAATAAACTTTTGGATCATTCAGGGACTAAAAGTGTCAAAAAGTGCACAAGTTTGCACTTTCGCGCATAACTTACGTTCTGAATACATCCGGACATCCAAAAATTTATGTAAGCATCCTAATATTATGCCTTAGTGTTTGGCATGAGAAAAATCCATTCGTCGCGTCATTTGGATCGTCTTTCGCGCTTATGCGCATTCCGTCGTAATTAACCGAACATCACGACCGTACGGCCAAACGAACCGACATCCGGGATATTTTTGAGCACATTTTAAGTTCCCTATACTTTAACTTCATTTTAGAGCTTCGAAATAGGGTTAACGGGGCTTAAACGTCTCAAAAATGCATCAAATACCAAGTTTTGGAGCTGCAGGGACCAAAACTGTAAATCTGCCAAACTAAGGGCTTACGGACCGTAAGCCACAACCCATACGGTCCGTAAGGCACCCCCAGCACAGCAGATTCAGTTTTAAATGCTGTTGCCTCTTCATGTACTGAAAGGGCAAGCTGGCCCTTGTCTCTTCCAGCCAATAAGGGGCAAGATCTGATGTACCACAATAATTCGACAAGTGTACAGGCGAGATCGTGGCACGTTATTCAAGAAACGATCCTAACGGCTCTACTTTTCCTATAAATACCCCCCCCCCCACCTTTGGTGTAAAACTCACAAGAATCTGATCTAAAAGCTCTAAGTTGAAGTATTGCTTCATACCTGAGTTTCTTTGATCAAGATTAGCTTCCGGGGATCCTTTGTAAGTGTTCCTTCGTTGTTTTATCGCTTTTCGAGTCCGAAAGTCGAACTATGTTTGACTTTCTGCATTGACCAGTTTATGGTCGATGCGAAGTTCGTTGGAACTTCATAACGTGAGCATGATCACGATGGTTATAGTCCGTAGTGACTATACCTACTGATTTCCATGTTATCTAGGCTCAGTGACGAGTAGTAGTTTCGGTCAAAATGCGCATTCTTGCATATTTTGTAACCAAACTACTCGTGAGCATCAAAGCCGTTTGTTTTGATGCCAAACCTGTTTTCTAAACTTAGTTAAGCATGTTCTAACATGCTTAGCTCGTCACTTTTAGTTTAGTGCATATATAGGGTCGTAAGGTAAGCGATCTAAACCATCGCTTATACTTTCGAACCCGACCCATTTGGTCGATCACTAGGATCCGACCAAACACATTAGGTGACCATAGCTATAACCTTCCGAGGTTATACCTTGTGGTCACGATGTTAGGCGTTCCAAACGCGTTCTACGCGAACGACGCGTAAGGTAGCATAAGCTACCTAAACGGGTCGTAATGGGTCGCAAGCACTTAGGTTAGGTTTCATTTAGTATGTAGGCTTTGTTAAACCATACTTCACGAGTCTCCATACTCGTTTGGTTTACGAACCCGCATACTATCCGATCCTTCCGATTTTAGTCCGGTATATTAATATAGCTACCTATTAGGTGTCGTTTGATATTCCGTGATCTCTAGCATTATCTGGTTATTATACAAGAACTCCAAAGAAATCTCAGGTGAGTACATTGAACCCCTCTTTTACTGTTTTCCAAACTGTTTTGGGGTGAAACACATGCGCCTACTTGTTACTTTCATGCTTTCCATGTTTTCACATCATATACCGGCTATGTTCGTTAGTACATTATAGTACATGATTTCATTACATTTCATGCTATGTATGCCCATTGTGTGCGTACTTAGTACATTGCTTCACAATACATTTCATGCTATGTATGCCCATTGTGTGCGTACTTAGTACATTGCTTTACATTACATTTTCATGCTATGTATGCCCATTGTGTGCGTACTTAGTACATTGTTTCACATTGCATTTCATGCTATTTATGCCCATTGTGTGCATACTTAGTACAATTGTTTACATCACATGCCTTCATCTTGGTACATCATTTGGTTTGTTTAACATGGAACAATACATTCATTAACATTAGCTACGCCGTTCGTTAGTAGGTAGTGGTACCATAGGAATTGACAACTCCCGTTCCTGAAATCCTGGGTTTGGTTGGATTGGAAGGAATGACCGAATTCGATATACATAACTTAGATAAACCTTTAATTTGTTTAAGGGTTTATCGCCACAGTCTCAAGGCTTCGATGTATGCATATTTCACAATACCGCATAAATGTTAATATCAGTAGAGCATGCATTGTTCCACAAAACATAACGTTGATTTAAACCATGTTTTACTTCAACACCTTGTTTTGTGCATTTTACATATGGTTGAGTTGATACATCTCGCTTACCATACAAGATATATTTTGGGTACACGTTACATTATCTACATTGAACATAAACATTTTGACATTGATACACATACTTGGTGGTTTACATTGAACATAGACATTTCGACATGGTTTACACAATAACACTTGACATTTGGTTTATACATGAACAATTTACATGGTGGATGGTTTGGGTAAATGGTTGGTGTAACGTGGCGTATGTAATATGATACAAACATGGTGGATACGCCGCTGGTACTTCCTATATATAAATGCTTGTATGGTATTACATATCGTAGCGTTATCCAAGTCATTTCAGTTTAGATACATTACATTTTACACAAATAACATATTCTTCACAAGACATTGTTTTACAAACGACTTATCTTATACAAACTCATTTTACTTGGTTATTCATTTAACCATACAGTGTTCTCTTATTTATACATATCATCTGATCTTATCGTTTTTCAAATGATTTACAAGACAAAGCAAATTACAAGGTTCATGACTAAATATTTTCTCAAACATAAGTCGTGAATTCCGTTTTCACAAAACCAATGTATCTCACAGGCATTTTATGCTGACGTACCTATTTTCACATGTGTTTTCAGGAAATGATGCATAGGACTTATCAAGACATACTTAGGCGGACCTGTGCCTTAGTGACTTAAAACGAGACAACAACTAGTTAATTTATGTTATGTACTCTTTGGTTTTTGTTTAAACAATGTATACTTTCATATTTGATTAATAAAACGAAACTTCATTTGCCATGGATTTGAAACAATTGATTCTGTTACAACACTCCCCGGCGTTTCCGCCGCGGTTGCACGTTACACGCGGCCGGGGTGTGACAGAAAAGTTGGTATCAGAGCCAATGGTTATAGGGAATTAGGTTATTAGTAATGCTTTGACCTAGTCTATAACCTTCCTAGGACCCTAACACGAGTTCACTTGCGTTTAGTCATAAAACAATACCATCACCTATCCTTAGGCGACGACCACAACAAGAACATAAATTTCAAAACTGCTTCAAAAGCTAATCATCTATTCTAGGATGATTGATTACTAGGTTTTGAACCCTCTATTGTAAGGTTTTGAACCCTCTGTTATACGGTTTTGAACCCCTTTGAGCTTTCAAAACCTCGTCAAAATTTGGGTCTTATTGTGTGAACACGTGCAATCTGGAAGAGTGGATGCCTGTACTCTGAGTTTTCTGTCTAAGGCTAGAGTGTTCGTACAAATCCACATAATCGGACCAGTCACTCTTACCTGGGAACTCTTGTGGTGAGTGTCCACTTATAGGCTAAAGCATGTCTTCGCGATACATTATTTTTGACCCACTTACTTTGACTAGACATTTCGTGTCGCTTGTTTGCTTTGCGATGCGTAACCACCATCTTTGCTTTTGTTGATTCTGTTTCATCTCATTCTCTTCATCCAATCATCTCACTCGTTTCCTTTCATGTTTTCCTCTTTTAGAATGCCTCCTCGACGCGAACACCAGATAGCAACTGCCGAGCTGGCCGAAATTATTGCGCAGCAGATGGCTGCTCAATTCCCAAATCTCTTTGCTCAATGGAACCAAGCCAACAACAACAACAATGGTACATGCAATTTCAAGAACTTTAACTCGGCTAAACCACTCAAGTTTTGTGGTTCTGAGGGAGGAACTAGGCTTCTTCAATGGTTCGAGAGCATCGAGAATACTTTTCGCCACGTGCAGTGTCCGGATAATCGCAAGGTCGAGTTTTCTTCGAGCGTGTTTCAGAAGAGGGCTCTTACATGGTGGAATGGGGTAATGAGAGACCGTGGTGCAGATGTTGCTCTAGCACAGACATGGGCTGAACTGAGAGCTCTTATGATGAGGGAGTTTTGTCCTCGTCATGAACAACGAGCGTTGGAGAAGGAGTTTGATGATTTGAAACAAGATAGTGGCGAACACAGGGCATATACTGATAGGTTTGAGGAGTTGAGTCTACTTTGCCCGACTATGGTCGCCCCACTCGACAAGGCTATCGAAAGGTACATCGACGGCCTGCCTGACTCGGTACAAGACATTATCACTGGTAGCAACCCTACCACACTCCGTCAGGCCATTGAGCTATCTGCAACCTTGACTGAATCGTAGATCAGAAAGCATAAACTTTTCGAAAGGGTGACAAGAAGCCAATCGAGGAATCAAAGACCATGGATGAACAGACTGGATCCCCTGAGAAGTCTAAGAAGCGTAAGGCTTCGCAGAATTGTGCGATTGCTGCTCAACCCAACCAAAACACCCGCAACCAACCAACTCAACCTCCTACAAAGAAACCTTATGCCGGTACTGCACCGATATGCGACAAATGTAATGCACACCACTTGGCTCACCTACAGTGTCGTTTATGTGCATCATGTGGGCGACTCGGTCACCTGGAAAATGCTTGTCGATTTACCCCAAACCAAGGTGGTCCAAACCAACCTCAAGTAAATCCTGCTCAAGCTCGTCTTCCACTAGGTCCTTGCTTCAACTGTAACGAAATGGGCCATTTCCGGAGAAATTGCCCAAAGATTGCTAATGCGAATCCAGCGCAAGGATAAGCATCGGACCAACTAGAAGACCATGTTGTTTAGAGATAATCAAGCCTTATGTATTAATTTCTTTTGTAGTCAAGGCCCATGAAACAGTTGTTGTTGTTATAAATAAATCTTTTTATTTTACATTGCAATGTACAAATGTGATGTCATGTATAAACAACGTATCCTCTACAATACCGACAATCAAGGAACCGTATTCCTTGAAGAATAGACTACCCCGTAATTTCTTCCATTTTATTATCTCTTGTGTTTTCCACGAATACCCAAAGTACCACTATAAATTCTTAATAGGGTACCTAAGGGTATTTCCGTATATTCAAAAATTATTGTACCTTAATTCGAAAATTGCGTTTTCTTGAAAACGAAATCGAATTTATAGGAGATCTTTCTATCTTCATAGTTAGATTCTTGCTAATGTTTAAAGTACCGAATGAAATCCATGAAATGGATTCCTAGTGTGCTTTAAATGCATGTACGTAATCAACAAAACAAATTAACAACTTAAAGATCTAGATAAACAATTTTGTGGTTATGTGACTATGTGTTTATGCATCTTGTTTTTCCATTTATGCATTTTGTGTTTTTGTATACTCTGGATATTCGCTATCCAAATCCTCGTAGAATCTTTCATACCTTCATATGAGGGATTCGTAGTAGGATATTCAAAAAAAAAGGTACTGTCTTAAATCCTTAGTGGACTTCTACGTTGTAGTTAAGTCCCTTGGATTATAAAGTACTATTTCAAAGTTTAAGGACAATATGTGTTGATATAATTGAAGAGATTGGTTCGACAATCTAGTTAAAGACATCCTACATCGATGTAGTTAAATATTCCCCATGGGTAGTTTAGTTAAATAGATCATTCGTTGATCTAAGTTAAAGAGATTGGTTCGACAATCTAGTTGAATATATCATGCGTTGATATAGTTAAAAAGGCCCTCGGGTGGTCTATTTAAAGAGATCCTACGTCGATCTAAGTTAAATAGATTGGTTCGACAATCTAGTTAAAGACGTCCTACGTTGATGTAGTTAAATATTTCTCTTGGGTAGTTTAGCTGAAGAGATTATTCGTTTGATTTTTTTCCCATACGCATTATGAAATGAACTGTGCGGACTGTGCAAGGAAGTACGTAATTATGGAGGCCTACATAATTATGGAATTCAGTGCACAGAAACCACAGGAAGTTTTGTCATGTGTTAAGACCTACAGTGACAAGAGTAGTGATACGGGAGAAGTCTTGGATTTTGACCAATTTCATTTATCCTTACACTCCCCAATTCAGATTTCAAGCACACACAAGTTTCCTATGATAACTCTTCACGGGAAACGTTCTCCTGCCCGTAGTTCGAAACTCCATGTTTTGTTACTACAAGGACTTCACTTTGTGGGTTGAAATTTTCGCTATGGATCCTAACATGGCCCAGAGTTTTACCTAAGGGTTCAATGGATTTGTCTGAAAGCGATACCGTCACAGTTGTCTTCACAAGTTTCCTCTAAAACTAAATTTCGGGACGAAATTTCCTAAAGTAGGGGAGACTGTGACACCTGTGTCACTTCAACCATCAAACAAACACCAAACCAAATAAATATTGTATTTCATACTTTGGACATGTATAAATATGTGTATCGTTTGCACATATCAACTCTTGTTCGCTTTCAAGCTCTAAACCGCTTTCTGGAAGGTTATACACGCACTGATGCGTAAATATAATCAGTTTAATGCAACAAACACTCTGTAATAGTGAAATAGGCTTAACATACCTTAAATAACCTTTACATAACTTAGAAATAAGTTTTGAAGGCTTTGGTATGGCAAAATCAAGTTAAAACGCTTACAGGGACTAAAGTTGACAAACTGCGAAAGTATGCCAATTTGAACTGTAACAGACATTCCGGAACATGTCCATAAGTTAAACATACCATAAATATCCTTTACATAGCTTAGAAATAGGCTTTGAGGGGTTTGGTATGCTAAAACAAACTTTTGGATCATTCAGGGACTAAAAGTGTCAAAAAGTGCACAAGTTTGCACTTTCGCGCATAACTTACGTTCTGAATACATCCGGACATCCAAAAATTTATGTAAGCATCCTAATATTATGCCTTAGTGTTTGGCATGAGAAAAATCCATTCGTCGCGTCATTTGGATCGTCTTTCGCGCTTATGCGCATTCCGTCGTAATTAACCGAACATCGCGACCGTACGGCCAAACGAACCGACATCCGGGATATTTTTGAGCACATTTTAAGTTCCCTATACTTTAACTTCATTTTAGAGCTTTGAAATGGGGTTAACGGGGCTTAAACGTGTCAAAAATGCATCAAATACCAAGTTTTGGAGCTGCAGGGACCAAAACTGTAAATCTGCCAAACTAAGGGCTTACGGACCGTAAGCCACAACCCATACGGTCCGTAAGGCACCCCCAGCACAGCATATTCAGTTTTAAATGCTGTTGCCTCTTCATGTAGTGAAAGGGTAAGCTGGCCCTTGTCTCTTCCAGCCAATAAGGGGCAAGATCTGATGTACCACAATAATTCGACAAGTGTACGGGCGAGATCGTGGCACGTTATTCAAGAAACGATCCTAACGGCTCTACTTTTCCTATAAATACCCCCCCCCCCTTGGTGTAAAACTCACAAGAATCTGATCTAAAAGCTCTAAGTTGAAGTATTGCTTCATACCTGAGTTTCTTTGATCAAGATTAGCTTTCGGGGATCCTTTGTAAGTGTTCCTTCGTTGTTTTATCGCTTTTCGAGTCCGAAAGTCGAACTATGTTTGACTTTCTGCATTGACCAGTTTATGGTCGATGCGAAGTTCGTTGGAACTTCATAACGTGAGCGTGATCACGATGGTTATAGTCCGTAGTGACTATACCTACTGATTTCCACGTTATTTAGGCTCAGTGACGAGTAGTAGTTTCGGCCAAAATGCGCATTCTTGCGTATTTTGTAACCAAACTACTCGTGAGCATCAAAGTCATTTGTTTTGATGCCAAACCTGTTTTCTAAACTTAGTTAAGCATATTCTAACATGCTTAGCTCGTCACTTTTAGTTTAGTGCATATATAGGGTCGTAAGGTAAGCGATCTAAACCATCGCTTATACTTTCGAACCCGACCCATTTGGTCGATCATTAGGATCCGACCAAACACATTAGGTGACCATAGCTATAACCTTCCGAGGTTATACCTTGTGGTCACGATGTTAGGCGTTCCAGACGCGTTCTACGCGAACGACGCGTAAGGTAGCATAAGCTACCTAAACGGGTCGTAATGGGTCGCAAGCACTTAGGTTAGGTTTCATTTTAGTATGTAGGCTTTGTTAAACCATACTTCACGAGTCTCCATACTCGTTTGGTTTACGAACCCGCATACTATCCGATCCTTCCGATTTTAGTCCGGTATATTAATATAGCTACCTATTAGGTGCCGTTTGATATTCCGTGATCTCTAGCATTATCTGGTTATTATACAAGAACTCCAAAGAAATCTCAGGTGAGTACATTGAACCCCTCTTTTACTGTTTTCCAAACTGTTTTGGGGTGAAACACATGCGCCTACTTGTTACTTTCATGCTTTCCATGTTTTCACATCATATACCGGCTATGTTCGTTAGTACATTATAGTACATGATTTCATTACATTTCATGCTATGTATGCCCATTGTGTGTGTACTTAGTACATTGCTTCACAATACATTTCATGCTATGTATGCCCATTGTGTGCGTACTTAGTACATTGCTTTACAGTACATTTTCATGCTATGTATGCCCATTGTGTGCGTACTTAGTACATTGTTTCACATTGCATTTCATGCTATTTATGCCCATTGTGTGCATACTTAGTACAATTGTTTACATCACATGCCTTCATCTTGGTACAACATTTGGTTTGTTTAACATGGAACAATACATTCATTAACATTAGCTACGCCGTTCGTTAGTAGGTAGTGGTACCATAGGAATTGACAACTCCCGTTCCTGAAATCCTGGGTTTGGTTGGATTGGAAGGAATGACCGAATTCGATATACATAACTTAGATAAACCTTTAATTTGTTTAAGGGTTTATCACCACAGTCTCAAGGCTTCGATGTATGCATATTTCACAATACCGCATAAATGTTAATATCAGTAGAGCATGCATTGTTCCACAAAACATAACGTTGATTTAAACCATGTTTTACTTCAACACCTTGTTTTGTGCATTTTACATATGGTTGAGTTGATACATCTCGCTTACCATACAAGATATATTTTGGGTACACATTACATTATCTACATTGAACATAAACATTTTGACATTGATACACATACTTGGTGGTTTACATTGAACATAGACATTTCGACATGGTTTACACAATAACACTTGACATTTGGTTTATACATGAACAATTTACATGGTGGATGGTTTGGGTAAATGGTTGGTGTAACGTGGCGTATGTAATATGATACAAACATGGTGGATACGCCGCTGGTACTTCCTATATATAAATGCTTGTATAGTATTACATATCGTAGCGTTATCCAAGTCATTTCAGTTTAGATACATTACATTTTACACAAATAACATATTCTTCACAAGACATTGTTTTACAAACGACTTATCTTATACAAACTCATTTTACTTGGTTATTCATTTAACCATACAGTGTTCTCTTATTTATACATATCATCTGATCTTATCGTTTTTCAAATGATTTACAAGACAAAGCAAATTACAAGGTTCATGACTAAACATTTTCTCAAACATAAGTCGTGAATTCCGTTTTCACAAAACCAATGTATCTCACAGGCATTTTTATGCTGACGTACCTATTTTCACATGTGTTTTCAGGAAATGATGCATAGGACTTATCAAGACATACTTAGGCGGACCTGTGCCTTAGTGACTTAAAACGAGACAAGAACTAGTTAATTTATGTTATGTACTCTTTGGTTTTTGTTTAAACAATGTATACTTTCATATTTGATTAATAAAACGAAACTTCATTTGCCATGGATTTGAAACAATTGATTCTGTTACAACACTCCCCAGCGTTTCCGCCGCGGTTGCACGTTACACGCGGCCGGGGTGTGACACTCTTTCTCTCCCTTCCTCTCTTACACAGGAAATGTTCATTATATATATATATGGTCAGGATCATTTCAAAACCATAAATATTTACAGAACTTGCAGAACTCATAATAAACAAAACGATTTCCCAAGAATTGACATCCTCCTGATACAGACCTGCGATCTACTTTACAACCTGCATGATCACTGTCAGAATAGGCAATAAGATCAAAATTACTATCTTTAGGATACCAAAGACCTAGTTTCGGAGTTCCTTTGAGATAGCGGAAGATGCGCTTTACAGCAGTTTCATGAGATTCTTTGGGATTTGTCTGAAATCGAGCACAAAGACAGACTGCCCATATAATGTCCGGCCTGCTAAGCGTTAAATACATCAGAGAACCGATCATTGAGCAATAAAAGGATTTGTTTGGTTTTCCTTGAGGGTCTAGAGTAAGCTCTGTCTGAGAGGCGAATGGGGTGCTTGCAACTTTGCAGTCGTTCATGTTGTACTTCGTGAGAATATCCCGAATGTACTTGGCCTGATGAATGAGAATCCCATCCTCCTTTTGCTTCACTTCTAGTCCTAAGAAGAAATTCAGCTCTCCCATCATGCTCATTTCGAATTTTGCCTTCATGACGGCTCGAATTCTCTGCACAATGCCTCGTTAGTTGACCCGAAGATGATATCGTCGACGTAGATTTGAACCAGCATTACATCCTCCCCGATCTTTTTGGTGAAGAGAGTCATGTCGATCTTTCCTCTGGTGTATCCACACTCTAACAAGTATGTTGACAAAGTCTCGTACCAAGCACGTGGAGCTTGGTGAAGACCATAGAGTGCTTTGTCCAACTTGAAATAGCGACCTGGAAATGAGGATCTTCGAACCCTGGAGGCTGACATACATAGACTTCTTCCTTTACTTTCCCATAAAGAAAAGCACTCTTAACATCCATTTGGAAAACTTTGAAATTTCTATATGATGCATATGCCAGAAATATTCTGATTGCTTCCAGTCGTGCAACCGGAGCAAATACTTCCTCGTAGTCAATCCCTTCTTCTTGACGAAAACCTTGTACTACCAATCTGGCCTTGTTCTTGATTACCACTCCACGATCATCCATCTTGTTACGGAAGACCCATTTAGTACCAATTGGAAACTTTCCTTCAGGCAGATCTACTCATTCCTAAACTTTAAGCTTCCGGAATTGAGATAGCTCTTCCTGCATGGCCTGGACCCAACTGGAGTCTTGAATAGCATCTTCGATGTCTCGTGGAACAGACTGCGAAAGAAAAGCTGCAAAGAGACCTTTGTTGATGCTTGACGACTGCCCGCGTGTACCAACTCCTTCTTCGACTGCGCCTATGACGTTTTCAAGAGGATGATTTCGATTTGTCTTGTATCTGGCATTTGTCAGAGACTCAATCTGCTACGGAAGGTTGGTGAAGTGTTCGTCCACGTAAATCACTGGTGGATCATCTTCTTGAGTTGGTTCATCCACATTCGCCTGTGAAGAAGAAGCACCGTTTTCTTGGGTGTTCTCAGGCGAAGTGTCACCAGTTGCTTCATTCACAGCCAGAATAGGATCAGCGGATGATGGAGATAGACGGGTGGTAAACGGGGTTAAACCAATGTCTGATGAGTCAAACAATGGTTCAACTTGAGTATCTTCAACATGTTCTGTTTCTGGAGCTGCTTCAGGAATTTCAAAGGTGTTAAAAATCACACCCACATCATAGAACCAATCAGGAGTACTTCCGGTGTTGGTGTAGTTTCCTTCTTGAAAGTCAACATAGTATGATTCAATCACCATCTTCGTTCTTTTGTTGTAAACGCGGTAAGCCTTCTATGTGGATGAATACCCCATGAAGTAGCAGATATCACCCACTGCTTCAAATTTGATGAGATTTTCCTGAGTGTTTAGAAGGGTGCACGAACAACCAAATGGTCTGAAGAAGTCAATGAGCGGCTTTCTTTTGAAGAGAAGTTCATATGCAGTCTTTCCATGTGGTTTTACAATGAGTACCCTGTTAAGAACGTAGCATGCCGTATTTACTGCTTCTGCCCAGAAGATGATTGGAAGCTTTGAATCCACCAACATGGTTCGTGCAGCTTCGATCAAGGTTCTATTCTTGCGTTCAGAGACTCCATTTTGTTGGGAAGTCCTGGCTGCACTGTATTGGAGATAAATTCCCTTTTCTGCACAGAAGGATATGAAGGTCTGATTTTTGAACTCAGACCCATTGTCACTTCTGATCGACTTTACCTTTAGTTTGGTCACGTTTTCAATCAGCGGGATGAATGATTTGAGAACTTCAGCTGTCTCGCTTTTTACTTCAAGAAAATAGACTCATGAAAACCGAGAGAAATCATCTGTGATCACCAAACAATAAGAACTTTTAGCAAGACTTTTAACACTAACTGGACCAAAAAGATCCATATGCATCAATTGAAGAGGCGCAGTGATCGTATTCACTGCTTTGGACTTGTGCGATTTCTTGTGTTGCTTTCCCTGGGCGCATGCTATACATTTTTCAGAAAATGGGAATTCTTTAATCGGAAGACCTCTTACTAAGTTTAACTTAAAGAGTTTATTCATATTTTTAAAATTAACATGCCCCAATCGCCTGCGCCAAAGCAGTGACTCCGACTCTGAAGCCTTAGAGATCAAGCAGGTCAGATTGTCGTTTGTCTTGGGATTCTTCATATTGAGCACGTATGTGTTGTTTTGTCTTGGAGCAGTGAGCATGATCATTTCAACAGGAACAACATATCCGGGCTTGAGGAACAAGCATTCCATGTCATTGAAAAGCACCGATATTCCTTTATCACAGACTTGAGAGACACTCATGAGATTGTAGCACAGCTCCGGAACATAGTTGACATTCTCCAACGTGAGGGCTTCAAACACCACATCTCCTACTCCAACAATCTTTCCTCCTTTCTCGTCTCCAGCGAAAGATACGAAATCACCATCGATGAATCGAAAGTTCTTCAGAAGTTCCTTCAATCCAGTCATGTGTCTCGAACATCCGCTGTCCACATGCCAAATGTACTCCATGAGCATACGAAGCCATTTCTGGAGTTTATTCTCATATACAAAAATATACAAATTAGTTTGTTTTGGGAACCCAGATTTGCTTCATTTCGAATCTATCGTGGTTTTGACCCACGTTGATCTCTTTTTGTTTCCAAAAATAGGCTGTTGACTCAACCAGATTTTTAACAGACTTCTTAAGATAATTTAGTTGATATGTGACGTTTGTAAGAAAATCATGTTCTGGTTTAGAAAACTTCTTGGTTTTACAATGTTTCGCTGTATGTCCTAAGTGACCACAGCGAAAGCATCTTTTGTGTCTGGGTCTTTTGGTGTTAGAAGATGATGTATGTGATGAGAGTCTTGAGCTTTCTGCTTTCTTCATTTTCTTGTCAACTCTGCTTTCATCTTCTGAGTATTCTTTATCACTGTCTGAATCGAATGAACTTTCAGACGTGTTGTCCTCGCTTGAGCTTTGCTCTTCACTAGCTTCGTAACTTGACTCATTGTAGCTTTGATCTTTGTTTTAACTTTCTGAGTCTTGGTCTTCAATGGTTTCAGAACTTGAACATTCGAAGCTTTCATCATTGGTGGGTTGATCTTCACTTGAGGATTTGAGACTTTCACTACTTGTTGTTTGATCTTCACTTGAACTTTCTGATCTTTGCTCATCTTCTGAGGCAGTGATGCTTGATTCTTCATTGCCATGATCTTCAGTGATGTTCTTTTCTGAGTCTGTCATACCTGTTCTAGAAGGAGTAAATTCGGGAATCTCCTCTGTGAGGAATTTTCCAAAACTATTCCTTTTCAATTCTGGCACAAATACAGGAGATTCACAAACAACTTTATCATCACAAAATGCATAATTCAAATCATGACATTCAGATACACAATGTTCACGATCACGGGTCTCAAATGTAGGCACATGGCCCTTACAGTCATCCGAAGATTTAAATTTAGGCACTCGTCCATTACAGTCATCCATCCTACTTAAATTATTACATACATCCTTAACATTGTTTTTCCTAGAACAGTTCCAAGCGAACCAGTTAACGGTGGAATAACTGTCGCCTGAATATCCGATTCCTATCTTTTACCCGCCGCAGTCTCCATCCTCATCGCACACATCTTCTTTACACACAATGGGATCTGCATTACTTTTAGAACAGTTAGCGGTTGTCTCATTTTCATAAAACTCATTTTGTTCAACAGAGGCCTTTTCATTGATGAGATCGTTTTCGGGATGAGGAGTCGGCATAGGCACATAGTTTTTGCTATGTGGTGGAAAGAATAGTTTTCTTTCATTTCCGTGCCTATCCTTATACCCAATCTTGTCTTTCACAGACGTTGGTCGTTGGCAGTTTTTAATGTCAGTAAAGGCCTTTTGACTGACATTCCATTTGTCTATTATAATTTGTAATTTATTCTTTTCGTTCAAAGCTTTTTCTAATCTTTCTGTGAGATCGTTAATGATAAAATCTTTTCTAAACACAAATTCTTTTAGAGTTTGCATTTCAGCTAAAGTTGAATTGAACTTTCTCTGATATGCAGCCTCATTCTGTTTAAGCTCGTTGTTAAATTTTAAAGCTTTGTCTTTTTGTCTCTCAAATACTAGATTCAAAGATTTGTAATGTGCCACGACATCAACGCATGCAGGTGTGCATAATTTTTCTTTGAAACTAAGTGGAATACTGTTTACCAAGTCCTTGTCAGCCTTCTCTTTTGATGAATCTGCTTTCATGGCGGCTGCTGGGACCTTTTCCTTACCTTTCTTTTGATCAGATGCCTCTTTTGAAACATGCTCCTCTGCTTCTCCACACTTCTTTTCATTCTCAGGCTCCACTGAAGTGAGAATGCTTTTCAAACCTTTGTCAGCAGCATTGTCTCCTTTTGGAATTCCGGCTGTCTGCTTTTCAAACTGCCTCGATGAGGATTCACTTGAGATCTTAGCCATCAGAGCTTTGTTGACTTGCTCCTTTGCTTCAGTAATTTCTTCACTCCAATCATAGTCTTTGACGACTAAAGCTTTTGGCGTGCTAGGAGACGTGTTGTTCTTGTTTTCTTCAACTGTGATTTGCTTTACAGCAGGAGTGGTTTCACTGTTTCCTTCTTTCAACAGAGGATAATCACGCTTGAAATGGCCCAGATTCTTGCAGTTGTAGCACCTAAGTTTAGATTTGTCAAAACCAGCTTTTCCAAGACCCAAACGCTTTCCTGTTTTGTCTTGAAATTTCTTTAACCTCAAAGTGATCATGGCCATCTGCCATTTCAGATCCATTTCCTCCATGTCATCTGGATCAACCTGATACATGTCTTCAGCTGTGAACATCTCCTTCTTTAGTTCTCCAAACATCAGGGCTTCATAGCTGCTCAGAAATGTGTTGAAAAGTGCCACATTTTCAGTGAACACTTTCAACGCTTGAGTGTCAACAGTGATAGTCTTCTCAACAAGTTGTGGAGCTTTCGATGCGCTTGCGGAAGCGTTGGCGTAGATTAAGTCAGAAGCTTGTGGAGTGATGCCCCCTGAAGTAAGAAATGCCACATTTTTCAATCCAGCAGAGGTTTGAGTTGACTTTGGTAGGTAACTGGCAGTGTTCATCTCTCTTTTGTTGACATCCATTTCAAAGGCTCTTAGGGTGTTGATCAGGTCGGACAGAGTGACAGGATTTGGATTGTTGAGGAAATCCTTCTTGATCATCATGCATTGTAGGCTCCATTCCTTGGGAAGTGAATCTAGCAGCTTCTTTATTGCAGCACGATTTGTGACAGGATTTCCCGCCTTCTTCATTTTGGTCATCATATTCAGAAAGCGACTGATGTGATCGGAAAGACTTTCTCCACGAACTCCACAAAACATATCATATTGTTTCTGCACCATATCTCTCTTGCTTTCGATCAACTCTTCATTTCCCTCATAGTACTCAATCAATGCATTCCAGAGTGCATTTGCAGTTCGGTGTTCTTCAAACATGTTGCAGTCATTGGTTGATAGTGCCATGGTTAAGGCAGCATGAGCACGACGATCACGTTGGATTAGAGCCTTGTCTTCATCAGTGAAGGTGGTTGCATCATTGTTGGCCACCACCGCATCTCCTCGAACAACCGTTGGAATGTGGGGTCCAGCGGTGACAGAGAGCCACAGATTGTAGTCCGTGTGCTCGAAGAACGACTGAATGCGAGTCTTCCAAGTACTAAAGTCTTCAGCCCCTTTCAACTTTGGTGGCCGGGTAGTGGTTCCAGTCTCAAGTTCCGCTTGAGCAATTGGACTTAGTTGATTCAACGACATCTTTGCTTGATTTTGACAAAATAGAGCTGATTAGAAGCTAATTTCGCTGACAGATCGCTGGAAACTAGTGACAGAATTTAATTTCGACGATGGCAAGAGAGGCACGTGCAATTTCGCTGACAGATCTTGCTGGTCTTCAACCTTCGCTGGTACCCTAGGTTGTCCTGCACGAGCGAGCAAGCTAATTCCGCTGACAAACACAACACAAACGTTAGTTGGACTAATTTCACCGATTACCATGATAAGAACGCTGTGGTTTAGTATCACAGTTCTCGAAGTCGCCTTCGATAATTTCGCTCAAGGGTCACCGGACACTATTTCGCTGATAATCAGTAATTTCGCTCGAATAGTGATCGTTGAAATTAATGATTCTACGATGAGTTTCAAAACGATTTAATTCTGTTCACTATATTCAACGCCAAGTTCACTATATTCAAAATTTAAATTCGCTGCCTTCATAAATTGTTCGTTGCATTCATGTTAAATTCGCTGGACAGAGGGTTTAACACGAACTAAAACCCTCTAATCACTCGATAACAGCTCAAAAACCATGTTTTGATGCATCAAAATGTCCAAAATGACTCCCTAATCATGTATTAACAACAACCTATCGATTAAACACACCAAATCAATCCATTTTAAGTCCAAAAATTTGAAAAACCTTGAAACTTTGAAAAAACCTTCAAAACTTTGAAAAATCTTAACAAAAACACAACAACCAAGAGCACTAAGGCTCTGATACCAAATTGTGGATCCCAAATCAATCCGGATCACAGTGGTTGGTTGTTTTAACTCAAAACACCTATTGATTAAGTGTTTGAGCTATGAAAAGTCAAGAATGATCAAAGATGAAGGTGAAGCTAATGGATTAATGAATACAACAAGTGTTGTATTGAATCCAAACAATGAAATAAATCAATAGAGAACCTTGGATATCAGATTTGAGCACAAGAACAATGATAGAATGTAAACAACACCAATATTCATTCAAGAGCCAAAAGCTTACCAAGGTTACAATGGAAGGGCTATATATAGTGTTCCTGACTAGCCAACAAATTTATAAATTTGCTGGAATCTTATCTACACTAGGTCAGGAAACCTAATTCTAGAGAATTACAAAATAAGCCCTTGTACGATCAAAATAGCTACAAACCATAACTAAAACTAATCCAGCACAAGTATCAACGATCTCAAAAGTTCTAACACGGTCGGATGGCCATTCAGTCGGATTGTCATTCGTTTGGGATGGATGTGCTTGTGTATGATGGCTTTGAAGTTTTCATTGTAGCATGTTAAAATGAGAGAAGTATCTCTACCTTTCAGGTCGTCCGGTCGAACGGTCATCCGGTCGGATGGTCGTTCGATCGGATGGCAATCCGTTCCAGGTGAAACATTTCCCAAAACAAGTCCATGATAGAATAGTCATTCGATCGGATGGTCATCCGATCAGATGACTATTCGTTAGAAACTGATGATCTTTGAAGATTTGCAAAAAGTTTTAAGTGTTGGAGACCACAAGTCATCCGATCGGATTGTCGTTCGATCGGATGGCAATCCGATCGGACGGCAATCCGTTCAACAACCTGATCGTTTGAAACTTGAAATATTTTGCTAAGTCTGAAAAGTTTGCGGTTTGACCGAGACTGATGTGCACAAAATGCAACATATAAATTACATCAATTGTGGCATAAAACTAACCCTTTTTTAGTACTAATGTTGGAAAAAGTGTGTTTTTGTCTTCCTTTTGTATTTTCAGGATTAAGTTAGCTCAATTGAACAAAAGAAGCAAAAAGGCAGCTAAATCTAACATAAATACAAGAAAAGGAACAAACGTGGCATGCCCGACCCCACGACAGCAACTTCCCAAGCAAAACAAAAGAATAGAAGGCTGAACACGCCCCGTGCTCAGTGAGCATGGGGGCGTGCCTAAATGTCAGCAGAAAAGACAAAGTTGTAGAATCTTCTATCGCCCACCACAGGGCCGTGCTCAGCGAACACGGGGCCGTGGTCAACTATAAGATTCGCAGAATCCAGGCAAATCTTGATAGTACAGATACGCTTCTGCACACGAGGTCATGCTCAGCGGACACGAGGGCGTGGTCAACTAATGCAGACAAACTGCAATTATTGAAGAAAGAGAGAAGGATGGACACGGGGCCGTGCCCTAGCTTCTGTTCAGCCTATAAATAGGAGTGCTTGGATCATCTGCAACTCAACCCTTGGCACACCACCTCTCTCACACTTCACCCACCACCCACCACCATCACAACACCATCATCCACCACCATCATCCATTGTCCATCATAGAGTGTGTGAGTCGTCTCGGGATCCAAGATTGATCGTAAGATTTCTTGACAATCAAAGGCCATGTTTGCCTAAGTCTCTTACATCACTTGGTGAAGACAAGTGTTTAGTGTAATACTTTTTATTTTTAATTTTTTCGCACTTTTTATTTGGTTATGTATTAATGACTTTAATAACTAGTTTCTTATGTTGAAGGTGATTCTTCCTTATCGTTTGTCCATGGTGTCTTGGCATTATTTTACTGTCTATATAAAATAAAAGATTTTCACCATTCATATCTCCACGGTCTATATGAAGATATGTTGGCTACCTGGTCGGGGGTTAAGGGAACGGTTTGGTAAGAGTCTTACCATTGTTCAGTGTATAGATCTTGCAGAGGACCTGGGTCAAATTTAGTAGGACCTCCTTCAATACCCACCGGTATTGGATGGCGGGGGTCCAAACTCTTTGATCCCCTCATAAGTTAAACTACTATTAAAAATTTAACCCGGCTACTTAGGACTGTATCCCTGCTGACTCAGACTACTTAGCCGAGGGTAACGTCACCTTCAAAAGAGGGGCCTACCACATTATGCATTAATAACTTAATTAATTACCTTTCAATAATCCGACCCTTTAGAATTGTATCCTTGCTGACTCAAACTACTGGGTTGAGGGTAACGTCACCTTCAAAAGAGGGGCCTACTACAATAACTAAGATAATCTCTTAAAATGTGCAAAAGTGTGGAAATAATCAAAGGTTACACTACACACGAGCCGGATCCAAGTAATTCATCTTGTCTATCTGTTTTTACTTTTATTTTATTTTTCAGCATTTTAGTTAGTTTTAGTTTTCTAGTTTAAAATCTTTTTCTAACTTTTTTATTTGATTAGACGTTGAGGATAAACCGGTACTAAAAGCTCTTGTGTCCTTGGACGACCTCGGTATCTTACCAACACTATACTACGTCCACGATGGGTGCACTTGCCCATATGTGTGTTTAGTGTTAATAAATATCGTGTTTTATAAATTTAAAACTTGGCTAAAAAAAGTGTAAAATGGCTTAAAATATACACCTAAAATATATTACACTTAACACACATCAAGTTTTTGGCGCCGTTGCCAAGGACACAAGGATTTTAAGAAAGCTTAAAATCGACGGCCTAATCAGTTTTTCAAAACTATTTTTCAAAACGCGCGCACATTTTTCTGCATTTTAGTTTAGTTTGCATTTACAGTAGCCTGAACACGGGCCATGTTCACTGAACACGAGGCCGTGCTGCATATTTTTCATAAAACACCCAGATCAAAGTCCGAACACGGGGTCGTGCTCACTGAACATGCCCCCGTGCTCAACAAGACCAGTAACTTTTAATTAAAACGCCCAGATACAGACCCTGAACACGGGCCGTGTCCACTGAACACGGGGTCGTGTCCAGCTTCTGTTTCCGTTTTTATTTTCGTTTTCTGGTCCCGAGACTCTATTGTGGTCTGCTGAGTGATTCTTATGGATCAATACTCAGGAGGCTACAACTACACCTATGAGGAGGATGATTATAGGGGAGACTATTGCACTAATTGTGGTAACCCACACTCGGTTCAATATTACGACTCATTTCAACCATCCACTTCATACACCCATTATGAGGAGCCCAGGTACGAGCCATCGACTTCATACACATCCTATGAAGACCAAAGGTATGAACCTTCTCCCTCATACTCATATTTTGATGAACCAAGGTATGAGCCTTCATACTCATACTTTGAAGAATCAAGATATGAGCCACTACCTTCATACTCTTATTATGAGGAACTAGGGGTGAGCAAAAACCGAACCGAAAACCGAAACCGCACCAAAAACCGTAAAAACCGAAACCGCAAAACCGCAACCGACACAAAAACTGTAAAAACCGAAACCGCAAAGGTATGGTGCGGTTCGGTTTTAGCTTTAAAAACCGCACCAAAAAACCGAAACCGCACCGCAAAATTATTATTATATATATATATATAATATACTTAAAGATCGTTGCCCAAAATTAAAAAATTTAGCCCTATATATTATATAATCTGTGGCCCAAAATTAAAAATTTAGCCCAACTCCCTATACAGTTATACACTTATAGTCTTATACGGTTAACTCAGCTCATCAGATCGTTGCCCTAACTCCCTAAATCATCAGCGACATCAGGCGACTTGGCGACAGCTGCGACCGAGCGGACCTGCTCTGCTTTCCGGCGGCGCTGCTTCTCCGGCGGACCTGCTCTGCTTCCTTCTCCGTAATCGATTCACCAGGTAATTTCTCCATTCAAACCCTTCGTTTTCTCCTTTTCATCGTAAATTTAAGGTTATCTTTGAACGAATCAAAGTAATAATCGAAATATGTTAAAGTTTTTGAATCTGTTTGTTAAACTAACTCTAATTCGGGGAAGACTTGTGATTTGACTTGTGATTTGACTTGTTGGATTCATCGGTCAAAATTAGTATAAGTTCCAAATCGATTTCAGTTCTTAATGTTTTAGTTTGTGAATTTAAGCCTTTTTATAGTGATTATTACGATTTGAATGACCGAAGATTGAAAATCATGTTAACAGTTTGATTATTTTGGCTCTAAATGATGCAGAATTTCGGAATTATGACTAATTAATAGCTAAAAAATACACGCACACACTTCTAAAGTGTGATTCAGTAAGAGTTTTTAACTATTGATTGATGTAGGGTTCTTACTTCTTAGCCATTGTGTTTTTGACAGTGATTTTACTATTTTAGAAAATCTAACGATACTGGATGGGAATACAGAAGTTTGGTTTGTTTGATTTTAGTTCTTTTATGTTTTCAGAATGGCTACTAGTGAAACTGTAATTGATGTGGATGATCAAAATGATGATGAGGTTGAAGTACCCGGAGAAGAAAATAAGCCAAAGTTGAAGTCCGTTGTTTGGCAACATTTTCCGTATAAGAAAGGCGCTAAATCGACAAAATGCAAGCATTGTAAAAAGGTTTTAGCTTGTGGCACTAGACTTAATGGTACCTCCGGATTACTCAATCATCTAAGAAATACTTGTGTAAGATCACCCCTTTATAAAGCAAAAAAGAATAATCCAAAAAATCAGTCAACCTTAAACTTCAAGCCAAAGGATACGCAGGGGGGTGGGTCATTGACTAAGCATTCATTTAGCCAGGTGAAGTGTAGACTAGGCCTCGCTAAAATGTGCATTAAAGACAATAGACCTTTTAGTATTGTCGATGATGAAGGATTTAAGGAGTACTCGTGGGAATTGAATCCCGAGTTTATTATGCCATCTAGATGGACGGTTGCTAGAGATTGTATAACTATTTTTGAACAAGAAGCAGAAAAGGTCAAACATTTGTTGAAAGGCCAAACAGTGTGCCTCACTACCGACACATGGTCATCCGTTCAAAATATCAATTATATGTGTCTTACGGTACATTGGATCGACGACACATGGGTTTTACAAAAAAGAATCCTAAATTTTTGCCCTATAGATAATCATAGGGGTGACACCATTGGGAGTTTGGTTTATGAGTGTTTAAAAAAATGGGGGATTGAGACCGTGTTTACCATCACAGTGGATAACGCGTCTTCAAACGATGGGGCTATACGATTTTTAAAGAGGATGTTGAAGGGACCGAATGATATACTAGGTTGTAAATACTTGCACCTACGTTGTTGTGCACATATCATCAATCTTGTTGTTAGAGATGGATTGGAAGAGCAGTTCGATTCTGTTACTAGAATTCGAAATGCTGTGACGTATGTGCGATCATCACCGGCTCGGTATAAAAGTTTTGAAGATTGTGTTGCTTGTGTTGAAGTGAAATCTGAACTAAAGCCCTCTCTTGATGTTGACACGAGATGGAATTCAACATATTTAATGTTGGAAACAGCCGTAGTATATGAGGATGCGTTTGACAGGTATGTGTTTATTCTGTTTTATATAACTTAACTTTGGGGTAACTAAACTTGCTTATTACTAACATCGTGTTCCTGTTTTATTTTCTAAAAAGGCTTTACTTGATCGATTCTTCTTATGGTGCTTATTTTCGCACCGAGGCGGAGGAAGATGTGGAAGGGAGCATAAGAAAAAGGAAAAGGAAGCATAGAGTAATTGGTGCTCCGAGTGGTGTTGATTGGGACGCGGCTAGGTATGTTATTATATTTTTCATTTAAATATCTCTAGCCTATAAAAATAATAAGTCGTTAACTCATTTAAATACTTACACATGGATATTGGATTGTTAAATTAGGAATCTGATCGACTACTTGAAAATATTTTTCGATGTTACAACCAAGATATCCGGCTCAAAGTATGTAACTTCGAATATTTTTTTTTTCCGAACTTGTGAAAATGCAAGCAACCATCACTCGGATGACTTTGAGTCAAGATGAACAGAAAAAAAAGATGGCTATATCGATGAAAACAAAGTATGATAAATATTGGGACAACGTAGATAATATGAATTATCTATTGTATGTTGCGGTTGTTTTGGATCCACGCAACAAGCTTTCATATGTTAAGTATTGCATTGAATTGATCCATGGTAAGGATTCGGAGAAAAGTAAAGAGATTGTGGGAAAGGTGACTAAGACTCTTGATGAGTTGTTTAATCATTACAAAGGCAAGGGAGAAAACACGAATTTACCAAACTCACAAGATATGGTTTTTGGTGAAAAGTCAAGTATTAATGAGATGTATATTGATCTGGAGCTAGAGTTTGACAAACTTGATGATGGAGGTCAAGACATCAAGAGTGAGGTGGAGATCTATCTAACGGATTTAAGGGAAAAAAGGGACCAAAAGTTTGATCTTTTGGGATGGTGGAAAGCAAATTCAACCAAATTTCCTATACTATCCAAAATAGCTAGACATGTTTTGGCAATGCCGATCTCGACAGTTGCATCAGAATCGGCGTTTAGTACGGGTGGTAGAGTTATCGACAAGTATAGAAGTTCACTTAACACCGAAACTGCGGAAGCTTTGATTTGTGCACAAGATTGGATAAGGTGTACAAGGGTTGATCTTGAGCTCGGATGTTCTATGAAGAATAAAGACATAGATGAATTTAATAAGAAGATGGCGGGTTTAAAAATTGGTAAGGTTTTCTTTACATGTGTGAGTTTATATTTCAAATACCTACTAACATATATTTTTTGTTTTTTTTTTCTATCTAGGAAACACTAATGGCAAATGATAGTTGGAAACATTGAAAGTTGGAAAGATTGAAAGTTGGAAACAAGAATGAGTTCCAGTATTAAATGTATTCCAGTATTAAACTCTTGTTTTGATTGATGTCACAAGATATGGTTTTCTATCTAGCAACTATTATTCTAGACATGTTTCTAGTACAAACTCTTGTTTTGATTGATGTCCTCTAGCCCATACATATGCTCTTCAATTGATGTCCGAGAGTTTTTTTTAGATGTATTCAAGTATTGCTGAGAGTTTTTTTTAGATGTATTCAACTATTAAAACCGAAACCGCACCGAAACCGAACCGCAACCGCAAATAAACCGCAAAAACCGTACCGCAAATAAACCGCAACATGTGGTTTTAAAAAAATAAAAACCGCACCTCGCGGTATGAGTTGCGGTTTTATGCTAAAACCGCACCAAACCGCACCATGCTCACCCCTATGAGGAACCATGGCGTGAACAACCCACCTCATATGAGTACTATGAAGAACAAAATTACGACCCTTATCCATCATATGCTTACAATGAAGAACAATGGTATGAACCATCTGCTTCATATGAGTACTATGAGGAACCAAGGATCGAACAACCGGATTCGAGCTTTGAAAATCCTGATCCTTTCTCTATCACCGAAGTAACCGATAGGATATTAGAACACCTTAAAACTATCGAGCGATACATAAAAGAATCTCGCGCCAGGGAAGAGGAGTCCCACGCAAGAGGAGAATTAAATAAAGAAAAGATAGTTGAAGAGGTAAAAATGGAAGAACTGATAAGTGAAAAACCGACACATGAGTTAAACAACGAAAAAGGTGAGTCCGACAACGTTAAAAACCAAGAAGAGTCTAATTTTGAAGAAATTAATCTCTTGTCACCTTCTTTTGAAAATCATTGTTTAGTACCCACTCATGCTAAGTTTTTAAAAGAGTTAAACACTAACACTAAAATTGACGAAACGGTAAGTATTAAGTTAACTAACGATCAAACTTCACTAATAAAAGAAGACCCTTTTGAAATCAACATTACACCGGTTCCATGTTTTTTAAATTCCTTTATTAGTAATGTCACAATTGATCAAGATCTTTGTGTTAACATAATGCCTAATTATATTTTCGAAAAAATAAGTATTAGTGATTTTTCTCCACTTCAAATACCCATTTTTCTATCCAATCGGGAAATAATAAAATCAATCGGTATAGTTGAGGATGTCTTGGTTCAAACAAATCAATTGGTAATCCCAACCGACTTTATCATCCTTGATGACGCTCCTCTAGTGTTTGGACGACCTTTTGTAAAAACTCACAAAGCTTTGAAAAACCGGAAGTACAACAATCTACATCTTCAATTAGGGACATTCAAAAGGAGCATAGATCTTGAGCGCTCAATGAAATATCCTTTTGGCAATAATGACCCCCTAATTGAAGACGAAGATGAACCACGCGATACAAGTGAAAAGATGGACCACTTTGTTGAAGAAGAGGTCGCCATAGAACAAACTTTTAAGGTTCTTGATCAAAATGAGCAACCAAATAAGGAGTCTCCTAAAGACCCACCTCTTGAGCTCAAAGTGTGACATCTGTGTCACTTCAACCATCAAAAAAATACCAAACCAATGAAATATTGTATTTCATACTTGGTATTTGTAAAAATATGTGTATCATTTGCACATATCAACTCTTGTTCGATTTCGGGCTCTAAATCGCTTTCTGGAAGGTTATACGCGCACTGATGCGTAAATATAACCAGTTTAATGTTACAAACACTCCGGAATAGTGACATAGGCTTAACATACCTTAAATAACCTTTACATAACTTAGAAATAAGTTTTGGAATGTATGGTGTGCCGAAATCAAGTTTATTTGCTTACAGGGACTAAATTCGACAAATTGAGAAAGTATGCCGATTTGTACTGTAACGAACATTCTGGAACATGACCACAAGTTAAACATACCCTAAATATCCTTTACATAGCTTAGAAATAGGCTTTGAGGGGTTCGGTGTGCTAAAATAAACTTTTTGGTCATTAAGGAACTAAAAGCGTTAAAAAGTGCATAAGTTTGCATTTTCGCGCATAACTTACGTTCTTAATACTTCCGGACATCCAAAAATTTATGTAATCATTAAAATATTATGTTTTAGTGATTGGCTTGATAAAAATCCATTCGTCGCGTAATTTGGATCGTTTTTGCGTTCGTTACGACTTTCGTCGTAATTAACCGAACAACGCAACCGTACGACCAAACGAGCCGACATCCGAGATATTTTTGAGCACATTTTAAGTTCCCTATACTTTAACTTCATTTTAGAGTTTTGAAATGGGGTTAACGGGGCTTAAACGTGTCAAAAATGGGCCGAAATGCATGTTTCTCAAGTGCAGGGACCATTTTGCAATTTCTGGAAAGTATCAGACCTGCAAGGTCCTTACGGACCGTATGGGAATGGTCTTACGGTCTGTAAGCAAGTCCCAGACATCAGAATGTGTTTTCCAGCTTGTTCCAGCTGTTGCACACCTTTGCACCTGGTTTCTTTGATTCTATGTGCTTGTTTTTTATGCCCATGGTTTCTCAAAACAGTGGGTATGTGGTGTACGGACTAGATCGAAGCTCGTTTTCCGATAAACGATCCTAACGGTTCTAGCATTCCTATAAATACCCAACCCATTCACTTGCAAAAACCCACATTTGATCTGATTCTACACTCTCTAAGTGGAAGTTTATGCTTCCTACCAGAGAGTGAATCGGGTTCGAATCTTGAGGGGACTTTCTGTAAGTATTCTTTCGCGTTTATCGTTCGTTTTAGCATTAAAGTCAAACTGCATTTGACTTTCTGCATTGACCGGCTTATGGTCAATGCGAAGTTCGTTTGAACTTCATAACATGAGCGTAATCACGATGGTTATAGTCCCTAATGACTATACCTACTGATTACCACGTTATATAGGCTCAAGTGACGAGTCGTAGTTTCGGCCAAAATACGTTTTCTCGCGTATTTTGTAACCAAACTACTCTAGGGTATTAAAACTGTTTGTTTTAAATGCCAAACCTGTTTTCTAACTTAACTAAACATGTTCTAGCATGTTTAGCTCGTCACTTTTAGATTTGTGCTTGTTTAGGGTCGTAAAGGTAAGCGATCTAATCAATCGCTTATACTTTCGAACCCGACCCATTTGGTCGATCATTAGGATCCGACCAAACACTTTAGGTGACCATAGTTGTATAGGGAATAACCTTCTGAGGTTATACCTTATGGTCACTTCGTTTAAGTAGTTGTATGATAGATAGTTTATATGCCTTAGGAAAATTACCAAAATACCCTTTTTACGCATAAATTCATTTTAAGCATATGTAACCTAAATTTTGACATCTAAACTGATTAGGCAACTATATTAGACATGTTGAGGCATATTCTACTTGTCATAGGACTAGTTAGGCGGTCCGAACGCGTTTCACGCGAACGGCGCGTTAAAGTAGCATATGCTACCTAAACGGGTCGTAATGGGTCGTAAGCACTTAGGTTAGGTTTCATTTAGTATGTAGGCTTTGTTAAACCATATCATATGAGTTCGAATACTCATTTGGTTTACGAAACCCCATACTATCCAATCCCCCGATTTAGGTCCGGTTATTTATGTAGTTATCTATATAGGGTGCCGTTTGATTCCGTGATCCCTCTAGCTTTGCTTGGTTGTTGTTCAAGACTTCTAAGCACCCTCAAGTGAGTACATAGTCCCCTCTTTTATTGTTTTTCAAACATTTTGGGGTGAAACACATGTGCCTACTTGTTACTTTCGTGCTTTCCATGTTTTCATATCATATACTTGCTATGTTCATTAGAACACTATTAGTACATGATTTCATTATGTTTTGCTATGTATGTTGACTGAGCATGCTAGCACACTGATTTACATTACATTTTCTTTTGCTATGTATGTTGACTGAGCATGCTAGCACATTGTTTTACATTACTTTTTCTGCTATGTACGTTTACTGGGCATGCTAGCACATTGATTTACTTGACTTTTCTGCTTTGTATGTTAACTTAGCATACTTAGTACATTGTTTTACATTGCATCTCTGTTGCATATGTTCTCATAACATATGGACACATTGCTTTACATCTCTACCATGTATGTTCACTTAGCATACTAGGTACATTATTTTCATAAAACATGCTTACATTTGGTATATCATTTGGTTTGTTTAACAGAACTAAATTACATTCATTAACACCGATCATGCCGCTCGGTAGTAGGTAGTGGTACCATAGGACTTGACAAATCCCGTTCCTAAAATCCTAGGTTTGTTTGGATGGATGGAATGACCGAATCCGAAAACATTTCTTTTTGATAACTTTTACTCTAAGGTTATCCTGCTGTCTCAAGGCTTGAATGTATGCGTTTAACATACCGCATAGATGTTTGTATCAGTATAGCATGCATTTCCACAAAACATAACTTTGATTTAAACCAAGTTTTACTTCAATACTTTGTTTTGTGCATTTTCACCTATGGTTTAGTTGATGCATTTCGCTAGCCATACATATCATTTTGGTTACACACTACATGATTTACTTTTGACACATAAACATTTTTGACATTGGTTATACATTACATGATTTACATTTTGACATAAACATTTGACATATTATTCAATACATTTGGCAATTGGTTTAAACATAGACATTTGACATTGGTGGTTGGTTTGGGTAAGTGATTTAAGTAACGAGGCATGTGTAATATGACACAAGCATGGTGGATACGCCGCTGGTACTTATTATATATAAGTGTTTGTATGATATTACATATCGCAGCATTGTTTAAATCATTTCAGTTTAGACATATTTTTCACAAGACATTGTTTTACGAACAACTTATTTTATATAAACTCATTTTTACTTCGTTATTCATTTAACCTTACATTACTCTTTTACATATCATCTACCTTATTATCGTTTTTCAAACGTTTTATAAAAGCAAACACTTAAACTGGATTCATGACAAATTTTCATGTAACATTTTCTTAAACCTAAGTCATGAATCTATTTTCACAAAACCTATGTACTCACCGGCATTTTTATGCTGATGTATTTTCGCATGTGTTTCAGGTACTATAGTTGATGATATTTGATGATGATATTGAAGCATGCTCACGTAGGATTGGACGAGGCCTTAGTGACATTAAAAGATGCAAGACTAGTTAACTATGTTATATTTTTCTTCGTTGTTAAGACATTGTAATACATTTAATTCAATAAAACGAAATTGTTTAATCCATGGTTGTGAAACAATGATTCTGTTACAACACTCCCCGACGTTTCCGCCACGTTTTGTTGTTTTACGTGGTCGGGGTGTGACAGAAAAGTTGGTATCAGAGCTCATGGTTATAGGGAATTAGGTTATTAGTAATGCTTTGACCTAGTCTATAACCTTCCTAGGACCCTAACGCAAGTTTACTTGCGTTTAGTCATAAAACAATACTGTCACCTATCCTTAGGCGACAACCAACAAGAACATAAATTTCAAATCCGCTTTGAAAACTAATCATCTGTTCTAGGATGATTGATTACTAGATTTTGAACCCTTCGTTATAAGGTTTTGAACCCTCTAAGTTTTCAAAATCTCGTCAAAGTTTGGGTCTCATAATATGAACACGTGCAAACTGGAAGGGTGAATGCCTGTACTCTGAGTTTTCGGTCTAAGGCTAGAGTGTTCGTACAAATCCGCAGTATCGGACCAGTCACTCTTACCTGGGAACTCTTGGGGTGAGTGTTCACTTATAGGCAAGCATGTCTTCAGCGATGCACTATTATGACCCGCTTGCTTTGATTTGTCACTATCTCATTTGTTTGCCTTAGGTAACAAACAAATGATCGCAATTCGTATGCATTGCCTTTCTGTTTTGCTTATCCGATAACATTTCATTTGTTACTCCCTATGTCTTTCATTTCCTTCTAAAATGTCTCTTCATCTCAACCACGGTCAAATGTCCGAGCAAACAGCCAAATTTGCCCAGCAAATAGGCGAAGGGATACTGAAGTCTGTGGATCTAGGCATTGCCATGTCTCGTCTCAAAAATGGAGCCACTCAAGAGTCACCGAAGGAAGCAGAAGTCAGGCCTGCACCAAAATCAAGGAAGCGTAAGGCTTCAGGGAAACCCGCAGCAAGTGCACTAAATCAAGCAGGACCTAGCCAAGTGGCAACGCCACTAGCTAAGAAGCCCTACAACGGAACTGCACCCCTGTGCAACCGATGTACCCTTCATCATCATGCCAGTGTAAAGTGCCGCAAATGCCTAATTTGTGGATTTATTGGCCATACAGCAACAGTTTTCCCAACTGCAGCAGCACCAAATCAAGCTGGCAACAATCCTACACAAGCTCGTTCTTGCTACAACTGTGGCGAGATGGGCCATTTCCGAAGGAATTGCCCAAAGCATGCTAATGCAAATCTAATCCACGATGAGCATTTGGCTGATTAAAAGATGCTGCTGTTTTGAATAATTTGTATCTGTTGCTTTTGTTTCTCTTGTTGAACTCGGAAACAATGTGTTCAGTTTATGAATAAATTGTTGTTCACAATTTTGATGTACAAGTGTAGTTACACATGTGTATGGCATTTCCCTATGATACCTACATCAAGGAACTATGTTCTTTACAAGCTACTCTTGTGCATTTCCCATTCCTATGTCTGCTCATGATTCCCTCAAAAATTTTCAGTACTCGTTTCATTCTAAGAAACAAAGTACAAGAAAATAGAGTGACATTATGAGTAAATGTGCTTTTTGCACATCTGTACCTTTAAAATCCTTGGTTAGAAAACTAAGGTATTTTCTCAATCCCATACCCATATCATTACACTCTTGTTTTTATAACAAAATACCTAGTATAGGTTCATTTTCAAAAACAACCTTCATGATTTCAAAAACATTTTATATATAGTTCGAAAACGTTTTTAATATAATGTATTTACTCAACATATCAAGTGCATGGTTTCAAAAACATTGTCTATGTTTTCAAAAACAACCTTCATGATTTCAAAATGTTTCATATAGTTTGAAAACAATATTAATACAGTACAATTACTTATATCAAGTGCATGATTTCAAAAACATCATTCAATTTTTCAAAAACCTTATACATAATTTCAAAATTCATCTCGCATGATTTTAAAACATTTTTATAGATATACCTACCTAATATACCTACTTTATGATTTCAAAAGTATTATATATATATATATATATATAAGGTTTCCAAAAACATTGAACACATTTTAGAACCCCATGCATAGTTTTCAAAGTATTTTCCTCATACATTGACTTAACCTTCAAATTCCGCTTCATATGTCGCCTTGGCATATCTAGCATCTCAACTTCATAAGCATTTTTACTTCATGTTTTGACTTAAGCACATCCAGTGCAAGGTTTCAAAACATCTTCAATTCCCAAAATCCATATGGGATCTTTTTATCTTCACAATTAGATCCTTGTGCATAATTGTCATTCAAATCAGAATCCTTAATTGGATTCCTTGTGTACCTTAATTCGAACATTTCGGTTCCTTACAATCGAAATCGAATTTCCTCTTTAAGATCTTTCTATCTTCATAGTTAGATTCTTGATAATGTTTAAAGTGCC
This sequence comes from Helianthus annuus, assembly GCF_002127325.2. Classification (NCBI taxonomy): domain Eukaryota; kingdom Viridiplantae; phylum Streptophyta; class Magnoliopsida; order Asterales; family Asteraceae; genus Helianthus; species Helianthus annuus. Next base: position 34,745,724 of record NC_035439.2, on the reverse strand, counting down.
AAATGAAATCCACGGAATGGATTCCTAGTGTGCTTTAAATACTTGTGCGCAATTAGCAAAATGATAACAAATTTAAAATCAAGTTAAACATTTATGTGATTATGTGTTTATGCATTTTGTGTTTTCTTTTATGCATTTTGTGTTTTTGTATACTCTGGATATTCGTTATCCAAATCCTCGTAGAACCTTTCATATCTTCATATGAGGGATTCGTAGTAGGATATTCGAAAAGGTACTACCTTAAATCCTTATTGGGCTTCTACATGGTAATCAAGACCCTTGGATTATATAGTACCATTCCATGATTCAAAAAGAGACCCTTTGAGTGGTCTAGTCAAAAGATTGATTCAGAATCTGGTTAAGAATGACATGTGATGATATAAGCTGAAAAGACTCCTTGGTGGTCTAGAGATGATTTATTGACTCAAATAAAAAGGACCCCAGTATGGTCTAGTCACACTCATCACAGGTTTGTTCATTTGGTTTCCCCAACACATTATAAAATACACTGTGCAAACTATGCAAGGAATTACGTAATTATGGACGCGTACATAATTATGAAATTCAGTGCACGGAAACCACGGTAAGACTCATTATGTGTAAGAACCAATAGTGACAACCATGACAAAATGTGAACAATGTAATAGAGGTACGGTGGACGCACCAATAGCACTTTATATACTTGTATATAAGTGTCCCTCTCACATTTCAAGCATGATGTTATTTAAAGTCACTAGAAGTTCAGGACTCTAACCAGTGTTGTTCGATCTTTTCAACTCCATATTTCAAACTATCACAAGTTTCCTCTAAAATAAATTTCGGGACGAAATTTCCTGAAATAGGGGAGACTGTGACATCTGTGTCACTTCAACCATCAAACAAATACCAAACCAATGAAATATTGTATTTCATACTTGGTATTTGTAAAAATATGTGTATCATTTGCACATATCAACTCTTGTTCGATTTCGGGTACCAAGTCATGAATCCTATTTTCACAAAACCTATGTACTCGCCGACATTTTTATGTTGATGTATTTCGCATGTGTTTCAGGTACTATAGTTGATGATATTTGATGATGATATTGATGCATGCTCACGTAGGATTGGACGAGGCCTTAGTGACATTAAAAGATGCAAGACTAGTTAACTATGTTATATTTTTCTTCGTTGTTAAGACATTGTAATACATTTAATTCAATAAAACGAAATTGTTTAATCCATGGTTGTGAAACAATGATTCTGTTACAACACTCCCCGACGTTTCCGCCACGTTTTGTTGTTTTACGTGGTCGGGGTGTGACACAAAGAACTTCCGAAAGGTTTGGAATATGCTTTTCTAGACAAGGATGGTAAATCTCCTGTAATTATTTCGTCTAAATTAAGTAGTGTAGAAAAAGAAAAATTAATTAAACTTTTGAAAAAACACAAAAATGCGATCGCTTGGAAGCTTATAGATATTAAAGGAATAAGTCCTTCCATGTGCACGCACAAAATTTTAATGAATGATGACTACAAATTGGTAATTCAACCACAACGTAGAGTAAATCCAAATGTCCAAGAAGTGGCTAAAAACGAAGTCATAAAATTACTTGACGTCGGACTTATTTATCCTATCTCCGATAGTCCTTGGGTAAGTCCCGTTCAAGTAGTTCCAAAGAAAGGAGGTATGACGGTTATAACTAATGAAAAAAATGAATTAATACCAACGAGAACCGTCACAGGATGGAGAGTATGTATAGACTATAGGCGGTTAAATGAAGCAACAGGGAAAGATCACTTTCCTTTGCCCTTTATTGACCAAATGTTAGAAAGATTATCCGGTCATAAATTTTATTGTTTCTTGGATGGTTTTTCAGGTTACTTTCAAATCCCGATAGCACCCGAAGACCAAGAAAAGGCAACATTCACATGTCCCTATGGAACTTTTGCTTATCGACGCATGCCATTTGGTCTATGTAATGCCCCTGCAACATTCCAACGTTGCATGGTGGCCATCTTCCATGACATGATAGAAAAGACAATGGAAGTCTTCATGGACGACTTTTCTATCTTTGGAGATTCATACGACCAATGCCTCGATAACCTCGAACGAATGCTATCCCGATGTGAGGAAACTAACCTCGCCCTTAATTGGGAAAAATGACATTTCATGGTAACGGAGGGAATAGTACTCGGTCACAAAATCTCAAGCGAAGGAATGGAAGTGGATCGAGCCAAAATAGACACTATTTCTCGATTACCTCCACCATCCTCCGTTAGAGCAATCAGAAGTTTCTTAGGGCTTGCCGGATTTTATAGACGGTTTATCAAAGACTTTTCAAAAATTTCAAGACCTCTAACAAAATTACTTGAAAAAGATGCCCCTTTCATCTTTGACAAGGATTGCAATCAAGCATTTCTAACCCTCAAGGAAATGCTAGTCAATGCACCTATCATAATAGCGCCTGATTGGAAATTACCTTTCGAAATCATGTGTGATGCAAGTGACTTTGCAGTTGGAGCAGTCATGGGACAAAGAAAAGAAAAGCATTTTCACCCAATTTATTATGCTAGTAAAACACTTAATGATGCACAAGAAAATTACACAACAACTGAAAAAGAGTTACTAGCTGTGGTATTTGCCTTTGATAAATTTCGTTCTTATCGTGTTCTTTCTAAAACAATAGTCTATACAGATCATGCAGCCATTCGGTACCTTTTCAAGAAACAGGATGCTAAACCCCGTTTGATTCGGTGGATTCTACTCCTCCAAGAATTTGATATTGAAATCAAAGACAAAAGAGGAGCAGAAAACACTGCAGCAGATCATCTTTCACGCCTAGAAGACCTAGCTTTGGAGGCAACCAGGGACGAACAAATCAACGAAAAATTTCCAACAGAGTCACTGGAAATGGTGGAATATAGACAAGAACCATGGTATGCCGACTATGCTAACTACTTAGCTAGCGGTATAGTCGCCAAAGGATGGCCACATCACCAAAGAAAAAAATTCTTTGCTGATGTAAAGCATTACTTTTGGGAAGATCCTTATCTTTTCAAAATGTGTGCCGACCAACTCATCCGACGGTGCGTGCATGGTAATGAAGCAAGAAGGATTCTCTGCCATTGTCATGAAGGTCCATACGGAGGACATCATGGTGCCGCTAGTACCGCACGAAAGGTATTTGATTCAGGATTTTATTGGCCTTCCATTTACAAAGACGCCCAAAGTCTTGTCAAGACATGTGACGCCTGCCAAAGATCAGGTAATATTTCTTCCAAAAACGAAATACCACAAAATGGCATTCTTGTTTGTGAAATTTTTGATGTGTAGGGACTCGACTTCATGGGACCCTTCCCACCGTCAAAAGGAAACAAATATATACTTGTGGCGGTCGATTACTTGTCTAAATGGGCCGAGGCCGAGGCACTTCCAACAAATGATGGAAGAGTTGTGATAAGATTTCTGAAAAAATTATTCTCTCGTTTTGGAACACCTAAAGCATTAATAAGTGATAGAGGTACCCATTTTTGTAATCATCAACTTGAAAAAATTTTAACAAGATATGGGGTCTATCACCTGGTCTCAACAGCATATCACCCTCAAACAAACGGACAAGCCGAAGTGACTAATAGAGGTTTAAAACGAATACTTGAAAAAACCATAGGGTTAAATAAAAAGGAATGGGCTGATAAATTAGATGACGCTTTATGGGCCTTTCGAACTGCTTATAAAACAACAATAGGTATAACCCTATATAAGCTTGTCTATGGAAAAAGCTGTCACTTGCCGGTAGAAATAGCTCACAAGGCCTACTGGGCAATTAAAAATGTAAACTTAAATTTAGAATTTGCAGGTAAAAATTGATTTTGTCAATTAAATGAATTAGACGAATTAAGGAATTATGCATACTCTAACTCTGAAAATTTATAAGGGAAGAATGAAAAATTTGCATCACAAACATATTAAACCTAATGAATTTCGAGTAGGAGATCAAGTTCTTTTGTTTAATTCACGACTCCAATTATTTCCTGGAAAATTAAAGTCTAGGTGGTCAGGACCTTTTTCTATCACCCATATTTACCCACACGGTGCAATAGAAATTAAATCTCGGAATGGAATTCCATTCAAAGTCAATGGCCAACGGCTGAAACTCTACCAAGGATTCATTGAGGATGAGGAAGAAGAAATCTCGCTTCAAATGGTCGAAGAGTAAAAGCATCAACATCATACCTGGTAAGTTATGAACAAGCGAATAAACATCGAAATCGGTAAGTCTTCTAACCAAGTTTTGGGAAAACAGGGCACTCACACGAGCACTTAAAAAAATTGCTCGGCACGAGGCCGTGTCCGCTGGACACGGGGCCGTGTCCGCGCGACTGTCGGGATAAAACCCCTTTTTCATAACAGTTACCTCATTCCACACGCCCCGTTTCCCCGAAAACTCTCTGGCTCAGGCGATTTTCCGCAGAATTCTGACGTTCCCTCTCGTTCTAACAACATCAAGGTATGATTCTATCATCACTAGTAGTTATATTAGATACTTGCATGTAGTTAAAACATCAAAAATTTGGGGAAAAATCTAGGGTTCTTGAATTTCATCCGGATCAAACCTTAAATTTTTGCATAAATCTGTTAGCATTAGTTTAGATTAGTGTTATGGGAAGTAAATCCACTTGTATTTTTCATAGATTCGCCCGATTTCTCACAAAAACCCCAAACCCTTGTTTTTGAACCGAAAAAAGATAAAATCGATGGGGTAAACGGTTTGTTTTGGGAAAACGGCACTTGGGGTTTCATTTTCAGGGAAAACCGCACCTATTAGACCAAGAATTTTCAACTTTTCAGGACCGGGTCGAAAAATGAAGTTTCTGAGTAATAGACGCCTGGACACGGGGTCGTGCCCGCTGAACACGGGGCCGTGTCCAGCTAACTGTTTTCAGTTTTTCCGAAAATTCCACTGTTTCGTGCTAATTGTTTACTGTATTCTTTCAGATGTCAAAGAAATTCACAAGGTTCAACGCCAGCGAGTTGGATGCTAAGGCAAGATTCGATGTGCTACAAACAAGACCGGAAGAATACCCACGACAAGCATGCATGGAGCTTTTAGCAACAGTGAATCAACTTGACCGGTTCAATAACCTCGTTACCGGCCCACTAAGAGTCGCCCTAACCACTCGACATCGTTCGGTCCACGAGTATAACTTGGAGTTCTATAGCACCTTCGTGTTCAATTCAAGGTGCGACCCATTTGATAATGATGGGGTACAATTCCGATGTGGGGGAACCAAGTACTCAATTTCAATGGCACAGTTTGGGTCGATAGTTGGGCTGTATACGGAGGAGGATGCGGGCAATGAAGAAAACACCGGAGGGCTACGTGAACTTGGAGAAAATGAACGCCAAGCTGCTTGGGCTCCAATAGGAGATGGGTTCTACAACCCAAGTAGCACTAAGAGCACTAAGTTGAGGGACCCTCTCTACCGTTACATCCATCGGGTCCTCACTTAGTCTCTTAGTCAAAGGCATGACAGCAGTGGCGTCGTTGGGTTAAGGGATCTGATAGTTCTTCGTTGCATTCATACCCGCAGACATCTCGATGTTCCTTTCCTCCTACTCTGAAACATGCACTGGAACAGGCTTGCCACTCCACCTACCCCTATCTTCTTCGGGGGCTGGATATACCGTCTCTTCAAGCACTTCGTGAACATGCCAAGATCTTTCGAAAAAAGCCCATGGTCGGGCAGAGTGGACATACACATCTGCCGCTCCATGAACTTGATCTACGAAGCCGAAGACGGGTCGGTGAGCTTCCAAAGGGTCTAAGGGCATGCATGGAACCCGCAAGAGGCACTAGTCCTTCACGCTCCACAGTTCCAACCACCTCCTCATTTCCAACACCAGCCCCATGGTGATCCTGACCAATCCTCCTCACAAGGAGGCGGTTTTCCTAACTTCCAAAGTTTGCATGATTTGTTGTAGGAAAACCTCATGTGCACTAGGAACACCTACAACCTCGCCAACAACACGTACGCTCGAGTCGGAGCAATTGAAAGAAACATATCCGACATTCAGGATGACATTGGGAGCATCCGGGGGTACATGGTGGGGCATGGAGGAGGAGGTGATGATGATGACAAGGACATGGACTAGGCGGGAGGAGTAGAGGTGGAAGCAGCTGGTTGGTGATCCCACAGGTTAACCCTTTCCTTTTGAACAATTTCTGGCCTGCGTGCCGAAGTGTTGAATAATTTACTTTCCTTTTAACTCCTTTTTATTTTCTGCTTTTGTTTTTATTTTTAACTTTGTGGTTTGGATGTTGAACTTGATAATCTAGGATGTTTGCTATGGTTTGGTGTAGTGTTTATTGATAAAACAGGTACATATGAGGCTTAGAGTACTAAATATTAGTACTACTAAAGCCAGGACAGGAAAACCGAAGCCAGAAAACCTGTTTTTCACCGTTGCAAATTGTCTACACGGGGTCGTGTCCAGCCGACACGCCCCCGTGCCCACCTCCCAGACATGCTGTTTTTTAAATTCTGCAGATTTTTGTCAGACACGGGCTCGTGCCCAGCCAACACGCCCCCGTGTCCACCTTCTGTAAGTTTTCGTTACTGGCACTCTGAACACGTGGCCGTGTTCACCCGACACGGGGCCGTGTCCAGACGACCAGTAACACAAATCTTTGTTTTTCACACCTTTTTACACATTTAATCAACCTAAAAACTTATTTTTGGGACACATTGAGGACAATGTGTAATTTAAGTGTGGGGGGATGCTAAAACTTTGAATCTTGCAAGTCCTAATTAACAAGCCTTACACAAAACTCTATTGGAACCGCTAATCACCCCAATTTTTTTTTCAAAAATTTTCATTTTTCTAGTTGTCTAGGTTTAAGTTGGGAATTTCAAAATTTTAAAAAGGTTATATTTTTACAAATTTACAACCGATAGCGTCGTGATAAAAAGAACCAACATAAGAAAATTATGAAATGGCATGACAAACTTAGTTAAAATTTGATTATATATACTTGATCACATAAAAACCCATTCCCAAAAAAGTGAGTTTTGAGCCTTTATTGAGCATACAAATACATATCTTTAAACTAAATGCTCATTTTTCGTTTCTTGTGTGAATAGCCGCTTGGTTCTTACAACTCTAGAACTTGCCACGACGATACATTCCCGGTCCTTACCAACTTAAACCCGAGTAAGTAAATGATGGAGGCATTAGGACTAACCCTTTTTATTTCTACACCATTATTTTTTTTACCACCTACCCAAAATCCCCCTAGTTAACCCCTTTGAGCCTAAACCTTTTCATTTCTTAACCCATAACCAAAAACCCTTTACCCACCTAAACCCTTTTTTTTTATTTTAAACCCTTTATTTTAGTAACAAAGCTCGGTTTTTCTTATGAGTAAAAAAAATGAATGAGGATGAAGCCAAAGAAATAAACAAACAAGTGTATCAAAAACAACTTTGTTTGAAAGAAATGCTTCATCAAAATAAAAATTTTTGAAAAATATCAAGTCTTATGAAAACCGACGCTTTTTACGCTTTTCGCCCTTTACTAACCACTAACCCAACCACCCACCTTTAGCCCAAGCCTAACCCTTCACCCAAAAAGTCCTCTTGATATTTACAAAGGTATATAGTTAAAAAGGAGGAGGATTGATTGCTTGGCAAGCTTATGGTAGGAGTAAGTTCCATGCCACTCTCGTGTGATTCACTAAAAATACACCTTCGGCCGAGTGTTGAGTGATCCCCCGTTAGGTATGTGAACTTGTATATAAATAGAATTTTAAAAAAAAGGCATGTTATGCCCTAATAAGTAATTTATCTTATGAAACGTTTTTAATAAATCATGACGAATAGGATTGTAAATAAATAAAAATAAAACTTAATAAAGAATCTTGGAAATCCCGATACTCTATGACAAGCCCAAAAACCTTCTCTTCTACCCATTCGATTTGGGAAGTGTAAAGCCACATTATAAAGAGTTTTTCTTGAGGACAAGCAAAGATTCAAGTGTGGGGGTATTTGATGTGCACAAAATGCAACATAAAAATTACATCAATTGTGGCATAAAACTAACCCTTTTTTAGTACTAATGTTGGAAAAATGTGTTTTTTTCTTCCTTTTGTATTTTCAGGATTAAATGAGCTCAATTGAACAAAAGAAACAAAAAGACAGCTAAATCTAACATAAATACAAGAAAAGGAACAAATGTGGCATGCCCGACCCCCGACAGCATCTTCCCAAGCAAAACAAAACAACAGAAGGCTGAACACGCCCCGTGCTCAGTGAGCACGGGGGCGTGCCCAAGTGTCAGCAGAAAAGACAAAGTTGTAGAAGCTTCTATCGCCCACCACGAGGCCGTGCTCAGCGGACACGGGTCCGTGGTCAACTATAAGATTCGCAGAATCCAGGCAAATCTTGATAGTACAGATACGCTTCTGCACACGGGGTCGTGCTCAGCAGACACGGGGGCGTGGTCAACTAATGCAGACAAACTGCAATTAATGAAGAAAGAGAGAAGGATGGACACGGGGCCGTGCCCGAGCTTCTGTTCAGCCTATGAATAGAAGTGCTTGGATCACTTGCAACTCATCCCTTGGCACACCACCTCTCTCATACTTCACCCACCACCCACCACCCACCATCATCACAACACCATCATCCATTGTCCATCATAGAGTGTGTGAGTCGTCTCGGGATCCAAGATTGATCGTAAGAGTTCTTGACAATCAAAGGCCATGTTTGCCTAAGTCTCTTACATCACTTGGTGAAAACAAGTGTTTAGTGTAGTACTTTTTATTTTTAATCTTTTCGCACTTTTTATTTGGTTATGTATTAATGACTTTAATAACTAGTTTCTTATGTTGAAGGTGATTCTTCCTTATCGTTTGTCCGTGGTGTCTTGGCATTATTTTACTGTCTATATAAAATAAAAGATTTTCACCACTCATATCTCCACGGTCTATATGGAAATACGTTGGCTACCTGGTCGGGGGTTAAGGGAACGGTTTGGTAAGAGTCTTGCCATTGTTCAGTGTATAGATCCTGCAGAGGACCTGGGTCAAATTTAGTAGGACCTCCTTCAATACCCACCGGTATTGGATGGCGGGGGTCCAAACTCTTTGATCCCCTCATAAGTTAAACTACTATTAAAACTTTAACTCGGCTACTTAGGACTGTATCCTTGCTGACTCAAACTAATCGGAGTGTTTTAACATAAACTTTGAAAAAGACAAAAAGATTTTGTTTCCACTTTATTTTTGACAACCGATGTCTGAAAGCTAAGTTTTAAAATCTGAGTATGCTGAACATGTTTTTGAAAATAAACAAGTTCATGAATTTGAAACTTGAAGTTTTTAAATGAATTCTAAAAACAGTTTGTGAAATCTCCAAGATCATTAATTTGGACTTGGATGATTAACTGAGAAGGTTTTGGATGCTTTCACTGTCAAATATGTAGTTGTTTGATAGGGGAGAGAGCCAAGTTGTTCCTAAGAAATTACATATTGTTATATTTGTGATTAGAGCCAGGATCACAATCTTGAACTTAAATTGTTAAATTCTTACAAATGGTTTGAGATTTTTCAGATGAAAAAGTCAGATTACGATCCTGATAGCTGAGGCTAAGGGGGAGTCTAAAGACGAGCTCAAAGCAAGGGGGAGCTTGCAACAAATGAGCTAGGTAACTATCCTGGAGGAGCTTGTAGAATTAGAACCAGGTGTCGATCTTGCAAAACACGGAAGCTTGAAGAACATGGGAGCCTGATGATCGAGTAAATAAAAAAGGGGATCAACTAAAGCTGTAAGCAGATCCACGGGGAGTCTGTTAAAGATAAAGGGAGAGTCTGTGGTTCTGAAGTTATCAAAGCTACATGAAGACTCAGAGAGAAATAGAGAGCTACGAGATTGACTGCAGTAATATCCAAGGGGGAGTATCTGAGTGCATAATGTCTATCACTTCCGTCAATCACGTATCGTAGCTTAATCAAATGATTCAAGACTGGTGCTGAACAGATCAGAGCATAAAGTTTATGTGTTTTAGGTCACTTCGTACGAAGGGACACACTAGCTTCGTACGAAGAGGCAGCTTCATACGAAGGGAGTCATGATGGCTTCGTATGAAGCTAGCACTTCTATATATAGAGGTGTAGGGTCTTGGTCATTTGTAACTTTTCGTGACTTGAGTGGGAAAACTCTGTCCGTTTGATTTCGTGGTATTGTACTTGTCAAAATATCAATAAAAATCAATAGTTAATTACTTCTTCGTGTTCAATTCACACACGTACTTGGATTCCGCACAAGATACGTAATTATCACATACAACGGTTAAGGAATCGACCCAAGGAGCGAATCCACACCGTAAACTTAACTCTAGGAGCTCACAAAGCAGAAGAACCTAAGAGAGAGGATTCACCTGGTGAGGGGGAGTATAAACTGTACAATTGATTGTAATTGATATATGAATAATATATGAATCATTGACAATTATTCCCAAAATACAATAGTGTTTATGATGATGTATTTATTATTTATGTTTGTTTGATTACCTGTTAATTCAACAACCGATTTATCAAAAACACACACAATTCATGAACTCTTAGATCCAACATTATGTAATATTTGTGTGTTTATATATGGGATTTTTTTTAAATGATTTTCTTTTAGAAAAGAGTCGGTATTCAACGACTAGAACAGGTAGGCCTCACCAACATCGTCCATTATTCATTGTCATTGCCATTGCAACCACAATCCATTAATAGCGCCCCATTATAATGCTTGGGGTATGGACGGGGGGTATTGTATTAAATTTGCTGAAATGGCATGACCAACGCCCCATAGTGTGTAGCCTTTGGAGAAAAAATAGATTTTCACGTTTTTGATAATTGACAAGCTAGAGTTTGCATATGGTGATGAGAATGCCACGAAGGGCATGGGCGAAGTATTCTTGTTGGTGCACTACATCTGTTGATTACGTCTAGATGTCTAGGATCAGGTCTTACATTGTATTGTATAGATTAGGGCGTGTTTTACAAGAAAACTGGAGAGTTTAGACAGTTTAAAGTCTTGGACCGCTTATTCGGACATGCCGAATAAGAGGTCCACAACCTAAACTCTGGAACCCCTTTTACGGACATTCTTGGACCGCTTATTCGTCACGTCCGTAAAAGAGGTCCAAGAATCCTATAAATACCGTATGAGAGGCCCCCAAATGTAACTTTCCGGATTCCATACCGAGGTGCTGCCGGTGTGAGAATTGCATGTAAAAAGCGTCAAATTAATGAGAAAAAAGAATTAAAGTGATATCTAGCTGTTTCTACATCAGGTACTTGTTTTCCGCACCTGTATCTGATCAAACTCCTCTGATTGACTCGTTCGGGTCAGATTCCGATCCTACAAGTGGTATCAGAGCTTCAGGAGGAGGAGTTCTATTGAAATTTGCTGGATTTCGTCACATTTTCTTCTTCTACACCTTCTTTCTTACGTCAGACCAAGATTTCATGGTCCGTTTTGGCTGATTTTTGGATATGTTGTGTGCCTTTACCTGATCTAAAACCCTACCAAGTTTCAGATCGAAACTCCTAGCCGTTTGGGAGAAATCGAGATTTTTAGGTTCGTTTTTCCGTCAAACTGTCAGGACCGCTTTTACGGCATCTCGCATGAACCGCTCATTTTGACAAATTTTAGGCTCGCTTATTTGGCTTATTGGTTAGAACCGCTCGAAAAAATTTGTTGTGAATCGCTCATGTGGAACAATTTTGAACCGCTCATTGGGTAACAACAGGACCGCTTATATGATACTTGGGATCGCTGATTAGTCAGTTCTGGATCGCTCAAAAAATCAGTTGAGACTCGCTTATAGGGAACTATACAGACCGCTCTTTGTGATTTTACTGGACCGCTCATATATATCACCGCCTTAATTACCCAATCAACATTTAAAATTCATTGTGTGCACTGTCCAACAATTATCACCGCCCCACTCATTATTTGAACCGCCCAAACTGCACAATCCTTGCAAAGGTTGTCGCCCACTAAACTGCTGCACCATCCCACTACTCTCATAAGGCCCAATCCATTTATAGTTGCCGCCCATTAACCATCGAAAATACCATTACAGTTTTAATATCCAAGTTGATTTGTGGTCGCCCATTAAAAAAGGTTGTCGGCTCATTTAATGATGGAGATCATAAAATTGTGTGATCATTAAAAATTGTTGTTGACAACTTGTTTGGTGTATTAGTTGTATGAAATATTAATTGTTCAAATATACAAGTTTCGAATCATCTTGACTAATTGATATTAGTCAACCGAGTTTGAAGTGTGTTCAGGTCGCATGAAAATAGTTTGAAAGGTCAAATTCACTGGAAAGTCAGTTCAAGTTCATACGGTTTGGAGTTCACAGTTCTCAAAGGCTCAGTTCATGTAAAAGTTCGTCAGTTTATACGAAAAAGTGTCAAGTTATCTGTATTTGATCCGAGTCATCGCTGTCCGCTCAGTGTGTCAATCCTCAATACGCACAGAATTGATCATCAGTTCGAGTACTAGTTCGCTTCTATTAATTGATAATACTTTAAACTGATTGTTGTTTCATTTGTGTACATCAGGAATTTCAAGATCGAGCATGGATTCTGATTTTTACAACGCGTTTGCTACACCGAGTACTCCAGCCGCAATTGCTCAAGCTATGAACCTGGAAAATGAGACGGGAACCACCCAGAAACCCCCGAAACTGATGAGTATTGAAGAATACTACGGGTGGCAGGATAGATTTGAAAACTGGGTTCAAGCAAATCATCTTAGATCATGGGAGTGTATCTTGAAGAAGTATGTGTTACCGAGAATAGAGGTGAATGTTATCAAACAGATATCTGAATTCACAGATCAAGAACGTGCAATGTACAGAGCAGAGAAAATGATGATTAGTTTATTGCAACAAGCGATTAAAGAAGATATATTCATTCTGTTGGAACACGACAAAACTGCTAAGTCAATATGGGAAGCTCTTAAAACCAAATTCGAGGGTAGTGCGAGCATGGTTAAAAGCAAAAAGGCATTGCTTAATAAAGAGTTTGATCTTTTTAGCAGTTTACCAGGAGAGGATACTAAGACGCTGATTGAAAGATATTGTCACTTAGTGAGATCATTAACAATGATTGGTGTTGATAAAAAACGTGAAGAGTATGTGGATAAATTGGCTGACGCGTTACCTCAGAAAGAGTGGGGAACGTATTTAATGATCTTGAAAAACACGGGCGTTTATGATGGACTGACAATTGGGCAGTTTATCGAAAAGATCAAGAGTCAGGATTTGGAACAGCAGGAGATCGCTAGGATGAACAGTCCGAGTGGTCAACAGGATGATAAGTCTATTACATCTGCTGAAAATTCAGAAAGTACTGATGAACTTTCAGAAAGATCTGGAGAAATTTCAGACGGTTCAGATGAGAGTTTATCAAGTTCTGATGAGAGTGTACAGAATGAAATTGTTTCAGAAAAACTAGTTGTATTTGATAAAACACCATCTGATTCTGGTGTTTCTGATGGTGATTCTGAAAAATCTGTTCAGTTTGATCAGTCACCTGATCACAGCAGTAGTGATGACGAGAAAAAAACATATGAATGTTGATAAGTCTCATCTTTCTCCTGATAGTTTTCATTTATATTTTGCAGAAAGGATGGAGAAACTGAAGGAAAAACGAGCTGCTCAAGAACAACAAACTGAATCTGAAGATGATTTTCAAATTGCTGAAAATGTGGCTGAGAAGATTGGTGAGGTTGTGAAAGAAGTAGAAAAGGTGATTGAAGTAGAAAAAGTCATTGAAGTTATGAAAACAGTTGAAGTTGAAAAAATTGTTGAAGTCATCAAGCCCTGTGAGAAGTGTCTAGAAGCTTGCAAAGAGTGTGCAGCAAAAGACGACATCATAGCTGAGTACGAGAAAAAGAAAGAGCAGTTATTGTTCAACCTCAATTATGTGAGGGAATCGTACGACGTGTTGAACAGAACAGTAACTGGTCTTCAAACAACAAACTCAGAGAGAGAACAAGCGCTTACCATGATGAATGCTACTTTGATGTCGAAACAAAAGGCAATAAATTTTTACATTGAAGAGAGTGCCAAATGGAAGCAGGAGTTGGAAATCGAAAAGATAGAGAATGAGAGAATTAGGAGGTTGTTGTTAAGCTACACTACTTCTGATTATCTTATTGATCGTGTTTATCCAACTGTTGCAGGTTTAGAAGCTTTTCAAGATGAGAAGCAAAAGAAGAAGAATGACTGTGGTAAGAAAACGACTGTTAGCTATAACAAGTGTCCACCTCCAATTTGGGATGGGTATTCACCTAGGAAACCAAATGAGGAACAACTTGCAAAAGCAGTCAATATACAGCTTAAAACCGACACAACTGACGTTTTACCAGAAAACATTGATGTGACGTATACCTCGTCCGATACTGATCATGAGTCTGAATTAATCAAAAAGGTGGTCGATCAGGTGTTGGACACTGATGAGGAGACAGAGTCAAAGTCTGAGTCTGGAGGGTCAAAGTCGTCAGTCAACAGTCAAAATTCATCGGTTAAACGGTCTTATAGTAAAGAATTTTTGTTATCAAAGGCAGATTTGGATGATGAAACATTCGAAGTTGTTTATACTTTGAATGGTTCTGACAAATTATATTACAACAAAGAGTTTCCAATTTTAAGTGTTAAAACGGATCTAATCAACAAAACTTTTAAACTAGTAGAGATTAATATTCCTGAATTAAAAGTTTTGAAAAGTTTTGAAAAACCTAAAAAATATACTTCTAGAGTTCAGCAACGTTTAAATAAGAAAAAGGGCAACAATTCTGGTTCTGGTTTTCAAAAGAAACCTAACCAAAATCGTAGCTACAAAAAGAAAGGTCTTGGTTTTATTCCACCAGAAAACCATAAAAATGATAAAAATTCTAAAACAAAAACTGAATTTGTGTCAGGTGGAAGTTCGGATGAAGAACAGAAGAAACCGTTCTGGAAACAGTCAAACCAGGAGTTTCTTGCTGAAAGAAAGAGAAATGGAGCTGAAGTGTTTTATCAAAGAGAGACTCGTACCTGTTACAGATGCAATGAAGTTGGTCACATTGCATGGAACTGTACACAGAATACCAAAGCAAAACAGGGAGTTTCTCAGAAGTTGAAAGAGAAAGTTGTTGATGTTGAACCACCAACTGAAAAACTTAGAATGTTTGAGAATTCAAAATTCGAGGTTGGTGAATGTTCACAAAAGAACAAGTATGAGAAGAAAGGAAAGGACAACCAGGTCTGGGTTGCAAAGAAAGATGAAGTAAATGTCGGCGATGAATCTGGTTCCACAAAGCCAGAGGAGCCACAGGTTGAAAAGAAGATTTTGGTAAATGATGAGGAGTTTCCATCATTGAAGTTTGACGAAGTAAAGAAGAAAGTGGGAAAAACTGAGATTTCAAATCAGTTCTACAAAGAAAAGAATGATTTTGATGTCGAGAAAACATTCAACGGGAATGTTAAGAAAATTTTTGGGAAAATGTTGAGTGGAAGAGCAAAGGGGGTCAAAGATTTTTACGCTACGAAAAAGGCTACATACAACCCGACTGCTCAGGAGTTGAAATCCATCAAGTCTGAAAAGACTTGGATGGATGTTTGTTTTCCATGATAGTCTAAGGACTACGCCGGAGATCCCAAGTTTTTATCGTGGATCATGAATCGGCATCCTTCTAGTATTTGAGAAGTTTGAATGTTTGTGTTTAATGCTTAAATGTTTTTGTTTACAGGTTGAAGGACTATGCCGGAGCTTCCAGGTGGGTAATTGCGAAGCAGGAATCGGCATTCTGGTTGAAAAATGGTGATGTAGACGTAATATTCCTACACGTGGTAGTTGTTGGGTATCTACAAGTGGTAATCTTGATTCCACATGTGGTATTTGTGGTTAAATTTTGAGATGTTTGTATTCTTTGAAGTGGTTACATTTACAAGTGGTACAGAAGGTTCTTAAAGGCAAATGGTAAATCAGGGACATTAAATTGTACTTGATTTACTATTCATGGCAAATGATAGACAAGATGATGAACCACATCCCCGTTTTTAAAAAAGATAAACCTACAAGTGGTTGATATCAATACAAATTTATTTTTCGGAAAAATCATTTTGATTGAAACAAACTTAAGTGTTTTGAAATCTAAATGAGAAAATGATTTGTGATAGGGGGAGTTCAGATTGTTTATGCCTAGTGAATGGCGATTTGATGTGATTCAGTGTCAGTTGTCAAGTTTCTGTATAGTTTGTTTTACTTTTTATGTTTCTAGTAGGTAAAAATTTAGAAGTTTTCAAATTTTCTTTAAAATGTGTTTGCATTTTAGGGGGAGTAGGGAAATTTCAGAAAATCCAAAAACATTTGAAAATTTGAAAAAGCCAAAAACATGATAAAATTCAAAAATGAGTTTTGTTGCGAAAAAGAGGAAATGATAGTACATCAGTGGACTATCACGGCACGCTAAAGAAATGAAAAGTTAAAAAGTGTTAAACAATCTTACTGCGGATGTGTCAGTAGATTTTCGCACATTTAGTAAATTGAAACGAGATATAAACCTAAATCAAACTTGCTTAATTTGTGGGTAACTATTCTTGGATATATGGGTAACCCCCGAAATCTTGTTTGAAAGGTCCCGTATTCTGAGATACTAGGTCTTTATACTCAGTGATATCTGGGGTATTATCCCGGGACTTCTGCTGTATGGAAGTACTGACCTAGTCCCCGGATAATACTTTCTGCTAAAGCTTTGAAACATAAGCTTCGCCCTCAGCATGCTGATGAAACAATAAAATTGATAGTCGCTGCTGTTGAAATGCAAAAAGATCCTCTAAAGGGGACCCACCAAAAGTCGAGCCGTCATCTCTCTGCTGAACGGAAGTTCTGACCTGAGCTCTCACGGTTTCGCATTTAACCCCTTTACAGATATCATCTGTGGTATACTCACCTGTAAGACTGAATATTTGGGATCTGGATACGGGAGTATATTCAAGTGGAGTGATACACAATTAAGTTTAAGTCTCTAAAACAATAAATATCGTATCTCGAATCGATTGAAATTTGTGTTGAAAATTTAAGTGGACAAACATACTGACAATCTAGGTAAATTGTTTAAAACTGAGAATGTTTAAAGCTTAACGGTGTTGGTGATTTGTCTAATAACTGATATGATCCTCTTGCACGAGCTCACAAAAAAATATTGTTTGTAAATAGTTTATTTCTGCATTTTATTTTCTCACCTTGAAAAAAAATCCAAAAAGATTTTGTGTGTGTTTTAGCATAATTTTGAAAAAGTCAAAAAGATTTTCGACAACTGATATTGGAAAACTGATTTTCAAAAATTCCGTGTGCTAAACATGATGAACAGAATTTGAGGGGGAGTGTTTGTGTAAATCTAACTGTTTTCGTTAAATCTAGCCTTCTTCAAGTGGTTTATCATAGTTTGTTTTGAGGGGGAGTAATATGTTAGTGCAGAGATGTGTGATATGTAATAAAATTAGAGAATTTATTTCTGGGTTAAGATTTTGCAGGTAACCAGGTTTCGATACTGATAGAAGAAAGCCAAGTTTCGATCCTGGAAATCAATTCTGAAAACCTGTGAAGAGCAGACAAAGATCCTGAAGATGTTACTGAAGAACAAAAGAATGCCAGTAAATCGAGAGGGGGAGTCTGAAGATAGAGAGAAAGAGAAAGCCCAGAGACTGATCCAGATTAAAGATGTGAAGATATAACTTTGAAGTCAAGGTGTGTTAGCGACTCCATCAACATCTGAGGGGGAGTCTGTTGGTGCACTACATCTGTTGATTACGTCTAGATGTCTAGGATCAGGTCTTACATTGTATTGTATAGATTAGGGCGTGTTTTACAAGAAAACTGGAGAGTTTAGACAGTTTAAAGTCTTGGACCGCTTATTCGGACATGCCGAATAAGAGGTCCACAACCTAAACTCTGGAACCCCTTTTACGGACATTCTTGGACCGCTTATTCGTCACGTCCGTAAAAGAGGTCCAAGAATCCTATAAATACCGTATGAGAGGCCCCCAAATGTAACTTTCCGGATTCCATACCGAGGTGCTGCCGGTGTGAGAATTGCATGTAAAAAGCGTCAAATTAATGAGAAAAAAGAATTAAAGTGATATCTAGCTGTTTCTACATCAGGTACTTGTTTTCCGCACCTGTATCTGATCAAACTCCTCTGATTGACTCGTTCGGGTCAGATTCCGATCCTACAATTCTGGGTGCCCGGGGGTGCACCCGCCCACCTCAATGTTTCGATTAAAAGCGTATAAGTTCCGATTTTTCGTCTGAAAATTTTAAAATAATATAGGATTGTCCCCCCGATTATTTTTTCTAAATTGTATATCCTAAATATTTATAAGAGTTAAATGTCATTTTAGTCCCTGTGGTTTGGGCCATTTTGCCAGTTTAGTCCAAAGGTTTCCTTTTTCCACCTGTGGGTCCAAAAAGGTTTCACCGTTGCCATTTTAGTCCACTGGGTTAATTTCATCCATTTTTCTGTTAATGAGAAGGCCAACTCAGTCATTTTATATGGCCGAATTGCCCTAATAGTGAACAAAATTACATATAAAATGACCGAATTGGCCTTCTCGTTAACAGAAAAAATGGACGAAGTTAACCCAGTGGACTAAAATGGCAACGGTGAAACTTTTTTGGACCCACAGGCTAAAAGTGAAACCTTTGGACTAAACTGGCAAAATAACTCAAATCACAGGGACTAAAATGACATTTAACTCTATTTATAAACTTTGTATATAAATGATTGGTAGTTTAATAAATATACACTCTGTTTTATTTGGAATTATTATTATTTGATCCGACTTGAATCGAATAGCCAACCCGACCCGAAACATAACGTTAGGCAAAAAAATTTGAGTTCCATCACTTTACGCCCACTCGAAACTTTTGGTCAAGCTCCGCCACTAACGAAGGGTTTATGTTGCATTTTGAATTATAACAATAATAATTTAAAAAAAAACATTAAACTATATAATACAGTAATATAACATCAAAATATCTTATTTAATATTAAGATATGCAAAAAATATCAGCAAAAAAAATCATATTTAATTTAATTTAATTTAGAGTAAACTGTCATTTTGGTCCTTGAGGTTTGGTCAGTTTTGCCACTTTAGTCCAAATCTCAAAGTTTTTGTATCTGGGTCCCTGTGGTTTCATTTTTGTTGCCATTTTAGTCCAAAAGTGAAATCAGGCCAGATTCCCCTAATTAAACCCTCAAGTTTTGTCCTTTTGCACAGGGGTAATTTCGTCATTTATAACCACCCTATAAAAGCCCATCTCCTTCCCCAAATCTACCCTAACTCAAACCCTAATTCACTGATCACTCCCTCCCATTCCCACCACTTCCGCCATGGACTCACACACCACCACCTCCACCGCTGTCACCTGTGATCACACTCCGGCCATCACCCGCACCCTTCAGCCAGCTGGCCACCGCCACTCGACCACCCCCATCACCCGACCAGCGCCTCTCATCACCTGAAACCTTAAACGAAACTCTGCACATACACACACACACACACACACACACTCTCTCTCTCTCTCTCTCTAACACCCATCTGTCTCTCTCTTCTCTCTCTTTCTCTCTCGAACACCACCGTTCACCAGAAACTTAACAGATCTGGAAATGGAACTACACCTCTGGCGATCAAAAACTTAACAGATCTGGAAACGCTAAGGTTAGCGTATAACGAGTGACGAAGGTCGCCCACGGTGGCAGACGATGGTGGTAGATGGCGGTTGTGTTCCGAGTTAGCTGGTTTGGGCAGGAATAAGTACTGAAGATGACAAGTAGCGGTGGTGAAGATGTCTCACATGTGACTGAGATCGCTTACGATGGCGGGACAACAATGTTAGACGACAGTGATGGTCAGAATTAGGTGGTTTGGGCCAGATTTACGAGAGAGAACAATGGAGGTGAATAAGTAGCAGAATGAGAATAATTTAGGGTTTTTAATAATTTAGACTTTTATAGGTCAGGTTTTAATAATTTAGTTTTATTAATTTTAATTGATAATCAGTTATAATAAAACGTAAATGACGAAATTACCCCTGTGCAAAAGGACAAAACTTAAGGGTTTAATTAGGAGAATCTGGCCTGATTTCACTTTTGGACTAAAATGGCAACAAAAATGAAACCACATGGACCCAAATACAAAAACTTTGAAATTTGGACTAAAGTGGCAAAACTGGTCAAATCTCAGGGACCAAAATGACAGTTTACTCTTTAATTTAACATAGTAATAAAAAAATATCTAATGAGTTTTCTTGTTTTTCCAAATAATGAGTTTTCCTGTTTTTCCAATAATTTAACGTAGTAATAAAAAAAGAGTTAATTACTGTTTTCGTCCATGTGATTTGTCAAAAATCACTATTTCAGTCCATTAGTTTAAAAATTGCGATTTTAGTCCCTGTGGTTTCACTTTCGTAACCATTTCAGTCCCTGTACTTAACAGAATAATGGATTGAAATGGTTACGAATGTAAAACCACAGGGACTAAAATGATTACGAAAGTAAAACCACAAGGACTGAAATCGTAAATTTTAAACTAATACACTGATTTTTGACCAATGACAATGACGAAAATATCAATTAACTCTAAAAAAATATCTAATGAGTTGTCTTGTTTTTCCAAATTTTGAGCCGAAACCCTAAATCAAATATCCGCCGACTGGTACAAGCCAACTTTAAACACCGTTCTTCTCCACCTCTCTCTCTCTCTCTCTCTCTCTCTCTCTCTCTCTCTCTCTATAGAAAGATGACCGGGCTGACCTGCAACGCGTGCAACAAAGAATTCGAAGATGAAAACGATCAGAAGCTTCATTACAAGTCTGAATGGCACCGTTACAATCTCAAACGCAAGGTATCAATTTCACTCATACATGTTATAATACTTCTCCTGTATCATCCAACTCCACAATCACTGCCGTTTTAATTTCAAAAGTTGAAATGATCGTGAATGTTAGAGAATTCGTTGATTGAATTATTATTATTATTATTTTTTTTAGGATAATTCGTGTTTGAACTTATTATTTTCTTTATAAATTATAATTTAGGCATATAATTTTTATGTTTTATTGTGGAAATCGTAGAATCTGTTTCACTGAAGATTATAAAATACAGGAAGAGACGTATCTGATGTTTAATTAATTCAATTCAATTTGAGCTCATGTTTATTAATTAAATATACATAAACTAAACTATGCTTTTTTATTGTCTTTGTGTTCTCTTCTATACGCTTTTTTGTATATGTAAAAAAGTTATATGGTAGAGGTTGTAATGAACTGTTTTTGAGAGGTTGTATGCTTGGTTTTAAAAAGCGTGTTTGAGGCACGAGGAGGCGATCTGGAAAGCGTTTCAGGGTCTTGAAGTGGCGCCTCATGCACATCTTGGTTAACTTAAAATAGGACATTAAAACAAGTAAACAACCAAATAGATAGATGAAGGGATTATGAATGATTTACGAATTTACTCGATAAAAAGGCTTATATGTAGTTGAGATGAGACAGATGCAGCCTTTTGTTGTACATAAAGCTTTTTTGATTGTACCTAGAGCAACACCTCGCGTATGTGAAGGTTGGTTTAAAAAAGCAGGAAGCGCACAAAAGCGATGAGGTCTAAAACCGATTTTTAAAAAGCGAAGCGCAAAAGCGGTGAGCTTTTCGTACGCAAAGCGCAAAGTGATTATATAATTTATTTTATATATCCCATAAGTGTTTAGTATCTAATACCTATGATTTAGCTATAATTAAGTTTTATATATGTTTTAAAATGAAAAAAACATAAATGTACAGCATAAAAAGCCTGTTGTACAACACTCAGGAGCATAGAAACACCCCATGTACAAAAAGCGTGCACCTCAGCTGCGCCTTAGGTCGATTTTCACCCTAAAAAGCGTGCCTCAGCTGCGCTTCTTGTACATCGTGCGCCTTATGTCACACAAGGTGATGGGGTTTGCGCCTAGATGCGCTTTGCGCTTAAGCGCACTTAAGGCGCGCTTTTTAAAACCAAGATGCTACTTGTTATCTTTTTGTTACCATAACCTTTTTTTCATGATCTTGAGTTTTTGATGCAACAGTGCATTATAGAACCTAGTAGAAATCTGAAGAAAGCCTCATTGATTTTAATTATTTTTTTCCTACATTTATAGCTTAATTGATGCAATTTTGCAACCTTGTGGAATCACACATAATGCATTAGAACTAAACATTGAACTAAATCAGATTGCAGGGGTTCCGGGAGTAACAGAAGCTCTTTTCTTAGCCAGACAATCTACAATCGCTGAAGAGAAGAGTAAACTGAATGGCCCACCTATGCTGTACACTTGTCGCCTATGTGGCAAAGGGTACAGAAGTGCCAAAGCACACGCTCAACATTTAAAATCTCGAACTCACACGATGCGAGCTTCCCAGATTGGTCAAGAAGATGAAAACAGTGCAGTAATAAAGCCACTTCCACCCCGCACCATGAAGAAGTCCCCTCAAGGAAAGGAGGAAATCGATGAGGAAAGTGACGAAAGTGATGAATGGGTGGAGGTTACTGAGAACGATGACGTGGTCGGTGACATGGCGTCGTCGTCTACCCATATGGAAGTGAATGAATCTCTTGCTGATGCTGATGATGATACCGATGAGGATATGGATGAGGATGAAGATGAGCTGGATCCAACATCGTGCTTTATGTGTGATAAAGAGCATAAAACTATTGAAAGCTGTATGGTTCATATGCACAAGCATCATGGCTTCTTTATACCCGACATTGAGTATCTGAAAGACCCCACTGGCTTTCTTACATATCTTGGACTTAAGGTAAAATACATGATACTTTCTTCTCGGTAATTACTACCGCAGGGTCAAAGATGTGTTGTATTTTGATGATTCAGTCTCACTTGTCTGTGGTGTTGTCATCTTTCTACAGGTTAAGCGTGATTTTATATGCTTATACTGCAACAGTAACTGCCAACCATTCAATAGTTTGGAAGCAGTTAGGAAGCACATGGTCGCAAAAAGTCATTGCAAAGTCCACTATGGTGATGATGATGAAGAAGAAGAAGCTGAACTAGAAGAGTTTTATGATTACAGTAGCAGGTTTACCATTTATCTTAATAAATTTGTTTCTTTCGATATAATTCAAGTCATCTGGTTCCTTTTTACTTACACTTGGTAAATGTAATAATACAAAGAGTAAATTACAAAAGGCGTCCTTTATATATGTCACTATTGCAAACTGTCCTTTATCTTCAATAATTACAGAAAACGTACTTGATGTTTGCAAACCCTTGCAAGTTATGTCCTTTAACCCCAACTCAGTTAATTTTTTGTGGTTAAATCTGACCAAATGGACCACACATGAGGGTATTTTGGTCATTTTACCCTTATGTGGGGTCCATTTGGTCAGATTTAACCACGAAAATTAACTGAGTTAGGGCTAAAGGACATAACTTGCAAGAGTTTGCAAACATCGAGTACGTTTTCTGTAATTATTGGAGACAAAGGACACAGTTTGCAATAAGTGACATGCATAAATGACGATTTTTGTAATTTACTCTAATACAAATTGCACAAAACAAAAATGTTTGAAAATTGACTCTTATGATTAAGCTAATATTCTTTTTTTTTTCCTTAGTTATGTGGATGCAAATGGGAACCAGCTAGTTTCAGCAGGCGGATCAAGTGAGGGTATAGAACTCGGAAGTGGTGGGTCTGAGCTCATTATAACTACAGTAACTGATGATACAATATCAACCAAAGCAATTGGTTCTCGAGAATATTTACGTTATTATCGTCAAAAACCACGTCCATCTTCAAATGGAGTTCCCATGACTGCTGTATTGGCTGCCAGGTAAGCATAACATTATTTTTCAACAAATTTAGAATAAAGGGCAAAAACATTAAAAAACTTACTTATTTATCTTAGAAGTTGTTTTTAACCACGGAAAATATGTACAAATATCAGGTATAGGAGCATGGGATTGTCAACAGTGCAGTCGAAAGAGAACATGGTGAGGATGAAGGTGATGAAACAAATGAATAGATCAGGGGTAGATCATATGCGTTCTAAGATGGGCATGAAAAGCAACGTCATCCGCAACCTTCCAAAGAACGTTACGCATTAGTTTCCTATATCCATCATCTGCAGACTGTAGGTACTTACCATACATTGGTCTTTATTGTGGAATCACTCCATCTGCTATAATACTACTGTATACACATTGGTCAACTGTTTTACCTTTTTTTTAATGTTTTGCACCGTTCAGAATGTTCTTTGATTTGATATTTTCATGTTTCAGAAGTATGTTGGTTTTTTCGTGTGTTTGTCTGAGTACTTTTGCGCCTTAACAATGAGTTGTGGGCTTGTGGCAAAAGCCATATGTCATGTTTCTTGCTAGTGTCTTAGGTTCTAGACTGACCTCTAGATAATGACTAAATGTGTTTGTTTGAGTTTATTTAGCTAGGTCGCGAGAAATGTATTGAAATTTATAAAACCTTGTAAATTGTTTAAATTTTAATTTATCGTCTCAACACGTTATTTTAAAAAGAACACCTTGTAAATTGTTTAAATTTTAATTTATCGTCCCAACAGGGCCATTTTGCCAGTTTAGTCCAAAGATTTGAAATGTTGCCATTTTAGTCCACTGGGTTAACTCCATCCATTTAATCTGTTAGCTAGAAGGGCAATTCAGTCATTTTATATGGTCGAATTGCCCTTCTAGTTAACATAATTACATATAAAATGACCGAAACGCCCTTCTAGTTGACATAAAAAATGAATGGAGTTAACCCAGTGGACTAAAATGGGAACGTTTGAAACTATTTAGACTAAAATGGCAACGTTTCAAACCTTTGGACTAAACTGGCAAAATGACCCAAACCACATGACTAAAATATATGTTAACTCTTTAAAAAAAATCGGAAAAATTACACGTTTTGTCCTTTATCTTTATACCCTTTTACAGGCGGTGTCATTTTCAACGAATTTTGACAGGTTTTGCCCTTTATAGGGAATTTTGTTACACGCTTTGTCCTTTAACCCTAACCCAGTTAGATTTTTTTGTTAAATCTGGTTACAAAGGGGTATTTTAGTCTTTTTACCCCTTTATTTAATATATTATTTAAAAAATAAAACAAAACAAAACATTTTTAAAATTATTATATATAAAGTCTCTTTCTATCTCTTTACACACTCTCTCTCTCTATCACACATCTTCCCATCCTACCACCCCTTCTCACCACCATTAACCACCGACCATCGCCACAACCATCAACACACCACCACCAAAAAGAGGGGTGAACCGAAGCGGATCTGAACCGTACAGAGTGAAATCAGAGCTCGTGGAGTTAATCAAGCTCTCCATCCACTCATCAGGTATCAAACTCGCCTACAGATCCAGACGCCGCTACAAAATCTGCAAACCTAAACCCTGGCTGGTGGTGGTGATGACTCTCTGAACTCGGAAACTGAAATCCAGCCGCCTCTTCACTTCCGGCAACATCCACCGCTCCTCCGTCAAACAGATCGGAAACTTGGAAAAAAGGGGGGGGGGAATTGAAACGGCGGCGGTGTGTTGTTACATCAGTGGGGGATAGTGACGGAGAGTGAGTATAATGGAGCAAAGGAAAGCAAAAGGAGAAGGTGAACATGCTAGTGACGGAGAAGGATTTGATGGCAAGATGTGCAATTATGATGGTATCTGCACATGCTAGTAAGCAAATCTACACCAGGCCACTAATACTTGAGAGTTGCTAGTTATTTCTAGACAATGTTATGACATGCTATTTTCATTTTATGATTTTGATTTTGGTTCATGGCAAGATTAAGTATCTTTTATCAACTTGCATTTTTGTCAGCTTAAGAAACCTGTATTTTGAGACTGAATTGTGTGTTTCTGTTTATTTTAATCATCCTTATATTATTTATCATCAGCTATATGCAGAAGAGGTTCTGGGTAATTGGGGGTGGGGGGGGGGGGGGGGGAGTAAAGAATTAAAAAAAGGACGATTGAGGGTTTCGGTGGTGGGGCCTTTATACATACATACATAAATATATGTATATATTTATACATATTTACAAAAATTGTCCTTTATATGTATAAAGACTAAACTACCCTCATATGACTTGCACATGACTAGATTTAACAAAAAAATTTAACTGGGTTAGGGTTAAAGGACAAAGCGTGTAACAAAATTCCCTATAAAGGGCAAAACCTGTCAAAATTCGTTGAAAAGGACACCGCCTGTAAAAGGGTATAAAGATAAAGGACAAAACGTGTAATTTTTCCAAAAAAATCAGATGCTAGTGTTCTCAAAATATATTCAGCGTCTGTTAGGAGTTAGGACTTGGGCCTAGTCCTGGTTGAGAGCTGAATTCGACAACTGACCCGTATTGAAATTGGTTTGAACCGATACCAAAACAAACCGGTTCCAACCCGATTGAACCTGTAGGTTTGTAACCGGTATGTATTCCTCTAATATGAACCGGTTTGAACCCGAACCGACAAAAGCTGCTCCAAAGTCCAAATCGGTCAAAACCCGAACCGGTTTTGACTTTTTGTTGTCCGGCTGAAACCGGTTTAGGGCTCCAAACCGATTTATGCACCTCTAGGTTCAGAGTAACCTGATTTTGGGAAAGAGTTGGGCTATTGATTAACCTGATTTTAGATTGGATAACGTTTACTAATACACGGAGTGGATTTGGGCCAACGTTAGGCGGCAGCCCAGTATTTGATCCCAGGAAGTTATAAAGTTTCAGAGTTTGTGGGCTGGGCTTGAAGATTCAAACTCGCTTTAGATCAAACCTGGGTTGGGCTTGTTTGTGGGTTCCAGTTCGTAATTATCTCTAGAGTTAAATGTCATTTTAGTCCCTATGGTTTGAGTCATTTTGCCAGTTTAGTCCAAAGGTTTCATTTTTCGCCTGTAGGTCCAAAAAGGTTTCAACATTGCCATTTTAGTCCACTGGGTTAACTTCATCAATTTTTTTTTGTTAACGAGAAGAGCAATTCTAGTTAACAGAATTACATATAAAATGACCGAATTGTCCTTCTCGTTAACAACAAAAATGGATGAAGTTAACCCAGTAGACTAAAATGGCAACGGTGAAACATTTTTGGACCCACAGGTGAAAAATAAAACCTTTGCACTAAATTCACAAAATGGCTCAAAATCATAAAGACTAAAATGACATTTAACTCTCATCTTTATTTGGTTTTTGAAACTTATTCGGGTCTATCCAATAAAAATATCAATATCTTTTTTAGTTATAATTCACCTTTTTCTGAGTGGCTAGTGCATTATAGGTGAGAAAAATGAAGATAAATGTCTTTGTTTAATG
Organism: Helianthus annuus; assembly: GCF_002127325.2. Classification (NCBI taxonomy): domain Eukaryota; kingdom Viridiplantae; phylum Streptophyta; class Magnoliopsida; order Asterales; family Asteraceae; genus Helianthus; species Helianthus annuus. Next base: position 34,718,316 of record NC_035439.2, on the reverse strand, counting down.
TGGGTTAACCTTGTCTTTTGCAAGAAGTGCTGAACTTTATTTGATTACAAACTTTTGTATGTACAAGCAGTATTTTGAAACCCGTAGTCGAATAATTCCGAAACTCGTGACCAAGAATGAGTCAGTGTGCAATGACTTGACCCTTTCTTAAAGATAGTTGGGACAAAGGAAGCTCAAAATCGACCCGACTTTTGCATGTCTTTGATACACGAAATACAACATGATAGGGTTAGTGAAAAGGTAATCACATTATTGGTGTGGTGGATGAATGATTGTGAATAAATGGAAAGATACTTTAAAATCTAAATCAGTTGCCAAACACTTCACATGTTGCATTATTATGTGAGAAAATAGTATTAATAGTGTCCCTTATATCTTGTAGAACATGTGTAAAACAACACAAGCTTACATTTTACTATTACACCCCAGTTGCTATATCACCCATCTTCTCCCCCTTCATGTTTCCAAAGACAAAATCAAGATTATAAAGCACAGGCACCATGGTGACCGTACACAAAAACACAAGCACGGGACCGAAAATCCAAAGCATGAGCGGAAGAGCAGAGTAGAAAATCCGGTTCCCCACTGCGTTAAGCGTGAATCCTTTCTCTAAAAGCTCCGAAACATACTCACATGTCAACCTTGATTCCGGTGGGCAGTTGATCAAGAAGTTAACTTGGTTAATGAACCTGATTGATAGCGAGTGGCACATGAAAGACGCGAGGAGTACGAGCAACATGGTCACATATTTCAATGCTACCATAAATTCTCCATGAGCCCCATAAAGGGCATCGTTGATTGGTTTCTTTACACTGTAAGTGCTGCTAATGACAGCGGCTAGACCCGAGCATAGAAGTATCGATGTCGTGGCCATCAAGGTTGCTCCCATAATTGTGTTTCGAAGTGTTTGAACGGCTAAGATGTTTTTCTTATCGTTGTCCTGTTTATATTGTACAATGTAAGAGTTAGTTGTGTGATCACCACATTATTGTAGTAGAAATATTACCGGTTTAAGTTGTTCAAATATAATATTAATAATACTTGTATTTGGTTTTTAATTATAACTGGATTTTCTTTACATCGTGCGTTGCCGCGAAACGGAGCAAATGATAACGTAAATCAAACGTTATTTGAAAATGTAGCATGTTGTTTAGAAAGCCTAACCGTTAGAATCCGTTCAGATGATATCATCGTACCATATTACGATACCAAATAAATACATTTTTTTTGGAATATAAATTTGTTTTTAATAAAACTTATACAGATCGAGGGTATAATTAAACAAACCTACGTACTTAAGCTTAAAAAAATAACGAACATAAGTTATTAAAGAAATATCAAACTAATTCGGAAAGAAAAGATGAATTAAAAAAAAGAGAAAAGAATTATTAAAACAAAAATAAATGATAAAGGTAATATGGTTTTAGAAAAGGAAACAATGAAAATACGTTAAAAGCTAAAAGTAAATATAATAATAAAAGGAAAAACTGAAAATATGCTAAAAGTTAAAAGTAATTATATAAAATAATATATTGAAATAATAAAATATCAAAAAGCTACATATTATTTTAAAATTAAAATTACTATTCATGGTACTTCGTAAACAATATATATAAAGTCCTTAAAGGCTATTATTATAAGTCCTATTCTGAATACTAAATTATTACTATTTTTTATTGTTGAGTAAATTATGATTTTAGCCCCTGTGGTTATATCACTTTTACCCTATTAGCCCAAAATAAGATTTTTTAACATCTGTGCCCCTATAGTCTCTATAACTAACTATTTTGGCCCTGAGTCTAACTCAACCCCTTACCCTTGTTAATTATTTGTCACATGCAAGGATATTTGAAATTTCTCCTCCCCCTTTACTGACTTTATAAACAAAACCCTAGCCGTTACTTTATCACTTCATCTTCTTCACCATTCCTTCTCAAACCCTAATTTCACACATGGTGTGATCTACAGATATCATTTCCCCCAAATAAGATGAAACATATCGATATTCTTTTGCTTGTACTTGTTGACTGTATTGCTCTGTTTCTTTCAAATAGGGTTTGGCGCAACCCATGATCTCCAACTTCTCCCCAATATTCAACAGTCCTTACATCTGGGATCGAACTTAGATCATCTGATCTTCCGATTACTTGTACTTGTTGATTGTACTGCTCTGTTTCTTCTGTTATCTTTTCTTTTTTACCAGATACAGTGAAAGTGTTATTATATCGGTACTGCTCCGATTGCTTATGCTTGTTGACTGTACTGCTTCTGATGCTTGTGCTTGTTGACTGTACTGCAATGTTTCTTCTGTTATCCTTTCTTGTTTCTAAACACCCCTCTTTCTTCAACATTGTGAGTTACAACAGCAATCATTATAAATAAGTTGAAGAGTGGATTAGGGTTTGAAATGAAGAAGAAAAGGAAAAGGTTTATCAGCAGCATATACCGGCTAACCGCTACTCGATATCCTCATCCGACATACTGGCACCAGTAATGACAAGAGATTGAAGCAGTTGGTATTTTAGGCTTTGCTACAGGTTATGGAAGGTTGCATTCGAATGTGTCAATCAGATCTGCTTCCTTCGGTTGGTAAATCTAATGGTTGCTGATGAAGAACTTCCATAGGTGGTGGTGACGAGGTGGTGTGTGGTGGAGGTGGGTGGTGGCAACAAGGTGTTATGGTGGTGTTTATTTGCAGCGGTGGTCATGGATTTTGGGGAGATGAAGATGATACGATAGTTGTGGATTTTGGGGAGATGAAGATGATACGGTAGTTGTGGATTTTGGGGAGTCTGATGAAGATGACGATTGAGATGTTATATGATTTAATAGGTGTCAGTAAAGAGGGAGGAGAAATTACAATTATACTCATCCTATGCCTTGCATGTGACAAATAATTAAACATGATAAGGGATTGAGTTAGACTTAGAGGCCAAAATAGTTAGTTATATAGACCATGGGGGCACAAATATAAAAAAAAAAAAATCCTATTTTAAGCTAATATAATAAAAGTGATATAACCTCAAGGGTCAAAATCATAATTTACTCTTTATTGTTTGTAGTTTTGTTGTAAAATGATAAAATAAGAGACCGATTACAACTAGATGGAATAAAGATGTGGTTATCTTTTCTTATATTAGGAATCCCACGAGAAACTGTTTCCTTCATGGGGAGAAGAAATTCCTTCCTACTAAGATTTGCACTAACAAATTTTCTGCCTACTCTATAACCGAATACACACACGGACATACCATACATATATCTCATGTATCTCTAAGGAGATATATGAGTGGTAAATGGTGCACAACTAAAACTAAGTTTAAATACTTCGAGTACATATTAGTGGTACTTATATTATAAAATCTAAAACTTGTGGTTCACTGTATATATATTTATGGTTCAGAAATAAACCTAATCTTATATATAAGAGGGTTGGGGAATACTAAAAAATTGAAGAATCGGAGAACACTCATAAAAATTCAACTTAAAATGTTAAAAATCAATTTAAAAAAAAAAAAAAATTCAGCGCTTTTTCTTATAAATACATGTAGAAACATTTTTAATAAAAAAACTAAAAATATAAAAAATGTTTAAAAACAGTTAAAAAAGGCTAAAATATTTTGTTTCAAAAATGATTTTTTTATTGGAATAGTTTCTACCCATTTTTATAAGGAAAAATGTTGAAAACATTTTTAAAAATTGATTTCTAACATGTTAAGTTATTTTGTAAGATATTTTTATTTAACTGTTTTAAACATTTTTTTTATATTTTTAATTTTTGATTTTTTTATTATAAAGGCTTCTACATGTATTTATAAGGAAAAGCGCCAAATATTTTTTTAAAAATTGATTTTAAACATGTTAAGTTGAATTTTTAAGAGTGTTCCCCGTTTTCTCACTTTTTTAGTGTTCCCTAATAAACCTCACACTATATATATATATATATATATATATAGGGGATGGTTCAAATGAAAACCACTTTTATTGTGAAAACTCGAAAACTAACTAAAAAAAGCCTAAAAAACACACAAAAATTTTTTTTTTCAATTTTTTTTATAAAAATCGCTAGTTTTTATATATAAAAAAAAACTTTTTTTCAAAAAAAAAAGAAAAAAAAAATTTTGTGTAGTGCACATGTGTAATAATACACATGTGTAGTACACATACATATGTGCAGTATTACACATGCGCACTACACAAAATTTTTTTTTTTTTTTTGAAATTTTTTTTATATTAAAAAACTTGCGAAATTTTGATTGCAAAAAAAAAAAATTAAAAATTTTTTTTTGTATGTTTTTTTGGCTTTTTTTAATTAGTTTTCGAGTTTTCACAATAACTAGTGGTTTTCATTTGAACCTTCCCCTATATATATATATATATATTGTAAGTATTTGGAAAAACCTATAGTTAATATAATTAATGAGAAAATCTAGGAAACTTTAACCTTTTAACAGTTTTGCTTTTGAAAAAATAACACATGTAATATACATATTTTTAAGAGTTTTGAGCCAAAAAAAAAAAAAAAACAAAAAAGGCGCTTAGAGAATATTTAAAAAAATAAACAAGTTTTGCGCAACGCGACTCTAACATACGTTGCACATGACAGCTACATATGTTACACAAAAACTTGTTTATTTATTTATTTTAATTTGGTTGGCACTTTTTCGATTTTTTTACTCAAAACCCTTAAAAACATGTATATTACATGTGTAAATTTTTCAAAAATAATAATAATAATAATAATAATAATAATAATAATAATAATAATAATAAAATTTGGGTGTTAGTTTTCTAAGTTTTCTCAATAACTAAGGGTTTCCAATATAACCTTGCCCTATATAAATATATATAATATAAGAGAGGATTCAAGCAAAAACTCTTTTTTATTTTGAGAACTCGAAAACTCCCAAAAAAACCTAAAAAAACACATTATTTAGGAGAGAACTTGAAAACTAGTATGAACACTGACAAAATAAACACAAAACAAAAAAATAAATAAATAAATAAAAAACAAACAATGAACCTCCCACCCCCATCACCCAAAAAGCTAACCCCCCTCCCCGAAAAAAGAAACATAAACCCCCACCCTCACCCCGAAAAACCTAAACCCCCCACCCTCCAAAAATCTAAACCCCACTCACACCACCCCCACCCAAACTAAATCCTAATAACTAAAATCCAAAATTAAATGCTAAAAATTAGAGTAAAGTACATCAATGGTCCCTGGGTTTACCAAAATTTTGAATTTGGTCCCTAGCTTTCTAAAAGTATAAGGATGGTCCTATGGTTTGTACTTTGTAACAGATTTAGTCCCTAGCCAACAAATATAAAGGTTTTAGCATGTCAAGTTAGGGATTAAATGTGTTACAAAATGCAAACCACATGGATCATCCTTGTACTTTGAAAAAAGTTGGGGAATAAATATATTACAAAGTGCAAACTATAAGGGCCGTCAGTGTACTTTTGGAAAATTAGGGATCGAATCCAAAATTTTGATAAAGCACAGGAACCATCCATGTACTTCACTCCTAAAAATTATTATTATTATTATTATTATTATTATTATTATTATTATTATATAATTTATTTTCCATTAAAATTGTGACTTTTCATTAATAAAAAAATTTCAAAAAAATAAATACTAATAAAAAGTCGCAAGTTTAATAGAAAAAAATAATGTTTTTTATGTGTGTTTTTAAACTTTTTTTTAGATAGTTTTGTTTGTGTTCACACTATATCTTGGGTTCTCTACCTAAATGTTAGTTTCTAACGGATTCTCACTCCCTAAGATATTTTATATCAAAACTAAGATAATAAGATAAATGAGTTTTAGGTTATAATATTTTAAATGTCCTTATTTGCATTTGTATTTTTGATTGCAGGTTTATGATTTAGAGGATTAATATTAAATATAAAATAAAGTAAAAAAACTCGGGTTAAACAAGTTGTATTTATATCAACCCATATAACATGTCATGCTTTGGTTCATGTATATGGCATGATTTTCTGAATCATGTCAAATTTTCGGGTTCATACCAGATTCTATACACAAAACCAAGAAACGCGTTCCATTTAACACACTTGTGCAAATACCATTTAGTTTTCTTGATTTTGATAGTTATATAAAATAAAAATAGAAGAATTTAGGCGTGTACCTCCATAATGGTGGATACCCACAATCGGCGTCCATGGTTGTTAGTGCCAATTATGGTAGACAGTGGTTGAGTCCGAACCTTCTGCCATAACCAAAGGTGATAGCCGATGGTAATCATAAACGATAATGGCACCAATAGTACATCAAGATAACACTTCCTCCATTCCATTATTGTATATACTCTCAAAACCACTCGAATTTCTTCTCTCCTCTTCGATCTAATGTCATAAAATAAATTATAAGTAAACATATATATAATAGTAATGAGTCTATGAACAAAGACGGTGTTCAACGCAAGGTTCAACATCATATAAAGCAAAATTTAAAGGCAAAAAAGAGACCATGATACAAAAAACACTATGCCTTATCATGCAACAAGAGTTTTGTTGCCTTCTCAAGCTTTTTAGACTTTATTTTACTAAATCATTACGTGTGCATTATCTTTACCATTATTTTTATATATATGTAATAAAGTGGTACTTATAATCTTGTATCGAGTTTATGTATTTGATAAATTATTTGAATATATTGAATTATTGCAAGTTACTTTAGTTGTATTCATACAAGTAACGTATTGGAGAATTGCAAATTAGCCTTAGAATATATTGCTTGAGAAAAATGATGAAGAAATGTCACATGTTTAGGGTAGTAGGGTTGTTACCATTCCTTTCTTTTTAAGGAAAAACGATGTATATATGGAGGTTCCTGTCAAAAATAGAACAACCACGTGAAGCGTACATATACAAAGATGCGATGACACTTTTATAAATTCAAGGAAAACAAAATAGTATAATCTAACACTTTCGTTCTCCAATTCACATATCATGCTTAGTTATTTTTCAACAATTCTTTTAACTAATAATGCTAAAAAACACTTTAGATACAATAGGGAACACAAATCACATTATAAGAACGAGAACATAATCACATGTATCATGTAGATGTAACAGGGGTAGATTTATTCTAGATAAAAAAACAAGGAAAAAATACATTAGTTAAAAGTTAGTGTGTAATTTAGGGATGACTGTCTGTGTTGGGTTCCGGTTGGCTATTTTAATCAACGCTACCTCCTTATAAAATATTTTATTTAAATATTTATGTTTCCTAAAACACAATTAATTATTTATTTTTTACTTATAAAAATTGTTTTACGAGTCAATCAAACCTGACCTAACCCACACAAGAAAGGACTTGTTTCTAACCTAATTAGTTTAGAGTTTAGACCATTACCCAACCCGGCCACCGCGCCTATCTTGCCACTTCTACTAGAGTCGGATAGATTGTTTCAACTTCATAATCAATGCTACTAAAAGATATGATGATCATATATGTACATCATGGAAAAGTTAACTATTGAGGTCAAACTAATTACATTCTACTATTGGTTTACAAGAAGTATATAAATTAACCTTTTCATCTCAGGCTCTCTTAACTTTGTCATGGATATAAGGTGGCTATGTTGACACCTTTCTTTCGTTTTTAAGAGGTTTAAGTTTTTTTTTTTTTTTATAGCAACCATCCAAGAGTCATCCAAGAGTCCAACATAAATGTATAGAGATTCCGATTTCAATCACGTAATAAGAATTCAATTTAATTTACTATTGTTTTTTAAACTAGAGAAAAATGGTGATGGGTCAACCTGAACCATGTGCAAAAGGGTCATGGTTAAGAAAGATCGCTAATTTAGTCGGCTTAAAGTCAAATGTCATGGTTGGAAAGAAATATTTTTAGTTATTTAAATTAACCGACAAAGATTTTTCGTCTATTCACTTATTATTAGTATTGTATAAAGATTTAAACACACCTTTTGTGTTTAATACTTTAACTATTTATTCAACTAGAATTTTACCCGTGTCGACAACATCTCGTTTGTAACTTCATTACATGTGATACGATAATTGTATAAATATTTAAACACACCTTTTGTGTTTAATACTTCAACTATTTATTCAACTAGAATTTTACCCGTGTCGACAACATCTCGTTTGTAACTTCATTACATGTATAATGACATTAACGTGTTGTATCCAGGTGTGGCGTGACACATTTTTTACTTTGTTACACACATTACGTTAATGATTAACATGGTTAGACATAGATAAAAAAAAGAGTATAATGTCTCGTACATTGGTGTAAAGTCGCAAAAGTAATTTAAACAAAAAATATTGAAGTGTTGGAGAAGATGAGGTGTAAAGTTATCAAGTAGAAATAAATCAAGGGTCAAATTTGTTAAACAACAAAAGTTAGAAATTAATGTGTCATTTACCTAAAAGTTGGGATTGAATGTGTAAAGTGTGTAAATTTGAGGGTAAAAAATGAAATTTTGAGACCATGGTCCAGTCTATGGTCTTTAAGGTATATATAAGAACATTGTCTTTAAGATTATATATAACTAGTAGTAGAACTCGTGTGCAAACACGGGTGGTTTTTAGAAACCATGCATACCACATAATAATAATAATCGTATACATTATATCAAAACCATAGCCATTATCATCAGTGGCGGAGCTTAACCAAAAGTTTCGAGTGGGCGTAAAGTGATGGAACTCAAATTTTTTTGCCTAACGTTATGTTTCGGGTCGGGTTGGCTATTCGATTCAAGTCGGGTCAAATAATAATAGTTCCAAATAAAACAGAGTGTATATTTATTAAACTACCAATCATTTATATACAAAGTTTATAAATAGAGTTAAATGTCATTTTAGTCCCTGTGGTTTGAGTTATTTTGCCAGTTTAGTCCAAAGGTTTCACTTTTAGCCTGTGGGTCCAAAAAAGTTTCACCGTTGCCATTTTAGTCCACTGGGTTAACTTCGTCCATTTTTTCTGTTAACGAGAAGGCCAATTCGGTCATTTTATATGTAATTTTGTTCACTGAGTTGGCCTTCTCATTAACAGAAAAAATGGATGAAATTAACCCAGTGGACTAAAATGGCAACGGTGAAACCTTTTTGGACCCACAGGTGGAAAAAGGAAACCTTTGGACTAAACTGGCAAAATGGCCCAAACCACAGGGACTAAAATGACATTTAACTCTTATAAATATTTAGGATATACAATTTAGAAAAAATAATCGGGGGGACAATCCTATATAATTTTAAAATTTTCAGACGAAAAATCGGAACTTATACACTTTTAATCGAAACATTGGGGTGGGCGGGTGCACCCGGACACCCAGAATACTTCGCCCATGATTATCACCGCTTTTTGAAACACTTCTCATTTGTTCGTGTACCCATAACGTCCAGCTATCAACATGGCCCTAAGTCCTACCAAATAATAATAATCGTATACATTATATCAAAGGATTGGTAAAAGTCCCATCACAGAAAACAAATAATTATTCACTCTATATAATGTTGTTTTCGTCCGACCACAAACACAAGGAGAACAAATCAATATTTGAACTACCAAATGAAATCTATAACATACATAGTATCAGTAGCCTCGTGTCTAAAGGCTTGGTAAAATAGCAGTTGTCCTTTATAGAACAGAAAGGAGAAAAATTGCTACACCAACAATACTTTTGATATTTTCTTCATATACAAAACCAATGACCATATAGCAGCCTCGTGAGAAAACCGCCCATCGTTTCATATCCAACTCCAAGCAGCCTCGTGAGGTTATTGAAGGTGTACCTGATGCATATATATATATATGCCGGTTAACGTACAATACCACTTATCCTACATTACGTACGCGATATTCTCAGCCGTAGGATCTTCAATCCATCAAATCAATTTAAATCATTAAATTAATCAAATTAATGTATTCTAATATTGAAAAAAAGGTTAAAATCGTCATTACGATATCTTAATCTCTATAACCGACGGAGATTTGAATCTTAATTTCAAAATCGTATTCGAAAATCCAACCATTAATCAAAATTCAATCCATAAATCAAATACAACAACGTAAGATTCTTATTCCACAACCTCCTTCTGCGATTTCATATATGTTGATTTTGGAAGTTCAGAACTGAAAAAAATCGATAGACAGTCTCTCGAAGAAGATGATGCAGAATCAAAATTATAAATATGCGAAATACATATTGAACGTGCAAAAAACCATTGCAGACAAAAAGAAAGGTTTTATTTTTAAAGTGTGCGTAATCATGTTTAGAAACATGCGATTTAAAAAAAAGGTAATAATGTTTAAGATTACTTATAGTGTGCGAATTCTTGTTTTATACACATGCGATTTAAAAAAAAAATTAATAATGTTTGAGATTTCTTATAGTATGCGAATTCTCTTTTTACAGACATGCGATTTAGAAAGTGATGTTATCTGTGGTTTCTTAAAGTGTGCGAATTCGTTTCCGAATCATATGCGATTTTGGAACAAATGCTGCTGATGATTTTATGTAACTTTGTCCTAAAATGCAAAAACAAAAAATAATGAATTGATTGCTAAAATAAATAAAAATTAACTATTTTATATAAAAAATGAATTTATTACCGATGTGACTGTAATGTGACTTGTAATGATCAATTTTACCATAAATACTACTGAACTTACCACCCTATCTACATAATAAATTTACTATTTTAATATAAAATACCCAGGGACAACTACCTTCCATATTAAGACACTGAACACAAAAACACACAAAACACACCCACAAAAATGTCATCTGAAGATTCAGAACAAATAAAAAACATTGCAATAAAGGAACTATTGTCAACTCGCACGTTGACAGAAATAAGAATCGATGTCACCTCTTCTCATTTGATTCTTGATGTGCAGGGGAAGATTCTTAAACAAATCAAGAAAAGCAAGAGATGTGGGAGAGACTACTTGAAGAACCACCATCAAGCTTCAGAGACGCAGCTTTGGATCACATAAAGGAACAGTCTCGAGCTGATGACTTAGCCTTCTCTTTCCTGAAAGATGCTCTAAACACTGTGAAAGAGAAGATGGAGTTCAGCTCGGCTGAACGTGACAAAATCTTTGCTTCAAGTAACTAGATTTCTATTTAATCGTTTTATGGTTTTAGCTGTGTAAGACAATAACAACTACTTTATATTTATGTTTTGGGTACAAGTTTTGAAAACATCTTATGCTTCATTATAATATAAATCGCATGAATGATTTAGACATCTTTGTCACAAAAAAATAAGATAACTCAAAATCGCATGTACTAAAATGAAAAACAAAGTGAAATCGCGTGTTAAACTACTTATATACTGATGCATATGAAATCGCATGTTTACATACTAAATCGCATGATTGTATGATATAAACTGATGAATATAAAATCACATGTTTCTCGTATAAAATCACATATACAGTTAACAAATTTAATCTTCCTCGTCTGAAACCTCCTCCCACTCACCTTCTTCACTGCCATCATCACTACCACCACTGTGATCTTCAAACTCATCTTCATCTTCATCGTCTTCGACCTCGTTGGCTTTATGCCTAGGATCTTTTTCAATCTAGACTCCCTTCATCTTCTTTTGTTGTTTGCCTTTCAGTATTTCGCACGTCCGAATATCATGACCTTTTTCGTTGCATACACTACATGTCCTTGACCTTTTTCCTTTGCGGCTAATCATTTGTTCCTTCTTCGATTTAATCCTTTTATGCGAGCCACGTCCTTTGTTTCTTATACCAGCCGGCACACGGACAATAGGAGGTGCATTAGTTACTGGTTGTTGGTAACCAATGAGCTTTGAAAACCGGTCAAACTTTGGATCAAGCAGCTTGGTTATACGACTCTGATCAACTTTTTCTTTAATTTGCTTCATTTCATCCCTGACTAAAACAAGTTGATCAAGGCCGGATATCAAATTGCTAACTAAATACTCCCCTGTGTGGATGATTTCACGAGCAATCTGTTTAGCCTTGTGTTGCTCATCCTTATCATCCACCTTTACATCGAACGTCGCATTTAATTCATTCGGGACCACATCCTTTGTCCATCTCTTCATAACATATTTGTTTGGTATTTCTTTAACACCAAACATCTTGAAAAGAAAATAGATGTGTTTACTTAGTAGCCCATATTGCTCAAAACGTAAACAGCTACACTGTGCAGTTACATCATTTTCAAGATTCTTGAACCACACCTAAGAAAAGCAAAAAATAAAAAATAAATAAAAATTAATTTCGCATGTGTAGATGAACAATTTCGCATGTCTAAAAATCATTTTATTGAATTAATTTAAAATCGCATGCGTTCATCAAAAATCGCATATGCAAAATCATGTTATGTATGAAATTCGCATGCGGGTTTTCAAAATCGCATGTTTCAAATATATATGCTATATTACCTTTAACAACCCATCTCCCTGAGCTTTAAAGTCTTTCAACGGTATCCTTATCTGTGGACCCTCGATTTTGGTGTCCATCGGCAGACATTCAGTAATAGTTCCATATATCTCTGTTTGCTGATCAAAGAATATAGACCTGGTGTATATCTTAGCATCATCTTTTTCCAAAGTAGTTTTGCTCCAATCATCAGGCTCAGTATATCTTGAAATATGATCATTCTTTTTGTGATTGAACCTTTGGACATCCATTGCTTCGTCAAAATGATTCATAAACTCTACAATAGTGAGTTGTGAATTTGCCACCTGGCAAAAAAAAAAAAATGATTCTCGCTCTTTGATCTCGAAGTTGTTCGCATGAGTCCAGACATGAGCTTATGCCGGTAAAAAGCCGGAATCCACATGTATCTCATCAAAAACATATCATCAGTCCATTTATGTTGTGTGAGACCGTACTCAATCATCACCAACTTCCACTGTCTCTCAAATTCTTCAGGCTCAATGGAATCAGTCCATACAATATCACACATCCTCCTTTTAAAATCATCATTATTGCACAACCCGTGTCCAACCTATATCGATAAATGCTTTTTGTATCAGCATATAACAAATCTATATTATAAAAAAACGCTAACGAAAGACAATATAGCATACTATACCTTATCTGCCACTTTTTTCATTATGTGCCACATGCACAATCTGTGTCTGCTGGTAGAAAAAACCTCCTCAATAGCCTGTTTCATCGCAGGGTCTTGGTCCGTTACTATAACCTTTGGCTTCCGTCCAAACGACTTTACGAATGAATTGAGAAGCCATTTATAAGAGTCAATGCTCTCCGATGCCAACAACCCAACTCCAAGGGTTACATTTCGAAAGTGGTTGTCAATCCCAGTGAACGGAACAAACACCATCTTGTACCTGAAATTCCATAATATTAAATATTTAGTACACATGCGAAGTACAAATTATAACATGTGAAATAGACATAGTATAACATGTGAAAAATACAGTATAACATGCGATATATTCAACACCTAATATTCAATGTATATTAGCACGCGATATTGAAAGTTTAGGAAATCTTATAACATGCGAAAAAAATTAAAAACCATTTTATGTAACACTTACTTGTTTGTCTTGAAAGTTGCATCGAACGATATCACAACCCCGAACTCCATAAAGTTACGCTTGCATAACCCATCGGCCCAGAATAAACCAGTTAACCGTTTATCGTCGTCAACAGAATATTCAAACGAAAAATCAACTAAATACTGTTTTTTGTCGGTCAACCTATTGATCACCATGTCAGCGTCATATTCTCCTATATAGCTGTTAATTCGAGTCCTAAAGTTTTTGCAATCATCGACCATGGCACCAACTGTAACACCTGCGTCCCTAGACTTTTGGCTATTGTCAATTTTACTCCCTAAACTATGCGATACCAACACTTTTGATACTTGTGATGCTTAAAACTGATTCTTGATTCTTAATACTATGATGCTTGATTATTGATTCTAGAAACTTGATTCTTGATATTTAACACTGTGAGACTTGATTCTTGAGGCTTGATTCTTGATACTTGATACTTGGAAACTAGATTCTTGATACTTGATACTTTGGTGCTTGACTCTTGAGACTCGTGAAACTTGAGACTTGGTTGAATGAGAGACCGGAGACTTGTCACTGGCGGAAACTATGAAACTTGGAAACTTTTGTGTTAATGATATAATCTAATTTTGTGATACTAACTCGCAAAACGAAACATAGACGGGAAACGCGGAAAAGATGGGATTGACCGAATGGCAATCCGATCGGAGGGCCATTCGATCGAAGTGCCATTCGATCCGTGCCACACCGCCTTATCTCCTCTCACACATTATAAATAGGACCTGTTATATCATTTCTCACTGATGTGACAGCCTCCTTCGACCAGACGTAGGCACTCCCTCTTTTCTTCCATTTCTCGGCGATTTTGGTACGTTTTACGCTAGATTCTTGTACATCTTTGATCACTACACTATTCTCTACGAGATTCTCCTTTGAAATCTCACTTTTCACTATGAAATCTCTGAGATTTAAGCTCTTGAGAGTGATGTCATCATGGCGGTTTGTACAAACTGTTGAGTGATGTCATTCCTTTCAAGATCTAGCTCAGATCTAAGAAATTTCAGGTGCTTTTACAACGAATCTTGACGAATCTAGACTTTTTCATGCTAAAATTTATGTTTTCTTCATCTCTTCTTAGACTTTTAATGGTGGGATCCGGACCTAAACGGACTGTAGACTTGATGGTTAGTCTGGAGTCGGCTTAGAGATGGATCATCGCCGAAGAAGATGGCCGGAGTACGGATTCCGACATGAACACCATCAAGAACAGGCACCTGATCGGACAGGGTGATTCCCATCCGATCAGACCGGCTGAACATTGATGTGTTTACCGTTGTCTCAAGACATACCGTGTCACACCCCAACCGATGGCGGAATCATCGGGGCATGGCACTGAGCGAAACAGATTGTCCAGAAGTTTCCACAACAATTATCATTACTATTCAATTTATATAATACGTCCCATACCGTACCTCAAATAGCAAACAAATTATTACAGATAAAATCCAGGAAAATATTCTGTTCCGACAACTCAGATTTAAATATAAATATTGTTTATCTATGTCTAGAGACTCATGCTGCAAGATCTACAGACAACTATGCTCTAGACTTTTATTCTAGCCTCGCCTTCCTAGCAGATAAGCATCTTAAACACCTGTCACATATGTTAAAATAAAGTCAATACATAAAATGTAAAGGTGAGCATACAAGTTTGATATAGCATATAGAGTTCAAAATAGTTTACGCATAACCAGCACGTACACAGAGGAAAACGAAGCATGTTAATTATCGACATGGATCTATCGATACCAATGACTGCGGGTTGACTGCCTTAGGCAGTTCGCTATACATGATTACCACCGTAATCCATGCAAGTAATTGTCCTTAACAACCCCCATGTGAATGGGTGCTGAGTCCAAACTATAGTACTATTGTCGTTAAGGCAGGTAGACAGCATTCCACGTGTAAACATAACAACAAGCATTCATTTAGTCACGTAATATATGCGGTAACGGTTAGCGTTAAAGTAATTGCGTAGTGTGTTCGATTGTGATTTGGAATAAGTAACGTATGTAAAACCCAAAAGTGTTAAAGCAAAAAGGGTTCGAGTATACTCACAGCGGTTGATGGATTGAAGGGAGCGCTTGAGAGTAGGGTTAGCCTGAATAGTTCGATAGCATAATGATAAGCAACGCGTAAGACGGAAACAAGTGTTGGAGGGTCGGACAGCTGATCGATCGGACGTTAGTCCGACCGGACTGCTTGACCGTTTGGTTAACAGCCCGTTCGGAAAGCTGTCCGGTCGGTCGGTAGGCCGATCGGATGGCTGTTCGAGTGGATTGTTTCTTCCTTTGGGTAAGATGTGTTTGTGTATGATGGTTTGGCCTTTTGAGGTTTTTGGTGTAGTTTTTGAAAACATTGAAGTATCTTTACCTTTCAGGTCGATCGATCGAACGGTCGTTCGATCGGCCGGCTACCCGATCGGTTAGGTACTTCAGCAACAAGTTCTTAGCAGGGTGTCACCTGATCGGACGGCTGTTCGATTGGGTGGCACTTCAAACGCGTTGAACATTTTGAAAATCGATTAAGTGTTGAAGCATAGTATCTCATGATCCGAAGAGTAATCCAATCAGACGGTAGTCCGATCGAACAACAGTTCATTCCATACTCCACTTCATTGAATTGTTCAAGTGTGGGGCCATGTGCTAGCCGATCGGCTGGCTGGTCGATCGGCTGACTGTCCGATCGGCTGGCTGTCCGTTCGGACAGCAGTCCGATCGGTCAGCATCCTGACCTGGTCGGCCTGTTCGTCTAAGGATTTGTTTATCGTTATATCGAGGTATTTTGATAATGAGTTGAACCATAGAACCCTCGTTCTTACTTGTTTCTCCTGATCGGACAGGAATCACCCAAGTCCGGCCGGTGAACTGTTCGGAACAGAGTTTAACGTTTAACCCCAAATCGGTCAATCTCGTGGATAGAATCTGAATCTTGAACCGCACAACTACTAGGATTATTAGTAAGTCGGCACAAGCTTCGTTTCTATCGGTTTGAAGGCATTGAGTGTAAAAAGAGTTGAAAGAAAGTTAGAAAACCTTCTTTCAATCCTTTTCACCGTGTATATGTTTAGATCTATTTCAGATCTTTGTTTGTTTATGTGGAAATTGGCTAGATCCAAGTTATTCTTGGTGGATTGAGGCCAAAACATGAAGTTCTTCAAGAACACCATGATGACATCATCCTAGAACACTTGAATCTTGATGATTTCACGGTTAAAAGTTAAGATTTGAAAGATAGAGAGGTGTAGGAGTCCGTGTAGATCAAGAAAGTACAAGGTTTAGGATGAAATCTTACTGGAATCGAGAGAAATCTGAGAAAAAGGATGAGAGCACGAGTTGGGCGGTCAGAGGTTTCCAAAAGTGGTAAGGATGACAATGACAGGGGTATTTATAGGCTGCCAAAAGAGGAAAGGGCTGGCCGATCAGCCAGGCAGCTCGATCTGACAGCAGGCTGGCTGTTCGATCGGCTGGTAGCCTGATCGTTCAACTGCCTGTTTTGAGCGTTCGTTGCGACGATTCTTGATATTTTGATTTTGATCAAGGACGATGCGAGTACGATAGAGTTTCCTATTTAAATTACTTTTAATCCCAACTACTATATCTAACATGCAAGCATCTATATCTTGCACTGTCTCTTCTCCACCAATTATGATAGTTCGATTTCGATTGAGTCGATTGAGTTTCGAGCTTCGATTCGATTGATCACTACATATAACATAAAGTAAACATGCACAAATAACACATAAGGTACACGCACACGTATAATAACACCAAAGTTGCATAATTCGAGTTTCGAGTTCGATGATGATTTGATTAGCTTGATTATTGATCAATTGACTTTATCGCATTGTTACTTCCTATTATTTACAGACGTAAAGCGTTTCGCGGCGATAAACATTCGATTACTTCGATTTTATTAAGTACTCCACATAATACAACCAACGAAAACATAAAATAGACTAACTACAGTCAAAGAAGTCAAAACAGTAGTTGAACAAGGAGTAACATATCGCCATTAGCCATTTTTTCCTCCATTGACTTCAATCTTGACTTTGACTTTTAAAACACGGGGTGTTACAGCCTCCCCTTGTTTAGGGTATTTCGTCCCGAAATTAGGCTGAGAGCTGCACAACGTCGTGATTTACTTTTGAGACTTTCTCTCTCTAGACTTTCACTTAAACAACTGCGGGTACTTTGCCCTCATGTCGCTTTCGAGTTCCCAAGTGAACTCTGCGCCTCATTTGCCTTCCCATCGGACTTTCACGATAGGAATGCGCGAGCGTCTGAGTTGCTTGGTTTGGCGATCCATGATTTCGACAGGCTTCTCCACGAAGTGTAGCGTTTCGTTTATTTGAAGGTCCTCGAGAGGTACAATTAGATCATGCTCAGCCAGGCACTTTCGGAGGTTTGACACATGGAAAGTCGGGTAGACGTTACTAAGTTCCTCCTGTAGTTCGAGTCTATAGGCAACTTTTCCGATCCTTTCCAGAATCTTAAAAGGTCCAATATATCGAGGCACTAGTTTCCCTTTCTTTCCGAATCTGACCACACCCTTCCAAGGTGATACCTTTAGGAGTACGTAGTCGCCAACGTCAAATTCAAGGGGCTTGCGTCTTCTATCGGCATAACTTTTCTGTCTACTTCGAGCTTTCAACAAGTTGTCTCGAATTTGGAGAACTTTGTCAGTCGTTTCTTGCAGTAACTCAGGACAGGTTAGTTGCGAGTGACCGATCTCGTGCCAGACAATAGGCGATCGACATCTTCTTCTATATAAAGCCTCGAATGGTGCCATTTGTATGCTGGTGTGATAACTGTTGTTGTACGAGAATTCGACTAATGGCAGGTATTTATTCCAATTACCACCGAAGTCTATGACACACGCACGGAGCATGTCTTCAAGAGTACGGATCGTTCTTTCAGTCTGTCCGTCGGTTTGAGGATGGAATGCGGTACTTAAGTTAAGCGACGTACCAAGAGCTGCTTGAACTATCACACCCCCAAAATCCACACGCGGAGTACCACCGCTTGGAGGCGTGACATGACCAGGATCAAGCCATCAATCATATTGAACATAACATAATATAAATAAGATAGTTCGTAAAACCCAATTCAATACAACCGATGTTCTATACCAAACATAGTATCAATAGCGGAAGCGTAATAATGAAAATCCAAAGTATGTAAATGTAAACCCAAAGTAATGTTAAGTTTGGTTGCTTAAACGTTTTAACATGGCATCCACGATCCATGCTCCACAACGACCTGATCCTTCCTAGTGCAAGCTCCATAAGTACCTAAGGTCCTGCAAGGCATGCAGCAGAGAGTCAACAACTAGTTGAGCGAGTTCACAGTTAATAGTTCAATAATAGTATAGTGTGAGTAGTAGTATGTTCGTTCGTTATGTCATGTATCGTATTAGTTTCCATCGCGGCCTCCCAGGCAGGTATGCGAAGACATTAGGGGAGGTTTTTCCCAAGTTATCTAGACTAGGTTTATTTGTATCGCGGCCTCCCAGGCAGGTGTGTGAAGATTAGTAAATTTAGTTCGCGGCCTTCCTATGGCAGGTGTGCGAAGTCAGTCATAATATCGCGACCAACCCTTGGCAGGTGTGCGAAGATCAGTTCAATAAGTGTTACTAGTCTAGCAGTATCTTATCGTTAGGTTCTATCATCCGAGTATACACAATAATTCATCAAATCCCATTCCCACCCGGGAACCCCATGCCTTGGCTGTGTGAACTCACCTTGGGTTTGCTCGGTATGCTAAGTATGTGCTCGAAGTAAATCAATCACGTCCTAAATACGTACGTATGCATAATCAGTTTATATCCAAGTTGTTCACGTATAGGTATAATCATAGAAGTACTAGCATGTAACCATTATCACATAAGTCATGCATATCACCTAACAGCAGTTAAATATCTCAGTTAACTTCTAACAGAGTTAAGTCAGGTTACTGTGCAAAATATTCAAGTTGGCGAAACACAGGTTGACGAAACACATGTTGACGAAACACGTTCTGTTTCGTCAACTACCCTCGGCGAAACAGGGTTCTATTTCGTCAAACCCCCTTGGCGAATCAAATCCAGTTTCGTCAAGACAGTCCTCGACGAAACACACTTCCATTTCGTCAAACATTCTAATTCGTCAAGTCTGTTTCGTGCAGACATCAGCTACGTCAAACATTTACATCAGTTACAAACATAAACACGGAAACCCTAATGGTCATGAACAGCCGTTACCACACCAACCAGTAATCATACAGAAATCGTTCAACGTACACTCATCATCTAATCAACACATGATTCGTAAGTTAACTAAACATAGATAGATTCATGACAATAACACTAATTCGATCCGTATCCAATTAACAAGATTAACACATATTCATTTAGTCGATTACGATCAGACGGCAATCATGATGTGAAAATATCAAGCGAACATAAGCATCATAACATCTTGTTCTACATTAATCCAGATCCTAACAGATTATCACAACCCTAGGTTGAAATCATGATTCACTTGCAGACAAAAAATAAATCAATCAAACATAACTCATTCATACGCATTCAACAACCTGAATATAAAACCATAGCTTTGGGTAAAATCCGATACATGAACGTGTGTAGAACTCAAACCGAACAAAAACGCGATACTAACCAAGTTAAGGATTTCGAGAGAGACGGTTGATCGAACAGGAAGGATCTAGCTTCCAAGGAAGGGCTGCCGTCACACAGAGGATTCTAGGGTTTTCTTGTTTTGCCAAACGTATCAATCATAAGTCTGGGTGTGTGTATATACGTGTTTTTACCGTAATGGGCCGAACTGGGCTTCGGCGAAACTGGGCCGGCGAATCACATTGTGTTTCGTCGAGAATGGGTTGACGAAACAGGCTTCTGTTTCGTTGAATGGTCCTTTGGCGAATCACAACTCTGACTCGTCGAGTTGTGCTTGGCGAAACACACTTGTGTTTCGTCGGGTTGTTCAAGTGTTAACAGTTTAAGTTTATCAACAGGTTTCAAGTTATACAATCAAGCACATAAGCATGCAAATCACAAGACACTTTATTATATCACAACGTGTACATTATAAGTCAATCAAGTCAAACACTTAAACAGTCAAAGTCAACGTGCATTAAATGCGATAGTGTAAGTCGAAAGTTCGAGTTGTCACATTATCCCCAACTTAAAAGAAATTTCGTCCCGAAATTTGGTACGTACTCACTGAGGAAGCTAGATAGGTTGCATCGTTCACTGGTTTTCCTGGGGTGTCACATCCTCCCCCCGTTGATCTGGAATTTCGTCCCGAAATTCCGTGGTAGTAGCTTCAGCCTCAGCAGTGGTTGTATTGGTTTCGAATAACTGGGGATACTTTTCTGTCATCTGGTCTTCGCGTTCCCAGGTGTACTCTGGGCCACGACGGGAGTTCCAACGAACTCGAACAAGAGGGTTTCTCTTGTTTTTGAGGACCTTAACATCCCGGTCCGTGATTTCAACTGGCTCCTCGACGAACTGCAACCGCTCGTCGATAGTGAGTTCCTTAAAAGGAACTATGAGGGTTTCATCTGATAGACATTTCTTCAGATTCGATACGTGAAAAACATTATGAACTGCCCCGAGTTCTGCTGGTAGGTTTAGCTTGTAGGCCACTCTGCCTATTTTCTCAATGATCTCGAACGGTCCGACATACCGCGGATTTAGTTTGCCCCGTTTGCCAAAACTTACCACACCCTTCCAGGGTGAGACTTTAAGTAAAACCCGGTCCCCGACCTGAAATTCCAAAGGCTTCCTACGCTTATCTGCGTATGCTTTCTGACGGTCGCGTGCTGCCGCCATGCGTTGTCGTATTTGTGCAATATTTTCTGTGGCGTCCACTACAATCTCCGGACCCGTGATCTGACTATCCCCCACCTCTGCCCAATAGAGAGGTGACCGGCATTTACGCCCGTACAATGCCTCGAATGGAGCGGCTTGTATGCTGGTGTGATAACTGTTATTGTATGAGAACTCCACCAAAGGGAGGTGCTTTTCCCAGCCGTTGCCGAAATCAATAACACATGCCCGAAGCATGTCTTCAAGAGTTTGGATCGTTCGCTCAGACTGCCCATCCGTCTGAGGGTGATACGCTGTGCTCATGTCTAACCGTGAGCCGAAAGATTTGTGCATCGCTTGCCATAGCTCTGACGTAAATCGTGCATCCCGATCCGAAATGATGGAGGTGGGCACCCCGTGCCTCAAAACAACTTCTTTAAGATAGACGTCTGCGAGAGTGGAGAACTTATCCGTTTCCTTTATAGCCAGGAAGTGTGAAGACTTTGTGAGTCGATCCACGATCACCCATATGGTATCATTCCCCCGCTGGGATCTAGGTAGGCCTGTAACAAAATCCATGGAAATTTCCTCCCATTTCCATTGCGGTATCTTAGGTTGCTGAAGTAGGCCCGCTGGTTTCTGATACTCCACTTTGACTCTTGCACATGTCAAACACTTGCCAACGTAAGTAGCGATGTGGGCTTTCATGCTAGGCCACCAATATGTTGTTTTGAGATCGTGGTACATTTTATCCGACCCTGGATGTATCAAGTAGCGGGACTTGTGTGCTTCATCCATCACAAGCTCTCGTAAACCGCCATAGAGTGGGACCCAAATACGCCTCGTTACATAGTAGGCACCGTCTTCCTTTTGTTCCATTCGTTGCCTTGAGCCGCGTAAGGCTTCAGCTTTGACGTTTTCGGGTTTCAATGCTTCGATCTGAGCAGTTCGTATCTGTGCAGGAAGACTGGACTGTATAGTGAGCTGCAAAGCTCGTACACGCCTAGGTGTAGTATCTTTCCGACTGAGGGCATCAGCCACAACATTGGCCTTGCCTGGATGGTACTTGATGGCGCATTCGTAATCGTTCAGTAGTTCGACCCATCTTCGTTGACGCATGTTCAAATCCTTTTGCTTAAGGATATGCTCGAGACTCCTGTGATCGGTGTAAATTGTGCACCTGGTACCGTACAGGTAGTGTCGCCATATCTTAAGCGCGAAAACAACAGCTCCCAGCTCTAAATCGTGCGTCGTGTAGTTCCGTTCGTGAACCTTGAGTTGACGTGAAGCGTAAGCAATAACTTTATCCCGTTGCATCAATACACACCCAAGTCCCTGTATCGATGCGTCACAATAAACCACAAAGTCGTTCGTGCCCTCTGGCAATGAGAGAATAGGTGCGTTGCAAAGCCTATCCTTTAAGTACTGGAAAGCGGTTTCCTGGGGACCTCCCCAACGGTAGGTGACACCCTTCTGTGTCAGTAGTGTAAGCGGCTGTGCGATCTTGGAGAAGTCTTTGATAAACCGTCTGTAGTAACCCGCCAAACCCAAGAATTGGCGTATTTCCGTTGGTGTACGCGGTGCAGGCCAGTTCCTGATCGAATCTACCTTAGATGGATCAACATGAATCCCATCCTTGTTCACCACGTGGCCTAGAAAGTGGACTTCACGAAACCAGAAGTCGCATTTTGAAAACTTGGCGTACAACTGCTCTGTTCGAAGGAGTTCCAAAATCAATCGTAGGTGCTGTTCGTGCTCCTCTTGACTCTTGGAGTAAATCAGAATGTCGTCGATGAAGACAATCACAAACTTGTCTAAGTACGGCTTGCACACCCTGTTCATCAGATCTATAAACACGGCAGGCGCATTCGTTAACCCAAATGGCATGACGAGAAACTCGTAGTGACCGTAGCGAGTTCTGAATGCGGTTTTAGAGACGTCCTCATCCCGGACTCTCAGCTGATGATACCCTGACCTCAAGTCTATCTTGGAGTAGTAACTCGACCCCTGCAACTGGTCGAATAAGTCGTCTATACGCGGAAGAGGATAACGGTTCTTCACCGTCACCTTGTTCAGTTCACGGTAGTCGATGCACATCCTGAAAGTGCCATCCTTCTTTTTCACGAAAAGTACTGGAGCTCCCCAAGGCGATGAGCTTGGACGAATAAAGCCCCTTTCCAAGAGCTTTTGTAACTGCTTCGACAGCTCTTCCAGTTCGGTTGGAGCTAAACGATACGGTGCGCGGGCTATTGGTGCTGCTCCAGGAGCTAACTCAATCTGGAATTCGACTTGGCGGTGAGGCGGTAAACCGGGTAAATCTTCAGGAAACACCTGAGGAAAGTCGCGTACAACTGGAATATCCTCCAGCTTCTTTTCCTTTGCTGATGCATTAGTGACAAGTGCCAGAATTGCAGTGTGCCCCTTTCGTAAACATTTCTGCGTCTTTAAGAAAGAGATGATGCCAACCACAGCACCACTCTTGTCGCCTTGAACTTCGAGAGGTTCTTGACTAGAGCGAGGAATACGAATGATCTTTTCCTTGCATAAAATCTCTGCGCGATGCTGGGATAACCAATCCATACCGATGACGACGTCGAAACTACCCAAAACTATGGGTATAAGATCAATCGAGAAGGTCTGACCAGCTAAAATGATGCTACAACCCTTGATTACATGTGCGGCTTCTACACTTTTACCATTTGCTAACTCTACGACATGTTTGGTGTTTAGGGGTGTTGGTGTACGTTTTAACAATTTACTCATTTTCAAGGACATATAACTTGTATCAGCACCCGAATCAAATAAGACAGTAACATAAATATCGTCGAGAAGAAACTTACCCATAACCACATTGGGGTCATTCATTGCGTCGCCCTGACCCAGCACAAAAGCACGACCCCGAGCTTCGTTGCCATTGTTGTTGTTGTTTCCCCCGTTATTGTTGTTCCCGTTGCCCTGGTTATTGTTGTTGTTGCGATTCTGGTTCTGGTTCAATTGAGGGAAATCACGTTTGTAGTGGCCTTCAGCCCCACACTGGAAACATCCCCGGTTTCCACGCTGTGGCTGCTACTGCTGGTTCTGTGGAGCTGGCGGTGGGAGTTGCTGATTCTGGTTTGCTGGCCGTGAGCTTCTACAGTCCTTAGCCTCATGACCCATCTTGAGGCATCTTTGACAACGTTCCCTGCGACATCTTCCACTGTGGTGTTTGTTGCACCTACTACACCATGGGTGAGTTCCCCGATATCCACTCTGCCCCTGACTGCCTGATGGTTGCTGATTCGGACTCTGGTAGTCATTAGTCTTGCGCTGCTGTGCTTGAGACTGAACAGAAACTGATCCCTTGCTGGAATCCCCCTCCCATTTTCTCTTGTTGTCACTGGGAGTAGCAGAAGTAGTGACAGCAGTAGTGGTAGCACTGATGCGTTTTGGCAGCTTGTTCTGTTCCACTGCCTGATCGGTGAGTCGATGAGCAAGACGCTGAATGTCTTGGATGTTGTTGAGGTTAGCCGACGTCACGTGGCTCTGAATCTCTGGCGCAAGCCCCTTGAGATATAACTCAATGTGCTTAACTGGAGGGTCCACCATCGTTGGACACAAGATGGCCAGTTCGTTTGACCGTTTCGTGTAAGCCTCAATCTCTGACCCCGTCATCTTCAAGTGATATAACTCATCCTCCAACTTGTGGATGTCGTCTCGTGTGCAATATTCTCATTTGATCAGTTCCTTGAAATCTTCCCAGGGTGTGGCGTTAGCAGCTGCCAACCCTAGGATCTGTACTTGCGCGTTCCACCAAGTTAGCGCAATCCCTTCCAACGTGCCAGTGGCGTACTTGACCCTGCGAGCCTCAGGGCATTCACACATCTCAAATACCGACTCGAGCTTTTCAAACCAATGGAGGAGTCCCACTGCCCCCTCGGTGCCACTAAAAGTGCTTGGACGACAGTCCATGAAGTTCTTGAAAGTGCAGACAGGTTGTGGAGCGTTTTGACCTATTGTGCATAGAATAGGACAATGTTAAATACAAAGGTTGATTTAGGAATGTAGGATTCAAAGATCCTAGTGTGTATCCCATCCGCAGGGTATACTACCTGCTGGTGCAGCTGCAAGTGCCGCAGCTACTCGTTCATTGATAAGTGCCGTCAACTGGGCTTGAGTCATGTTCACACGTCCAGACATGATCTTCATAGTAAAAGTAGAGTAAGTGAGAAAGGTTCGTGAGTAGTGCAATGACAGAAGAGTGTAAGCACATAGGTATTCTCATGTAATGACGTATCGTAGGCAATGTAATCTAAGCATACTACGAGCAAAGTTCTGTATAGATCTAGCAAGCAGGTAATAAACATAAACCTTATTACCTAGGATGTTGAGTCTTGCATGTGGAGCGAAGCGTCGTTGTGGATCGTTGAGAGCACTGTTCTGGTTATAGTCTGGTTTTAATAAAAACGTTTTTTTTCCATATTAAAACCAAGTTCTCTATAACCAATGGCTCTGATACCAATCTGTCACAACCCCAAAATCCACACGCAGAGTACCACCGCTTGGAGGCGTGACATGACCAGGATCAAGCCATCAATCATATTGAACATAGCATAATATAAATAAGAAAGTTCGTAAAACCCAATTCAATACAATCGATGTTCTATACCAAACATAGTATCAATAGCGGAAGCGTAATAATGAAAATCCAAAGTATGTAAATGTAAACCCAAAGTAATGTTAAGTTTGGTTGCTTAAACGTTTTAACATGGCATCCACGATCCATGCTCCACAACGACCTGCTCCTTCCTAGTGCAAGCTCCATAAGTACCTAAGGTTCTGCAAGGCATGCAGCAGAGAGTCAACAACTAGTTGAGCGAGTTCACAGTTAATAGTTCAATAATAGTATAGTGTGAGTAGTAGTATGTTCGTTCGTTATGTCATGTATCGTATTAGTTTCCATCGCGGCCTCCCGGGCAGGTATGCGAAGACATTAGGGGAGGTTTTTCCCAAGTTTTCTAGACTAGGTTTATTTGTATCGCGGCCTCCCAGGCAGGTGTGCGAAGATTAGTAAATTTAATTCGCGGCCTTCCTATGGCAGGTGTGCGAAGTCAGTCATAATATCGCGGCCAACCCTTGGCAGGTGTGCGAAGATCAGTTCAATAAGTGTTACTAGTCTAGCCGTATCTTATCGTTAGGTTCTATCATCCGAGTATACACAATAATTCATCAAATCCCATTCCCACCCGGGAACCCCATGCCTTGGCTGTGTGAACTCACCTTGGGTTTGCTCGGTATGCTAAGTATGTGCTCGAAGTAAATCAATCACGTCCTAAATACGTACGTATGCATAATCATTTTATATCCAAGTTGTTCACGTATAGGTATAATCATAGAAGTACTAGCATGTAACCATTATCACATAAGTCATGCATATCATCTAACAGCAGTTAAATATCTCAGTTAACTTCTAACAGAGTTAAGTCAGGTTACTGTGCAAAATATTCAAGTTGGCGAAACACAGGTTGACGAAACACATGTTGACGAAACACATTCTGTTTCGTCAACTACCCTCGGCGAAACAAGGTTCTATTTCGTCAAACCCCCTTGGCGAATCAAATCCAGTTTCGTCAAGACAGTCCTCGACGAAACACACTTCCATTTCGTCAAACATTCTAATTCGTCAAGTCTGTTTCGTGCAGACATCAGCTACGTCAAACATTTACATCAGTTACAAACATAAACACGGAAACCCTAATGGTCATGAACAGCCGTTACCACACCAACCAGTAATCATACAGAAATCGTTCAACGTACACTCATCATCTAATCAACACATGATTCATAAGTTAACTAAACATAGATAGATTCATGACAATAACACTAATTCGATCCGTATCCAATTAACAAGATTAACACATATTCATTTAGTCGATTACGATCAGACGGCAATCATGATGTGAAAATATCAAGCGAACATAAGCATCATAACATCTTGTTCTATATTAATCCAGATCCTAACAGATTATCACAACCCTAGGTTGAAATCATGATTCACTTGCAGACACAAAATAAATCAATCAAACATAACTCATTCATACGCATTCAACAACCTGAATATAAAACCACAGCTTTGGGTAAAATCCGATACATGAACGTGTGTAGAACTCAAACCAAACAAAAACGCGATACTAACCAAGTTAAGGATTTCGAGAGAGACGGTTGATCGAACAGGAAGGATCTAGCTTCCAAGGAAGGGCTGCCGTCACACAGAGGATTCTAGGGTTTTCTTGTTTTGCCAAACGTATCAATCATAAGTCTGGGTGTGTGTATATACGTGTTTTTACCGTAATGGGCCGAACTGGGCTTCGGCGAAACTGGGCCGGCGAATCACATTGTGTTTCGTCGAGAATGGGTTGACGAAACAGGCTGCTGTTTCGTTGAATGGTCCTTTGGCGAATCACAACTCTGATTCGAGTTGTGCTTGGCGAAACACACTTGTGTTTCGTCGGGTTGTTCAAGTGTTAACAGTTTAAGTTTATCAACAGGTTTCAAGTTATACAATCAAGCACATAAGCATGCAAATCACAAGACACTTTATTATATCACAACGTGTACATTATAAGTCAATCAAGTCAAACACTTAAACAGTCAAAGTCAACGTGCATTAAATGCGATAGTGTAAGTCGAAAGTTCGAGTTGTCACAGAAACGTTTCCCACAATCGCGAGGTAAACCGAGCATCACGGTCAGAAATGATGTCACGAGGCGTACCATGATTATAGATGATCTCGTCGGTGTAGATTCGGGCTAATCGTTCTACCTTGTAGTCTTCTCGTATTCGCAGAAAGTGGGCTGATTTAGTCAAACGATCAATGACAACCCAAATGCTATCGTGACCTGATGACGTGGGTGGAAGATTGGTTATGAAATCCATAGCTATGCTCTCCCACTTCCATATAGGGATTGGCGGTTGTTCGAGCAAGCCAGAAGGTCTTTGATGTTCAGCTTTGACTCTTGCACAAGTCAGGCATCTTCCAACATAGAGAGCAATATCCCTTTTCATGCCCGGCCACCAGTACTTGTAGCGAAGATCCTGGTACATTTTATCGGCACCGGGATGAATAGAATATCGGGATTTGTGGGCTTCGTCCATTTGAATCTTTCGCAATTTGGTCCGCTTAGGGATCCAAATTCGATCCAGAAAATAGAAGATCCCATTCGATTTACTTACAAGCTGAGCTCCATCGTGATAGATTCTCTCCTTCTTCAAGGTGCGTTCATTAAAACAAGCATGTTGGGCTTCGCGGATGAGGGTTTCGAGATCGTGTTGGGCTTGAGTATTGCGAATACTGAGCAAATAACTCCGTCTACTGAGCGCGTCGGCAACAACATTTGCTTTGCCTGGGTGATAACGAATCTCACAGTCGTAATCGTTAAGAAGTTCTACCCATCGGCGTTGACGCATATTAAGTTCTCTCTGATTAAAGATGTGTCGTAAACTCCTGTGATCGGTGAAGATCGTACACTTGGTACCATACAGGTAGTGTCGCTATATCTTTAACGCAAAAACAACCGCGCCTAGCTCGAGATCATGGGTTGTATAGTTCTTCTCATGGATTTTGAGTTGACGAGATGCATAAGCTATAACCTTGTCCCGCTGCATAAGAACACAACCAAGACCTAGGTTGGAAGCATCACAATAGACAATGAAGTCGTTGTTTCCATCAGGTAATGTGAGAACAGGAGCATTGCAAAGTATATGCTTGAGGGTTTGAAAGGCAGACTCTTGTTCGGTTCCCCAAACAAAAGGCTTGTCTTTATGAGTAAGAGGGGTAAGCGACACAACGATTTTAGAGAATCCTTCGATAAATCGTCGATAGTAGCCCGCTAATCTGAGAAAAGAACGGACTTCAGACGAGGTCTTAGGCGTAATCCAACTCTTAACTGCTTCAATCTTCGCGGGATCGACATGTATACCTTGACTATTAACGATGTGACCCAAAAACTGAACCTCCTCTAACCAGAATTCACACTTGGAGAACTTGGCATAGAGTTGATTCCCCTTGAGTAACTCGAGAACCAAACGTAGATGTTGCGCGTGTTCGGCTTTCGACTTGGAATAGATCAAGACATCGTCGATGAACATGATGACGAAACGGTCTAGAAATGGCTTACACACGCGATTCATCAGATCCATGAAAACCGCGAGTGCGTTGGTTAAACCAAAAGGCATAACAATGAAATCATAGTGGCCGTATCGAATGCGAAAAGCGGTTTTAGGTATATCTTTTTCTTTAATGCGTAGTTGATGATAGCCTGAGCGTAGATCGATCTTCGAGAAACACATAGCACCTTGCAGTTGATCAAACAAATCATCGACACGAGGCAGGGGATAACGGTTTTTGATGGTTAACTTATTCAATTCCCGATAGTCGATGCACATCCTGAACGACCCATCCTTCTTTTTAACGAACAGGACTGGCACGCCCCAAGGAGAGGTGCTCAGGCGAATAAAACCTTTTTCAAGTAATTCCTGGAGTTGGTTCGAGAGTTCCCGCATTTCGGATGGCGCGAGTCGATAAGGGGCTTTGGCAACAGGGTTAGCTCCAGGGATGAGGTGGATACGAAAGTCGATATCACGACTTGGCGGAAGTCCAGGAAGATCATCAGGGAACACCTGAGGAAATTCACGGACTACAGGAACGTCTTTAACTTCGGTCTTCCTTTTCTTTTCCTTCTCCGCTACTACAATGTTAGCCAAGAAAGCTCTGTATTCCTTGCGGAGATACTTGCTAGCTTGGACACATGACATGAGCTTGAGACCTTTTGAAGCTGTTTCACTGTACACACATAATAAATCACCATTTGCGAGAGAAAATCGAATCATTTTATCGAAGCACACAACTTCAGCATGGTTTTCACGAAGAAAGTCCATGCCTACTATGACGTCGAAACTTCCGAGTTGCATCGGAATGAGGTCGATTAGGAAGAGGTGATTGTTGAGCTCGAGAGTACAATCATGGACAACAGAGTTAACGACGACAGTTCTTCCAGTAGCGACTTCAACTTCGAATGATGAGGGGAGATAAGAGCGCTTACGACTAAGGAGCTTCTCGAATTCAAAGACACAAAGCAGTTATCGGCTCTAGTATCATACAAACATGATGCATAAATACCATTCACAAGGAACGTACCATTAACCACGTTGTTGTCAGCCTGGGCTTGACGAGCATTGATGTTGAAGGTTCTGGCACGTGCTGCTTGTTGCTGCTGCTGAGGCTGTTGCTGCTGCTGCTGGGGCTCTTGCTTCACAACCCTGTTCGGGCACAAGTTTGCAAAGTGGTTAGGATCACCACATGCAAAGCAGACTCGAGCATTGATCGCGGGTGCCTGAGCTGCGTGTTGGCCTTGCGGGGCTGGGAGTAGAGCTTGATGAGCAGAGGCAGGAGCTGCGGTGTTTCGGGGACCATAGCGACGGTTGGCAGTGAAATAACCGTACAGATTGCAATGAGCGCAGAAACGACAGGCGAGACCCACCGGGTGATGATATGAGCATGTCAGGCAAAGCGGGTGGGGACCTGTGTACGCTCGCTTTGCTGGCGGTGCATAGGTCACTGGTGCTGATCGATGGTGACACTACTGCTAAGCCGGTATGGCTTGCAGACGAGCAACAGTGGTAGTGACAACACAGTTCTTGTTGCTGGAGCTGCTGTTGTTGTGTTTTTTCTTTCGGCGTGATGACTTGGATGGTTGAGCAGTGGCGGTGTCGGCGGTCGGTGCGGTAGTAGCTTGATGCAGAGACTTGGAGGGCTTATCCTAGAAACCAGATTTTACCCGCTTGTCGTTGATCTCGCCAGCAAGCAAGTAAGTCTCTTCAATCGATGATGTCTTGGCGGCATGAACGAAATCAGCAACACAATCGGGTAGAGCTCGAATGTACTTCTTGATTGCTATCTCGGGCGTCTTGACTTGATCGGGACAGATAATGCTGAGCTGCTTAAAGCGAGCAGTCAAGGCAACGTTGTCTCCATCTTTCTGCTTGATGTTCCAAAACTCGTCCTCCAGCTTTTGGCGTTCATGGGGAGGGAAGAATTCGTCCATCATAATGGCTTTCAGCTCTTCCCAAGTCAGCTCATAAGCTGCATCATTCCCGCGTTTGTTTCGTTCGGCCGTCCACTAGTCTAGAGCTCGGGACTGGAAGACGCCGGTTACGTTTAGGGTACGGAGATTTTCTGGACAGCCGCTTTGGCGCAGAGTGACTTCGACAGAATCAAACCATTGAAACATAGCGGTAGGGCCATCTTCTCTGGAAAATTCCTTTGGTCCGCATGCCTTGAACTGTTTGAAGCTGAAAATAGTCTTGGTAGCATCTTTATGAGCTTCGATTCTCGACTCCTCAGACGATTTGCTGACGTTTTCATAGACATCCCGTGTCATACCCCAACCGATGGCGGAATCATCGGGGCATGACACTGAGCAAAACAGATTGTCCAGAAGTTCCATAACAATTATCATTACTATTCAATTTATATAATACGTCCCATGCCGTACCTCAAATAGCAAATAAATTATTACAGATAAAATCCAGGAAAATATTCTATTCCGACAACTCAGATTTAAATATAAATATTGTTTATCTATGTCTAGAGACTCATGCTGCAAGATCTACAGACAACTATGCTCTAGACTTTTATTCTAGCCTCGCCTTCCTAGCAGATAAGCATCTTAAACACCTGTCACATACGTTAAAATAAAGTCAATACATAAAATGTAAAGGTGAGCATACAAGTTTGATATAGCATATAGAGTTCGAAATAGTTTATGCATAACCAGCACGTACACAGAGGAAAACGAAGCATGTTAATTATCGACATGGATCTATTGATACCAATGATTGCGGGTTGACTGCCCTAGGCAGTTCGCAATACATGATTACCACCGTAATCCATGCAAGTAATTGTCCTTAACAACCCCCGTGTGAACGGGTGCTGAGTCCAAACTATAGTACTATCATCGTTAAGGCAGGTAGACAACATTCCACGTGTAAACATAACAACAAGCATTCATTTAGTCACATAATACATGCGGTAATGGTTAGCGTTAAAGTAATTGTGTAGTGTGTTCGATTGTGATTTGGAATACGTAACGTATGTAACACCCAAAAGTGTTAAAGCAAAAAGGGTTCGAGTATACTCACAGCGGTTGATGGATTGAAGGGAGCGCTTGAGAGTAGGGTTAGCCTGAATAGTTTGATAGCATAATGATAAGCAACGCGTAAGACGGAAATAAGTGTTGGAGCGTCGGACAGCTGGTCGATCGGACGGTAGTCCGATCGGACGGCTTGACCGTTTGGTTAACAGCCCGTTCGGACAGCTGTCCGGTCGGTCGGTAGGCCGATCGGATGGCTGTTCGAGTGGATTGTTTCTTCCTTTGGGTAAGATGTGTTTGTGTATGATGGTTTGACCTTTTGAGTTTTTTGTTGCAGTTTTTGAAAACATTGAAGTATCTTTACCTTTCAGGTCGATCGATCGAACGGTCGTTCGATCGGCCGGCTACCCGATCGGTTAGGTACTTCAGCAACAAGTTCTTAGCAGGGTGCCACCTGATCGGACGGCTGTTCGATCGGGTGGCACTTCAAACGCGTTGAACATTTTGAAAATCGATTAAGTGTTGAAGCATAGTATCTCATGATCCGAAGAGTAATCCAATCGGACGGTAGTCCGATCGAACAACAGTTCGTTCCATACTCCACTTCATTGAATTGTTCAAGTGTGGGGCCATGTGCTAGCCGATCGGCTGGCCGGTCGATCGGCTGACTGTCCAATCGGCTGGCTGTCCGTTCGGACAGCAGTCCGATCGGTCAGCATCATGACCTGGTCGGCTTGTTCGTCTAACACTTGGCTGTTCTGATTTGTTTGTTGTTATATCGAGGTATTTTGACAACGAGTCGAACCATAGAACCCTCGTTCTTACTTGTTTCTCCTGATCGGACAAGAATCACACAAGTCCGGCCGGTGAACTGTTCGGAACAGAGTTTAACGTTTAACCCGAAATCGGTGAATCTCGTGGATAGAATCTGAATCTTGAACCACACAACTACTAGGATGATTAGTAAGTCGGCACAAGCTTCGTTTCTATCGGTTTGAAGGCATTGTGTGTAAAAAGAGTTGATAGAAAGTTGGAAAACCTTCTTTCAATCCTTTTCACCGTGTATATGTTTAGATCTATTTCAGATCTTTGTTTGTTTATGTGGAAATCGGCTAGATCCAAGTTATTCTTGGTGGATTGAGGCCAAAACATGAAGTTCTTCAAGAACACCATGATGACATCATCCTAGAACAATTGAATCTTGATGATTTCACGGTTAAAAGTTAAGATTTGAAAGATATAAAGGTGTAGGAGTGCGTGTAGATCAAGAAAGTACAAGGTTTAGGATGAAATCTTACTGGAATCGAGAGAAATCCGAGAAAGAGGATGAGAGCACGAGTTGGTCGGTCAGAGGTTTCCAAAAGTGGTAAGGATGACAATGACAGGGGTATTTATAGGCTGCCAAAAGAGGAAAGGGCTGGCTGATCGGCCAGGCAGCTCGATCGGACAGCCTATCCGACCGGACAGCCTGTCCGATCGCAGTCCGATCGGCTGGCTGTTCGATCGGCTGGTAGCCTGATCGTTCAGCTGCCTGTTTTGAGCGTTCGGTGTGACGATTCTTGATATTTCGATTTCGATCGAGGGTGATGCGAGTACGATAGAGTTTCCTATTTACATTACTTTTAATCCCAACTACTATATCTAACATGCAAGCATCTATATCTTGCACTGTCTCTTCTCCACCAATTATGATAATTCGATTTCAATTGAGTCGACTGAGTTTCGAGTTTCGATTCGATTGATCACTACACATAACATAAAGTAAACACGCACAAGTAACACATAAGGCACACGCACACGTATAATAACACCAAAGTTGCATAATTCGAGTTTCGAGTTCGATGATGATTTGATTAGCTTGATTATTGATCAATTGGCTTTATCGCATTGTTACTTCCTATTATTTACAGTCGTAAAACGTTTTGCGGCGATAAACTGTCACACCCCAACCGATAGCGGAAACATCGGGATGAGACGGACAAATTGCTCAAAACAACATAACACTAAATGTGACAATATAAATTAAATCATTTTATTAAATTCTAATTAAGGTACATTGTCTCAAATAAACAAACATAAATTCAACATTAACTAAAATGCTAAAATGGGTTTCTAATGCCATCCTAGCTTCTTTCTTGATTCTTGAATAATCAACCTGCAATATGTATTAAAATAAAATCAACAAAAGCATGTTGGCGAGTATACAAGTTTGATACATAGCATAATACAAGTATAAAAGTTTGCTCATATCCAATGTGAATAACATGATATCATATTAACAGTATATACTCGAAACGATGTTACTCTATGTGTCCAAACCAAAGTTTAACGCAATTAACGTGCCTATCCCAAAGAATAACGGGAGGTTTTAACATAGATTAACCTAACAATACCCGCGAGAATAACGGGAGGGGCGTTTCTCAACCTATAGCGCTACCATTGTTAGGGGAGGCTTGCAAAGTTAATGAACACATAGTCATGAGAGTTTACAATAGCATAACATGTCTAACATGAATCAAATGTATCACATAGAGTTGGATTGAGTGTGCATAAAATTGTTTAACGTGTTTGTGTTGTTTGATATAGAATACATATCGCACCCAAAAGTGTAAAATGAAAATGGGTCATGTATACTCACCTTAGATTTCGTTGCGATTTCCTGTAATAACGCACGAGTAAAGATCGGAGAAATCCAAGAGAACGAACGTAATGGTGATCCTAGATATGAATTACGTGAACGTCTTAGCTAAGTAAATAAATTATTTACATAATTTATCTGAATATTAACTTTTAATGTTATAAGAGGGTTTTTTTTTAATGAGTTGACAAACCTCATCTCTTTTAAACTTCTTAAACAAATTAGTTTATCTATGTAAACGTTTCCAAAATAAAAAGATAGCAACAACTTTGATTAAGAAATACTATAGTTATATTAAATCAAAAGAAAATATGACAATTGTTGTTTCTGTCTTCAAAAAAAGAATCAATATAGTAAAAAAAAATGAAAAGAAACTGTTGAGTCAAAGGAAATCCCAAAAATATTTGTACCAAAACCGTTCATAGCGGGACTCGAACTCGCGATGTTTATTAGGTTATATTTTATATGAATATAACATCGTCATCATCTTTCTCATTTGAAATAAACATTACATAAAGTGTTATATGCCTTGACTATAGAAGTATTCATCTTCTTTCTTACTTAAATAAAGTTATCACATAACAAAAAGTTATTTACGTATTTTTTATATCTTTCTTAAATAAGAATAAAACTACAAGAAGAGAAAAAATCGTGTCATCATCTTCAATTTTAATAAAAACTCAACAGTAGGCTAGTTTCAACTTCACATGTTATCTTCTTCCTCTATTTAATAAACATACATGACTATTTGTTATGATTCATAAATTTAATTGTTTGAACCTTAGAATGATGTGTATTACTGATGACTGAACGAACAAAACAAAACAAAAGGAACAAGAATGATACCAATTCAAGGAATGACGTATGCTCCGGCGAGTTGTGGTGGTGGCTGTTTCCGTTTCCCGGCGGCGTCGGTTCTCTCCGGCAAAGCTTCTACGTCTCCGACGGGTAAGGGTGTACCGAACCAATGAAGGTTCGGATCCGACGTGAACTCCGATTCCAGCAACGACTTTGTAACGCGGCGAGGCGATTTTGATCTTCCGGCAAGGTGTAAGTTACGGGGAGAGTTGTGGTGTTATAACAGAGGATGGGGAAAGGTTGTAGGATCATGTAAAGGTAATGAAGAGAATGATAAACGGCTGTGAATTTCGTCACGGTTTTATAGTGTTCACGTGTCTCGCAAATTATGGGAACGGGTTATGATTGGTTTGTAACGGAAACGCGGCATTCATGTTCTTGATTAAAACGGAAAAGGAAACGCGGTTATAGTTTAATTCAGTCACCTAAAATCAAGGTATTAAATGAAAAAGGAAAGTTGACTATTCTTGAGCGTCAAACTTAAAACATATGACATGGGCATATAGAAATTATGAATATGATGATGTCATGCACACAATTTCTTTCGATTCCATTTGGGTTCTTTTGAGTTTCAAGTTTTAGTAATTACAATAACCCCTTTACTTTTTCTTAATTGACTAACTTGGTTAACTTATATGCTAACATTAAAACTTAACAAACTAACTAGATTATTTTATAAAAGTAAACAAAACTTTTAACTGTAATAAATTTTGTAATGTGATGATTATTTAAATTAATTAACTATATATATAAATGAATTAAATTAGGATAGAAGTCTTTTGATGGTTATATAATTCGCGAAAAATTTTCGAGTCTCAAGGATTAGGATCCAAAATTCAAAACGGGTCGGATTTTGGAAATTTAATTTGACGGATGTTACATAAACATTCGATTACTTCGATTTTCTTAAGTACTCCACATAATACAACCAACGAAAACATAAAATAGACTAAGTACAGTCAAAGAAGTCAAAACAGTAGTTGAACAAGGAGTGACATATCGCCATTAGCGATGTTTTCCTCCTTTGACTTCAATCTTGACTTTGACTTTGAATTTTGAAAACACGGGGTGTTACATACCGTGTCGTCACCGTCAAACCAGAAACTTAGAAACTTTACAAATTGCAAAACATAGCAAGTCGTGATGATCAAATGGCAATCCGATCGGACTGCCGTCCGATAAAACTCTCATCCGATCGAAGTGACATGTGCCTCTTAACCTTTCAACACTTAGAATCTTTTGGAACTGAGACTTTGAATCTTTGAAAACTTGGGACTTTGGATCGAATGGCAATCTGATCGAACTGTTGTCCGATCGGATGACCATCCGATCGAAGTAACCTAAGTTGAACACTTGACTTAACTTTTTGGAATCTCACACTTGGATCGAATGATCACTCGATCGAATGGCCATCCGTACGGATGACCATCCGATCGGATGGAAATCCGTCCCCCACTCACATAAGTCCTCCCAGTTGAATGACAATCCGATCGAACTCCCGTCCGATCGAACAACTATCCGATCAAGGGATTGATCCGACACTTTGCGCAATCTCGTTATTTTTTCGACACTTATCTGTTGTAATCTAATCAGGCTAACCTTAAAGAGCTCCATTTGATCCAATAACAGTTAATCTGTTAAGCAATCACTGTGAGTATACTCGATCCCTTTTTGTTTATACTTTGGGATGCAACATATATTCTATCAAACTATGAAACTTGATACTTTTGAATCTAAACTCTATGCTACGTGTATGTGAAAGTTGTGATTCTTGATTCTTGATTCTTTGTGTTATGTGAACGTTTAATCCAGAGTGTGTAGTTCCGCCTTAACAATAGTAGCGCTACAGGAAGATGCACCTCCCCATTATTCTCGGGGGTATTGTTAAGAGGATTCTAGTTTTACTTGAGTCTTGGGAAAACACCAAAGCATTGGGACACTTGGACTATCACTTGGACTGCGAACACTAGCATGGCTGAAACTATTTTGTTATCATTTACATCATGGATATGAGATTTTAATCTATTATGCTATATACTCAAACTTGTATACTCGCTGGTACATTTTTGTACTGGCTTTATTTTAATACATGTTGCAGGCTGATAGGATGCTATGGAAACAAGTGAAACAAGCTAGGATTGATGCTTAGAAACTCGCCTAGTTTAATCTATCAAACTTTAAACAATTATTTGAAGATTTGTATTTGATAATCGTATTTGGTTATGGATTCTGTTAGACTATGTTTGAATCAATCTAAATCTATTGAAATATCTAGTGTTATGGAAACTCATGAGCAATCTGAACGCTCACTGTCGCACCCCGATGTTTCCACCATCGGTTGGGGTGTGATAGA
The DNA here is from genome assembly GCF_002127325.2 of Helianthus annuus. Taxonomy (NCBI): domain Eukaryota; kingdom Viridiplantae; phylum Streptophyta; class Magnoliopsida; order Asterales; family Asteraceae; genus Helianthus; species Helianthus annuus. Next base: position 34,679,942 of record NC_035439.2, on the reverse strand, counting down.
TTGGTATCAGAGCCATAACTATAGGGAATTAGGATAAGTAGGAATACTTGCCCTAGTCTATAGTTTTAGGAATTTTGATTCTTATCTGTTGTTTAAGACTTGTGCATTCTACCGTATCTGCTTCCTAGCAGCACATTTTTCCTGCTAAGCGTACATGCCTTTCCTAAGGCTGACAGAATATACACTTGATACATTGAAAACACTGTTAATCGGTGTTTGCATTTTGCACGAAATTTGTCCTCAAGTCAAGAGTGACATCCGAACCTTGATGGGAAATTTCCTTATTATACTCTAGTAGGTCTTATCTGTTGATAAGTATCGGCGCTACTAGGGTGTGATGTTGTCAAGATAGAGGTGAAACTCAGACCTTGATAACTAGTCCCACTCTGTGATTTTATGTCTCGCCAAAGTCTCGGAATTCCCAATCAATTAGGAACGCGAAATGACCAAAAGGACGAATATCATAGGCCTAACATCGATGACGTATTTGTCTAAGTAAGTCAAGACGCGTTGCCTCAATTCGAAAGGGGTTCGATTCACTTTGGTTAGTCACCGTTCCTCTACCCGGAACAATCCTATGTTTTATGAGCCTATCTTTTATGTTATCTTGATTTTATGTGTGGTTTTAAACTTGATTCTTCGTTTATTTTGAGGCTTTTTACACAATTCGTACGTATGTCCTCAATCTAAACGCAAATTATAATCTCAGAATCAAACTAAATTTATGAAGCTTTGTTCATGATGTTAATCTAGGTGGGAATCTTGATCAACTATGATACTATGTGAAACTATTTGATGAATCTATCTGTTATTGTAGTTGTGAAACACTAAGCAGAACATGGCATAGAAATACGAGACAGAAGTGACGTGTCTGAAACATGGTAGATACGCCACTGGTACTTCCTATATAAAAGTGTTTCCGGCATGTTACCAAATTTCTACCACGTGCCATGCGAAGCTTAGTGTTTTGCAGACCGGTGTTGAGATGGTTGAAATCTAAGCTATTGTAACACCTCGTAAAATCGTGTCCAATAATGTGTTGACACGTGTAATAAACCCTAATAAAGTCAAACGTTGATTTTGAGGGACTATTTTCGTCAAAATCGAAAACCTTGAATATAGAAGGACTAAAAGTGTCAACATGCTTAAACTAAGCCTCTGAGTGACCTTATACGGTATCCGTATTCTCAAATGAGCCACTTGTTGGACGAGAGGAGCCGTTTGCGTAATTATGTGAAAGTTTATGCGTCAAAGGGTTAAAAGCATCAACTTGTTAATTCTTATCTCTGAGTGACATTTTAACAAACCGAGAGCATCATGATGTTCGATCCTACTCCCGGGAATGCCCAATATTGGCCATTCAAGATTTTTATACCAATAAGTAATGTTACGCGCAAGTTTGCAAGTTATAGGGGTTAAAAGCATCAACATGTTGAATTATACCTCTGAATGACCTTTTAACGAACCCGAAGCATTATGGTGTGCAATCATACTCTCGAGAATGCTTAATATGGGCTACATAGGGCTTTGATGCTATTAAATGATGATACGCACAAGTTTGCACGTTAAAGGGACCAAAAGCGTCAACGTCTAAAACTACACCTTTGAGGGATCATTTAAGTGAACTGGAGCATTGTAATATTCGGTCAAATGCTCGGGAATGCCTAATATGGGCCATGGAAGGCTTTGATATCGTTAAACGATATTATGCACACCTTTGTGCGTTAAAAGGACTAAAAGCGTTAGATTACGAAACTACGATTTCGAGTGACCTTTTAAAGGAACTGGGAACTCCGAAATGCTTGATCGTACTCCCGGGCATACCTAAAACTAGTCACTAGTAATATTTGTACTTCATACTAACTTAATATAACAGATACATAAAGTATTGGGTCATTTATGTCATATTTGGAAGTTAAAAATGAATAAGAAAGAGACAGGGACCTAAACGGCCCAAGTGCCAAACTTGTAGCCCAGACTGGACTAGCTCGCGGGCCGCGAACGAGCTGTCCAGATGCTACGCGGGCCGCGAGAGCCATATATCTGCAGCTTATATATATATATATATGTATTCTATTTTGTTGTGCTTGTTTACCACTCCAATCTATTCTAAACCAATCAAAACCGAATCCTTGGGCCTCAAGCTGGTTGTAACAGCTATTTTTACACCTGTGATGATCTTACATGTCCTTCAAACACTTGTCATAATCCTACAAATTCTCAAAACCTATAAATAGGAAGTGAGTTCATCCATTTCAAATTGCACCTATCATTTTTATTCTCTCTTCTCTCAAATTCTGGAGGTTCCTGATCAAAAAGGAAACTCATTCTAGTAGAAAACATTGCTAGGACCTTTTGTAAGTGTCTTAGCCCCCTCTTTAGTTCAGTTTTCTTAAATAAAAACTGGAAAGTCAAAGTTACGTAAATTAGCTTTGACTCTCGGTTTAAACTCAAATGGTCCAGCCATTTTTCGAAATGAATATGGTTATGTGACCATAATCAGGTAGGTGTTAATCCCTCAAAAGGGCACCTCCTAGCATTTCATTTGCTTAGTTAATTGTCGGGTCAAACTATTCAATTAAAAAGTCAAACTGGACAGATTTGTATATAATAAACAAAACTAATAATGCAGAGGTTATAAATTATATTTTATCACTCTAATAACTTGGTAATTATTATTAGAACATGTCTAAGCATGTTCAACCCGACAATTCTGAGTTTAGGGTCGGTTCGCAACTGAAAGTCGCAAAAGCTTGACTTTCGCTTTGACTTTCAGTTCTGACCCAATTAAGCTTAAATCCTTTATGTTTTAAGCTTCCATTAGGATCGTATGATGTTGTAGTATAACCCTCTGAGGTTATATTACCTGGTCGTTAGTATTCTGAATTATATGCTAGTTTCCGTTATTATACTTATAAATGCCCATTATGCCCTTATGTTATAAAAACAAGATTTTTTGAAAATGTGAGAGGACAAAAAGCTTTATTAATGATATATAAGTCTGTCACAACAATTGACATCAGTTTCTTGTCTCAAACTAAAGTTATGCAAGATATTGTAAAACAAAACTTTTTGTTAATTAAATTGCATTTTTAGCATAATCATATTTAAGCCCAATTTTTGGCACCAAACTTATTACCCACTGTTATGATATAATTTTTAGGGATTTTTAGAATTTTTGGTCAGATTTTATACTGACCGTAATATAGAGTTCTTATGCGAATTCGGTAATTGACGATAATGCCCTTTTCGTTAATAATATGAGATTTACATATCAATAACATACCAAAACTTTTCCTACTGATGTTAGATGATAAATAAAATATTTTAAACAGTTAAGGCTAATCAAAATCTTAGAATTTCATAAACATCTCGAATATCGTCAATTATCGACTTTTACGCTAATTAGGCGCATAGTATGGTTTAAAACCATATTTAGCACCTAAGACTTGTTACCTACTGATTTTATAAATAAATTTTAATACTTTAACAGTAAGTATAAGTTTTAACTCAGATTTCCAATTTTGTCCCTAAAAGCATATGTGAAATGACCAAAATGCCCCTACGGTGCATAGTTTGGCCATAAATGGTGAACCTCACATATGTATGATATCTGTTGTTTAAGACTTGTGCATTCTACCGTATCTGCTTCCTAGCAGCACATTTTTCCTGCTAAGCGTACATGCCTTTCCTAAGGCTGACAGAATATACACTTGATACATTGAAAACACTGTTAATCGGTGTTTGCATTTTGCACGAAATTTGTCCTCAAGTCAAGAGTGACATCCGAACCTTGATGGGAAATTTCCTTATTATACTCTAGTAGGTCTTATCTGTTGATAAGTATCGGCGCTACTAGGGTGTGATGTTGTCAAGATAGAGGTGAAACTCAGACCTTGATAACTAGTCCCACTCTGTGATTTTATGTCTCGCCAAAGTCTCGGAATTCCCAATCAATTAGGAACGCGAAATGACCAAAAGGACGAATATCATAGGCCTAACATCGATGACGTATTTGTCTAAGTAAGTCAAGACGCGTTGCCTCAATTCGAAAGGGGTTCGATTCACTTTGGTTAGTCACCGTTCCTCTACCCGGAACAATCCTATGTTTTATGAGCCTATCTTTTATGTTATCTTGATTTTATGTGTGGTTTTAAACTTGATTCTTCGTTTATTTTGAGGCTTTTTACACAATTCGTACGTATGTCCTCAATCTAAACGCAAATTCTAATCTCAGAATCAAACTAAATTTATGAAGCTTTGTTCATGATGTTAATCTAGGTGGGAATCTTGATCAACTATGATACTATGTGAAACTATTTGATGAATCTATCTGTTATTGTAGTTGTGAAACACTAAGCAGAACATGGCATAGAAATACGAGACAGAAGTGACGTGTCTGAAACATGGTAGATACGCCACTGGTACTTCCTATATATAAGTGTTTCCGGCATGTTACCAAATTTCTACCACGTGCCATGCGAAGCTTAGTGTTTTGCAGACCGGTGTTGAGATGGTTGAAATCTAAGCTATTGTAACACCTCGTAAAATCGTGTCCAATAATGTGTTGATACGTGTAATAAACCCTAATAAAGTCAAACGTTGATTTTGAGGGACTATTTTCGTCAAAATCGAAAACCTTGAATATAGAAGGACTAAAAGTGTCAACATGCTTAAAATAAGCCTCTGAGTGACCTTATACGGTATCCGTATTCTCAAATGAGCCACTTGTTGGACGAGAGGAGCCGTTTGCGTAATTATGTGAAAGTTTATGCGTCAAAGGGTTAAAAGCATCAACTTGTTAATTCTTATCTCTGAGTGACATTTTAACAAACCGAGAGCATCATGATGTTCGATCCTACTCCCGGGAATGCCCAATATTGGCCATTCAAGGTTTTTATACCAATAAGTAATGTTACGCGCAAGTTTGCAAGTTATAGGGGTTAAAAGCATCAACATGTTGAATTATACCTCTGAATGACCTTTTAACGAACCCGAAGCATTATGGTGTGCAATCATACTCTCGAGAATGCTTAATATGGGCTACATAGGGCTTTGATGCTATTAAATGATGATACGCACAAGTTTGCACGTTAAAGGGACCAAAAGCGTCAACGTCTAAAACTACACCTTTGAGGGATCATTTAAGTGAACTGGAGCATTGTAATGTTCGGTCAAATGCTCGGGAATGCCTAATATGGGCCATGGAAGGCTTTGATATCGTTAAACGATATTATGCACACCTTTGTGCGTTAAAAGGACTAAAAGCGTTAGATTACGAAACTACGCTTTCGAGTGACCTTTTAAAGGAACTGGGAACTCCGAAATGCTTGATCGTACTCCCGGGCATACCTAAAACTAGTCACTAGTAATATTTGTACTTCATACTAACTTAATATAACAGATACATAAAGTATTGGGTCATTTATGTCATATTTGGAAGTTAAAAATGAATAAGAAAGAGACAGGGACCTAAACGGCCCAAGTGCCAAACTTGTAGCCCAGACTGGACTAGCTCGCGGGCCGCGAATGAGCTGTCCAGATGCTACGCGGGCCGCGAGAGCCCTATATCTGCAGCTTATATATATATATATATATATATATATATATATATATTTTATTTTGTTGTGCTTGTTTACCACTCCAATCTATTCTAAACCAATCAAAACCGAATCCTTGGGCCTCAAGCTGGTTGTAACAGCTATTTTTACACCTGTGATGATCTTACATGTCCTTCAAACACTTGTCATAATCCTACAAATTCTCAAAACCTATAAATAGGAAGTGAGTTCATCCATTTCAAATTGCACCTATCATTTTTATTCTCTCTTCTCTCAAATTCTGGAGGTTCCTGATCAAAAAGGAAACTCATTCTAGTAGAAAACATTGCTAGGACCTTTTGTAAGTGTCTTAGCCCCCTCTTTAGTTTAGTTTTCTTAAATAAAAACCGGAAAGTCAAAGTTACGTAAATTAGCTTTGACTCTCGGTTTAAACTCAAATGGTCCAGCCATTTTTCGAAATGAATATGGTTATGTGACCATAATCAGGTAGGTGTTAATCCCTCAAAAGGGCACCTCCTAGCATTTCATTTGCTTAGTTAATTGTCGGGTCAAACTATTCAATTAAAAAGTCAAACTGGACAGATTTGTATATAATAAACAAAACTAATAATGCAGAGGTTATAAATTATATTTTATCACTCTAATAACTTGGTAATTATTATTAGAACATGTCTAAGCATGTTCAACCCGACAATTCTGAGTTTAGGGTCGGTGCGCAACTGAAAGTCGCAAAAGCTTGACTTTCGCTTTGACTTTCAGTTCTGACCCAATTAAGCTTAAATCCTTTATGTTTTAAGCTTCCATTAGGACCGTATGATGTTGTAGTATAACCCTCTAAGGTTATATTACCTGGTCGTTAGTATTCTGAATTATATGCTAGTTTCCGTTATTATACTTATAAATGCCCATTATGCCCTTATGTTATAAAAACGAGATTTTTTGGAAATGTGAGAGGACAAAAAGCTTTATTAATGATATATAAGTCTGTCACAACAATTGACATCAGTTTCTTGTCTCAAACTAAAGTTATGCAAGATATTGTAAAACAAAACTTTTTGTTAATTAAATTGCATTTTTAGCATAATCATATTTAAGCCCAATTTTTGGAACCAAACTTATTACCCACTGTTATGATATAATTTTTAGGGATTTTTAGAATTTTTGGTCAGATTTTATACTGACCGTAATATAGAGTTCTTATGTGAATTCGGTAATTGACGATAATGCCCTTTTCGTTAATAATATGAGATTTACATATCAATAACATACCAAACCTTTTCCTACTGATGTTAGATGATAAATAAAATATTTTAAACAGTTAAGGCTAATCAAAATCTTAGAATTTCATAAACATCTCGAATATCGTCAATTATCGACTTTTACGCTAATTAGGCGCATAGTATGGTTTAAAACCATATTTAGCACCTAAGACTTGTTACCTACTGATTTTATAAATAAATTTTAATACTTTAACAGTAAGTATAAGTTTTAACTCAGATTTCCAATTTTGTCCCTAAAAGCATATGTGAAATGACCAAAATGCCCCTACGGTGCATAGTTTGGCCATAAATGGTGAACCTCACATATGTATGATATCTTACTGATATAACATGATAAAATAAATATTTTTACTGAATGTTTTGGACCAGAACCTCAGTTTGCTTTAAAACCTCTTTATAAATATTAAAATGACCAAAATGCCCCTACGGGACTTAATTTGGTTTTAAATACTTTTTGGGCATATATGTTAACATCCTACTGAGGTATTAATATATATTTAAGCATAATAACATAAGGGACTTGTATATGGTTCATTTAGTTACCCGTTATGCATTTACGCGTTCGGATCAGTTTACGTAACTAGTTTACGTAAGTTTGCCGAAATGGGTTTAACCTTATCGTTTATACTTCAAAATCCAGAATGTACTTAGTTTACCCATATTATACAAGTCTTCGTACTTGTACTTGTTGGGTCTAAACTACATTCAATTCCGGTCATCGCTTAATCTCGTGTATTGTACCGTTTTAGATACTTTAAGCTAGCCGGTCTAAGTCTACGACTTAAATAAGACCGTTAGCGTTCTGTATTGGATATATATTACCATCACTCCAGACTAGAGCCACCTAGTAAAAGCTACCTGCATTTCGATAGATTGAATACGACTGAGTTATTTTGCAGTGAATCAAGTATTAGCTTAGGTAAATACTTTTAACTTATTTTCTGTTATACGGGCTTGGGATACTGACGTGTTTGTCGTGGTACATGCAAATTTAATCCAAATTACAACTAGTAGTTAGTGGTAAATGGGTATCGAACACAGGGAGTTGGTGGAAAGTTTTGTCTGCTAGATATCTTTGCATGATGTGTAGTAGGCTAGGTTTGATGTGTTGTCATAGGTTCTTTTATGTTTGTTGGCTTACATATATGGGGCATGTCCTGTATATGAACTAGTGTGGAATTCATCCTCACTACTTGTACTTATTTGCGGTTTATAATAGATTCACCGGGGTAACCCTTTACCCAAAAAAAAAAAAAAATTAACCTAATTTGCAGAAATAAAAATCAAGAGTTTGGTTTGTTTGGTTTTAAGAACTAAATTACTAGCTAATTGCAAATCAAAATTGGTTGTTTAACAGATTAGAGGAAAATGACCATCTTAGGTTCCGGTTTCCATTAACAATTGTGCATAAATCAAACTAGAATGAGTTACATAGACATCACTCATGCATAAACGTTTGTTGTGATAAAAGGGAACGAAGTACTCGGATTATATAAACGCGAGGTTGTTACCCGATGATCAATTAACCAATATCCAACCCTAACCCTTCCCGTGATATCTCGATTGTCAACAACACCAAGAACGTACGATTCAGACTAGGAGCAAAACATCAATTAACAATTTACAAGCAAACATTCGTGCACCATAATAAACATAGCAACATACCAAGTTTATTATTCTAGAAATAACAATTCATCACACAAAAGTCATAAGAAACCTTCACCTAAGATGATCACCGAAAGTTTAGCCAGACATTGTTTGGTGGATCATCATAACTTCAATATCCAAGTTCATACGAATCGAAAATATAAACCGAATGTTTAGAAATTGTTTAGAATCAACAAGAACCAAGCAAAATCGCCCCCAAAGTGCATAGAAACTGTCCAATGATGAGATGTGAAAAGACACCACCAAAACCGTTTTAGTGAGGCAGTTACGAGTTTTTCCGCAGCCTCCACCGTAATTTACGGTCTCCACCATAAATTACGGTGGTCTTCAAAGTGTTACGGTGAGACTCTACTGAGTTACAGTGAGATCTGGCATGTTTCAGGGCCACTGTAAATTACGGTGGCGACCGTAAATTACGGTGGCCACCGTAATTTACGGTGGAGCCCTGAATATTGGGTTTTGTTTCTTCGTTCCTTCCATGCACGACCCGTTCATCTCCAAACCGTCCAAAGCTGCGTTTTATCCCTTTTTAGCTCCCGAACTGTACCTAAAACATAAGTATTCGTAGTTATCTAATTCAAGATAATTACACGATCAAGTGAAGGATAAATTCATCTTTTAACATCACTAAGGGTTGTCCTATGGACCACCTGTCACATCCCCACACTTAACAGTTGCTTGTCCCAAGCAACTCATCAAAACATTTTTTAAAACAAGCGATCAACATAAATCAAGCGCAAACATGCAATCTTTTTACTACCCCTTTTCTTAACACCCAAAATAATGCACCCCTTGCTATGTCTCCCCTCTCGGCAACAAGTAAGCACTAGCAACTATGAGCTAGACACACAAAGGCTAATGGGCGGTTGCACAACTATAAGCTTGTACCTAAATCGATCCTTCTCCTAAAACGTGTCAAACATGAATGCAAATCAAAGGGACTTTTAAGGTTGTAACGTGACTAGGTGTACGGGTAGGAAATGGAATATATATGAAGTAGCGAAAACTTAACCCGGACTTTTATTACACGATAAAATAAACAAACAACTAACAAGCTTAACTACTATGTACAAGACAACTAAACATCACTTTTTTTTTCATTTTTCATTGCTTTTTCTCTCTTTTTTTTAACATAAACATTCAACATAACATCAAATAAAATTACATACTACTAAACAATCACTAACACTATAAGACCGGGTCAAGTTGGGTAAATTTTTAGGTAACTAGCTAAGGGGGAACAAACGATAGGCTTTTAGGCACAAAATTGGGCAACTAAATGTCCAAACCCCCGCCCCTCTCGCAACCATGCTCATATATATAATTTATGAGGTCCAACCCCTCAAATCCCACACTCACACACACTAAAAACGAGGCTACCTAGATGTCCTTATCCTTTTCGCATTCATATCCAACTAAGGACTCAAACTGTATCAAAGCACAAGCTCTAATGCACCCCCACTCGTTGCCACTCTCATCAAAGATAAGTATTCTTTATTTACATGTGTGGCTTCAACTCTCACCAAGAATAAAGGGGTATTAAGGGTTGCCGATGCATCATTTGGGGTTAATCTAAGTTGTTTCAAATTTTCACATTATTTCGCTTGATTTAAAATTTTTTCAAAAATCCCAAAAATTCCCCTCATCCCCACACTTGGGATACATTGACCCCAATGTATGGTTTTGAGAGGCTTTGATCGCTTAAACTTTTCAACACCAAATGAAAGCTCAACACTCAAACCACAAATTTCTTTTTGGTATTTTTTATTTTATATTTTTTTTTATGTTTTCTTCTTTTAAAGACATAACACCACCAACTCTACCAACCCAAATCATAACAAAACAAAATAACTAACTCCACCCATCCACCCAACCAAAGATATAACAAAATAACACATATTCACAAAATATACAAGAAGGAGCACGACCTGACTAGTAGTAGCGCGGTTGAGGCGGTCCGAAAATGGACGACATCATCTCGTTCCATTCTCCAAAAGCGAATGCACCGCTACCACTTCCACCTTGTTGTGGAGCTCCTTGTTGTTGTTGACGCGAATCAAGCCATTGTGAATGATGGAGCGGCGGGGTTGGATAGGACACACTACCATCGTATGGTGGTAGCGATGCATAGTCCACCGGAGGTGGATCAACAACCACGGGCCGCCCGGCATGCCAATCCGCATGCATCCTTCTCGCTTGGTCATCTTCATACCGGTTGTTCATCTCTAGCTCATGGGAGTACGCATGCGCTCGGTTCCATGATTCATGACGATCAAGATTATGCTTTAGAGCCCACTCTATACTGGCACTCATCATCGTGTGTTGATCAAATAACATACGCTCCGAACCCGACCATGACTCAAAAATGGGTGCCGGAGGACGTTGGTTCTCGATAACCTCTTGCATCGTGCCATCATAAGCCCAATTTGGCTCATATGAACGCTCCGTGTAATCATAAAAAGCACCACCATGTCCTCCACTTGGGCCCCCTTGGCCCACATTCACATTCGCACCACCATGAGGTTCATCCACATAATCTTCATCACCACTTGGAGGTTCCGCATCACTTTCCGGTTCGTCCTCCTCTCCCGGTAGAAGAGCTCTCGCATCAACTTTCAGTGCTCGCCATCGCTGACCCTCCGACTTGAGTTTATGATACCGTTCCGATTGGGTGTAGGTCCACCCGATACCCATCTTCTGTAAAGTAAAAGGCTGGTGCCTTTTCGGGTGTCCTCTATCCTCCGACGTAATTGCCTTAAATTGCTTCATCAATCCCGTGATAATCTGGCAATACGGGACAATATCTCTCCCCAACTTATTTTGACAAATCCAGAGATGGTTCATAATCCAAATATCGGATTGGAAAACGCGGCGACCCATTGAGTAATGATATGCGCAAAATGCAACATATAAATTATATCAAATGTGGCATAAAACTAACCCTTTTTAGTACTAATGTTGGAAAAAGTGTGTTTTTGTCTTCCTTTTGTATTTTCAGGATTAAATGAGCTCAAATTAACAAAAGAAGCAAAAAGACAGCAAAATCTAACATAAATACAAGAAAAGGAACAAAAGTGGAATGCCTGACGCCTCAACAGCATCTTCCCAAGCAAAACCAGGGACACAGAAGACTGAACACGCCCCGTGCTCAGCGAGCACGGGGCCGTGCCCAAGAAGCAGCAGAAAATACAAACCTTTAGAAGCTTCTATTGCCCACCACGGGGCCGTGCCCAGTGGACACGGGGGCGTGGTCAGACTCCTGCAGGCGCATTTATTGTAATTGCGAATTACAATTAATGAGGAAAGAGACAAGGATGGACACGGGGCCGTGCCCGAGCTTCTGTTTAGCCTATAAATAGGAGTGCTTGGAGACATTTCAACTCATCCCTTGGCACACCACCTCTCTCACACTTCACCCACCACCCACCACCACCATAACACCATCATCCACCACCATCATCCATTGTCCATCATAGAGTGTGTGAGTCGTCTCGGGATCTAAGATTGATCGTAAGAGTTCTTGACAATCAAAGGCCATGTTTGCCTAAGTCTCTTACATCACTTGGTGAAGACAAGTGTTTAGTGTAATACTTTTTATTTTTAATCTTTTGCACTTTTTAATTGGTTTTGTATTAATGACTTTAATTACTAGTTTCTTATGTTGAAGGTGATTCTTCCTTATCGTTTGTCCGCGGTGTCTTGGCATTATTTTACTCTCTATATAAAATAAACGATTTTCACCATTCATATCTCCACGGTCTATATGGAGGTATGTTGGCTACCTGGTCGGGGGTTAAGGGAACGGTTTGGTAAGAGTCTTGCCGTTGTTCAGCGTTTAGAGATCCTGCAAGGGACATGGGTCAAATTTAGTAGGACCTCCTTCAATACCCAAAGGTATTGGATGGCGGGGGTCCAAACTCTTTGATCCCCTCATAAGTTAAACTACTATTAAAACTTTAACCCAACTATTTAGGACTGTATCCCTGCTGACTCAGACTACTTAGCTGAGGGTAACGTCGCCTTCAAAAGAGGGGCCTACCACATTATGCATTAATAACTTAATTAATTATCTTTCAATAATCCGACCCATTAGGATTGTATCCTTGCTGACTCAAACTACAGGGTTAAGGGTAACGTCGCCTTCAAAAGAGGGGCCTACTTCAATAACTAAGATAATCTCTTAAACAAGTGCAAAAGTGCGAAAATAATCAAAGGTTACACTTGTCACACCCCGGCCGCGTGTAACATGCAACCGCGGCGGAAACGCCGGGGAGTGTCGTGGACAGAATTAAATTGTTTCATAACCATGGCATACAAGTTGTATTTTATTTATAAACAAAGGTGTTACATTGTCTTGGAAATAGAGTACGGAAATCAAAACATAATTAAGCTAGTTCAAACTTCATTTTTAGGCTCTAAGGCACAGGTCCGCCCTAGAATCATGATCATCGTCCTATGGAATAGCTCCTGAAAACACATGTGAAAGTAGGTACGTCAGCATAAAAATGCCTGTGAGATACATAGGTTTTGTGAAAATGGGATTCATGACTTGAGTTTTAAAGAATGTTTAATAACAGTCAGTCATGAACCTTGTAATTTGTTTTGCTTTGTAAACCATTTGAAAAACGATAACATCAAACGATATGTATAGATAAGTGCAAGGTTAAACGAATAACCAAGTAAAATGAGTTGAATAAGATAAGTTGTTTGTGAAAATAATGTCTTGTGAAGAATATGTTATTTATGTAAAATGTAATGTGTCTAAACTGAAATGACTTAGATAACGCCACGATATGTAATATTATACAAACATTTATATATAGGAAGTACCAGCGGCGTATCCACCATGTTTGTATCATATTACATACGCCACGTTACTTAAATCATTTACCCAAACCAATCCACCATGTAAATTGTTCATGTGTAAACCAGATGTCAAGTGTTATTGTAAACCATGTCGAATGTCTCTGTTCAAATGTAAACCACCAAATGTGTATGTCAATGTCGACGTGTTTATGTTCAATGTAAATCATGTAATGTACGTCCCAAAATGTATCATGTATGGTAAGCGAAATGTATCAACTTGAACCATATGCACAAAACAAGTCGTTGAAGTAAAACGTGGTTTAAATCAACGTTATGTTCTGCGGAAAATGCATGCTCTATTGATATTAACATTTATGCGGTATTGTAAACTATGCATACATCCAAGCCTTGAGACTGCGGCGATAAACCCTTAAACAAATTAAAGGTTTATCTAAGTTATGTATATCGAATTCGGTCATTCCTTCCAGTCCTATCAAACCCAGGACTTCAGGAATGGGAGTTGTCAATTCCTATGGTACCACTACCTACTAACGAACGGCGTAGCTAATGTTAATGAATGTATTGTCCCATGTTAAACAAACCAAATGTCATAACAAAATGAAGGCATGTGATGTAAACAATTGTACTAGGTATGCCAAGTAAACATACGAAGCAGAAAATGTTCATGTAAATCTATGTGTCCATATGCTGAGTAAACATATGCAACAGAAATGTTTATGTAAATCAATGTGTCCATATGTTGAGTAAACATATGCAACAGAAATGTTCATGTAAATCAATGTGTCCATATGCTGAGTAAACATATGCAACAGAAATATAATGTAAATCAAATGTACTAAGTACGCACACGATGGGCATACGTAGCATAAAATGTAATGAAATCATGTACTATAATGTACTAATGAGCATAGCAGATATACGATGTGAAAACATGGAAAGCATGAAAGTAACAGATAGGCACATGTGTTTCACCCCAAAACAGTTTGGAAAACAGTAAAAGAGGGGTTCTATGTACTCACCTGAGATTGCTTTGGAGTTCTTGTATAATAACCAAATAATGCTAAAGATCACGGGATATCAACGGCACCTAATAGGTAGCTTATGTTAATATACCGGACCAAATCGGAAGGATCGGACAGTACGCGGGTTCGAAAACCAAACGAGTATGGAGACTCGTGTAATATGGTTTAACAAAGCCTGCATACTAAAATGAAACTTAACCTAAGTGCTTACGGTCCATCACGACCCGTTTAGGTAGCTTATGCCGCCTTACGCGTCGTTCGCGTAGAACGCGTCTGGAACGCCTAACATCGTGACCACAAGGTATAACCTCGGGAGGTTATAGCTATGGTCACCTAATGTGTTTGGTCGGATCCTAAAGATCGACCAAATGGGTCGGGTTCGAAAGTATAAGCGATGGTTTAGATCGCTTACCTTACGACCCTATATAAGCACTATACTAAACGTGACGAGCTAAGCATGTTAGAACATGCTTAACTAAGTTTGAAAACAGGTTTGACATCAAAACAAACGGCTTTGATGCCCACGAGTAGTTTGGTTACAAAATATGCAAGAATGCACATTTTGGCCGAAACTACGACTCGTCACCGAGCCTAGATAACGTGGTGATCAGTAGGTATGGTCACTACGGACCATGACCATCGTGATCACGCTCACGTTATGAAGTTCCATGAACTTCGCATCGACCATAAGCTGGTCAATGCAGAAAGTCAACAAAATGTTGACTTTCGGACTCGAAAAGCGAATAAAAGAGCGAAAGAAGACTTACGGAGGGTCCCCGAGTGCAAATCAAGACCAAATAGCTCAGGTATGAAACAATGGTTTCAACTTAGAGCTTCAAGATCTGATTTTGTGATTTTTACACTAAAGGGGGGGGGGGGTATTTATAGGAAAAGTGGAACCGTTAGGATCGTTTTATCGATTATCGAGCCTTGATCTCGTGCGTACATGTGTCCAGGGGTTAAATTCAGTGAACTTGACCCTTGGCCCTTCATTTGGGTGAAAAGGCATCGCCCTTTGATCGAACGAAAGGCCAGATTCTGCATTAAATGCAAAATCTTTCTGTCAGACATCCCCACGCGGCCCGCCTCATATTTGGGCAAAACTCACGCGGGCCGCCTGGCCCTCTCTGATCTGCACCACTTGCAGAATTTACACATTTGGTCCCTGTTGCGTGTTTAAGCTATTTCCAGCCCTTCTAAGACCTGTAAAGCCATCTTTAAGGCCCTAAAATGATGCCTAAACATTGTGGACATGAAACATGCCCAAAAATATGTCGGATGTCGGTTCGTTTGGCCGTACGATCGCGATGTTCGCTTAATTACGACGGAATGCGCATAAGCGCAAAAGACGATCCAAATGACGCGACGAATGGATTTTTCTTATGCCAAACACTAAGGCATAATATAAGGATGCTTACATAAATTTTTGGATGTCCGGATGTATTCAGAACGTAAGTTATGCGCAAAAGTGCAAACTTATGCACTTTTTGACACTTTTAGTCCCTGAATGATCCAAAAGTTTGTTTTAGCATACCAAACCTCTCAAAGCCTATTTCTAAGCTATGTAAAGGATATTTATGGTATGTTTAACTTATGGACATGTTCCGGAATGTTCGTTACAGTTCAAATTGGCATACTTTCGCAGTTTGTCAAGTTTAGTCCCTGTAAGTGAATTAACTTGTTTTTGCTATACCAAAGCCTTCAAAACTTATTTCTAAGTTATGTAAAGGTTATTTAAGGTACGTTGAGTATATGTTGATGTTCCGGAGTATTTGTCGCATTAAACTGAGTACGTTTACGCACTAGTTAGCGTATAACTCTCCAGAAAGCGATGTAGAGTTTGGAATTGAATAAAAGTCAAAACATGAAAAATGTAAAACACAATGAAACAAACATTGGTATAAAATAACATTATTTTATTGGTAATTGAACTGTTCACAATGATTACAGGCACAGATGTTACAGTCTCCCCTACTTGTGGAAATTTCGTCCCGAAATTTATTTAGAGGAAACTGATTGAAAAAGATGCGGATATTTTGCCTTCATTTGATCTTCACGTTCCCAAGTAAACTCGGGTCCACGCTTAGATTCCCAACGAACCTTGACCAAAGGAATGCGCTTGCGTTTAAGCCACTTGACTTCACGTTCCATGATTTCCACTGGTTTCTCGACAAACTTCAGAGTTTTATCAACACGAATTTCGTCAAGCGGTATGTGGAGGTTCTCATCAGCTAAACACCTCTTGAGATTGGACACGTGAAAAGTTGGATGAACATTTCCAAGTTCAGGAGGTAATTCAAGTCTGTAGGCTACCTTACCGATTCTTTCGACGATCTTGAATGGTCCAACATATCTAGGTGCAAGTTTTCCTTTCTTTCCAAATCTGATCACACCTTTCCAAGGTGAGACCTTAAGTAATACACGATCACCGACTTGAAAATCCAAGGGTTTGCGTTTTAGGTCCGCGTAATTCTTCTGACGGCTTCTAGCTGTCTGAAGGTTATCACGAACTTTCTTTACCTTTTCTGTTGTCTCTAAAATGAGGGCAGGTCCAGTAAGTTGAGCCTCGCCAATCTCATTCCAGCAGACTGGTGAACGACATTTTCGACCATAGAGAGCCTCGAAAGGAGCCATGTTGATGCTGGAGTGATAACTGTTGTTGTAGGAGAATTCAATCAATGGAAGATGTGAATCCCAACTACCACCAAAGTCGATCACACAAGCTCTAAGCATATCCTCCAGTGTTTGGATTGTTCTTTCAGATTGACCATCCGTTTGCGGATGATAGGCTGTGCTCAGATTAAGTTGGGACCCCATAGCAGATTGCATGGTTCTCCAAAAGTGAGAAGTGAAACGAGCATCTCTGTCAGAAATGATGCTCAAAGGAACACCATGTCTAGCTACAATTTCATCCACGTAGATTTGAGCAAGTTTGTCAGCCGAAAAATCCTCACGGATTGGCAAGAAATGCGCTGATTTGGTAAGACGATCAACGATTACCCAGATGGCATCGTGACCTTTCTTTGTGCGCGGAAGTTTAGTAATGAGATCCATAGTAATGTTTTCCCATTTCCAAACTGGGATCTCCGGTTGCTCTAATAATCCGGAAGGACGCTGATGTTCAGCCTTAACCTTGAGACAAGTAAGGCATTTGGATACGTACAAGGCAATGTCTTTCTTCATACCAGGCCACCAATACTGAATACGAAGATCCTTATACATCTTATCTGAGCCAGGATGAATGGAATAACGAGACTTATGGGCTTCATCCATAAGCAAGGTACGAAGATCATCTTGGCTTGGGACCCACAAACGGTCCATGAAATAGTACGATCCATTGTCTTTTAATTCAAGAGCAGGTGTTATGTGATAAGGAAATTCCTTATCCATTAAACCTTGTGAAACACAAGCTTGTTGAGCCTGAGAAATACGTGCTTGGATGTCAGTTTGAATAACAGATTGGACACGTACACAATGAAGCTTAGTACGTTCCTTGCGACTTAAAGCATCGGCTACGACGTTCGCCTTACCAGGATGGTAGCGAATCTCGCAGTCGTAGTCGTTTAGGAGTTCAACCCAACGTCTTTGCCTCATGTTGAGTTCTTTCTGGTTGAAGATGTGTTGAAGACTCTTGTGGTCAGTGAAAACCACACATTTTGTACCGTACAAGTAGTGTCTCCAGATTTTGAGAGCGAAGACAACTGCACCCAACTCAAGATCATGAGTGGTGTAGTTTTTCTCATGTATCTTCAACTGCCTTGATGCGTATGCTATGACTTTGTTTCTTTGCATCAGGACGCAGCCAAGACCTAATTTAGATGCGTCGCAATAAACGACGAAATCATCGTTGCCCTCAGGCAATGTTAGGACAGGTGCGTCGCAAAGCTTTTGTTTCAAAGTCTGAAACGCTTCCTCTTGTTTGACTCCCCATTCAAATGGCTTGTTCTTCTGAGTTAGAGCAGTTAGAGGAACTGCAATCTTTGAGAAATTCTCAATGAAGCGACGGTAATAACCCGCCAGACCAAGAAAAGAACGAACTTCAGTAGGGGTAGTAGGTGTATCCCAATCCTTAATCGCGCTGATCTTGGAGGGATCTACATGAATACCTTGTTCGTTGACAATATGCCCTAAGAATTGAACCTCTTTAAGCCAGAATTCACACTTGGAGAATTTGGCGAAAAGTTGTTCTTTCTTTAGGAGTTCCAAAGTAAGACGGAGATGTTGCTCATGATCAGCTCGCGTCTTAGAATATATCAAAATGTCGTCAATGAAAACAATGATGAACTTATCTAAATAAGGCTTGCAGACCCTATTCATTAAGTCCATGAAAACAGCAGGAGCATTAGTCAAACCGAATGGCATGACTGTGAACTCGTAATGTCCATAACGAGTACGGAACGCTGTCTTTGGAATATCTTCTTCATGTACACGAAGCTGATGATATCCAGATCGTAGATCGATCTTTGAAAAATAAGAAGCGCCTTGCAATTGATCAAAGAGATCATCAATGCGAGGTAGGGGATATCGATTTTTGATGGTGAGCTTGTTAAGCTCACGATAATCGATACACATCCTAAAAGATCCATCCTTCTTCTTTACAAAGAGAACGGGAGCACCCCAAGGTGAAAAGCTAGGACGGATAAAACCTTTGTCGGAGAGTTCCTGCAGCTGTTTAGACAACTCTTGCATCTCGGACGGTGCAAGACGATATGGAGCTCTGGCAATGGGATTTGCACCAGGTACGAGATCAATACGAAACTCGACTTGGCGTGCTGGAGGTAGACCAGGTAAGTCTTCAGGGAATACTTCGGAATAATCCCGAACGACAGGAATATCTGAAATAGTCTTACCCTTGCCTTTATCTGCTGTAACATGTGCTAGGAAAGCCACATAGTGCTTTCGCAGATACTTCCGTGCTTTAAAACAAGACATGAGTTTGAGACCACCGGCAGGCTTCTCACCACGAACCTGTAGGATCTCGCCTGTAGACAACGGCACACGAACAATCTTTTCAGAACAAACTATCTCTGCGTGATGCTTGGATAACCAATCCATTCCCACTATAACGTTGAAGCTTCCAAGTTGCATTGGCGTGAGGTCAATAGGAAAAATATGGTTGTTAAGATTCAACTGGCAGTTGCGCAGAACAGAATTTAGAACAATGGGTTCACCACTGGCAACCTCTACTGTCAAAGGTTTACCTAGTTTCGTTCTAGACACGCGAAGCATTGTCTCAAAAGACAATGACACAAAGCTCTTGTCGGCACCCGAATCAAAAAGAACAGATGCTGGCTGATTATTAATAAAGAACGTACCGTTCACCACCTCGTTGTCTGCTTGTGCTTCTTGTGCATTCATGTTAAAGACTCGACCTCGAGCCGGTGCCGGATTCTGGTTTGCATTCTGGTTCTGGTTGACTAGTCTTGGACACCGATTTCTGTAGTGGGTCAGATCCCCACAATTATAACATGCACCTGGTGGGTAGTTTGGTCGTGCAGCCTGACCCTGTTGTTGAGCAACCTGTTGAGCAGGGTTCTGGACTGCGTGATTCTGAGCAAACCGACAAACATTGGCAAGATGACCTGATTTCCCACAGTTAGTACAGAAACGGCACTGATATTGCGGCTGATGGTGACTGTTGCATTGATTGCACAAAGGTGCACTTCCTGAGTAGGGTTTCTTTGCTGGAGGCTGGTTGGGAGCTGCCTGGTTAGCTTGGGCAGTCACAGCAAAATTTTGGGAAGCCTTACGCTTCCTTGACCCCCTTGAGGAACCAGAGTCCTTTCCCTTCTTGTTCTGACCTTTCTTACTATCCTCCTTGTCAGCCGACTGCTTCTTGCCCTTGTCACCCTTCCTGTGTAGTTTATTCTTTCGGATCTGCGACTCAGTCAACGTCGCCGATAACTCGATTACCTGACGGAGTGTGGTAGGGTTGCTACCTGTGAGAATGTCTTGTACTGAGTCAGGTAGGCCGTCGATGTATCTTTCGATGGCCTTATCGAGTGGGGTAACCATAGTCGGGCAAAGAAGACTCAACTCCTCAAACCTATCTGTATAAGCCCTGTGCTCGCCACTATCTTGCTTCAACACATCAAATTCTTTCTCCAACGCTCGTTGCTCATGACGAGGACAAAACTCCCTCATCATAAGAGCTCTCAGTTCAGCCCATGTTTGAGCTAGAGCAACTTCTGCACCTTGATCTCTCATAACCCCATTCCACCATGTAAGAGCCCTCTTCTGAAACACGCTTGAAGAAAACTCGACTTTGCGATTATCCGGACACTGCACATGGCGAAAAGTGTTCTCGATGCTCTCGAACCACTGAAGAAGCCCAGTTGCTCCTTCAGAACCACTAAACTTGAGTGGCTTAGCCTGGTTAAAATCCTTGTATTTGCATGTACCATTGTTGTTGTTGGCCTGGTTCCATTGAGCAAAGAGATTCGGAAATTGAGCAGCCATCTGCTGCGCAATAATCTCCGCCAGCTCGGCAGTAGCTATCTGGTTGTCGCGTCGAGGAGGCATTCTAGAAGAGAAAAACATGAAATGAAACGAGTGAGATGATTGGATGAAGAGAATGAGATGAAGCAAAAGCAATCAAAAGCAAAGATGGCGGTTATGCATCGCAAAGTAAATAAGCGACGTGAAATGTCTAGTCAAAGTAAATGGGTCAGGATTAGTGTATCGCGAAGACATGCTCGCCTATAAGTGAACACTCACCCCAAGAGTTCCCAGGTAAGAGTGACTGGTCCGATTATGTGGATTTGTACGAACACTCTAGCCTTAGACAGAAAACTCAGGGTACAGGCATTCACCCTTCCAGTTCGCACGTGTTCACACTATTAACCCAACACTTTGACGGGATTTTTGAAATCCAAAGAGGTTCAAAACCATATAACAGAGGGTTCAAAACCTTTTAACAGAGGGTTCAAAACCTAGTAATCAATCATCCTAGAACAGATGATTAATTTTCAAAGCGGATTCGGAACCGAAGTTCTCGTTGTGGTTATCACCTAAGGATAGGTGATGTGCATGTTTTAAACTCTAAACACAAGATAACTTGTGTTAGGGTCCTAGAAAGTTATAGTCTAGGTCAAAGCATTACTAATAACCTAATTCCCTATAACCAATGGCTCTGATACCAACTCTTCTGTCACACCCCGGCCGCGTGTAACATGCAACCGCGGCGGAAACGCCGGGGAGTGTCGTGGACAGAATTAAATTGTTTCATAACCATGGCATACAAGTTGTATTTTATTTATAAACAAAGGTGTTACATTGTCTTGGAAATAGAGTACGGAAATCAAAACATAATTAAGCTAGTTCAAACTTCATTTTTAGGCTCTAAGGCACAGGTCCGCCCTAGAATCATGATCATCGTCCTATGGAATAGCTCCTGAAAACACATGTGAAAGTAGGTACGTCAGCATAAAAATGCCTGTGAGATACATAGGTTTTGTGAAAATGGGATTCATGACTTGAGTTTTAAAGAATGTTTAATAACAGTCAGTCATGAACCTTGTAATTTGTTTTGCTTTGTAAACCATTTGAAAAACGATAACATCAAACGATATGTATAGATAAGTGCAAGGTTAAACGAATAACCAAGTAAAATGAGTTGAATAAGATAAGTTGTTTGTGAAAATAATGTCTTGTGAAGAATATGTTATTTATGTAAAATGTAATGTGTCTAAACTGAAATGACTTAGATAACGCCACGATATGTAATATTATACAAACATTTATATATAGGAAGTACCAGCGGCGTATCCACCATGTTTGTATCATATTACATACGCCACGTTACTTAAATCATTTACCCAAACCAATCCACCATGTAAATTGTTCATGTGTAAACCAGATGTCAAGTGTTATTGTAAACCATGTCGAATGTCTCTGTTCAAATGTAAACCACCAAATGTGTATGTCAATGTCGACGTGTTTATGTTCAATGTAAATCATGTAATGTACGTCCCAAAATGTATCATGTATGGTAAGCGAAATGTATCAACTTGAACCATATGCACAAAACAAGTCGTTGAAGTAAAACGTGGTTTAAATCAACGTTATGTTCTGCGGAAAATGCATGCTCTATTGATATTAACATTTATGCGGTATTGTAAACTATGCATACATCCAAGCCTTGAGACTGCGGCGATAAACCCTTAAACAAATTAAAGGTTTATCTAAGTTATGTATATCGAATTCGGTCATTCCTTCCAGTCCTATCAAACCCAGGACTTCAGGAATGGGAGTTGTCAATTCCTATGGTACCACTACCTACTAACGAACGGCGTAGCTAATGTTAATGAATGTATTGTCCCATGTTAAACAAACCAAATGTCATAACAAAATGAAGGCATGTGATGTAAACAATTGTACTAGGTATGCCAAGTAAACATACGAAGCAGAAAATGTTCATGTAAATCTATGTGTCCATATGCTGAGTAAACATATGCAACAGAAATGTTTATGTAAATCAATGTGTCCATATGTTGAGTAAACATATGCAACAGAAATGTTCATGTAAATCAATGTGTCCATATGCTGAGTAAACATATGCAACAGAAATATAATGTAAATCAAATGTACTAAGTACGCACACGATGGGCATACGTAGCATAAAATGTAATGAAATCATGTACTATAATGTACTAATGAGCATAGCAGATATACGACGTGAAAACATGGAAAGCATGAAAGTAACAGATAGGCACATGTGTTTCACCCCAAAACAGTTTGGAAAACAGTAAAAGAGGGGTTCTATGTACTCACCTGAGATTGCTTTGGAGTTCTTGTATAATAACCAAATAATGCTAAAGATCACGGGATATCAACGGCACCTAATAGGTAGCTTATGTTAATATACCGGACCAAATCGGAAGGATCGGACAGTACGCGGGTTCGAAAACCAAACGAGTATGGAGACTCGTGTAATATGGTTTAACAAAGCCTGCATACTAAAATGAAACTTAACCTAAGTGCTTACGGTCCATCACGACCCGTTTAGGTAGCTTATGCCGCCTTACGCGTCGTTCGCGTAGAACGCGTCTGGAACGCCTAACATCGTGACCACAAGGTATAACCTCGGGAGGTTATAGCTATGGTCACCTAATGTGTTTGGTCGGATCCTAAAGATCGACCAAATGGGTCGGGTTCGAAAGTATAAGCGATGGTTTAGATCGCTTACCTTACGACCCTATATAAGCACTATACTAAACGTGACGAGCTAAGCATGTTAGAACATGCTTAACTAAGTTTGAAACAGGTTTGACATCAAAACAAACGGCTTTGATGCCCACGAGTAGTTTGGTTACAAAATATGCAAGAATGCACATTTTGGCCGAAACTACGACTCGTCACCGAGCCTAGATAACGTGGTGATCAGTAGGTATGGTCACTACGGACCATGACCATCGTGATCACGCTCACGTTATGAAGTTCCATGAACTTCGCATCGACCATAAGCTGGTCAATGCAGAAAGTCAACAAAATGTTGACTTTCGGACTCGAAAAGCGAATAAAAGAGCGAAAGAAGACTTACGGAGGGTCCCCGAGTGCAAATCAAGACCAAATAGCTCAGGTATGAAACAATGGTTTCAACTTAGAGCTTCAAGATCTGATTTTGTGATTTTTACACTAAAGGGGGGGGGGGTAATTGTGAAGAAAACAAGTGGAAACCGTTAGGATCGTTTTATCGATTATCGAGCCTTGATCTCGTGCGTTACATGTGTCCAGGGGTTAAATTTCAGTGAACTTGACCCTTGGCCCTTCATTTGGGTGAAAAGGCATCGCCCTTTGATCGAACGGAAAGGGCCAGATTCTGCATTAAATGCAAAATCTTTCTGTCAGACATCCCCACGCGGCCCGCCTCATATTTGGGGCAAAAAAACTCACGCGGGCCGCCTGGCCCCTCTCTGATCTGCACCACTTGCAGAATTTACACATTGGTCCCCTGTTGCGTGTTTAAGCTATTTCCAGCCCTCTAAGACCTGTAAAGCCATCTTTAAGGCCCTAAAATGATGCCTAAACATTGTGGACATGAACATGCCCAAAAAATATGTCGGATGTCGGTTCGTTTGGCCGTTACGAATCGCGATGTTCGCTTAATTACGACGGAA
Source organism: Helianthus annuus (assembly GCF_002127325.2). Taxonomy (NCBI): domain Eukaryota; kingdom Viridiplantae; phylum Streptophyta; class Magnoliopsida; order Asterales; family Asteraceae; genus Helianthus; species Helianthus annuus. Next base: position 34,655,466 of record NC_035439.2, on the reverse strand, counting down.
ATGCGATAAGCCGCAAAAGACGATCCAAAATGACGCGACGAATGGATTTTTCTTATGCCAAACACTAAAGGCATAATTATAGGATGCTTACATAAATTTTGGATGTCCGATGTATTCAGAACGTAAGTTATGCGCAAAGTGCAAACTTATGCACTTTTTGACACTTTTAGTCCCTGAATGATCCAAAAGTTTGGTTTTAGCATACCAAACCTCTCAAAGCCTATTTCTAAGCTATGTAAGGGATATTTATGTATGTTTAACTTATGGACATGTTCCGGAATGTTGTTACAGTTCAATGGGCTACTTCGCAGTTTTGTCACAGTTTAGTCCCTGTAAGTGAATTAACTTGTTTTTGCTATACCAAAGCCTTCAAAACTTATTTCTAAGTTATGTAAAGGTTATTTAAGGTACGTTGAGTATATGTTGATGTTACCGGAGTATTTGTCGCATTAAACTGAGTACGTTTACGCACTAGTTAGCGTATAACTCTCCAGAAAAGCGATGTAGTAGTTGGATTGAATAAAAGTCAAAACATGAAAAATGTAAAAACACAATGAAACAAACATTGTATAAAATAACATTATTTTATTGGTAATTGAACTGTTCACAATGATTACAGGCACAGATGTTACAGTCTCCCCTACTTGTGGCATTTCGTCCCGAAATTTATTTAGAGGAAACTGATTGAAAAGATGCGGATATTTGCCTTCATTTGATCTTCACGTTCCCAAGTAAACTCGGGTCCACGCTTAGATTCTCCAACGAACCTTGACCAAAAGGAATGCGCTTGCGTTTAAGCCACTTGACTTCACGTTCCATGATTTTCCACTGGTTTCTCGACAAACTTCAGAGTTTTATCAACACGAATTCTCGTCAAGCGGTATGTGGAGGTTCTCATCAGCTAAACACCTCTTGAGATTGGACACGTGAAAAGTGGATGAACATTTCCAAGTTCAGGAGGTAATTTCAGTCTGTAGGCTACCTTACCGATTTCTTTCGACGATCTTGAATGGTCCAACATATTCTAGGTGCAAGTTTTTCCTTCTTTCCAAATCTGATCACACCTTTCCAGGTGAGACCTTAAGTAATACACGATCACCGACTGAAAATCCAAGGGGTTTGCGTTTTAGGTCGCGTAATTCTTCTGACGCTTCTAGCTGTCTGAAGGTTATCACGAACTTTCTTTACCTTTTCTGTTGTCTCTAAAATGAGGGCAGGTCCAGTAAGTTGAGCCTCGCCAATCTCATTCCAGCAGACTGGTGAACGACATTTTCGACCATAGAGAGCCTCGAAAGGAGCCATGTTGATGCTGGAGTGATAACTGTTGTTGTAGGAGAATTCAATCAATGGAAGATGTGAATCCCAACTACCACCAAAGTCGATCACACAAGCTCTAAGCATATCCTCCAGTGTTTGGATTGTTCTTTCAGATTGACCATCCGTTTGCGGATGATAGGCTGTGCTCAGATTAAGTTGGGACCCCATAGCAGATTGCATGGTTCTCCAAAAGTGAGAAGTGAAACGAGCATCTCTGTCAGAAATGATGCTCAAAGGAACACCATGTCTAGCTACAATTTCATCCACGTAGATTTGAGCAAGTTTGTCAGCCGAAAAATCCTCACGGATTGGCAAGAAATGCGCTGATTTGGTAAGACGATCAACGATTACCCAGATGGCATCGTGACCTTTCTTTGTGCGCGGAAGTTTAGTAATGAGATCCATAGTAATGTTTTCCCATTTCCAAACTGGGATCTCCGGTTGCTCTAATAATCCGGAAGGACGCTGATGTTCAGCCTTAACCTTGAGACAAGTAAGGCATTTGGATACGTACAAGGCAATGTCTTTCTTCATACCAGGCCACCAATACTGAATACGAAGATCCTTATACATCTTATCTGAGCCAGGATGAATGGAATAACGAGACTTATGGGCTTCATCCATAAGCAAGGTACGAAGATCATCTTGGCTTGGGACCCACAAACGGTCCATGAAATAGTACGATCCATTGTCTTTTAATTCAAGAGCAGGTGTTATGTGATAAGGAAATTCCTTATCCATTAAACCTTGTGAAACACAAGCTTGTTGAGCCTGAGAAATACGTGCTTGGATGTCAGTTTGAATAACAGATTGGACACGTACACAATGAAGCTTAGTACGTTCCTTGCGACTTAAAGCATCGGCTACGACGTTCGCCTTACCAGGATGGTAGCGAATCTCGCAGTCGTAGTCGTTTAGGAGTTCAACCCAACGTCTTTGCCTCATGTTGAGTTCTTTCTGGTTGAAGATGTGTTGAAGACTCTTGTGGTCAGTGAAAACCACACATTTTGTACCGTACAAGTAGTGTCTCCAGATTTTGAGAGCGAAGACAACTGCACCCAACTCAAGATCATGAGTGGTGTAGTTTTTCTCATGTATCTTCAACTGCCTTGATGCGTATGCTATGACTTTGTTTCTTTGCATCAGGACGCAGCCAAGACCTAATTTAGATGCGTCGCAATAAACGACGAAATCATCGTTGCCCTCAGGCAATGTTAGGACAGGTGCGTCGCAAAGCTTTTGTTTCAAAGTCTGAAACGCTTCCTCTTGTTTGACTCCCCATTCAAATGGCTTGTTCTTCTGAGTTAGAGCAGTTAGAGGAACTGCAATCTTTGAGAAATTCTCAATGAAGCGACGGTAATAACCCGCCAGACCAAGAAAAGAACGAACTTCAGTAGGGGTAGTAGGTGTATCCCAATCCTTAATCGCGCTGATCTTGGAGGGATCTACATGAATACCTTGTTCGTTGACAATATGCCCTAAGAATTGAACCTCTTTAAGCCAGAATTCACACTTGGAGAATTTGGCGAAAAGTTGTTCTTTCTTTAGGAGTTCCAAAGTAAGACGGAGATGTTGCTCATGATCAGCTCGCGTCTTAGAATATATCAAAATGTCGTCAATGAAAACAATGATGAACTTATCTAAATAAGGCTTGCAGACCCTATTCATTAAGTCCATGAAAACAGCAGGAGCATTAGTCAAACCGAATGGCATGACTGTGAACTCGTAATGTCCATAACGAGTACGGAACGCTGTCTTTGGAATATCTTCTTCATGTACACGAAGCTGATGATATCCAGATCGTAGATCGATCTTTGAAAAATAAGAAGCGCCTTGCAATTGATCAAAGAGATCATCAATGCGAGGTAGGGGATATCGATTTTTGATGGTGAGCTTGTTAAGCTCACGATAATCGATACACATCCTAAAAGATCCATCCTTCTTCTTTACAAAGAGAACGGGAGCACCCCAAGGTGAAAAGCTAGGACGGATAAAACCTTTGTCGGAGAGTTCCTGCAGCTGTTTAGACAACTCTTGCATCTCGGACGGTGCAAGACGATATGGAGCTCTGGCAATGGGATTTGCACCAGGTACGAGATCAATACGAAACTCGACTTGGCGTGCTGGAGGTAGACCAGGTAAGTCTTCAGGGAATACTTCGGAATAATCCCGAACGACAGGAATATCTGAAATAGTCTTACCCTTGCCTTTATCTGCTGTAACATGTGCTAGGAAAGCCACATAGTGCTTTCGCAGATACTTCCGTGCTTTAAAACAAGACATGAGTTTGAGACCACCGGCAGGCTTCTCACCACGAACCTGTAGGATCTCGCCTGTAGACAACGGCACACGAACAATCTTTTCAGAACAAACTATCTCTGCGTGATGCTTGGATAACCAATCCATTCCCACTATAACGTTGAAGCTTCCAAGTTGCATTGGCGTGAGGTCAATAGGAAAAATATGGTTGTTAAGATTCAACTGGCAGTTGCGCAGAACAGAATTTAGAACAATGGGTTCACCACTGGCAACCTCTACTGTCAAAGGTTTACCTAGTTTCGTTCTAGACACGCGAAGCATTGTCTCAAAAGACAATGACACAAAGCTCTTGTCGGCACCCGAATCAAAAAGAACAGATGCTGGCTGATTATTAATAAAGAACGTACCGTTCACCACCTCGTTGTCTGCTTGTGCTTCTTGTGCATTCATGTTAAAGACTCGACCTCGAGCCGGTGCCGGATTCTGGTTTGCATTCTGGTTCTGGTTGACTAGTCTTGGACACCGATTTCTGTAGTGGGTCAGATCCCCACAATTATAACATGCACCTGGTGGGTAGTTTGGTCGTGCAGCCTGACCCTGTTGTTGAGCAACCTGTTGAGCAGGGTTCTGGACTGCGTGATTCTGAGCAAACCGACAAACATTGGCAAGATGACCTGATTTCCCACAGTTAGTACAGAAACGGCACTGATATTGCGGCTGATGGTGACTGTTGCATTGATTGCACAAAGGTGCACTTCCTGAGTAGGGTTTCTTTGCTGGAGGCTGGTTGGGAGCTGCCTGGTTAGCTTGGGCAGTCACAGCAAAATTTTGGGAAGCCTTACGCTTCCTTGACCCCCTTGAGGAACCAGAGTCCTTTCCCTTCTTGTTCTGACCTTTCTTACTATCCTCCTTGTCAGCCGACTGCTTCTTGCCCTTGTCACCCTTCCTGTGTAGTTTATTCTTTCGGATCTGCGACTCAGTCAACGTCGCCGATAACTCGATTACCTGACGGAGTGTGGTAGGGTTGCTACCTGTGAGAATGTCTTGTACTGAGTCAGGTAGGCCGTCGATGTATCTTTCGATGGCCTTATCGAGTGGGGTAACCATAGTCGGGCAAAGAAGACTCAACTCCTCAAACCTATCTGTATAAGCCCTGTGCTCGCCACTATCTTGCTTCAACACATCAAATTCTTTCTCCAACGCTCGTTGCTCATGACGAGGACAAAACTCCCTCATCATAAGAGCTCTCAGTTCAGCCCATGTTTGAGCTAGAGCAACTTCTGCACCTTGATCTCTCATAACCCCATTCCACCATGTAAGAGCCCTCTTCTGAAACACGCTTGAAGAAAACTCGACTTTGCGATTATCCGGACACTGCACATGGCGAAAAGTGTTCTCGATGCTCTCGAACCACTGAAGAAGCCCAGTTGCTCCTTCAGAACCACTAAACTTGAGTGGCTTAGCCTGGTTAAAATCCTTGTATTTGCATGTACCATTGTTGTTGTTGGCCTGGTTCCATTGAGCAAAGAGATTCGGAAATTGAGCAGCCATCTGCTGCGCAATAATCTCCGCCAGCTCGGCAGTAGCTATCTGGTTGTCGCGTCGAGGAGGCATTCTAGAAGAGAAAAACATGAAATGAAACGAGTGAGATGATTGGATGAAGAGAATGAGATGAAGCAAAAGCAATCAAAAGCAAAGATGGCGGTTATGCATCGCAAAGTAAATAAGCGACGTGAAATGTCTAGTCAAAGTAAATGGGTCAGGATTAGTGTATCGCGAAGACATGCTCGCCTATAAGTGAACACTCACCCCAAGAGTTCCCAGGTAAGAGTGACTGGTCCGATTATGTGGATTTGTACGAACACTCTAGCCTTAGACAGAAAACTCAGGGTACAGGCATTCACCCTTCCAGTTCGCACGTGTTCACACTATTAACCCAACACTTTGACGGGATTTTTGAAATCCAAAGAGGTTCAAAACCATATAACAGAGGGTTCAAAACCTTTTAACAGAGGGTTCAAAACCTAGTAATCAATCATCCTAGAACAGATGATTAATTTTCAAAGCGGATTCGGAACCGAAGTTCTCGTTGTGGTTATCACCTAAGGATAGGTGATGTGCATGTTTTAAACTCTAAACACAAGATAACTTGTGTTAGGGTCCTAGAAAGTTATAGTCTAGGTCAAAGCATTACTAATAACCTAATTCCCTATAACCAATGGCTCTGATACCAACTCTTCTGTCACACCCCGGCCGCGTGTAACATGCAACCGCGGCGGAAACGCCGGGGAGTGTCGTGGACAGAATTAAATTGTTTCATAACCATGGCATACAAGTTGTATTTTATTTATAAACAAAGGTGTTACATTGTCTTGGAAATAGAGTACGGAAATCAAAACATAATTAAGCTAGTTCAAACTTCATTTTTAGGCTCTAAGGCACAGGTCCGCCCTAGAATCATGATCATCGTCCTATGGAATAGCTCCTGAAAACACATGTGAAAGTAGGTACGTCAGCATAAAAATGCCTGTGAGATACATAGGTTTTGTGAAAATGGGATTCATGACTTGAGTTTTAAAGAATGTTTAATAACAGTCAGTCATGAACCTTGTAATTTGTTTTGCTTTGTAAACCATTTGAAAAACGATAACATCAAACGATATGTATAGATAAGTGCAAGGTTAAACGAATAACCAAGTAAAATGAGTTGAATAAGATAAGTTGTTTGTGAAAATAATGTCTTGTGAAGAATATGTTATTTATGTAAAATGTAATGTGTCTAAACTGAAATGACTTAGATAACGCCACGATATGTAATATTATACAAACATTTATATATAGGAAGTACCAGCGGCGTATCCACCATGTTTGTATCATATTACATACGCCACGTTACTTAAATCATTTACCCAAACCAATCCACCATGTAAATTGTTCATGTGTAAACCAGATGTCAAGTGTTATTGTAAACCATGTCGAATGTCTCTGTTCAAATGTAAACCACCAAATGTGTATGTCAATGTCGACGTGTTTATGTTCAATGTAAATCATGTAATGTACGTCCCAAAATGTATCATGTATGGTAAGCGAAATGTATCAACTTGAACCATATGCACAAAACAAGTCGTTGAAGTAAAACGTGGTTTAAATCAACGTTATGTTCTGCGGAAAATGCATGCTCTATTGATATTAACATTTATGCGGTATTGTAAACTATGCATACATCCAAGCCTTGAGACTGCGGCGATAAACCCTTAAACAAATTAAAGGTTTATCTAAGTTATGTATATCGAATTCGGTCATTCCTTCCAGTCCTATCAAACCCAGGACTTCAGGAATGGGAGTTGTCAATTCCTATGGTACCACTACCTACTAACGAACGGCGTAGCTAATGTTAATGAATGTATTGTCCCATGTTAAACAAACCAAATGTCATAACAAAATGAAGGCATGTGATGTAAACAATTGTACTAGGTATGCCAAGTAAACATACGAAGCAGAAAATGTTCATGTAAATCTATGTGTCCATATGCTGAGTAAACATATGCAACAGAAATGTTTATGTAAATCAATGTGTCCATATGTTGAGTAAACATATGCAACAGAAATGTTCATGTAAATCAATGTGTCCATATGCTGAGTAAACATATGCAACAGAAATATAATGTAAATCAAATGTACTAAGTACGCACACGATGGGCATACGTAGCATAAAATGTAATGAAATCATGTACTATAATGTACTAATGAGCATAGCAGATATACGACGTGAAAACATGGAAAGCATGAAAGTAACAGATAGGCACATGTGTTTCACCCCAAAACAGTTTGGAAAACAGTAAAAGAGGGGTTCTATGTACTCACCTGAGATTGCTTTGGAGTTCTTGTATAATAACCAAATAATGCTAAAGATCACGGGATATCAACGGCACCTAATAGGTAGCTTATGTTAATATACCGGACCAAATCGGAAGGATCGGACAGTACGCGGGTTCGAAAACCAAACGAGTATGGAGACTCGTGTAATATGGTTTAACAAAGCCTGCATACTAAAATGAAACTTAACCTAAGTGCTTACGGTCCATCACGACCCGTTTAGGTAGCTTATGCCGCCTTACGCGTCGTTCGCGTAGAACGCGTCTGGAACGCCTAACATCGTGACCACAAGGTATAACCTCGGGAGGTTATAGCTATGGTCACCTAATGTGTTTGGTCGGATCCTAAAGATCGACCAAATGGGTCGGGTTCGAAAGTATAAGCGATGGTTTAGATCGCTTACCTTACGACCCTATATAAGCACTATACTAAACGTGACGAGCTAAGCATGTTAGAACATGCTTAACTAAGTTTGAAAACAGGTTTGACATCAAAACAAACGGCTTTGATGCCCACGAGTAGTTTGGTTACAAAATATGCAAGAATGCACATTTTGGCCGAAACTACGACTCGTCACCGAGCCTAGATAACGTGGTGATCAGTAGGTATGGTCACTACGGACCATGACCATCGTGATCACGCTCACGTTATGAAGTTCCATGAACTTCGCATCGACCATAAGCTGGTCAATGCAGAAAGTCAACAAAATGTTGACTTTCGGACTCGAAAAGCGAATAAAAGAGCGAAAGAAGACTTACGGAGGGTCCCCGAGTGCAAATCAAGACCAAATAGCTCAGGTATGAAACAATGGTTTCAACTTAGAGCTTCAAGATCTGATTTTGTGATTTTTACACTAAAGGGGGGGGGGGTATTTATAGGAAAAGTGGAACCGTTAGGATCGTTTTATCGAATATCGAGCCTTGATCTCGTGCGTACATGTGTCCAGGGGTTAAATTCAGTGAACTTGACCCTTGGCCCTTCATTTGGGTGAAAAGGCATCGCCCTTTGATCGAACGAAAGGCCAGATTCTGCATTAAATGCAAAATCTTTCTGTCAGACATCCCCACGCGGCCCGCCTCATATTTGGGCAAAACTCACGCGGGCCGCCTGGCCCTCTCTGATCTGCACCACTTGCAGAATTTACACATTTGGTCCCTGTTGCGTGTTTAAGCTATTTCCAGCCCTTCTAAGACCTGTAAAGCCATCTTTAAGGCCCTAAAATGATGCCTAAACATTGTGGACATGAAACATGCCCAAAAATATGTCGGATGTCGGTTCGTTTGGCCGTACGATCGCGATGTTCGCTTAATTACGACGGAATGCGCATAAGCGCAAAAGACGATCCAAATGACGCGACGAATGGATTTTTCTTATGCCAAACACTAAGGCATAATATAAGGATGCTTACATAAATTTTTGGATGTCCGGATGTATTCAGAACGTAAGTTATGCGCAAAAGTGCAAACTTATGCACTTTTTGACACTTTTAGTCCCTGAATGATCCAAAAGTTTGTTTTAGCATACCAAACCTCTCAAAGCCTATTTCTAAGCTATGTAAAGGATATTTATGGTATGTTTAACTTATGGACATGTTCCGGAATGTTCGTTACAGTTCAAATTGGCATACTTTCGCAGTTTGTCAAGTTTAGTCCCTGTAAGTGAATTAACTTGTTTTTGCTATACCAAAGCCTTCAAAACTTATTTCTAAGTTATGTAAAGGTTATTTAAGGTACGTTGAGTATATGTTGATGTTCCGGAGTATTTGTCGCATTAAACTGAGTACGTTTACGCACTAGTTAGCGTATAACTCTCCAGAAAGCGATGTAGAGTTTGGAATTGAATAAAAGTCAAAACATGAAAAATGTAAAACACAATGAAACAAACATTGGGATCAAATAACATTATTTTATTGGTAATTGAACTGTTCACAATGATTACAGGCACAGATGTTACAACACTAACACACGAGTCGGATCCAAGTGATTCATCTTGTCTATCTGTTTTTATTTTTATTTTTATTTTCAGCATTTTAGTTAGTTTTATTTTCTTAGTTTAAAATCTTTTCTAACATTTTGATTTGATTAGACGTTGAGGATAAACCGGTACTAAAAGCTCTTGTGTCCTTGGACGACCTCGGTATCTTACCAACACTATACTACGTCCACGATGGGTGCACTTGCCCATATGTGTGCTTAGTGTTAGTAAATATCGTGTTTAATAAATTTAAAACTTGGCTAAAAGTGTAAAAAGGGCTTAAAATATACATCCAAATTATAACACACTTCACGCACATCAAGTTTTTGGCGCCGTTGCCGGGGACACAAGGATTTTAAGAAAGTTAGGAATCAACGGCCTAATCATTTTTTTATTTTGTTTTTAATTTTTAGATTTTCTTAAATTTTTCAGCTTCTGCAGAGCTCAGCACGGGCCGTTCCTGGTCGGACACGGGCCGTGCCCAGCATTGGTACTGGCAGTTTTTATTTTCCGAGTTACAGAAGGCTGAGCACGGGGCCGTGTCGGTGCAACACGGGGCCGTGTCCAACTTTCCAGTAACAGGGATCTGGAAAACAATCACTGTAACTCCGACCATGGGCCGTGTTCACTGAGCACGGGGCCATGGTGAACTTTCTGACCAACATTTTTTTTTGTTTTTGTGACAGGACTTGGAACCAGACGCCACCTCTACGTAGTGTATGAGCTCCAGTTCTAATAAAGACATAAAAGAACCTCTAGAAGAACCCGAACGCTTTCTCAGAAAAAGACTAAAAGCTAAAAACCAAGAGAAGGTTTCGGGGGACCCACTTCCAATGGCGGACCAGCGTACCCTCATGGAATACCTACGACCCACCGTAGGTAACCTTGGCGCCGCTATCAATGCACCGAATGTCGAAGCCAACAACTTCGAACTTCGGCCACATTTGATACAGATGCTTCAAAACTCTGCAACCTTTCATGGGCTTGCGGACAAGGAGCCCTATCTACATATTACTAATTTCTTAGAAATATGTGATACCTTTCGGATCAATGGAGCATCAAATGACGCCATTCGCCTTCGAATGTTTCCATTTTCACTAAAAGACCGAGCAAAAGCTTGGCTTAACACCCTCCCAGTTGGTTCGGTAAACACCTGGGATGAACTAGCCCAAAAATTTCTATATAAGTATTTCCCTCCCGCTAAAACGGCTAAATTAATGACTGAAATTAATACATACTCGCAAGACGAGGGGGAATCCTTATATGAAACTTGGGAAGACTCAAGGAGCTATTACGAAAGTGTCCTCATCATGGTCTTGCGGTGTGGCAACAAGTATCCACTTTCTATAATGGATTGTTGCCACATACCAGACAAACTCTTGACTCTAGCTCCGGGGGACTTTTAGGTAATCGCCGCCCGCAAGAAATATATAATCAAATTGAGGAAATTGCTCAAACCAAGTTTCAATGGCAGACTCCCCGAGGCAATAAATCTATTGCCTCGGGCGCCCATAAGGTTGATGAAAGCACTTCTTTACAAGCCCAAATCGATGCCCTTTCTTCAAAAATCAAAAAGCTAGAAATGACAAAAACAGTCTCGGTTATGGCTTGTGAAGGGTGTGCTGGGCCACATGAAAATTGGAGTTGTATGAAAGAAACAGATGATCAAAAAGAGTCGGTAAACTACATTGATAATAGACCTAGGCCGTCGGGTCCCCCAACGGGCACCTACAACCAAGGATGGCGTAACCACCCTAACCTTGGTTGGAGAGAACCCGACAATAGTAGTAACCAACAAAACCTAAATCAATGAACAAACTTTCAACAACCGAGGAATGAGTCACAAAATTTTTCTCAACAACAAGGTGGACGAGAAAGGCTTGAAGATACTATATCTCGCCTCATCTCCGACACTGAAAAGAAAAACTCAGATAGGTTTCTACAATTAGAATCAAATTTTAGAAATCAACAAGCTAGTATACAAAACATCGAAAAACAAATAAATCAACTAGCCCAAAATTTCTTCGAGAGACCACAAGGCGCGTTACCAAGTAATACCGAAACAAACCCAAAGGCACAAGTTCATCTCATAACACTACGGAACCATACCGTGGGTCCTGCGGAAGGCCCGCCGCCTACTGAGGAGATCGCAACACCGCCCCAACAAGAGAAGGGTTCTCCTCCCTCACCAGAGCCTACCAAGGCTCCTCGGGTTCCGTACCCCGGTAGGTTAATCCGTCAGAAGACCAATGAGCAATTCGCAAAATTCGAAAGTCTACTAAAACAATTGCATGTCAACATTCCTTTCATTGACGTCCTAACCCAAATGCCTAAATATTCAAAATTCATGAGGGACTTTCTCACTCATAAAAGGAAAATTGAATCATTGCAATTAGTTAACTTAGGCGAAGAATGCTCCGCCCTCGTGCTCAATAAACTTCCCCAAAAGAAGATTGATCCCGGAAGCTTCACAATTCCTTGCTCAATTGGGGACTCCCCCATTCGAAATGCGCTAGCCGACCTTGGTGCTAGCATCAACCTCATGCCAGCATCAATGTTCAAAAGACTCGGCTTAGGCAAAACGAGTCCTACAAAGATGAGTATACAGCTTGCTGATCGATCCGTCAAATTCCCGCAAGGTGTCGCTGAAAATCTGCTAGTCAAAGTTGATAATTTCGTCTACCCGGCCGACTTTGTCATACTTGATATGGAAGAAGACACTGAAGTCCCCCTCATACTAGGGAGACCATTTCTAGCCACCGCACAAGCAGTGGTAGACATGAATGACGGAACGCTCACTTTAAAATATGGTGATAAGGAAGTGAAGTTCAGGGTTGGGAAGAGAATAAAGGACGACGACCCGGTCAATTACATGAAGGTTATTGATTCGAGTTTGGATGATGCTCTCCGACGGTGCAACATGGGATGCAAAACATCCCGCTCGGAAAACATATAACCTCACCTTGGGTCTACCCAAGGACCCTTATAAACGTGGCGCACCACGGAGGCATTCCGCGGAACTATCCTTAGTTTAGTTTAATCTTTTAGTTTAATTTTAATTTGCAGGAATAAAACACACTCTGGATGGTGAAGGATAACAAGGGAAACGAGAAACATAGCCCCATGCACCAAAACAGAGCAATCCGACAACAATCTCCCATTACAGTAGGCTCAGCACGGGCCGTGTCCACCCAACACGGCCCCGTGCTGCACAATCTGCATCAAATCGCCCAGTTCAGGTAACTGGACACGGGGCCGTGTTCACTGAACACGCCCCCGTGCCCAGGCTTCTGTTTCTTTTCTTAAATTTTTGTCACTGGCACCTGAACACAGGGCCGCGCCCGGTCCCTACGGGGCCGTGTCCAGACTGCCAGTAACATAAAATTTTGCTTTTAACACCATTTTACACATTCAATCAACCTAAAAACTTATTTTTGGGACACATTGAGGACAATGTGTAATTTAAGTGTGGGGGGATGCTAAAATCTTGAATTTTGCAAGTCCTAATAACAAGCCTTACACAAAACTCTATTGGAACCGCTAATCACCCATTTTTTTTTACTTGTCTAAGTTTAAGTTGGGAATTCAAGTCTTAATAAGGTTATATTTTTACAAATTTACAACCGATAGCGTCGTGATAAAAAGAACCAACATAAGAAAATTATGAAAAGGCATGACAAACTTAGTTAAAATACGATTATATATACTTGATCACATAAAAACCCTTTTCCCACAAAAGTGAGTTTTGAGCCTTTAACGAGCATACAAATATATATATCTTTACACTAAATGCTCATTTTTCGTTTCTTGTGTGAATAGCCGCTTGGTTCATACGACTCTAGAACTTGCCACAACAATACATTCCCGGTCCTTACCAACTTAAACCTGAGTAAGTAAATGATGGAGGCATTAGGACTAACCCTTTTTCATTTTACACCATTCTTTTTCTTTTTTTTACCACCTACCCAAAATCCCCCTAGTTAACCCCTTTGAGGCTAAACCTTTTCATTTCTTAACCCAAAACAACCCTTTTTACCCACCTAAACCTTTTTATTTATTTTTTTTTAGTAACAACGTTCGGTTCTCTTATGACTTCCTTAAAAAAAAAATTCGATGAAGCTAAACAAACAAACGATGTTTATCAAATATCTTTGTTTGAACAATCCATCGAAATAAAATAAAAATATGAAAAATAAATAGTCTTTCGAACCAACGTTTGTTACGCCTTTCGCCCTTTTTACTAACCACTAACCCAACCACCCACCTTTAGCCCAAGCCAAAAAACCCATAAAGTCCTCTTGATATTTACAAAGATTTTAAAAAGGTATGTTATGCCCAAATAAGTAATTTATCTTAAAGAATGTTCTTAATAAATCATGCCGAATAGGATTGTAAATAAATAAAAATAAAACCTCAATAAAGAATCTTGGAAATCCCGACACTCTATGACAAGCCCAAAAACCTTCTCTTCTACCCATTCCATTTGGGAGTGAATAAAGCCACATTATAAAGAGTTTTGCTTGAGGACAAGCAAAGATTCAAGTGTGGGGGTATTTGATATGCGCAAATTACAACATATAAATTATATCAAATGTGGCATAAAACTAACCCTTTTTTAGTACTAATGTTTGAAAAAGTGTGTTTTTGTCTTCCTTTTGTATTTTCAGGATTAAATGAGCTCAAATTAACAAAAGAAGCAAAAAGACAGCAAAATCTAACATAAATACAAGAAAAGGAACAAAAGTGGAATGCCCGACCCCTCAACAGCATCTTCCCAAGCAAAACCAGGGACACAGAAGACTGAACACGCCCCGTGCTCAGCGAGCACGGGGCCGTGCCAAAGAAGCAGCAGAAAAGACAAACCTTTAGAAGCTTCTATTGCCCACCACGGGGCCGTGCACAGTGGACACGGGGGCGTGGTCAGACTCTTGCAGGCGCATTTATTGTAATTGCGAATTACAATTAATGAGGAGAGAGACAAGGATGGACACGGGGCTGTGCCCAGCGGGCACGGGGCCGTGCCCGAGCTTCTATTCAGCCTATAGGAGTGCTTGGAGACATTTCAACTCATCCCTTGGCACACCACCTCTCTCACACTTCACCCACCACCCACCACCACCATAACACCATCATCCACCACCATCATCCATTGTCCATCATAGAGTGTGTGAGTCGTCTCGGGATCCAAGATTGATCGTAAGAGTTCTTGACAATCAAAGGCCATGTTTGCCTAAGTCTCTTACATCACTTGGTGAAGACAAGTGTTTAGTGTAATACTTTTTATTTTTAATCTTTTGCACTTTTTAATTGGTTTTGTATTAATGACTTTAATTACTAGTTTCTTATGTTGAAGGTGATTCTTCCTTATCGTTTGTCCGTGGTGTCTTGGCATTATTTTACTGTCTATATAAAATAAAAGATTTTCACCATTCATATCTCCACGGTCTATATGGAGGTATGTTGGCTACCTGGTCGGGGGTTAAGGGAACGGTTTGGTAAGAGTCTTGCCGTTGTTCAGCGTTTAGAGATCCTACAAGGGACCTGGGTCAAATTTAGTAGGACCTCCTTCAATACCCAAAGGTATTGGATGGCGGGGGTCCAAACTCTTTGATCCTCTCATAAGTTAAACTACTATTAAAACTTTAACCCAGCTATTTAGGACTGTATCCCTGCTGACTCAGACTACTTAGCTGAGGGTAAGGTCGCCTTCAAAAGAGGGGCCTACCACATTATGCATTAATAACTTAATTAATTATCTTTCAATAATCCGACCCTTTAGGATTATATCCTTGCTGACTTAAACTACTGGGTTGAGGGTAACGTCGCCTTCAAAAGAGGGGCCTACTACAATAACTAAGATAATCTCTTAAACAGGTGCAAAAGTGTGAAAATAATCAAAGGTTACACTAACACACGAGTCGGATCCAAGTGATTCATCTTGTCTATCTGTTTTTATTTTTATTTTTATTTTCAGCATTTTAGTTAGTTTTATTTTCTTAGTTTAAAATCTTTTCTAACATTTTGATTTGATTAGACGTTGAGGATAAACCGGTACTAAAAGGTCTTGTGTCCTTGGACGACCTCGGTATCTTACCAACACTATACTACGTCCACGATGGGTGCACTTGCCCATATGTGTGTTTAGTGTTAGTATATATCGTGTTTTATAAATTTAAAACTTGGCTAAAAGTGTAAAAAGGGCTTAAAATATACATCCAAATTATAACACACTTCACGCACATCAAGTAACGAATAGATAATGGGTACTTCCGGGTACCTCACTTGCTCCTTATCTCCTCTTCTCGGTTTGACATTTAGAATGCAAATAGCTAACAACAAATTCACTTTAATTTTCAAGTTCTTCCGGTACAAGACTCCACTATAAGTACCGGGGAAGAACAACGCCGCTAACATATCATTCCAACGAGGATGCTTCTCCGGTCTTATCAAAAGGTCATCAAGACTAGAATCATGTAGTCACGAGCCGGAAAACTATCATATTTCCCCAATTTCTTTAGCGTATCGAAAGACATCTCTACCGGAATCCCATTCACCTCACCCGTTAACTTCATTTGTGATGGCCTACCATATTTATTGCACTTGAGGTTTGCCATCCACTCTTGAATTTCATCCATGAATAAATTCTTGCTATCCTTATCATAGCAACTGAGAGCCGCCTCCCATCCTAGGGCGCGGAATTGGGCAAACACGTTGAATGGCCCAAATTCAACCTCTCTCACCTCCCTTTCACAGATGAATGCAGCTGCTTTATTTTTCAACCGGTTCATACTATCATGGTATAGAGTTGGCTGCCATTCTTCCGGTTGCTCATCCAACGGACCCGACTCCCATTTTGGCTTGTTAGCCGGATCCAATTCTACCATCTCTTCATCCTCGCTTTCACTCTCACTAACTCTTCCCAAGTATTGCCTCTTCTTTGGTTGCTCTTCCGGCTGTTTGCCCTTGTCTTTAGACGAAGAAGATGAACTAGCTCCCGCTCTTTCCTTCGTTCGTACCATTTTCCTACACACAATTAAGCAAACAACACAACCAAACACGAACAGTTAGTCCCTTCTCTAAACATTCCCACACTTGCTTGTTACTATGGTTGTAGATGTTAGTGAACCAAAATTTTATAAATCATTTTCAAAAAATTTGGGCATGGTGTCTCTACAATGTAGAGATTCCCAAAAGTTCACTACTTTAATCATCAAACCCACATCTACAAACCAAAACCATGTTCAAATAACTATTTTCATAACAATATCTAAGAACAAGCAAGTGGGTATGAACAAATAATACTAATAACCTTCTTTTTCACAATGCATCATCAAAACATAGCAAATAAACTTCCATACCTTTGTTTGAAGATGCTAGCACCCAAATGAAACAAAAGCTTCAAAAACCCCCAAAATTTTCGGACATAGGGTTTGTGATTCGGACCAGAAAACTTCGTTTTCTTGCAAATTTCTTGGCAAAATCAGCAAGTACGTGAAAAATTAGTCAAGTTAGACTTAAATTTCACTTGATTTGGCTAAGAATTGAAGGAGATATGAAGCTTGGAAGGTTATGGAGTTTGGGGATTTTGTGGGGAACTTGAAAAAGTGATGGATAAGAGTTTGGAGGAGAAGAATGAAGGAAAAGGAGTGGATGGGGTTTAGTTCACGTGACCTGATTGTTTTATTTTATTTTATTTTCTTTATGTAAATGCCGAACCCAGATCGACCCATACATTCGCCAGGTCCACCGTAAATTACGGTGGACATCGTAAATTACGGTGGACTCTGGCAAAAAAGTTCCACCGTAACTTAGTAGCTTTTCACCGTAAAGCCCCACCTTTTCTTGCTTCCACCGTAAATTACGGTACCACCGTAAATTACGGTGGTACCTGGGCATCTATGATTCGCCAAAAAAAATCCAATTTTAGGTATATTTTTTATATTTTTTTTCAGTTTTTTCAATTTTTTTGTGTTTTTAAAATTTTTCAAAAACATGTAAAAATTACCCTACCCCCTCGAAAGTCCCGTGTTGTCCTCAACACAATGTTAGAGCAATTCGTGACCCGAATATCCCCACACTTGTTTCAAACATGGACTTCAAGCAAATACTGCAATTCTGCAAACTAAACAAAACAAACTAAACAAAATACTAACTATTTACACTACCAAACCTGGGCCTCTCATGGTTGTTCCTCATCGACCGGGCGTAGAATGTAGCCCACTTTGTCAAGCTCCAAGTTGTTAATGCCGTTCCCCTCCAAGTACGGCTTCAACCAATGACCGTTCACCGTTTGTTGTTTGTTCGTTTGCTCATCTTGGATATCTACATCACCAAACCTCCCAACTCGCCGAACGACATACGGGCCCATCCATTTACTTTTGAGCTTGCCCGTAAACATCTTGAGTCTTGAGTTATACAACTAAACCTTTTGACCCACTTCAAAGGTTTTCTTCCTCAATTTTTCATCGTGTACTTTCTTGAGTTTGTCTTTGTAAGCCGATGCACACTCATATGCCTCATCTCTAAGTTCTTCGATTTCACACAATTGCAACTTTCTCATCTTTCCCGCTTCATTATAATATGCGTTTACCGTTGTGATTGCCCAATATGCCCGATGCGCTAACTCCATCGGTAAGTGACAACCCTTCCCATACACCATCCGGTAAGGTGTTGTGCCAATCGGAGTCTTGTAGGCCGTTCGGTATGCCCACAATGCATCGTCTAACTTGCTAGACCAATCCTTCCTATCCGTTCTCACCGACTTCATAAGGATTTCTTTTATTTAACAGTTGGACACTTCGACTTGTCCACTCGTTTGCGGATGGTAAGGTGTAGCAATCCGGTGATTCACACTATATCGCTTCAATAATTTTCCGAAGTTAAAGTTCTTGAAATGTGACCCTCCGTCACTGATAATGACCCTGGGAATACCAAAACGGGAGAAGATGTTAGATTGAACGAATTTACAAACAACCGAGTGGTCATTTGTTCTTGTTGTAATAGCTTCAATCCACTTAGAAACGTAATTGGCCGCCACCAAAATATATAGAAAACCATTCGAATTCGGGAAGGGGCCCATAAAGTCAATGCCCCATACATCAAATATTTCTACAACCAAGATTGGTTGTAAAGGCATCTCATCCCTCTTCGAAATGCTTCCCATCTTTTGACAATTCACACAGTTCCTTGCAAACTCACAAGTATCCTTGAAAATTGTAGGCCAATAAAACCCACATGAGAGAACCCGGTAACCCGTTTTATGCCCACTAAAATGACCTCCACATGCGGATGAATGAGCATGGGTCAAAATTTCCAACACCTCCGTTTCGGGTACACACCTCCTAATGACTTGATCCGACCCAATCTTGAAGAGATCTGGTTCATCCCAAATATATTACTTCACTTGGACCATAAATTGTTGTCTTCGTTTCTTAGTCCAATGATTTGGGATGGCACCCGTGGCTAAGTAATTTACGTAGTGAGCGTACCACGGTGCAACAAAAGTGGAAACAGCTAGGAGTTGCTCATCGGGAAAACTTTCATTTATTTCGCTCATATCATCAATTCCTTCCACCGGGATCCGAGACAAGTGATCCGCCACTACGTTCTCACTTCCCTTTTTGTCTCGGATCTCTAAATCGAACTCTTGTAACAACAACACCCATCGAATCAAACGGGGCTTCGCGTCTTTTTTCTCCATTAAGTATCGAACCGCACTATGATCCGAGTATACGACAACTTTGCTCCCCCAAATATAGGAGCGAAACTTATCCAAAGTATACACCACCGCTAATAACTCTTTTTCGGTTGTGGTGTAATTCAGTTGTGCTTCGGATAAAGTCTTGCTTGCATAATAAATGACCACTGGCTTCTTATCAACCCGTTGACCCAAAACTGCACCAATTGTAGTGTCGCTCGCGTCACACATGATCTCGAATGGCTTTGACCAATCCGGTGGTTGCAAGATAGGAGCTTTGACCAACTGTTCCTTCAAAACATTAAAGGCTTGCAAACACTCATTAGTAAAATCAAATGGAACATCTTTTAATAATAAGTTACATAAAGGTTTGGTGATAACACTAAACCCTTTTATGAAACGTCTATAAAATCCCGCGTGTCCCAAAAATGATCTTACCCCTTTAACATTTTTCGGTGGTGGCAAAGATGATATTACCCGTATTTTTGCCTTATCCACCTCCATGCCCCTCTCCGATATCATATGACCCAACACAATGCCCTCTTGCACCATGAAATGACTTTTCTCCCAACTTAGCACTAAATTTTTCTCAACGCACCTTTTTAAAACCTTTTGTAATTCGTTGAGACATGATTCAAAACTAGTGCCAAAGATTGAAAAGTCATCCATGAACACTTCAAGCGACTCTCCAACCATGTCCTAGAAAATACTCATCATACATCGATGGAAGGTTGCCGGTGCATTGCACAAGCCAAATGGCATTCGCCGAAAGGCAAAGGTACCATATGGACAAGTGAAGGTGGTCTTGTGTTGGTCATCCGGGTGTATTGCTATTTGATTGTAACCCGAATATCCGTCCAAAAAGCAGTAATATTTTTTATCCGATAATTTTTCAATAATTTGGTCAATGAAAGGTAACGGGAAATGGTCCTTAGAAGTGGTGGTATTCAATTTGCGGTAGTCAATGCATACACGCCACCCGGTGACCGGTCGGGTGGCAATTTGTTCACCACTTTCATCCTTGACTACTTGAATACCGGCTTTCTTAGGCACAACTTGGGTAGGACTTACCCAAGCGCTATCCGAAATCGGATAGATAATTCCCGCATCCAACCATTTTATTACCTCTTTCTTTACTACCTCCCGTAGGTTCGGATTCAATCGCCTTTGAGCTTCTCGTGTTGGCTTTGCATCATCGGTGGTAATAATCTTGTGCATGACGATGGATGGACTAATTCCTTTGAGATCGGCAATTGTCCATCCAATAGCTCCCTTGTTTTCCTTCAAAACTTCCAACAAAGCTCGTTCTTGCGCCATCTCTAAATTAGAGGCAATAATGACTGGCAGTGTGTCATTATCCCCTAAAAACGCATACTTCAAATGGCTTGGCAAGTCTTTGAGCTCCAACCTTGGTGGTTCTTCTAATGATGGTCTAGTACCCGAGTTTATTTCCACCGGCAAGCTTTCAAATTGATGAGTCCATGGTGGTCGACCTTCCTTCAAAGCCATAGCATCCTGCTTTTCTACTTCAACCCCTAGTGCATACGCATGTACCTGTTCAGAAAAATCACACAAAAAAATATCTATGCCATCCTCCTCGTATTCGTGCGGGTTGCATCCATCGACTAAATCTGCCATGAAACACTCATCAACACCAACACCAACAACATCAGAATAGTTAGTGAAAACATTCAAGCGCATTTTTCAATTCCCAAAAGTCATATCGACTGTACCAAATCTACAATCGATCACAACATGCACGGTGCTAAAAAATGGCCGACCCAAAATAACGTTTTGTTGTTGTTTTGGGTCCGCGGATGAGTAGTCCAAGACAAAAAAGTCAACCGGGTAATAGAACTCTTCAATTTTCACAATCACGTTTTGAACCATCCCTCGGGGTAGCTTATGAGACAAGTCGGCTAAAACCACCATTGTCTCTAATCTTGCTAACGGACCAAAGTCGTATTGGTCATATAAGCCCCCGGTAAAATGCTTACCCCGGCTCCAAGATCAAGTAACGCCTTTGCCATTTGAAAATTACCAACTTGTATATTTATTAATGGCGTACCGGATCTTTGAGCTTAGGGGGAAGCTCCCCGTTCAAAACCGCACTTACTTGCCCGGTCAAGTCTACCCGCTAAGGCATTTTTTTTCTTTTGTTGCCTTTTTTGTGTACATAATTCCTTTAGAAATTTAGCATAAGCGGGTACTTGTTTTATTGCATCAAGTAATGGAAGATTGATTTTTACTTGTTTAAACATGTCCGACAATTCTTCTTTTTGGGGACCTTTTGATGCAATAAAATTTTTCCTACCCGGGTCAAGTAAAGCCGATGGAAACGGGACTTGAGTCGGTCCACCTTTATCATTTTCACCCAACCCCGGTTTTTTAACATTTGATTCTTTAGGTGTAACCGGTGAGACATCATCGTCACTTTCATTACCCGTGACATCCTCAACTACCCCCTCGACCAAACCCGGTGACAAATTGGCCTTAAATTCTTTGCCACTTCTCAAAACACTAACATGATTAATATTAACATTGTTACCTCGTGACGAACCATGTGAAGGATTTACCTTAGTGTCGCTAGGAAGTTGACCTTTGTTTTTCTTCAATTATGCCACATCGGTTGCCAATTGACCCATTTGGGTTGTTAGTGATTGAATGCTCTTGTCACGAACCTCATCCTTTTGCATCCGGACTTCATCAAGTTGATTCCACTTTTGCATATCTTGTTGCATAGCCCGAAGCATATTCATGACTTCATTCCCGCTTGATGAACTTTGACCCGAACCACCTTGACCCGTTTGTTGAAATTGCCCTTAATAACCATAGTTGTTTCCACCCCGATAATTGCCTTGATTGTACTGTTGACGAGGTCCAAAGTTACCTTGAGCTCCTTGAAAGTTTGGGTTAGCTTGGTTTGCCGCGTTCCCATAACGGAAATTAGGATGATTTCGTAACCCGGGGTGGTATGTGTTGGAGTTCATGTTGAAATTTCGACCACCCCCTCCTTGAATTGCATTAACTTCCTCAACTTGCTCATCAACCACCCCCACTACACAAACTTCCGCCGTATGGCCTATTTCATTGCAATTGGTGCACACGTTGTACACTTGGTTTGTGGTTTGAACATTGCCACTCTCTACTCCATGCACTTGTGGCCTTTGTGTCACATGCCTTGCCCGCCTTGAAGATTGAGCTTTCCTCTTCGAATTCACCGCCATTTATTCTAAAAATGCCCAATCAACATGTTCATAATTCGTACCAAATGTACCATTAGTGATCGACATTAGATCCCGTGCATCCTCCGAACTCAACCCTTAAAGAAACGCATTCAACAATTCCCAAAGTTGGATCCCGTGATGAGGGCAATTCCGTAACATCAAATTAAACCTTTCGAAGGATTCATGAAACATCTCCCCCGATTGTTGTTGGAAACTTCTCAAACCTCTTCTAGCATCATTGGTCTTTTGAGAAGTGTAATATTCATCCAAGAATATTTGCTGCATGTCGGCCCATGTAAAAATGGACGCGGAGGGCAAAGTGTGAAACCATCTCTTTGCTTTCGCTTCTAGGGAAAATTGGAAAAGGACCAACTTGACATCATCTGCAGAAAACCCTTGACCTCCAATAGTGTTGCAAATGGAGTCGTATGTTTCCAAATGAAAGTAGGGTTCTTCCGTTGCTAACCCCTTGAACTTTGGTAAACTTTGGAGGCCGGTTGTTCTAACTTCAAAAGTTCTTCCATCCGCACGATGAGGAATCACTACCGGCGAAGGATTGTTAGTGATAATGGGCCGGAAGTGAGCTTCAATTCCCCGTACTACTTCCCATTGATGTCTTTGAGGGGCACCTAATGGTGCTCTTGGTTGACCCATTTGCCCTTGCATAGGCCCTTGAGGAGCAAACGGTGGTTGATATTGATGTGGATGCATTAGTTGTTGTTGTTGAATCGGCCCTTGAAATTGAGGTTGCATATTTTGAGGCCGCACTTGGTGTAGCGGTGTAGGGCGTTGCAATTGTGGCCCTTGCGGTCTAATGTGTTGCACTCCAACCGGTAGTCTACCCATATTTTGAAATTGTTGAATTGGTTGACTTTGTTGACCCGCTTCCCCTTGTAGTCCCAAATATCCTCCATCACCTCCATAGTGATAACCCTCTTCTTCATATCCCCTAAAATCCTCTTCATAACCATCATCATATCCATCCCCTTGAATACCCGAAGATTGACCAAAAGGAAAGGATGAGTATTGGAAGCCCACTTGGTTCGTTGGTCTAAATGTAGAGGTAGTGTGGACAATGGTTGAATTTGGTGGTATTGGATAATTAGAAGATGATTGACCCGTAGTTGGGGGAAAGAAGTGTGAAAATGGTGGAATGGTGTTAGAAGGGCTAAAGGTAAGATTGGGTTCAACTTAAGTAGTGATCGATTGCGTGGTGTTGGTTGGAGTAACTTCAAATGGTGGAGTAGGTTCGATGGTGGTATTAGGTATAGTGGTGTTTGGTGATGGTTGTGTGGCAGTAGGTATGAAAGTTGAGGTCGTTTGACCCGTTGTGGGTGGTACTTGAGATTCTTGCATGATGTTTCTTGGTGTAATAGGTGAAGTAGGTGAACCAACAATTCTATTTTCTCATAATAAAACTCTGTTTTGCCTCAATGTTCTTTCAATTTCCGGATCGAACGATAGTGGTGACGACTTGTGAGAGCCTCTAGTATGCATACACCTGAAAGTACCTGCACACTAATTACAACCAGCGTAAACCCGAAAATAACAAAAACAAAACTACTAAATTAACACACGTTGCGCACTACTCCCCGGCAACGGCGCCAAAATTTGACGTGTTTGTCGTGGTACACGCAAATTTAATCCAAATTACAACTAGTAGATAGTGGTAAATGGGTATCGAACACAGGGAGTTTGTGGAAAGTTTGTCGATTATGTAGCTTTGCACTTTAACTAAAATTAACCTAATTTGCAGAAATAAAAATCAAGAGTTTGGTTTGTTTGGTTTTAAGAACTAAATTACTAGCTAATTGCAAATCAAAACTGGTTGTTTAACAGATTAGGGGAAAATGACCATCTTAGGTTCCGATTTCCATTAGCAATTGTGCATAAATCAAACTAGAATGAGTTACATAGACATAACTCATGCATAAACGTTTGTTGTGATAAAAGGGAACGAAGTACTCGGATTATATAAACGCGAGGTTGTTACCCGATGATCGATTAACCAATATCCAACCCTAACCCTTCCATTGATATCTCGATTGTCAACGACACCAAGAACGTATGATTCAGACTAGGAGCAAAACATCAATTAACAATTTACAAGCAAACATTCATGCACCATAATAAACATAGCAACATACCAAGTTTATTATTCTAGAAATAACAATTCATCACACAAAAGTCATAAGAAACCTTCACCTAAGATGATCACCGAAATTTTAGCCAGACATTGTTAGGTGGATCATCATAACTTCAATATCCAAGTTCATACGAATCGAAAATACAAACCGAATGTTTAGAAATTGTTTAGAATCAACAAGAACCAAGCAAAATCGCCCCCAAAGTGCAGAGAAACTGTCCATTGATGAGATATGTGAAAAGACACCACCAAAACCGTTTTAATGAGGCAGTTAGGAGTTTTTCCGCAGCCTCCACCGTAATTTACGGTCTCCACCGTAAATTACGGTGGTCTTCAAAGTGTTACGGTGAGACTCTACTGAGTTACGGTGAGATCTGGCATGTTTTAGGGCCACCGTAAATTACGGTGGCCACCATAATTTACGGTGGAGCCCTGAATGTTGGGTTTTGTTTCTTCGTTCCTTCCATGCACGGCCCGTTCATCTCCAAACCGTCCAAAGCTGCGTTTTATCCCTTTTTAGCTCTCGAACTGTACCTGAAACATAAGCATTCGTAGTTATCTAATTCAAGATAATTGCACGATGAAGTGAAGGATAAATTCATCTTTTAACATCACTAAGGGTTGTCCTATGGACCACCCGTCAAATACGATATTATAATAATACCGCTTGGTCGGGTATGAAATCATTTAATCGAATTGTGATTAATAAATTTGCATAACCTGTTTTAATCTGTTTTGTTTGATAACATATGTTGGACCGGTTTTGACCCTAAATAGTCAGTAGAGATCGTTCATCTTTGCGTATAAAGGCGGAATCAATGTACACAAAGTAACAACGGCTTTTCCTCTTTAATTCCTTCTATATTGATGCTTTCTGAATCGATTTTGACAGAGTTTCATTACCAAGCATATGACCAGATTTCGCTCCAAGTTGCAAATGAAGATCACACATGGGCTATTTATACTTGGCTGATTTCGCTCCTATGGCTGTCCATATAAGCGAAATCCCATGTGACCATATCAGCGAAACCACCTGGTACCCTGGAGCGAAACCCTAATGACCTATAAGCGAAATCACTAACCTACATGTACATATGAGCGAAATCCTATCTAACCTAAATGTACACATAAGCGAAATCTTATAAACTCCTGTTTTTCGACTCTGTACAACCTATCTAGACCTAAGACTCATTATGAACGTAGTCAACAGACATCTCATGCACCAACAGACTCCCCCTTGGATGTTGACGAAGTCTTCAGCTTCGAGTCTTCAGTCTTGGTCTTTTCTCCAACTCTGTCTTTTCATCGTAAAAACTCTATCATCACAGGTTTAGAATCTTGACCTGGCTTCATCTTCAGACTTCCCTTTGACCGTTGATCCAGACTCCCCCTTTCACTAACTCCCCCTCTCAGTATGCTAGACTCTGAGGTCTTGATCTGGTTCAAGCTTTGACAGTTAGCTCCCGTGGAAATGATGAAGTTCAAAACCTATGTCTCAAACATCAAACATTACAAACTTATCTTTTCACAATAACACACAGTCTATCAGTACTAGAAATCCACTCAAGTATTCAGGTCCAAATTAATGACCCTGATTATTCAATTAATCTACCAAGTCCAATTTAATGACCTTGGTTGATCATTTGACGAATCAAACTGATTTAAAACAACAATTTTCACATTTTCTGAAAAATGTAACAAGCATCAAATTAATGAACTTGTTTTAACTTGTTCAGCAATCCAATCTCTATCAAAGTAAGCTCTCCTCATTCTTCAGCTCAGAACTTTTCCTGCATCTGCTTCAATCTTCGAGAATCCAACGATTAACTCTCCACTTTGGTTTGTCAAAAATAAAGCAGAAATAAAATCTTTTTGGATTTTTAATAAAGTGTTCTAAACTAATAATGAAATACAGAAACTTAAATTGCAGAAAGTAAACAAAATAAACTATTTACAAACTTATTTTTGATGAGCATGTCAGGGAATCATATCAGCTTTTCAGACAAATTACAAGTACCGTTAAGCTTCATTTCATGCTCAGACTTAAACAATTTACCTCGATTGTCGATATACTGATTCATCTTAAATTCTCACACAATTTTCAATTTACTCAGGATACGATTTAGATGTCTTATGAACTTAGCTCATTCATGTGTACCACCTCTTGAATATACTCCCGTATCCAGAATCCCAGATATTCAGTCTTACAGGTGAGTATACCACAGATGATATCTGTAAGGGGTTAAATGCGAGGGTCGTGAGAGCCCAGGTCGATACTTCCGTATATGCAGAGAGATGACGGCTTCGACTTTTCGGTGTGTCCCCTTTAGAGGATCTTTTAGTTACAACAACAACGACTATCAATTTTATTGTTTCATCAGCTTGCTGAGGGCGATGCTATGTTTCAAGCATTTTGCGGAAAGTATTATTCGGGGACTAGGTCAGAACTTCCATTCAGCAGAAGTCCCGGAAAAATACCCCAGATATCACTGAGTATAAAGACCTAGTATCTCAGAATATGGGACCTTTCAAATGAGATTTCAGGGGTTACCTATATATCCAAGTAGTGTTCCCCACGAATTTCGCAAGTTTGAAATTTTAGGTTTATATCCCGAATAAATCTTACTAAATGTGCGAAAACCTATCGACACATCATTAGTGAGACTGTTTAACTCATTTAGTCTTTACAATTCTTTAGCATACTGTAATTGTCTAGCCGATGTACTATCATTTTCCCTATTTACACAAGCTCTTTTTTAGATTTTATATTGTTTTTGGATTCTGAAATTTTATCATGTTTTTGTATTTTTGCATTTTTTACAGTTTTTGTAATTTCTGAAAATATATCTACATACATCTACTCCCCTTAAATACCAAAACAGGTAAAAAATCGACAAACCATTGCAGATTGTTTCTCATCTTCATCCGCAACAGTACTCTCATCAACACCCACAATTCCATCTGACACTGAAAGAAGCTTCATACCGTTCAGTTTTAACAAATATTTAAACCGATTTTTATCAAAAGCTTTGGTATGTAAATCAGCACTTGTAGGATCGGTTTTGACACCGTACGATTGCGTAACGAACGTTCGACGTGCGGAATCCGTGAACGTGCGTGACCGAACACACAAAAACGTACTAATGACGTGATTCTATTGATATGATATCGTGTACAAAGCCGTGAATCACGTGGAGAGACTTTCTCTCTCTAGACTTTCTATCTCTAGGATTAAATCTCTAAATCTCCAAATGAGCCTAAAGTCTTCCACTTTACAACTAAAGCTCCTATTTATAGGCACAAGGTTATAATGAGAAGTCTCATTATTTACACAATTGCCACCTTGCCTTTACTAACTAGTAACATCATCAAGTCTTGCATTCTTCGGTTTCTACTACGATTTTGATTGACGGAGGCGATAGACACTTAATGCACTAACAGACTCCCCCTTGGATATTGCCACAGTCAATCTCGTAGCGTCTTGTCTTTCTCTATCTTGAACAGAATCCTCGTGGATCTGTCTTCAAGCTTCCGTTGCTCCCCCTCTCGGTAGTCTCTTTCTTCAGGCTCCCCCTTTCGTCAAGCTTCCGTGCTTTTGGGATCGACACCTGGATTTCCGTATACAAGCTCCTCCAAAATATTTATCTGGCATTTTGAATCCACGCTTCCTCTTGCGTTGAGCTCGTCTTCAGACTCCCCCTTAGACTCAGCTGTCGGGATCGTAGTCTGGCTTTCACCGGTTCACAAGTTCAGGATCAATTCCTGGCTCTATTCTGCATCTGCTCAGGATTTGAAACCTGGTTAACCTGCACATCCTCTACCTCAACATAAGTTTCACAAATTTATAACACTTAGATTTAAGAAACTTATTGGTAGAAATCATTCATTCATCAAACTGTATAGTTACATCAAGTTCAAATGAATGACCTTGATTAACTAAGCATACAATCTTACAAAACATTTGTATATGACATTCAAAGTTTTCAACATATTTTCCCAATCCTGTTCATCATGTTTAGCACTCGAATTTTGAATATCAGCTCTTCAACATCAGTTGTCGAAAATCTATTTGTATTTTTCAAAATTTTATGCTAAAATACTCCGAAAATCTTTTTAGATTTTTGTTTTTGAATGAAATGCAGTAAACAAATATATACAGATAATATTTTGGTGAGTTTGTGTAAGAGGATCATATCAGTTTATGAGACAAATCACTAGCGCCATTAAGCTTTAGTCATTTTAGGTTCTAAACGATTCACATAGATTGACGATATAGTTGTCCTCTTAAGCTCAATCTAAAAACTTTCGAAATGCTTACCGATACGTTAAGGTATATTAATTTTGCACTAAATTCTTATGGACCCCACGATCTCAGCATATCCCCTCATCATGCAATACACTAACTCAAGTAATGCCTTTAAACTTTCATCAACTGTGATATGTGCGAAAACAAAGCAGAATGTTTAAACATTAACAATCAGGTCGATACTTCCGTATACGCAGAGAAAGCCCAATGTTTAAACAAAATAAGAAAATAAAAATAAGTTGAAGTTGTTTAGGCTTTAACCACCAAGTCGATACTTCCGTATACGCAGAGGTGATCCAAAGCTTAAACGAAACACCAAAGAAAATAATGCAGAACGTTTAGGCAATAACATCCAGGTCGACACTCACGTATACGCAGAGGATGTCCAATGCTTAAACAAAATAAAGAAATAAAACAAGTTTAAATCTTTGCAAAATAAAATGCACAATCACAACGACTTTTTCAGCAAGTTGTGAAAGTTCACAAACTTAACCGGTTTTATGTCCTAAGACAATCAGCGATTACTGAGTAGGTACACAATCACGAAGGACAAAACTAAGTACTATGCTTGTAAGTCCCGTAAAACGGATCTTTCAATGATATCAAACCTAATCTTGTGAGAGTGCGGAATCCAATCACAAGATGATTCAAGATTAAACACGAGAAACAGAAAATACGAAGAACACAATACCGAATCACTTTCAACTTGCACACGTTCTATTACTATGAAAGCAAAACGTCTGGTACAAGTTGACACACCACCAATCGAATCCTCTGCCTCTCTCTCTAGAGAAATTGTAACTCTGAAGTTCAAACCCTAAAACAAGTTAGAAACTTGTTTATATACATAGACAAGCCCACTTCCCTACATGGGCTCCCCTTGGGCCTGCTTGGCCCACATGGCCTAAAGCTTGGCCCAAGTGACCTGTAAAGGTCCAAAACCTAATTTAACTAACCCAGTAAAGCCCAGTTCGTAACCATAGCCCGTTGTATTAATTTGATGCGTCAGTCTCACACTTTAGGGCCTAACAATCTCCCCCTAGACTGATGCCATCAAATTGTCTTCATAACTTGAATTCAGCAACGTCTTCAACGAAGTCTATGGTCGTCACTATGCTGCAGATGTTGTGGAAGTGCTTGACTTCTGAACTCTCAGCACTGGGTCTCTTTCTTCAACTCTTGTGGTTAGCTTTATACTAGGATCATGATCAGCATTTGCTTGAAAATCTTGTCAAAAAGAATGTGAGAGGAGGATTCTCAACAGCTCTTTTCTTCTTCAGTCTTTGTCTTTCAAGCAGGTTCACGGTACTTCTTCAAATGTACTTTCATTGTCAGACGGCGTTTCGTATCCGATTCTTCTAACTCAGGTACATCTTGTTGTTGTGTTGCTTCAGACTTCGTCAATAGCAAACAGCATCTCAATCTTCATCAACCCCTGTTCTTGATTGAAATCAAGTTCTGCACATGCTCACAAACTCATAAGCAAACATTTCTTATGCAACAGGGAGAGTACCATGTGAACACTAGGTACATCCAAGTACTTGTACTCAGATTTCACAATTTAAATTCTTTCAACTTTTGATGATCAGTCAAATCTTCAAGAACGGTTACATTTTTTAATTTTAAGAAAAACAAATAAACACTCTATTTTTTTTTGGATTTTTGGTTTTATAGAAAAGCAAGACACTATTTTTTTATTTTTGTATTTTTCTAATTTTTTAAAGGGAAATTGGCCTGTAATAATCTCACCTAGACCTTATTGGCCAATAATAATCCCACCTCAAAATATTCCCCCCACCAGTCCCACCTTTCACATATTTTTCCTACAATGGTCCCCCGTTAAAAAAACTTAACGGAGTTAAGATTTTTTTCAAATTACAAACAAATTTTTTAGGGCTTTTGATTAGAAAGACAATACGAGTCCATTGATGTAAAACTTGCCTCGAAACGATGCTCCAAACGATGAAAACGACGCTTTAATTCGGGTGTTTAAATTTCCAATTAACCAAAATCAAGTCACTTGGAGCACTATTTCGAAGTAAGTTTTACATCAATGGACTTGTATCATCGTTCTGATCAAAAGCCCTAAAAAATCTGTTTGTAATTTGGAAAAAAGCTTAACTCCGTTAAGTTTTTTTAACTGGGGACCATTGTAGTAAAAATATGTGAAAGGTGGGACTGGTAGGGGGAATATTCTGAGGTGGGATTATTAATGGCCAATAAGGTCTAGGTGGGATTATTACAGGCCAATTCCCCTTTTTTAAAAAACTAAAAACAAATAGAAACCCAAAATATAAACAACTACCATAATATACAATTACAATTGCAATGGGATCAAAATTCGTTCTCAGGCAGACTAAGGAACACTTTTCAGTACGAGCCTAATCAAACTGGTCTATGCGATTGCCAATATATTTGTCCACTTAGACTTTAACGCTCAACTTCGTGATATGCTTAAGGTAATATTAAACTATTATACCCGTGTGTCCCATTCCAAGGCATACCCCCGCGATCAAGGTAAGCACAACGATTCATCGTAGCAGGTGAGTATACTGATGTCATCCTTTAAGATATCCTGACTGTGTCTAGGTCTGCATATAATCTGTTTTATCATGTTTTGATTTCTTAACACTGAACACCCAAATAAATACTAATCAAATCCCGGAAATGTAAACAGCACACTCTATCATGCAAGTATCTTCCCTACCACATATTTCACAAGTCCAATCCAGATTTCTGAAATCTTAACTGGGAATAGGTTGAGATGAGAACAGAATAGATCTTAAGCAGAGATGGTATAATATACAGATCAAATGAGTTTTTCTCAATTTGATATAGGTTTCTTGGGGTTTCTTTTGGGCACTAGAGGGCCTCTTTCGGGTGTATTAGATCTATAGCGCGACAACGTACAGCTAGGTCAGCATGTATCTGGATGCAGCAGAAGCTGACGTTGCCTAGCACCTCCAGGTCAGCATATATCTGGATGCAGCAGAGGAGGTACACGACTTTTTCAGAGAAGATTTCAGAATCAGATCAAAATTGTGTGTATCGGGACAACATACAGACATTCAAATAGAAATGAGCTAATTCCAAGTGACTTTCTTTCCTGGGGTCATGTACAATTTTAGTTCTAAGCAGAAGAACAGCCAAGATATCCCCGGATGATTCAACAATATAAAGACCCGAAACCTCAGATGTTGGCTATCTATCAGCGCAAGATTTAAGACCATAAAATCATACGCCGTTGGTATGTTACCCACATGATACATAGTTCGTTATGTTTATATCACTTAGTATCTTTTATCATTTTAAGCGTCAAGCCTATCGACATATCGCAGTAGATCCTAGTCTTTTCAGCTATGGCACCTTACATGTGTTAGTCAAACCCTTTAACACGAACATTTATTTCACTTCCCATTTCATGCAATTTTTCTTTTTAGCTTTTTCATTTTTTTTAATGTTTTTGTATTTTTCTCATTTCCTCCCCCTAAAACAATACATATATATACAGCAAACTCTTTTTATATTTTTCTTTTCTGAGTTTTCTCCCCCTAAACTCTATATATGTCTCTCTCTCCCCCTAAATTTGTGCATAAATCTTGGATTTTTGCGCAAATTTACCATTTACTAGAGAAATGACACTATATATACACAGGTATAAACTAAGAAAAAGAAAAGAGAAAAATATTTTTGTTTAACCGTTCTGTCATCAGATTGAAGACTAATCAAATTCAAATCAAAATACTGAATTTAAACGGTACCTTTTGCTGATCTTATCTTACTGCTCTAATCTCCTCCAAAGGAAACATATCATCTGTAAAAAAATTTGAACTTTTTGCAACAGTGAAATGTTACCCGTTTTTTTTTATCTCTGGAACAACCGCTATCAACATTCCAGAGATTATCAACAGCTCCTCCTTGGTTGTTCCTGAAAATTAAGGAGATTAGTAAGACATTGGTACCCAGGCCATCGTGGTCCTGGGTTTACCTGAAGCATCAAAATAAGACACTTCTTTCAAACACAAGTCCCCTTTAATTTCAAGGATTGGAGACATTGCTGCTTTGGATTTGGGTTTCCAAATCTGTTTCGGTTTAACAAACGTATTTGTTGCCTTCGGTTGTGCAACTTTAGCTGTTTTAGTTTTAGAAAGATATTTTTGTTCTTGAAAAGCTTTGCGTTTGTTTTTGGCAGCGTTCCAATCCCCATCAGAAGGTTTAACCTTGGGATTCACATTCTTCACTGCCTTAGGTGAAGATACCTTCATCGGCTTAGAATGGTAGTTATCCTTTGGTGTAACCCTCCGATTTTGCATATAATATGGTACGTAGGGACGATGTGTGCAATTTCTTGCAATGTGACCAGCAATGCCGCAATTGAAGCATGTTTGTCTCTTTACATAGAAGGCATTCTGATCAGCTCGTGTAGCTCTTGCAGGCCTTGAAGGACGAACAGGTCCTTTCTGTGCTTGATTTTGTTGCACATTCCTTGCAAACGATGATGAATTGGGATGTCTGTACTTGTCGTTTGCAGAGGTCTTCTGTGGTGGAGATTGCTTTTGATTCTTCTTGCTTTGCTTAGACTGCAAGTCTTGTTCAGAAATCTCACCAGTCTTTCCGAAAGCTTTGTTAGCGCAGTCAAATGCATATTTATCACATTTGCCATTACTGACTGGCTTAACAAAAGCATTTCTCACATCACGGGCCTTTTGAGGACTATTGCTGCCCGTTGAGGACTGTGGAGAGCCTGCTTGTCTTTGATGTTTAGGCTTCTTCTTTCCACGTCCTTTACTTGCTTGCTTCAGCTCTTGTTGCTTAATCTGAACCTTTTCATTACTAACAGAAGGTTCAGATTGTTCAGCTTGTGTACTTGGAGCCTTATTCACATCAGTCTTCTCGTCATCCTTCATGTCATCAACTTTGACAAAATCGGAGAGATCTGGTTTGTCAGATGAAACACCAGAAACTTTAGTAGAAACTTCAGCTGAAACATTTGACGAACTTTCAGCACAAGACGGTTCTGCACATGACACCTTTGAGCTGAATCCACTAGAATCAACTGATTCCAATTTCTCAGAATTAGTTGCTTCAAATGAATCGCATTTGGAATCAGATGGTTCAGCTAGCTCATTCGTTTCATCTGCCGATTCAGTCGCTGTTACACAAGCATCAACATTTTCGCCCAAACCATTAGGTCTAAAATTAAACACAGAGCTAAAAACCGAGTTAAAAATACTACACGCCAAAATAGAGTCTGGATTAGGTTCATTTATTGAATTTTCAAATGAATCAGACTCTGATGCTTGTTCATCCCCAAGACTATCTTCACACTTTGAGTCTTTTATTTCATCTGCACATGCAACCGAACTGTTAGGATCAACGGTGCCTTTTGAGACAAAATTCATTGAAGGAGCTGGTCGTTTATTATCAACAAATTTGCTGTTGATTGATGACTTATCGGTTTTTGGACCGTAAGTCATCTTGCCCTCATTAATTAACTCCTCTTCCGTGAAAGGCATATAAGTATAATTATGATTGTATGGAGGAGGAGTTTTAGTGTATCCCAAACCAGCCCCTTTCTTTTCTTTGTACTCTAGTTGTATGTCACAAATGTTCTTGACCAAATTACTAGAAGTGTCAAATTTTTTAATATTAATTTCATTTACCTGATATTTGACCTTTAAGTCTTCTAGTTCTTTGGTCAAGTCACTAATTGTTGCTAGAGCATCTAAAAAATTACAATTCTTGGCGCTGAGATCTTCTTTTAACTGAACGATATCTTTTCTTTGGGCCTCAATTTTTTCTTTGTAAAGTTTTTCATTTTTGGCCAAAGTAAAGTTTTTATTTTTAATATCTTTGTAATCTTGAATCAACTCAGTGTTGTGTAATCGATATGCCTCATTTCTTTTTCTACACTCAGGAGTGCAAAATACAGAAAGTATCTCTTCACGATCACGAGTAACTTCTTGAGCCATGGGTTTGTTAAACATAAATGCTGAATTTTGTGATGAGTCAGCATTGCCATAGGATTTGATGAGAGAGATCAGCTCATCTGACTTCATTTTGTAACAATTGCCGTCGGTTGTCACTATTATCTGATTAACATTCATAAACCAACTACAGTTCGCCTGATCTGGAATCCCTTTTATAGCCTCCAGAAGCTTTCTGTTGCTTATGCGAGTAGACACCACCATTTCTGCCTTCTCCATTTCAGAAAGCAGTTCAACAAACCGGCCAATCACAGCATCTATAGATTCACCGTATGAGTAACTGAATCCTTCGAATTTCTGCTCAAGCATCTCTCTTTTAGAAGACATTTTAAGATTTGATCTCCCAAAAATGTGCGCTTTTTTTTTTAGTTTCTTAACACAAACCCAAAGCAAGAACCCGTGTACTCGCCAATTCAAATCCTTTGCACACTAATGAACGAACCCGCTTTCGAAATCGCACCTCAAGAAACCTGTCAAAACTTGTCACAAACAAACTCACCCTTTTTTTTATAATTTTTTTAAAGATTTTTTAAGTTACTTTAATAAATTATTAATAAATATAAAGGTTTATTATTATTATTAACTATTATTATTATTATATATAATAAGATCACAAAACCCTGATTTCAGCAGTCTCCTTCTTCGTTAAAACAAACCAAACCGAAACCCTGATTTCGGTTCAATCAGCAGTCGGAAGATGATGATCGGAAAGATGGAGGTGAGTGTTGCAGGTTGATGCAGGTGGTAGTTGAACGATGAGGATGGTAACGGAGAATAACAGAGATGATGACCGGAGATAATGGACGAAGTTGCAGGCGACTGGAGATGAAGATGACGATCTCAGCGGAGATGGTTGCCGGATGAACAGTGATGAACGGAGAGATGTGAGTGCAACTGAGAGGATGACCGGTAAACGGAGAAGTGATGGTTCTGTCGGAAATGGTTGCGAGATTGTGATGGCAGCAGATGGTATGTCGAGAGGAGATCACGGTGGTCGGAGTGTAAGTGCACGAGATCAACTGAATAGAACGACTGTTCACGAAAACCCGAACTCGAGCCGGAGATGATGAACGATGAACTGTGAAGATGTGACAAAATAATGAAGATGATGATGGAGGGTGTGCGGAGATCGACGGAGAAGATGATGATGAACCGTGGTTATGCGAACGGAGATGAACGGAAGAGTTAAAACAGCGAAGCAGTGGTGATTGAAGGTTGCGACTCGAGAACTCGGTTGCGACTCGGAACCGAGGTTGTGACTCGAGACCTTGAAATCAATAACTCGAGACCAGTGAATGAAGCTGATGACTCGAGACAATGGTGTCGGCTGGATTTGGTTGCTATTCGAGACCCGGTAGAGATGAGTCGAGACAGTAAAGAATGATGACTCGAGACCAGCAACTTGAGAAGACAGAATCGTGATTGCGACTCATGATTACGAAGATGAACGGTGACCGGTAAGTAGTTGCAGGTTCCGGCGATAACGATGAGTCAAGACTGGATGTTGATATGAGACTCGAGACCTATGAAGAAGATTCCTGTGATTGCGACTTGATGACTCGAGACATTGAGTCGAGACCTTTGGGAATGGATAAAGAGCTAATCTTGTGAAGGAGAAGACCACTTTTTCCGTTAAACAAAGGACCCGAAATCAGTTGAAGAAACTTTTAAGTTTGGAAACTAGAAAATTTCAAAGATTCTATCAATCAACCAATCACCGAAAATTTTGTAAAATTTTAAAAACGAGATATTTCTAAAGATTTTTTGAAAAATACGTTTAATCCTTTAACAACTTTCAAAAGATCAAACAACCAAAATATAGCAATTTTATAAAAATCTTGATGAATATGACGAAGAACGCGAAGAACACCGAACCAAAAATAGCGAAGAACTTGAATCTTTGATATCACACCGAGCCTAGAAATAGGTTCTAAAGGCTCTGATACCACTTGTAAGTCCCGTAAAACGGATCTTTCAATGATATCAAACCTAATCTTGTGAGAGTGCGGAATCCAATCACAAGATGATTCAAGATTAAACACGAGAAACAGAAAATACGAAGAACACAATACCGAATCACTTTCAACTTGCACGCGTTCTATTACTATGAAAGCAAAACGTCTGGTACAAGTTGACACACCACCAATCGAATCCTCTGCCTCTCTCTCTAGAGAAATTGTAACTCTGAAGTTCAAACCCTAAAACAAGTTAGAAACTTGTTTATATACATAGACAAGCCCACTTCCCTACATGGGCTCCCCTTGGGCCTGCTTGGCCCACATGGCCTAAAGCTTGGCCCAAGTGACCTGTAAAGGTCCAAAACCTAATATAACTAACCCAGTAAAGCCCAGTTCGTAACCATAGCCCGTTGTATTAATTTGATGCGTCAGTCTCACACTTTAGGGCCTAACAATGCTTTCAACCATGTTTCCCACTAGAACTAGGCTTTTTCATTTAGTTTGTAACGTTATCGCAAATCTACTAGTCTAGCTGAGCCTATCGTCACATCTTTAGTGAGATCGTTTATCACATTTGACATTTCATTTCTTTAGCATGCTGTGATAGTCCACTGATTTACTATCTTTTCCTCTTATTCGCAACAAAACTCATTTGTGCTT
The DNA here is from genome assembly GCF_002127325.2 of Helianthus annuus. Taxonomy (NCBI): domain Eukaryota; kingdom Viridiplantae; phylum Streptophyta; class Magnoliopsida; order Asterales; family Asteraceae; genus Helianthus; species Helianthus annuus. The sequence continues at coordinate 34,618,059 of NC_035439.2, read as the reverse complement.
TTTCAATGTTTTTGATATTTTCAGATTTTCTAATTTTTTTAAAAATTTTTCTCCCCCTAAAATCAAAATATGTTTCAATTTTGATTTTCTAGGAAAATTTGAAAACAAACTATACAAGAAACGTGACAACTGATATCAAATCGCTTCAATTCGCCATTCATTTGGCGTAAACAATCAGAACTCCCCCTGACAACAAACTATTTTCCCATTTAGAAAGATGCCGATACCTGTTCCACACTTACCAACCTGGGAACTCCGGCAAGTCAGGTTTTTCATTTGAAAAGATCCACCCAAGCCTGACCAGCCTTGGGTTTGACAGTTTTTACCTCAACAAAAGGCTCTTATGGTTTTGATGAACCAGAATCATTGCCTGAATGTGGCTTGTCTGACTTTGATGAGTCAGATTCATCGCCAACAACTGTCTCTTTTGTTTTAGAAGAAACAAATTCATCGCCAGGAACTTTTTCTTTCTTAATACTCCATTCTGTCCTCAGATTTGTAGCTGATGAATTCGTTTTGCTTGATTTGTTATTCTTTGGAGAGCAAGACGATTTATCAGAACTTTTATCTGTTTTTCCAGTTTTATCCGAGGATAAAATCCTTTCCAGATACTCTCTTGCCTTCTTCCTTTTCTTCCTCAGTTTGTCTTTCTGCCCTTGTGAAAGCTTTACTTTCTGTTTGTGAACTTTAGGTTCTTGAACTTTCTGTGCTTTGGGCTTGACATTGACTGGTTTCTTTGCGATTTTCTGAGATTCAGCCCTCGATCTTCCCTTAGATCTCATTGGACAATCTCTGGCAATGTGTCCTCTGATGTGGCATTCATAGCACCTTCTTGTTTCGAATCTCTGACTTTGGCAGTTAACAGAAATGTGTCCCTGATGACCACATGAGTAACACACTCTGTTATCATACCTCTTCTCACTTTCATATCGTACACCATTTTCATACCACACACTTAGATCACAGCATTGAGTTGCCTTGTGGTAATCACCATTTCTCTGTTTTCTATCATTGTAATGATTTGTCCTTGAAGAATCTTCATCCCATCTTCTCTTGTAAACTAGATTTGGCTTTTGAGAACTGTGGTCAAACCTGCACCACTGGTTACCAACTATTTTTGAGTTTTGATTTTTAAATTTTTGTGATTTTTTATTGTGATTGGATGATTGATCTGATGAGCTTTTATTTTCTTTTTGAAAATTTTTCGATTTATTATCTTTTTGTTTATGTTCCACATTCTTCTTTACAGGTTTTTGCGTTGAGCATTCACCTTTCTCAGTAGAATGTAAAACAATATTTTTAAACATTTCATTTAATTTCAAAAAGTTTTCATTTTTTCTTCTTTTTCTTTTTCATCATCAGATTTGTCATCACAATCTTCAATTTTGACCTTGTCAAAATTTGTGACATTGTCATTTATTGGAACAGAATTGATTGGTTTTGGACATACAAGATTTGGTAATGATGATGAAGTCACAAAACCTTTCAATTTCTTTTCAAGTTCTTCAATTATGTTCCTTGAATTCTCAGCTTCTTTTTCAAGCTGAGAGATTTTATCAAGGTGAGAATTGATTGCCTTTTCATTCACAATTTTGTTCTCTTCAAAAACAGATTTTTCATTTTCTAAAATTTTTATTTGATTTTGAAATTCTGTTTCTTTTTCTTTCAAAACTTTGTTTTCCAGCTTTATCCAAGAAACATCTTTATTTTCACTTTTAATTTTTTCAAAATTTTTGTTTTCTAATGACAAACTCTCAATATTCTTCAAAAGTTTGTCATTTTCAGATTTCAGTTTTTCACAGTTCAAGCGCAACTCCAGAATCTGTTCATCATCAGCTTTCTTCTCGATCTTCAAATTTTTGTTTTCCAATGTCAAACTCTCCACATCCTTCAAGAGTTTCACATTGTTTGCTTCTGATTTTTCGCATTTCGAGCACTTCTCCGTCTCCTTCTTGTATGTTCCTGCAAGAAGAATTTCAACCAAATCAGCAGGATTCAAATTTTCATCCAAAAAACAACCTCTCTTTAAATCATATTTTAATCTATCTCTTGCGCTTAAACCTTTTCTAATTCTTTTCATTATTTCAAGAATCACATCTAAACTCAAGTATTCAAAAATATACTCTAATTCTTTTACTAAATCTTTCTTTTTTCCTACAATCTCATCATTGTGTCTTCTAAGCTCTCTGAAAAAATCATATGAATTAAATTTTGAGAACCTAGAATCCTTTTTCAGTCTACCCAAAAATTCATCCCATTCCAAAGGTAATGCATCTGCAAACTTAGAAATCTGTTCAGCATCTGATATCGTTACGTAATGCATTCTCAAACCGTTAAGTAAATCAACATATCGCTTTTCCATATCATTAAACTTCTCATGTTTCCTTCGCATAAAATATTTAAATCTTTCAACCACAACCTCCTTTGACTCAAGATAACAATTACTAAGCCAATTGTTTGATCTTTCAAGTTTAATATTTTCCTGTTCGTCAAACATTTTTACCACAAATTCTTTGTTAAACGACTTGCTTCAAAAATTATTTTTCGCTCAAAGTCCACAAAATTTCAACTTCTTGATATTTGCGCCTTGTAAATCACTTGAATCACCTGCAAACAAACAAACAAGTAATCAGTTCAAACAGACTGGATACGTAACAGTGTGTGACGATGAAATCAATCTAAGACTCGTGTCAAAGATTTGCTGATAAATGTTGTTCGGATGAAATCTCTAAATGAATGGGCTTGATCAATATTCTCTGTTCAGTTCACACACATGGCCTGTCAATAACAATGAACTGAGCCCACTGATTCAATTACTTGAACTATATTTCTTTTGAAAGTCTGGTTGGGCCGTTTGTTTTAATGAATTTGTTAACAAATGTGTTCAATTGTGATTGGGCCGTTTATTTGACTAATCTGATTGGACCGAATCTTGTTCTCAAACGAATGAAAACACAAACACATGCACTCCTTTTATAATCTCGTGGCCAACAAAAGCCAATGGTCAGACAAATCACATTCAACTTTAAACTTTAAATGGTGGCCGACAACTTTGATATTTGACAATTTAAAGAAGCATCTTTTTGGGCCGCAAACAATAGATTATTATGTTTCACAAGCACACCGATGATTTTATGTTTAACATGCAAATCATCTGACTCGTGACAAACTAATAACCGACAATCATTAATAACAAAACAATGATTTGATTGGGCCAAAATTCGGAGTGCACAAGTGATTCACATGTAAACCACTTCAGCCGACAATTACTTTGAATACACAACTCTGATAGGACCGATAAAATGATGTTCACATGGGTCAGATTATTTGTTTAATCCTTTTTTTATGATAGAACTGTTTTTAAAATGATTTGTGACAATTAATCCTATATGACCTCAAAGTTCACTAAACCGACAACTTTCAATGTATTACAATATCATTCGGCCGTTGATTTTGATCACATGCAACTTTAAATGTTCAAACAAAACGATGACTGTTTGAGCGATATCAGACAATACTGTGTTTCAGGCGAAATCAGATGTGATGTCTTATGAGCGAAATCAATGTTTTTCAAGCGAAATCAAAACTTTAAGTTCCCTACGAGCGAAATCCGGCTTTATCTAAGAAAAGGGGATGAAGATTTTTTTTTTTCATACGATTTAAACAAAACAAACTATTTACAAACTTATTTTTGATGAGCGTGTCAGGGAATCATATAAGCTTTTCAGACAAATTACAAGTACCGTTAAGCTTCATTTCATGCTCAGACTTAAACAATTCACCTCGATTGTCGATATACTGATCCATCTTAAATTCTCACACAATTTTCAATTTACTCAGGATACGATTTAGATGTCTTATGAACTTAGCTCATTCATGTGTACCACCTCTTGAATATACTCCCGTATCCAGAATCCCAGATATTCAGTCTTACAGATGAGTATACCACAGATGATATCTGTAAGGGGTTAATGCGAGGGCCGTGAGAGCTCAGGTTGATACTTCCGTATACGCAGAGAGATGACGGCTTCGACTTTTCGGTGTGTCCCCTTTAGAGGATCTTTTAGTTACAACAGCAGCGACTATCAATTTTATTGTTTCATCAGCTTGCTGAGGGCGATGCTATATTTCAAGCATTTTGCAGAAAGTTGTTGATGCAGATTTTGTGTCCGATGCTTGTCGAATAGATTAGTTTTATTTTATGCTGAATTTGTAATAGTTAGTGAAACGGTCAAACGAACGTGTATAGACCCGCTCGTTTGAAGTGGTCAAACGAGAGGGTTGTTGGTTTGACTGTGTGTGTGTGTTGCTAGACAAAGTTGCTGTGTTGTTATTGGTGTCGAAGGATAAGGCATCGAAGGATTATGAATATCCTTCGATGAGCTCGAAAGATACCCATCGAAGGATGGACCTCGAAGGATATCATTCGAGGAGCTCGAAAGATATCCATCGAAGGGTATGTGTGTCTTTCGAAGACTGTTTGATCGAAGGATGATGTTTCAATCAGACTGTCTGATCCTTCGACCGTGCACAGCTGGTTTTGGTATAAATACCAACACTTTGTCATTTGCAACACAAGAGTGAGAGCACAAGTGTGTGCAAGAGAGTGTGAGGAGGTCTTACCAAAGATTCTGTTAAGGTTTAGAGGTCTTACCAAAGATTCTGTTAAGGTTTAGAGATTTTACCAAAGAAATGGGGGGATAAAAATTTTCATATGTTGAATTTCTTCGGTATTTCTTCGGTAAATTTCTAAACGCAATCATAGGTATGCTTAAAGATCAAGACTTGATGCAGTTGTTATAGAATGGAACCCTTATCAAATGCCGGTTGGAGTATTGGAAGATCAGCGGAAGATCGGTCAATTGAGTCCTTTGAGGAAATTGCACAACACTCAAACACGGATGCGCGTACTCTGAGGGGGAAGCTTTATACAATGAGCGTCGAGATACTACTTACCTGGATCATCGGTCAAGGGGGAATTTGTTTACACAGAAGATGATTACTTGACTGAAGATCGATGATTGCAATTGCATTTTCAGCATTCGACAGCAATGGACAAGGGGGAATTAGTTGATGCAGATTTTTTGTCCGATGCTTGTCGAATAGATTAGTTTTATTTTATGCTGAATTTGTAATAGTTAGTGAAACGGTCAAACGAACGTGTATAGACCCGCTCGTTTGAAGTGGTCAAACGAGAGGGTTATTCGTTTGACCGTGTGTGTGTTGCTAGACAAATTATGGTTGTATAATTGGTGTCGAAGGATAGGGCATCGAAGGATTGTTGATATCCTTCGATGAGCTCGAAAGATACCCATCGAAGGATGGACCTCGAAGGATATCATTCGAGGTATGTGAGTATCTTTCGAAGACTGTCTGATCGATAGATGATGTTTCGACCAGTCAGTCTGATCCTTCGACCTGCAGCCTGTGTTTTGGTATAAATACCAACACTTTGTCATTTGCAACACAAGAGTGAGAGCACAAGTGTGTGCTAGAGAGTGTGAGGAGGTCTGAGACCTCACCGGGAGAAATCACCACTTGGTTTCTCCCCGGATGTATACTTCTTTGGTATTAGTTCGGTTGTCATGTAACCGGGCCGACTTGTAATGTCTACTACAGGATTAATACAAAGTTTGTTTGTTATCATCTCTCTTATCTCTTCCATCTTTGAACATAAACATAAAATCACGGTTTCGGTCCCGAAACCTGGACCTACAATTGGTATCAGAGCCATGGTGCCCGATTTAGTAAAACTAACCGTTTACTAAGTCACATGTGCTCTAGATCTGTGATTTTTGTGGGTTTTTGTTCAAGATGTAAAAAAAAGGGAAAATGAGAAAAACTCAGATCTGGACCCGGATATCCAGATCTGTGCTAAACCGGGTGTTGGGTTTTATGTTTTTCTCCTAAATCTTCAAGTTTCCATCATCAAAAACTGTATACAAAGCATTTTCGTCAAATCTGCAGATCTCACCGTCACTGTGTTCTTCATGTTCTTGACAGCTTCATACTTCGAAAGATGTAGAGTTTCATACTTCGAAAGATGTTCAGGTACCCCGAAAGATGAAAAGGGGGTATCGAAGGATCATCAGTGTATCGAAGGGTCATCTTGAGGTTTCGAAGGATCAAGATATTTTTCAACAATCTCGAAGGATCAAGATATTTTGGATTCAAGATCTGATATGATCGAAAGATAGCAACTGAGATGTTCGAAAGATATGTTCGAAAGATATGTTCGAAGGCCAGTGTTCGAAGGGTCATCCTTCGGTCTGTCATATCTTTCGATTGTGGAGTCTTTCGATGGATCATCCTTCGGTAGTGGCAAGACAGCTTTCGAAGGATCATCTTTCGGTTGGTCAGTCTTTCGATGGAGATCAGACAGATTGTTGGGGTTGCGGGGTGATGCAGCATGATGAAAACAAGAGATGATGAAGACTTGATTTTTGATATATGTGGGGTAGTCACGTTTACCAATGCAAATGGCAAAAATGGTAACGCGACTATTATGGGCCAAAAACAACACGGTATGTTCGCTTCCGCTCGTCATTCAATGAAGATTGACGACAGTTCCGCTCAGTGGAGGGAATTGGTGAACATTTGACGACAGTTTCTTTGAAGTGGAAAGATTCTGTTAAGGTTTAGAGATTTTACCAAAGAAATGGGGGGATAAAAATTTTCATATGTTGAATTTCTTCGGTATTTCTTCGGTAAATTTCTAAACGCAATCATAGGTATGCTTAAAGATCAAGACTTGATGCAGTTGTTATAGAATGGAACCCTTATCAAATGCCGGTTGGAGTATTGGAAGATCAGCGAAAGATCGGTCAATTGAGTCCTTTGAGGAAATTGCACAACACTCAAACACGGATGCGCGTACTCTGAGGGGGAAGCTTTATACAATGAGCGTCGAGATACTACTTACCTGGATCATCGGTCAAGGGGGAATTTGTTTACACAGAAGATGATTACTTGACTGAAGATCGATGATTGCAATTGCATTTTCAGCATTCGACAGCAACGGACAAGGGGGAATTTGTTGATGCAGATTTTGTGTCCGATGCTTGTCGAATAGATTAGTTTTATTTTATGCTGAATTTGTAATAGTTAGTGAAACGGTCAAACGAACGTGTATAGACCCGCTCGTTTGAAGTGGTCAAACGAGAGGGTTATTCGTTTGACCGTGTGTGTGTTGCTAGACAAATTATGGTTGTATAATTGGTGTCGAAGGATAGGGCATCGAAGGATTGTTGATATCCTTCGATGAGCTCGAAAGATACCCATCGAAGGATGGACCTCGAAGGATATCATTCGAGGTATGTGAGTATCTTTCGAAGACTGTCTGATCGATAGATGATGTTTCGACCAGTCAGTCTGATCCTTCGACCTGCAGCCTGTGTTTTGGTATAAATACCAACACTTTGTCATTTGCAACACAAGAGTGAGAGCACAAGTGTGTGCTAGAGAGTGTGAGGAGGTCTGAGACCTCACCGGGAGAAATCACCACTTGGTTTCTCCCCGGATGTATACTTCTTTGGTATTAGTTCGGTTGTCATGTAACCGGGCCGACTTGTAATGTCTACTACCGGATTAATACAAAGTTTGTTTGTTATCATCTCTCTTATCTCTTCCATCTTTGAACATAAACATAAAATCACGGTTTCGGTCCCGAAACCTGGACCTACAAAAGTATTATTCGGGGACTAGGTCAGTACTTCCATACAGCAGAAGTCCCGGAATAATACCCCAGATATCACTGAGTATAAAGACCTAGTATCTCAGAATATGGGACCTTTCAAACGATATTTCAGGGGTTACCTATATATCCAAGTAGTGTTCCCCACGAATTTCACAAGTTTGAAATTTTAGGTTTATATCCCGAATAAATCAACTAAATGTGCGAAAACCTATCGACACATCATTAGTGAGAATGTTTAACTCATTTAAACTTTACAATTCTTTAGCATACTGCAATTGTCTAGCCGATGTACTATTATTTTCCCTTTTTACACAAGCTCTTTTTCAGATTTTATATTGTTTTTGGTTTTTGAAATTTTATCATGTTTTTGTATTTTTTGCATTTTTTACTGTTTTTGTATTTTCTGAAAATATATCTATATACATCTACTCCCCCTAAATACCAAAACAGGTAAAAAATCGACAAACCATTGCAAATTGTTTCTCATCTTCATCCGCAACAGTACTCTCATCAACACCCACAATTCCATCCGACACCGAAAGAAGCTTCATACCGTTCAGTTTTAACAAATATTTAAACCGATTTTTATCAAAAGCTTTGGTATGTAAATCAACTTTCTGTTCGTCAGTGTGGATTTTCTCAATTCGTATCAACTTTTTCTCGAATCAATCGCGAATAACGTGATGACGAATTTCTATGTGTTTAGTTTTAGCGTGATGTACTGGATTCTTTGTTATATTTATAGCGGCCTCATTATCAACAAAAAGAGGAGTGTTAAGAAATTGCAAACCGTAGTCGCGCATCTGTTGCTGTATCCACAGGATCTGAGAGCAGCAACTGCTAGCAGATACGTACTCCGCTTCACATCTAGATAGCGCCACATGCGTTTGTTTCTTACACTGCCAGGTAACTAATCTAGGTCCAAAGAACTGGCATCCTGCAGCTGTTGATTTTGAATTGACTTTGCAGCATCCGAAATCTGAATCGGAATACCCTTCGAGCGTAAAGTCGCCTTTCCTAGGATACCACAACCCCAATGAAGGAGTTCCTTTCAGGTAGCGTAATATCCTCTTCACAATAATCATATGCGAAGCTCTCGGGTTAGATTGATATCTTGCTGCGAGGCACGTTGGGTACATGATATCAGGACGTGAAGTCGTTAAGTACATCAATGAACCTATCATGGAACGGTAGAACGTCTCATCAGCCCTGTCTCCAGTGAGATCTGGGTGAATCACATGATTTGTTGCAAGTGGGGTAGTAGCTGGAGTAGAACTTGACATCCCAAATTTCTCTAGAATATCACGAACGTACTTCGTCTGGTGAATGTAAATTCCCTCAGGTAGTTGTTCAACTTGTAGACCCAAAAAGAATTTCATCTCCCCCATTGATGACATTTCGAATTTTTGCTTCATCACTGATTCAAAGTCTTTGCACAGACTCTCATTCGTTGACCCAAAAATTATATCGTCCACATAAATCTGAACTATCAGAAGATGACCGTCGACCTCTTTAGTGAAGAGAGTGGCATCCACTTTTCCACGAATGAACTTGTTAGCTAGTAGGTGTTGAGACAAAGTCTCGTACCAAGCTCTCGGGGCCTGGTGTAAACCATACAGCGCTTTGTCCAATAAGTAGACCTTGTTTTTGTGGATTGGATCGATGAAGCCCGGTGGCTGACCGGCATAAACCTCCTCTTTGACCTTCCCATAAAGAAACGCTGATTTTACATCCAACTGATATACTTTGAAGTTCTTCCAAGACGCAAATGCAAGGAAAATTCTGATTGCCTCTAGTCGTGCCACAGGAGCATAGACTTCTGTAAAATCAATCCCCTCCTGTTAACTAAAGCCCTGAACAACGAGTCGAGCTTTGTTCCTTACAACAACTCCTCTGTCGTCTCTCTTACACTTAAATACCCATTTCGTATTGATTTTTCTATGACCATCCGGCAAATCCACTAGCTTCCACACTCCCAACTTTTCAAACTGACTTAACTCTTCTTGCATCGCAATGACCCAAGAGTCTTTAGTAAGCGCCTCTTTGTAAGTTCGTGGTTCGATCTGCGAAATAAAACAATTTAATGAAAATTCAGTTTGTAAAGGTGCTACTGTAGAATAAAAACATGTAAGGCCCTGGTCAATTTGACGTCTCGTGCGAACGCCTGCTTGCAATTCTCCTATGATCAACTCCTCTGGATGATATGAAAGAGTTTGCGGCATTACTTCGCTTGGAACATCTACATTGCCCTCTAGAATAGTAACATTCTGATCTGCATCTTGTTCACCAACTTGGTTTGTTTGACTTAAATCCTGAATCTGCTCCCCCTTAGAATCTGAATCCCCATGATCAAATATCGGCGTGTTTTCAGCTTCTTGATTATCATTCTCAACCGACTGATTATCTTGAGCAACTTCATTCTGTTGGACATCATCGTATTCACCAGCATTACTCGGACCTGCTTCATCATCGTTTGAAGTTTCCTATGGTCACCTCGAATATTCCGCTGTGAACCTTTGCTGTGGCTCGTACTCACGCAAAATATCCAACTCATCAAAGAAATCTTCTTCTTCTTCTTCTTCTTCTTCTTCTTCTCTCATGTCAAACGAATCCCACAACTTATCATAATGATAACGCCATGAATCTCCTGGATTTTGTGGCGGCATAGTATAGCCTTGACATTCAACATTTGCAGCTTCAATAATCCGCTTCTCCCTTGGAACGAAGACACGTCGCGAAGGACTTTAATATCCAACAAATATACCCTCAATGCACTTCGGACCAAACTTTCCATAAGGCTCTAGAACAGTACAGGGTTACCCGAACGGTTCAAGATACTTCAAATTAGGTTTGCGGTTATTGATTAACTCAAAGCATGTTTTGTTAAACTTTTTGACAGTGAGAACTCTGTTGAGCGTATAGCATGCGGTAGAAACAGCTTCAACCCAAAAATTAATCGGTAACTTTGAATCTGCGAGCATAGTTCTGGCCGTCTCAATTAGTGTCCGATTTTTGCGTTCTGCGACTCCATTCTGCTGCGGAGTGTACAGAGCACTAAACTGTCTCAATTGGTAACTTTGAATCTGCGAGCATAGTTCTGGCCGTCTCAATTAGTGTCCGATTTTTGCGTTCTGCGACTCCATTCTGCTGCGGAGTGTACAGAGCACTAAACTCATGCAAAATACCTCGTTCATCACAAAATTCTTCCATTTTGCTGTTCTTGAATTCAGTACCATTATCACTTCGAATTCTTTTGATACGCCTTTGGTACAGATTCTCAATCTTTTTGAACAACGCCATCAAACTGTCAAACGTTTCGTCTTTCGTCTTCAAGAAAGAAACCCATGAAAATCTGGAATAATCATCAGTAACCACAAGACAATATTTGTCTCCCGTAATACTCTTGACATTCACCGGACCAAACAAATCCATGTGAAGTCTCTCTAGGGGTCTTGAGACTGAATTGACTTACTTTGTAGGGTGTGACTTTTTCTTCTGCTTGCCTTTAACACAGCTAATGCACTCCCCTTCCAGATGAAAACCTTTGACATGAACTCCAAGAACTAAATCATTGTGCACCAAGTGATTCATTTTTCTAAGATGTATATGTCCCATCTTCCGGTGCCACAATCTCGATTCTTTTTCAGTTGCTCTGGACACGAAACAATGAGCCTGACCCGTGGTTGTAGTAGCTACGCTCATATCCAACACATACAGATCATTAACTCTCGGTGCCCTCATGATAATCTGTTGGATCGTCATTGACCCTGAATGAGTCGATCAGAAGAGTCGTTTATCTAATTCAAAGGCGGAATCAATGAATCGGACGCTCAAACTAAATATAATGCTTCTTATATTGATTCTTGACAATGTTTACAACCTGAAGCAATTCGGCAGCACTTCGTTACAAAATCAGATCCATGCCAAATGAAACAACCTATGACGTGTTATAAGCGGACCTATGAAGCTTGTGTGGTTCGCTTATATGACCATGTACATATAAGCGGACCAGTATGAATGTGTGTGGTTCGCTTATATGTACACTGTTCATATAAGCGGACCTCAATGCTAATCCACCATTTCTCGTTTCTCGAACCTCGTGTACACAATATTCTATCCTATCCTAATCTAATACATGATACAAGACGAAGTCAATAGACGTAGTGCACCAACAGACTCCCCCTCGGATATTGACGAAGTCTTCAGTGAACATTCTCTGTTATGCCACCTCTTCGGTCTTGATCATCTTTGCCAACTTGTTCAGATTGTAACAATATAAGTATCCTTCGATCTTTCTCTTTGATCATCTTTACAACTTCATCATCAGTAGGCTCCCCCTCTCGTCAAGCTTTCGTGCTTTTAGAAATCGACACCTTGCTTTTCAGCTACAAGCTCTTCAGTCTTCAGACCCCCCTTAAACTCTGCTCTCGGGATCGTAGTCTGGTATAACATCTGCAATTCTCAAACAAATTATATGTAATAATCATTTTAAAACCATTAACCAGAAACCGTAATCTGGCTCTATTCAACTCTCTATATCACTTCCCCTATCAACAATCTTTACAGTTTTTGACAATATAAAGAATCCAACTCCCCCACAGATTATCATTCAAGTTCAAGTTAATGACCTTGAAGATATCACAAACCTTTTTTTTTGAAAATTTCTAGAAATTTCAAGTTTCAAATTAATGAACTTGTTTTATTTTCAGAAACACAATCAGCTTACTTAGATTTTGAAACTCAGCAACTCAGACATCGGTTTATCGAAAATAAAGCAGTAATCAAAATCTTTTTGTATTTTCTGAAAATATAAAGCTGTAAAGAACTATGTACAAATATATTTATATACAATATTTTTGTTTTGAACATGCGACAGAGGATCATATCAGTTTTTGACAAGTCACAAGTACCATTAAGCTTTAAATCATACTCAGTATTAAACAATTCACATAGACTGTTTCTAAATTCTCACACAATTTTCAATTTACTCAGGATACTATTTAGATGTCTTATGAACTTAGCTCATTCATGTGTCCCACCTCTTGAATATACTCCCGTATCCAGAATCTCAATATTAAGACACACAGGTGATTGTACTAAAATGATGTCTGTACATAATTTAGGGAATGCGAGAACTGAGGGATCTCAGGTCAGAACTTCCGTTCAGCAGAGAGATATCAGTTTCGACTTTGCAGTATGTCCCCTTTAGAGGATCTTTTAGCTACAACAGATGATTATCAATTTTATTGTCTAATCAATCTGAGGGCTATAATGCTATGTTTCAAGCATTTCAGGCAAAGCATTATCCAAGGAGTAGGTCAGAACTACCGTTCAGCAGAAGTCCCGGAATAATACCCCAGACATCATTAAGTATAAAAACCTAGTATATCAGAATACGAGACCTTTCAAACGAGATTTCAGGGGTTACCTATATATCCAAGTAGTGTTCCCCACAAACTTCGCAAGTTTTAAAATTTTAGGTTTATATCCCGAATAAATCTACTAAATGTGTAAAAACCTATCGACAAATCATCAGTAAAACTGTTTTAATACTTTATACTATACAAATCTTTAGCGTACCGTAACTGTCTACTGATGTACTATCATTTCCTCATTTTTCGCAAAACTCAAATTTTTGAATTTTATCATGTTTTTGGCTTTTTCAAATTTTCTAATGTTTTTGTATTTTCTGATAATACTTCTCCCCCTAAAATGCAAAATCATTAAAGAAATTTGACAAACCGATACAGATAGCTTTGTCTCGCCATCCATTTTCTGCTTAGAGTGCTCTAATTTGCAGAAAAACTATTATCAAGTACCCCCATGATTTACAACCCATTGATTTTGCCCGTTAGAAAACCGTGCTTCAATCTGTGACAGTAATCATGCTTGTTCAGCCGTGAGGGTTTCGGCATAGTCCATCAGCACTTATTCTAACAAAATTAACCACAACCATCACAAATATCAACCAAACGAACAAACAAACAAACAACAAACATCACATATTGTTCAAATTTTCACAAAACAACACACAAACTCCCTGTCTGACCAAACCAGAGTTCATCTTCTTCCTACTCTAGTGCCAGGCTACTCTTATTTGCATTCTGACAATCTTCTGCACCATTGAGTACCTGCACATTCAAGCTTTATCAAATACGCAAACAATTTGACACAAACAAAATTTCAATCAATAAAGATGCCGATTCATGCTTCGCGATAAAGGAAGCTCCGGCAATTCCAACCACTTAATCAAACATGGTGTCCACCCAGGCCTCACCAGCCTTAGGTGTAACCTTGACTCTTGCAACTTGAATTTTGAAGTTTTCAGCCTTGAGTGGTGGAAAATTTGCGTCATAGGCAACTGAAATTAAATTCTCAGAAGTTTTCACCTCAGAAGTCGAACTTTTATTGTTTCAGTTTTGGCTTTCCAAATTTGTTTTTGTTTCTCATTTTTCATTCCAACTTTCTCATTTTGTATCAAATCAACACATTTCTTGACAGACCACACTTGACCTTCAGGAATACCTCTTTTGTAAAAATTTGTTTCTTTTTGAACTTTTTGAGTTTGAACACCATTTTTAGGTTTCCAAACCTCTTGAGGTTTTGTCACATTAAAAGATGGTCTCCAAGTCTATGTCGTTCTCAATCTGAGTGTGTGAGAATTCCAGGTATGTCTAGAATTGAACCTTCTCGGGTTTGATTTCCAATTTTGATTTGAAGCAAACTTATTTGTGTTATACCTCCAAGTTTGTTTCGAATCGAATCTGGTTGACCTTGGTTTCACATACTCAGATTTCTAGTTTTCAACATCAATTTTCTTTTGAACAACATCCACAGGTTTTAGATTTGGACACTTGCGAGCAAGATGTCCTTTTTGATCACATTTGAAACATGTTCTCATGGACACATCTTTGACCTGTGGTTGTTGCTTTCTCTTTTGTGCCTCAAACTCAGCATTAGACTGTCTCATTTTGAGTTCTTTTTCTTCAGCTAAACTGTTTCCTTGAACAAAACTCATTTTTTCTTGATAATTTGGCGTCACATTTTTCTTCCAATTTTGTTTCTTTTTATAACCCAACCCAGCCTTCATGTTCTTCTTTTTGACACCCGGTTTGTTATAAAAAGTTTTGTGACCTTTACCAGCAAATTTTGAAATTTCAGAATTTTCAATCTCAACCATTTTGAAAACTTGATCAACTTTATCTGAAATCACATTCTGAATCGGGAATACAACATCTAAGAAGAATTTGTCTGATCCAATCATGGTATAAACCAATCCCTTTGAATCATCATTCAAATTTTTCTTGGATTTTGTGTTTTTCAGATATCCATCATGAAAGTTTCCCTCATCTTCATCCTGTGATTCAGTTTTACCTGTATCACCCGACTTTTCTTGAAAAACGCTTTCAACAACCTTACCTACCACCTCTGAATCACTGATATCATCAGATTTGGTGTAAGTCACATCGATGTTGTCGGGTAACTTATCAACCATGTTGATTACTTTTTCCACTTTTTCGCCATCATAGAATGTATAATTATTCTCCAACGGTGGTGGAACTTGATGGTATTTAGACCCTTTTCCCTTTTTGTTCTTTTCAGACACTTTCTCATCGGGTGTGATGTTGAAAATTCGTTCCAGAATATATGAAGATGAATGATAGCTTTGCAATTTATTGACCAACTTTTCTTTGTCTGCCAATTCTTGTTTAAGCTTAGCAACATCATCAATATATTGGTTTACCACTCTTTGTTTATCTTCAAATCTAGCTTCAAGAAATTTAGTGTTTCTTTGACAAGCACACAATCTATCATCTAGACTTTTGACTTTACTCTTTAAAGTTTCATACGCTTCTTTTACAGTTTCATATGACAGTTTCATTACATCATATTCTTTTTGCAACTCTTGAATTTTGATGTCTTTTGGAACACATTCGTTGCAAACAGCTGAACACTTTTCTTTTAAAACCTTGTTTTCTGTTTCAAGATCATCACATTTTTGTTTCAATTTTTCATTTTCTTGTTTCAAAAATTTTTCAATTTCACTCATCTCATGACATTTTTCTTTGAAAATTTTATTTATTATAGTAAATTCAATGTCTCTGTTGTTGAGTTTTTCATCTTTCTCAATACAAGCACTGCACGTTTCCATGCATTTCTTGCATTGCTGTTCAGCTTCATTATCAATTTTATCAGAAGTATCAGTTTGAATAATTACCTCAATGACTGGCACTTTGGTTTCCTCAGTCTTCTGAATCTGATCTTCTTCAGCGACTTGCACTTTGTCTTCAACACCTTCCTCGGCTTTCTTTTCAACCTTCTTCACTTCATTCACAATTTCTTCAACTGTTTTCTTCTTCTTCTTCTCCAGGCTAGCAAATATCACCTTCCGAATACCTTCTTCAACCTGCTGTTTGTACCTCGGAATCTCCCTAAGGCCTTTGCACCAAACACTCACAGTAGGAATAGCCGCAACTAATGCATCAAGGTCAACTGTCTTTGGATCAACAGTTGGGTTTCCTTGAGGATCAACATAGCATTCTTTATCTTTGCTCCACCTACCTGCCCATGTTGCTTCTCTATAAGCATTATACACATCATCCAATCTCATACGAGCATGTCTTTCTTCTCGAGTCAGTGTTACTTCAGCCACCATTGCTTTAGCCTCCACTTTGATAACCTCATCATCATGTTGACTCCAATCATAACCCTCATCCTCATAGATTATGGAACCTGGTGCTTCTGCCTCTTTCAAATCCAAATTTTGAACCATAGATTCATAATCATTTTCTATACTATCCACAGTTTGACTACAGAAAGACAAAGCAGCTTTCTTTTCTTTGGATGATACTCCATCAATTTGTTTTCTGATTGGCTGATCAGTATTCTTGTGATATATTGCCTTTTTGTAATAATCCTCACGAAACGGATTTACACTTTCATCAGCTCTGTTGTTTGGACATTCTCTTTTAAAGTGACCTTTTTCCTTACATTTGAAGCAAGTTACTTTGTTCTTGTCAAAACCCATCTTCGTTTCAGGTCCTTCCAAACATTTCTACCAGTGATCTCCATGAATCGTTGTGCTCTTCGAATGACACTTGCCATGCACCAACGAATATCCATGAGTTCCATTTCTTCTGGATCCACCTGATCGTAATCCTCTTTCGTCATGTTAGGATTTCCGATCTTTCCTGCGATTAATCCTTCGTAAGATACCAGAATGGAGGCTAAGAAACTCATATGCTGTTGAGCAAATTCATTGTTTAGCAGTGGAGAATTTTTCCAATCGGAGTTGGAATTTGCAGTTGATGATCCAGATGCAGATGATGCATGAAATCCTGGATCATAACTTGAAGAGGTATTCTTTGATGTGTCACTGGTCTTTTCTGTCGTAAAACCCGTTTTGATTCTTGGAGACTCATTGATTCTTGAAGACTCATTGTTTTGTAACAACCCTCTTCGATAGTACAAACCAACATTTTGTTGATAGTTAGAACTTGACATCTTGTTTTGTTTTTGAATCAACAGATCATGCCCCTCTATCTTCTCTATCAATTGATCTAATGTCAGTTTATCAAAATTGACATCATTTTTCAACACAATCACATATGTTTTCCAATCATCTTCATGAGGTAAAGCTTCAACCAGTTTATCTACCATCTCTTCTCTTTCTTTGTTAATTTCGAATCTCTCCAGCTCAATCTTTAAGTGACAAAAACGTTCAATCATTTGACGAACTGTTTCATTGTTCATGCAGCTAAACATGTCAAACTCCTTTTTCAACAACGAAATTTTGTTTTTCTTGATATCTTTCCCTCCTTCAGCTTTCACTTTTAATGCTTCCCAAATTGACTTAGATGTTTCACCATACTGAAGCAGTGAGAAAATATCCTCTCTGATAGATTGTTGAAGTAGAGTTTTCATTCTTAGTTCTGCTGAATGCTCTTTCTTATCATCTGCTGTGAAATATTTTAGTGTGATCAACTCACGTCTTTCATTTCTTGGTTTTACATATCCCAAAGTTAAACAAATCCAGCTATCGTACGCATAAGCTTGCACCCAATTTTCAAATCTTTCAAACCACCAATGATAGTCTTCGATATTCATGAGCTTAGGTGGTCTTTGGTGATTTCCGTACACGTTATCGTAACTCATACTTTCCGATATCACTTTCGTAGCATTCTTTGGTGTAATTGGTGTATCTTCTAAAGTGAATGCGTTATAAAATGTGTTGTAAAACTCTTCACCATAGTCCGACATCTTTACTCACCTGGAACAAACAAACAAACTTAATCAGTTTAAACAAGAAATCTGAAATTTACTGACTCTCGATTGCCGTGAAAAATCTTGACACTTGGACGAAAATCAGATTGAACGTATGAGCGAAAACCAATTTGGACAGATAAGCGAACCACTTTGACACATAAGCGAACCAATCAACTTGACTTATAAGCAAACCAGAAGATGTCTTATCAGCGGACCAGACAACGTCTTATAAGCGGATCTCAACTGTTCGTAAAAGCGGACCAGATAAGTGTTCTTAAAAGCGGACCAGTAATCGTTTATACGAGCGGACCAGAAAATGTATGCTCGAGCGGACCAGGACTTGTTCGTAAAAGCGGATCAGAATTTGTCCGTAAAAGCGGACCAGAATTGTCACTAGAAGCGGATCTGTTTCACGAGTGATTTTTGGTCACTTTTAGGCCGAATTTGAGTCTAAAACTTTCAAGGGTTTGTCTATGTTCAATAATACATGTCCTGTAAAAAATTCGTCCAATTTTAACCGTGGAAACTTGTCCAATTCGAAAAAGAAGGTGTAGAAGATAGAAAACGGATCAAATTTGAGCTGAACTCTCCCTCCTGAGCTCTGATACCACTTGTTGGATCGTCGTTGTCACACCCCCAAAATCCACACGCGGAGTACCACCGCTTGGGAGCGTGACTGACCAGGATCAAGCCATCAATCATATCAAACATAGCATTTAATATAAAAGTAAATAATGTAAATCATCATGACATGATTGATGTTTCAAAACCAACATCGTTTAAGTAGCGGAAGCATAGTATGTAATCTCAAAATAATTATAAGTTTGAATATCGTTCATGACCCAAATCCCACAACGACCTGCTCCTCCCTGTGCAAGCTCCATAATGTACCTAAGGTCCTGCAAGGCATGCAGCAAATAATCAACAACTAGTTGAGCGAGTTCACAGAAAGTAAGTTCATAACGAAATGCATAAGTATAGCTAGTGGGGGCTTCCCATACTAGTGTGTACTAAAGGTGGGGGCTTCCCATGTTCATCCTGGTTAATGAGGGCTTCTCATTAACGGTACTTACTAGACTAACTTCCGACCATGTGTTCTTCTTTACCGAGAACAGGAAAACGTACAGGGTAACGTAGGCTTTACGTGACGTGCCCTTCCCCGAGGACAGTGGTACGCGTGGGGGCTACGTAGGCTTTACGCAGCGTGGCCTTCCGACCTGGAAGCCAATGAATGGTATTGGGTTATGTAGGCTTTACGCAACGTGTCCTCCCGACCCGGGAGACAAATGGCAACATAATGGGTTACGTAGGCTTTACGTAACGTGTCCTGACTAACCTGAGGACGATGGTCTATAGTCTAGAGAATGCGTAAGTACGAGTAACTCTTTTATCAATAACATATCCAACCCAATTCCCAACCCGGGAATCCCATGCCTTGGCTGTGTGAACTCACCTTGGTTTGCTCGGCAGATATACAAATAAAAGATTCTTGAACTAAGGGTGATCAACCACGTCCTAATAGGGTTACCACACAAGTCAGGTTCGTATATAACACGTATATTCATGTATGCTATCAAGTATGATCATGGCAAAACACATAAACGTATCAGCAGTTCATGTCGTGTAACGAGTCCAAGTAATCGGCCCAAACAAATAAGCAGTCCAATTAGCAGTCATGTGTGTACTTATGCGTGTTAACCCTGGCCCGACATAACCCGGCCCAATAGTAAACGCATGCTAGTCCAATTATCAAACAGTTCACAATTTCAATCATTTGGCCCAAACGGTTGGGCCCGTGACAGTGTAGGCCCAAACAGTGTATCGTGCAAATGTGGTCTCGAGTCGCAACCGGCGATCTCGAGTCGCAACCGGAGATTACGAGTCGCAACAGCTGGTTGCGAGTCGCAATGGTGATCTCGGTTCATCATGGTCTGGTTACGAGTCGCAACGGGACTCGCAACCGTGGTTCCGGCTTGTGCTGTTCGTGGTCTCGAGTGGGGTTCCGACTCGCAACGAGTGATGCCGAGTCGCAACCGTGTGTCACACCCCAACCGATGGCGGAAACATCGAGATGAGACGTACAAACTGTTCAAAGACATCATAACACTAGTTGTGACAATAATTAAAGTTTATTTCATTGATATTCATAAGTTTCATACAATACATGGAAATGAAAAAGTACATAACATAGATTGTAAATTTAAATAGTTGATGGGTTTCTAAGCCATCCTAGCCTTTTCTTGTTTTCTTGAATCCTCAGCCTGCAGTATGCATTTAAAATACAATCAACAAATAATTGCTGGCGAGTATACAGGTTTGAATATAGCATAATAGAGTTAATAGTTTATCAAATCTAATCCATGTGAACAACTGATATTCAATTAACTGTCATACTCGTAACGATGAAATCCACATGTCCAAACCATAGTTACGCAATTAACATAGCCTAACCCTCGAAAGGGTGGTAATAGAGTTAATAGATTAAACCTAACAATACCCGTATATACGGGAGGGGCGTTACAACCTACAGCGCTAAAATTGGCGGATGTTACAGTCTCCCCTACTTTAGGAGATTTCGTCCTCGAAATCTAAGATTAACGTATTTCATAAAAATTTAGAACAATCCACATGCCATACTTAGTTAACAAGATTAACGTATCCCTGGCATGTGAATACACAGGTCAACCCATCGAGTATGTTAAGGTGTGGCTTCTTACGAAGTTAATGACAAGTTTATCACATAAAGTTTAACCCAAGGAACACGAATCCAGTATATCGTATTAGCATGCACGTGAAATAAATTCTAAAATTTTTGAAAAGGAACGTTCATAAAATTTCATTGAGAACGAATAAAAGTTGGTAACTACCTCCGAGGTAAGAGAATCACCTCTAGCTCGTTGGTGAAGTTAGAAAGTGAGTGGAGCTAATCATCAAGGTTTGGGAATCACCCCTATCTTGATGATAAGTTTCCATTTTTTTTTTTTGGGAATATGAGTATTAACAAGCATCAAGATGTATCAAAGTATTCATATATAATGTATTATTTTGTGCATTGCATAAGAAAATGTTCATGTTTAAATGGATAGATTGTGCAATGAAAGTGTTTATCATTGTGTTTTTGATAAGGAAATGCATACTACACCCAAACGTGTAAAAAGAAAATGGGTCAAGTATACTCACCTTTGGTTGCGTTGCGTATTTTGGAATAAGATAAAATCAAGAATTTCCAAGAGAACGCGCACAAGAGAATTACCCTATTAATTTGAGGATTTGATTAATTATTGGGAATTTATAGATTTAATTAAATAGCAAGACATAAATAATACAAGATTTCCAAAGTGACATAATAAATATATATTTGTCATATCTTGCAGTTAAAATATCAAATTATTTACGAGTGAAAGATTAATAAATATTGATACATGTATATAAATAATTTTTATAAATTCTGATTTAAGTAAATATGATTAGATAATAATTAAATATTAATTCAGAATAAATTTATAAGTTAAACAATAATTAAAATAAATATTCTGAATTAAATCTGAAATTAATGAAAATAATATATTTGATTTTTATATAAATGAAACTTCTGGAAATTATAAATCTGATTTTATAAATAATACTAAATCTGATTTTAATAGAATTAATAATTCTGATATTTAAATAAATAATTTCTGCATTAATAAATAAGAAGAATAAATTCTGAAATAATAATTATAAAATTCTGAATTAAATAAACTGTTTTAAATAAATAATAATGATAAATCTGATTTAGAATAAATAAAATATAAATTCTGTTTTATTAAAATAATAATCCAAATAATATAATTTCTGATTTATAAATATAAATTCTGTTATAAATAATAAATCTGAATAACATTTCTGAAAAATAATAAATTCTGAAATAAAATAAAACAGAAATAAAAATTTTGATCTAAATAAAATAACAAATCTGATTTTATATAAGCCAATAATTCTGATTAAATAAAGTATAAATTCTGATTTTAAAATATAATTTCTGATTCAATAAAATAAAAATTCTGAAATAAACAATAAATTCTGATATAATAACAATAATAATTCTGATTTTATAAAATAAAACTCTGATCTAAAATAAAATATTAAATCTGAAAGAAATATAAATTCTGTTTTTTTTTTTATAAATAAAATGTTAATTCTGATGAAATAATAAAAAAATATCATTTCTGAAAAATATAAATCTGATTTTTAATATTTCTGATTTAGATATAATTCTGGAAATCTAACATAATCCTAATTAAAATCTGATAATTATATTAATAATAATAATAACAATATTAATAATAAACATAATTATAATATTAATAATAATAATACTAAAAAAAAACTGTAACTATATATATATAACAAAAAGAAAGACGGGAAAACGAAATTGTTACCGGTTCGGATCGACGGCGACGAACGGTGGTGGTCGGAGATGGCAGCGTCGGTTCGAGGGTTCCGGCGACGAAGAACGAAGTCGGCTCGATTCGGCTTCGGGTTGGTTTTGGTTTCGGGAGCCGGGGGGTGAGAGGAACGAAACAAGAGGTTTGTTCGGGTATAAATAGGAGGTGGACGTCGGTTATGAACGTGGAAGGTCGGTCCGATCGTTTGACAATCGGGGGAGACGATGAACAGTCCCTGGGCGGTTAATGTTTGAATTTAAATCACGTAATTAATGCGTGCATAAATACAGTACAGGTTCAAATTGTTCACATGTTGTATGGTAGTTCAGTTGGTTGATGCACGCTGTTTGAGTTGTTGTGGTCGCGGGTTCGAGTCCCGGGTCACGCATAATTCCCATCCTTTTTGTTAATTAACAACCCAACTAACTGGGTTAGCCACTAACTGAGTTTTCTAGCTCAGTTAGTGCTGCCCTTTAGTAAAACTAACCAGGTTAGGCTGATTTAACCCGGTTTTCACCAACGGAGTCAGATTCGTTAACGAAAATTCTTGAAAATCAATAAAAATTCATAAAATACTTATTTATTTAATTTAAATTGTTATTTTATAATAATAAAATAATAAAATAACCATTTTAACCCAAATTTCAATATTTTTACCGAATTAGCGTATAAATTCCCAATTTTTGTACGGTTTAGGGTAATCTCTTGGCAACGATGAATTAAAGAGTCGAAATTAAGATGGAATTCCTCTGTTTTTACGTGTTTAACATAGTTTCAACGTGTTTAACATAGTTTCATAGTTTCAATGATTCATAGTATTCAAACACAAAATATGGATAAAATCATGCAATTTCATTATGATTTCAAGTCTCGAGTACAATTTTGGAATTTGAATCAAGTACAACAAAGGTACAACTTACAAAAGTAGAAAGTACAAGTAGACTTTCCAAAAATGGAAAGTTTGAAAATACGAAATGTTACAGTCTCCCCTACTTTAGGAGATTTCGTCCTCGAAATCTAAGAGGAAGACTGTTGAAAAGATGGCATCCAAGGATTCCACAGAGGGAATAGATGAAACTTGATTGTGAATGGGAGTCATATCAAAGACATGGAATAATAGAGAATAGTGGGAGTATGGAAGTGAACGATTGACTCTAAGTGGATGCAAGTATAAGAATGGCATAAGTATTGGATATACAAAAGTTGCGTAGTAAGAATGGAGTTTCGTCTTGGATAATCGGACATAATGCGTTTGTAAGTTGTTTAAAGTTTGCATTAGGTCCAAAAAGGTGTGCAAAACACTGAATTTCTCATGGCACGTTTCACGAAAGTTTGGTAACGTGGTGAAAACACTTATATATAGGATGTACCAGCGGTGTATCCACCATGTTTTGACCATGTTACGTCCGTTTCGTTATTCGTGTCATGTTACGTTCCATGTCTTACCATACACAGTAGTACACTCTATGGTTCTCATGCGCTTATTACTATAATCCCGTGTGCACCCGCGATTATACCAATCGTCGCATGATCCGCATAGCTTGTACTAATTTGCGTATGAATCAAGGTATACATAAATTTTGAAAATAAGATTGTGTGCGTATAAAAATGTAACATGTAAGCATGTTCGCGTTCCAAATAGTATAAGACTAACGTAAACGAATCCTTCGGGTTTCGCCCGTGTACATGTGCGAATGTATAAATTTTGAGTAAAAAGCATGAGCATAGTATAAGTTTAAATTTGAACACGCACGTGAGCATAAACATAAAACGCATGCCAGGAGTGTGAGCAAAAGTATATGCATAACGTGTATTAAAATGAGCATAAATGTGAGCACAATTTGAGCACAAACGAATGACGTGAGTATGGACAAAATTCGTATAAATGAGAGTACAACAAAAGTACGAGTATAACATAAATCGTATAAATGAGAGTATGAACACAAGTACGAGTGTGAATACGAGTATAAATATGAGTATAAACATAAGATGCATGAGTATGGTTGTAAATGTGAAAATTAAGTGTAAAACATGAATGTTTAAGTACGAATGGAATGTATGAGTATATATATATATATATATATATATATATATGAGTGTAAACGTGATCGTATAAGTACAAGTACAAGTATGTTGTTGCGACTATGAGTATAAATATGAGTACAAGTGTAAGCATACGAACGTATTGTGGGGAGTACGTGTGTAAATATGAGTCAAAGTATAGACACGAAACGTGTCGTGGTAGTTATGAGTATATAAATACGAGGATCATAACAGACGTGAGAATGTGTCTGAATATAAATACAAGTATAAACATAGCGGTATAAGCGTATACGCAAATTGCATACGTATGAATGTGTATATGATTATAAGTAAAACGAAGGTGTATGAATATGAATTTAAGTATCACGTAAATGTATAATTGTGAGTGTGTGTATAAACGTAAAACGTATGAGTTTTGAATCGTGAGTATAACATAAATGCGTAAGTGTGAACATAAGTGAAAGCATAAAATGTATAAGTATGGACGTAGGGATTAATGATTTTGTTTATAATATAAAATTAAAATACATGAGTTTATGCGCATAAAAGGTTTAAAGTTTTGAATATGAAAGGAAAAAGAGAACGAGTGACACGCGTGAGATTGTTGTGAGATATTGACTAAAACGTGTAAAATGATATACATATATAGTTGTCTGTGCAAAACGTGAAGTTAAATTAGATTGAGTTGTCAGGAATGTAGAATCTAGTTTGTGAATTGTAAAGAGAATATAAAGGAAAACATCTTTTGATTATGCGAAAGGATACTTTGTAAAAGAATGGAAGTGCTATTATGGTTTTAAAAAAAAAATTTCATAGCTGAAAATTTGTCGTCCTTATAAAGTTTCCTTGCCCACGTGTTTTGAATTTAATTAACGTATCAAGCGAGGTTTTGAAAAGTTCTTCGAATTAAAAAGTTTGCATCGTTTTAAGAAGTTTTTTTTTTTTGTATTACTAACTTCGAAGTTTACAGATTCTAGTGAAAAGGTTTAACCTTAGGAAAAGGAATTTTGGTATATGAACCTGGTGATCGTGAAAGGTGTCCTTAATAAAATGTTTTTGTTGATCTTGAAAAGAGTTTTGATAACTGATCGGATAATATTTGTAATATTCTGTATGAAAAGTTGGTTTGATTCTCAATTGGAAATTTAGAATTCTTTAGTATAGTGATGCGAGATGTGTGCGTTTTAGTAATTACGTGGAATACGAAATTTTGTGGGCAATCGATTTATTAAACTGATTAGGGTGAGAGTAGTATTTTGTGAAATTTTTGAAATCGAGGAATACGCGTTTTTGGTAACATTGAAAATTTTTGTGTATGCGAGCGATGTGAAAATAGATTATAGAATAGGAGATACGTCTAAATAAATGAAACATTTTGAAATACATGATAAATGATTTAGGTATAAACATGATCGTGTTTACGCAATATGATCTACTAAAGAAAGTATTGGTAACGATCACCTAGGTAAGGGAATCACCCCAAATCCGTTGGTGAGGTCGTTGTAAGATGAGAAAAGAAGCGAAGTTAATCGTCAAGGTAAGGAAATCACTCCTATCTCGATGATATGTCTTCACTCGTTGTTACGAAAGTGTAATTAAAATTAAGTGAAATTATGCATGCTAATGATGTATAATCGTATGATGTATGCGCAAAAGTGAAATCCTAAAAATGGTTCAAAATTGACAAGGAAGAGTTTCATCATAAAAGATCGAAGATAATAAAGTGTACATCTGATAAAAAGGAACTTGGATTTTCTGGGAGAGTGAGAGTACTGACGAGATGATGACATCTAGAAATTCAAAACAAGAAATGGATGAGACTTTTAATCATAATGTTTTTGTTTAGGAAAATTGACTTCATGTATGCATCACATAGCACATAGTTTCTCACATGGATCACCAAATAGTTTCACATAGTTTAACATAGTATTACACATAGAATGATGTTTCACATAGAATAATGAAAGCAATATAAATTTAGTTTGTTCACGAAAGAGAGTAGTTATTAATTGTTTTGGATTGCGATAATAACGTGCTTCGTGTTCCCAAATTTGAATTGAAGATAACGCTCAAATATAAATCACATGATAATTGAGATAGCATAAAAAGAGATTTTATCAATAAATATGGAGTGTCACGGAACGTAACATAGACTATTCCAAAGTGAATCGAAGTCCTTTTCGAATTAAGGAAACGTGCTTTGGCCTAATAGACAAACATTCTCATCGAGGAGCGACTAACGATGTTTGTCCTTCCAGTTACTACACGTCCTTAATCGATTGGGTAAATCGAAACTTTGGCGAGATCGAAAATCAAGGAATGGGACTAGTTAACAAGATGCGAGTTTCACCTCTAACTTGATAACATCGTACCCTAACGTGGTTAGTACCCATCCAAAGATGAGGGTCCACTAGATTAGGAAATGGAAAACTCCCATCAAGATTTGGATATCACTCCTAACTTGAGGGTAGATTTCGTGCAAAATCAAAGTATAGCTGAGTGAAAATCATCACCAAGTGTGGGAATCACCCCTATCTTGATGAATCATTTCGATTGTGTTATAAGAGTGTCTTCAAAGCTTCCAAGTGTGTATTGTGTTAGCCTTAGGAAAGGCTTGTATATTAGAAGTCCAAAAGAATAAAGAGAAGCAAAGAAGAAAGCAAAGGATAATGTCTTTAACAGCAAGTAAATGAGAAAGCTCTTAAACTATAGACTAGGTAAAGCAAGGCAATCCTAATTCCCTATAGTTATGGCTCTGATACCAATCTGTCACACCCCAACCGATGGCGGAAACATCGAGATGAGACGTACAAACTGTTCAAAGACATCATAACACTAGTTGTGACAATAATTAAAGTTTATTTCATTGATATTCATAAGTTTCATACAATACATGGAAATGAAAAAGTACATAACATAGATTGTAAATTTAAATAGTTGATGGGTTTCTAAGCCATCCTAGCCTTTTCTTGTTTTCTTGAATCCTCAGCCTGCAGTATGCATTTAAAATACAATCAACAAATAATTGCTGGCGAGTATACAGGTTTGAATATAGCATAATAGAGTTAATAGTTTATCAAATCTAATCCATGTGAACAACTGATATTCAATTAACTGTCATACTCGTAACGATGAAATCCACATGTCCAAACCATAGTTACGCAATTAACATAGCCTAACCCTCGAAAGGGTGGTAATAGAGTTAATAGATTAAACCTAACAATACCCGTATATACGGGAGGGGCGTTACAACCTACAGCGCTAAAATTGGCGGATGTTACACCGTGTGTGTAACTGGTTTCCATAATTCCTGCATTGACTTATCCGTGATTCTAGCAAACATCTAAGGCAGTTTCAAAGTCAGATCAATCACAGAAATTTATCAACAGTTAATTTAGATTTCATGCATATTCATAACCATTCAAGAACATCGAATCAACATGAACAGCATTCATATGAACAGTAATCTATTTATATGAACATGTAACCGTGATTAATTACCTAGCCCAATACTTAGCACATCCACAAGTTACCATCCGAATCATATAGCATAACAACAGATTACATCGAGTCTCATCCGATCCGTATGAACACGTTAACAATCCGAACCACATATTAACATTTGATTTATAACAAAACACACATGTAAGCCGGTTCTTAATCACAATCAATCATACTATCATCATCCGAATTACATCATGCAATGCACAAGAATCATATATAAACATCATGTAAACGCATAGATCATAACATCATCATATACAATCAAATAACAATGTGCACTAACCGGTTGGAATCAAAGAGAGGGAGAGTGATCCTCTTGTGCCTTGCCGTCAAGTTCGAGAAAAAGAGAGAGATAGCTAGGGTTTGTGGGTGTTGTGAGAGTTGAAAAACAAATGAGGGAATAATCCCCCTCTAAGGTGTTTGTTTGCGTGAAAAGGGAAGTGGGCCGAGCCTACTCGGCTACTCATTGATCCGAAAGCAAGGTATAGCCCAAATGGGCTTGTGTACTCGGTTCGTGTACATTCACAACATACATACATACCACGTAATACATACACATATGCACATAATAATAAAACATTCATTAAATCATGGTATCACGTAGACACGTAACGTTACACAAAGTAAGTCTAAAGTTCGAGTTGTCACATTATCCCCAACTAATTGGAAATTTCGTCCCGAAATTTGGTATACACTCACTGAGGAAGCTAGCTGTTCACTGATTTTCCTGGGGTGTCACATCCTCCCCCCGTTGATCTGGAATTTCGTCCCGAAATTCCGAAGTAGTAGCTTCAGCCTCAGTAGTGGTAGCATTGGTTTCGAATAATTGGGGGTACTTTTCTGTCATCCTGTCTTCGCGTTCCCAGGTGTACTCTGGACCACGTTTGGAGTTCCAACGAACTCGGACAAGAGGGATTCTCTTGTGTTTGAGGACCTTCACATCCCGGTCCGTGATTTCAACTGGTTCCTCGACGAACTGCAACCGCTCGTCGATAGTGAGTTCCTTAAAAGGAATGATGAGGTTTTCATCTGATAGGCACTTCTTTAAGTTCGATACATGAAAGACATTGTGAACTGCCCCGAGTTCAGCTGGTAGGTTCAACTTGTAGGCTACTTTGCCAATCTTTTCTATGATTTCGAATGGTCCGACGTACCGCGGATTTAGTTTGCCCCGTTTGCCAAAACGAACCACACCCTTCCAGGGTGAAACTTTCAATAAAACCCGGTCCCCGACCTCAAATTCCAATGGCTTTCTACGCTTGTCCGCGTAGGCTTTCTGACGGTCGCGTGCTGCCGCCATGCGTTGTCGTATCTGTGCAATCTTTTCTGTGGCGTCCACTACAATCTCTGGACCCGTGATCTGACTATCTCCCACCTCTGCCCAACAGAGAGGTGACCGGCATTTACGCCCGTACAATGCCTCGAATGGAGCGGCTTGAATGCTGGTGTGGTAACTGTTATTATACGAGAACTCCACCAAAGGGAGATGCTTTTCCCAGCCGTTGCCGAAATCGATAACGCATGCCCTAAGCATGTCTTCGAGTGTTTGAATCGTTCGCTCAGACTACCCATCCGTCTGAGGATGATATGCTGTGCTCATGTCTAACCTTGAGCCGAAAGATTTGTGCATCGCTTGCCATAGTTCTGACGTGAATCGTGCATCGCGATCCGAAATGATAGATGTGGGCACCCCGTGCCTTGAAACAACTTCTTTAAGATAGACGTCTGCAAGAGTGGAGAACTTATCCGTTTCCTTTATCGGCAAGAAGTGTGCAGACTTGGTGAGTCGATCAACTATGACCCATATTGTATCGTTCCCACGCTGAGATCTAGGTAAGCCTGTAACAAAATCCATGGAAATTTCTTCCCATTTCCACTGAGGTATCTTAGGCTGCTGAAGTAGACCAGCTGGTTTCTGATATTCAACCTTGACCCTCGCACAGGTCAAGCATTTTCCAACGTACGTAGCAATGTGGGCCTTCATGCTAGGCCACCAATAAGTAGTGCTGATGTCGTGGTACATTTTATCCGACCCTGGATGTACCGAATAGCGAGACTTGTGTGCTTCGTCCATCACAAGTTCGCGTAGACCGCCATAAAGTGGGACCCAAATACGCCCCGTTACATAGTAGGCACCGTCTGCCTTCTGTTCCATTTGCTGTCGTGAGCCGCGTAAGG
This sequence comes from Helianthus annuus, assembly GCF_002127325.2. NCBI lineage: Eukaryota > Viridiplantae > Streptophyta > Magnoliopsida > Asterales > Asteraceae > Helianthus > Helianthus annuus. The sequence continues at coordinate 34,587,945 of NC_035439.2, read as the reverse complement.
CTTCAGCCTTGACGTTTTCGGGCTTCAGTGCTTCTACCTGAGCATCTCGTATCTGTGCAGGGAGGCTAGACTGAATCGTAAGCTGTAGCGCTCGCACGCGCCGTGGTAGAGTGTCTTTCCGACTGAGGGCGTCAGCCACAACATTGGCTTTGCCTGGATGATACTTGATAGCGCATTCGTAATCGTTAAGTAACTCGACCCATCGTCGTTGACGCATGTTCAAATCCTTCTGCTTAAGAATATGTTCGAGACTCCTGTGATCGGTGTAAATCGTGCACCTGGTACCGTACAGGTAGTGTCGCCATATCTTAAGCGCGAAAACAACAGCTCCCAGCTCTAAATCGTGCGTCGTGTAGTTCCGTTCGTGAACCTTGAGTTGACGAGAGGCGTAAGCAATAACCTTGTCGCGCTGCATTAACACACATCCAAGTCCCCGAATGGATGCATCACAATAAACCACAAAATCATCTGTGCCCTCTGGCAAAGAGAGGATAGGTGCACTGCAAAGTCTATCCTTTAGGTGCTGAAAAGCAGTCTCCTGGGGCTCTCCCCAGCGATAGGTAACACCCTTCTGTGTCAGTAACGTAAGCGGCTGAGCAATCTTCGAGAAATCCTTGATAAACCGTCTGTAGTAACCTGCCAGACCCAAGAATTGGCGTATTTCTGTCGGCGTACGCGGTGCAGGCCAGTTCCTGATCGAATCTACCTTGGATGGATCGACATGGATCCCATCCTTGTTTACCACGTGGCCTAAGAAGTGGACTTCACGAAGCCAGAAGTCGCATTTAGAAAGCTTGGCGTACAACTGTTCCTTCCGAAGGAGTTCCAAAATGAGACGAAGATGCTGCTCGTGTTCCTCCTGACTCTTGGAGTAAATCAAGATGTCGTCGATGAAAACAATGACGAACTTGTCAAGGTAGGGTTTGCACACCCTGTTCATAAGATCCATGAATACCGCAGGCGCGTTCGTTAACCCAAACGGCATGACGAGAAACTCGTAGTGACCATAACGAGTTCTGAAGGCTGTCTTGGAGACGTCCTCATCCCGGACTCTCAGCTGATGATAACCAGACCTCAAGTCTATCTTCGAGTAGTAACACGACCCTTGCAACTGGTCGAATAGGTTGTCGATGCGCGGAAGAGGGTAACGGTTCTTCACCGTCACCTTGTTGAGTTCACGGTAGTCGATGCACATCCTGAACGTACCGTCTTTCTTTTTCACAAAAAGTACTGGAGCTCCCCAAGGCGAAGAGCTTGGACGAATGAAACCCTTTTCCAAGAGTTCTTGCAGTTGCTTTGACAGTTCCTCCAATTCGGATGGAGCTAGACGATAAGGTGCGCGAGCTATGGGTGCTGCTCCTGGAGCGAGCTCGATTTGAAATTCGACCTGACGATGAGGCGGTAAGCCAGGTAAGTCTTCAGGAAACACCTGAGGGTAATCACGTACAATTGGAATATCCTCCAATTTCTTTTCCTTCGTCGATGCATCTGTAACGAGAGTCAGAATGGCTGTGTGACCCTTTCGTAAACATTTCTGAGCCTTCAAGAAAGAGATGATGCCAACCACTGCACCACTCTTGTCGCCTTGAACTTCTAGAGGTTCCTGACCAGAACGAGGAATGCGAATAACCTTCTCGCTGCATAAGATTTCTGCCTGGTGTTGGGATAACCAGTCCATCCCAATCACGACGTCGAAGCTACCCAAAACTATGGGAATGAGATCGATAGAGAAAGCTTGACCAGCTAGGATAAGATTACAACCCTGAACTACGTGCGTGGCTTCTAGACTTTTACCGTTAGCTAACTCTACTACATGTTTGGTGGGTAAAAGTGTTGGTGCACGTTTTAGCAGTTGACACATTTTCACAGACATATAGCTTGTATCCGCACCCGAATCAAACAAAACAGTAACGTAAATATTGTCGAGGAGAAACTTACCCATAACAACGTTGGGATCGTTCACTGCGTCACCTCGACCTAGCACGAATGCACGACCACGAGCTTCATTGCCGTTGTTGTTGTTGTTTCCACCGTTGTTGTTCCCGTTGCCCTGGTTATTGTTGTTGCGATTCTGGTTCAACTGAGGGCAATCGCGTTTGAAATGACCTTCAGCCCCACACTGGAAACATCCCCGGTTTCCACGCTGTGGCTGCTGCTGCTGCTGCTGGTTTTGTGGAGCTGGTTGCTGAGGCTGCTGATTCTGATTTGCAGGGCGAGGGCTCCTACAGTCCTTGGCCTCGTGACCCATCTTAAGACACCTTTGACAACGACCCTTGTTACATGGACCGTGGTGATGCCTGTTGCAGTTGTGGCACCTAGGTTGGCTACCCTGATATCTCCTCTGTCTGTGACCACCAGAGGATTGCTGACTGGGACTCTGATAGTGGTCAATCTTCTGCTGCTGAGCTTGTGGCTGAACAGATGCTGAACTCTTACTAGAATCTCCATCCCATTTTCTTTTACTGTCACCAGACGTAGCAGGAGTAACTGAGGTGGTGACATTAGCAGTAGCATTAACACGCTTGGGCAGTTTATTCTGATCCACTGCCTGATCGGTGATGCGATGAGCGAGACGCTGAATTTCCTGGATGTTTTCGAGGTTAGCCGACGTCACGTGGCTCTGAATTTCTGGCGCCAACCCCTTGAGATACAACTCAATGCGCTTGTATGGAGGGTCCACCATAGTTGGACATAACACGGCCAGCTCATTCGACCGTTTAGTATACGCTTCAATTTCTGATCCAACCATTTTCAAGTTATACAGCTCGTCTTCCAGCTTGTGAATATCTTCACGTGTGCAATACTCACGCTTGATGAGTTCCTTAAAATTGTTCCATGGGGTGGCGTTAGCAGCTGCCAACCCTAAGATCTGAACTTGGGCGTTCCACCAAGTCAGTGCTATTCCTTCCAATGTGCCAGTGGCAAACTTGACCTTGCGAGCCTCAGGGCACTCGCACATCTCGAATACTGATTCTAGCTTCTCGAACCAGTGGAGGAGTCCAACCGCTCCTTCTGTGCCGCTGAAAGAGTTTGGACGACAGTCCATGAAATTCTTGAACGTGCATACAGGCTGTTGCGCGTGTTGACCTATTGTGTACGAATAGGATGAAGTTAAATACGAGAGTTAATGTAGGATCTAAAGATCCTAGTGTGTGCCTATACTGCAGGATATACTACCTGCTTGAGCTGCTGCAACTGCCGCAGCAACTTGAGCTTGAACAAGAGCCTCTAGCTGGGCTTGTGTCATGTTGATTCTTCCAGACATGATCTTCATTGTAACAAGTAGCATAGGTAAGAATAATTCGCGAATAGGGCGATGACAGAAAAGCGTAAGCACGTAGGGATTCTCATGCTATAGTATCATGTGTATCTAAGCGTAATGCGAGCAAAGTTCTAAACAGTTCTAGCAAACAGGCAATAAACATAACCTTATTACCTAGGATGTCGAGTCTTGCACGTGGAGCAAAGCGTCGTTGTGGATCGTTGAGAGCACTGTTCTGGTTATAGTCCGGTTTTAATAAAAACGTTTTTCCATATTAAAACCAAGTTCTCTATAACCAATGGCTCTGATACCAATCTGTCACACCCCCAAAATCCACACGCGGAGTACCACCGCTTGGGAGCGTGACTGACCAGGATCAAGCCATCAATCATATCAAACATAGCATTTAATATAAAAGTAAATAATGTAAATCATCATGACATGATTGATGTTTCAAAACCAACATCGTTTAAGTAGCGGAAGCATAGTATGTAATCTCAAAATAATTATAAGTTTGAATATCGTTCATGACCCAAATCCCACAACGACCTGCTCCTCCCTGTGCAAGCTCCATAATGTACCTAAGGTCCTGCAAGGCATGCAGCAAATAATCAACAACTAGTTGAGCGAGTTCACAGAAAGTAAGTTCATAACGAAATGCATAAGTATAGCTAGTGGGGGCTTCCCATACTAGTGTGTACTAAAGGTGGGGGCTTCCCATGTTCATCCTGGTTAATGAGGGCTTCTCATTAACGATACTTACTAGACTAACTTCCGACCATGTGTTCTTCTTTACCGAGAACAGGAAAACGTACAGGGTCACGTAGGCTTTACGTGACGTGCCCTTCCCCGAGGACAGTGGTACGCGTGGGGGCTACGTAGGCTTTACGCAGCGTGGCCTTCCGACCTGGAAGCCAATGAATGGTATTGGGTTACGTAGGCTTTACGCAACGTGTCCTCCCGACCCGGGAGACAAATGGCAACATAATGGGTTACGTAGGCTTTACGTAACGTGTCCTGACTAACCTGAGGACGATGGTCTATAGTCTAGAGAATGCGTAAGTACGAGTAACTCTTTTATCAATAACATATCCAACCCAATTCCCAACCCGGGAATCCCATGCCTTGGCTGTGTGAACTCACCTTGGTTTGCTCGGCAGATATACAAATAAAAGATTCTTGAACTAAGGGTGATCAACCACGTCCTAATAGGGTTACCACACAAGTCAGGTTCGTATATAACACGTATATTCATGTATGCTATCAAGTATGATCATGGCAAAACACATAAACGTATCAGCAGTTCATGTCGTGTAACGAGTCCAAGTAATCGGCCCAAACAAATAAGCAGTCCAATTAGCAGTCATGTGTGTACTTATGCGTGTTAACCCTGGCCCGACATAACCCGGCCCAATAGTAAACGCATGCTAGTCCAATTATCAAACAGTTCACAATTTCAATCATTTGGCCCAAACGGTTGGGCCCGTGACAGTGTAGGCCCAAACAGTGTATCGTGCAAATGTGGTCTCGAGTCGCAACCGGCGATCTCGAGTCGCAACCGGAGATTACGAGTCGCAACAGCTGGTTGCGAGTCGCAATGGTGATCTCGGTTCATCATGGTCTGGTTACGAGTCGCAACGGGACTCGCAACCGTGGTTCCGGCTTGTGCTGTTCGTGGTCTCGAGTGGGGTTCCGACTCGCAACGAGTGATGCCGAGTCGCAACCGTGTGTGTAACTGGTTTCCATAATTCCTGCATTGACTTATCCGTGATTCTAGAAAACATCTAAGGCAGTTTCGAAGTCAGATCAATCACAGAAATTTATCAACAGTTAATTTAGATTTCATGCATATTCATAACCATTCAAGAACATCGAATCAACATGAACAGCATTCATATGAACAGTAATCTATTTATATGAACATGTAACCGTGATTAATTACCTAGCCCAATACTTAGCACATCCACAAGTTACCATCCGAATCATATAGCATAACAACAGATTACATCGAGTCTCATCCGATCCGTATGAACACGTTAACAATCCGAACCACATATTAACATTTGATTTATAACAAAACACACATGTAAGCCGGTTCTTAATCACAATCAATCATACTATCATCATCCGAATTACATCATGCAATGCACAAGAATCATATATAAACATCATGTAAACGCATAGATCATAACATCATCATATACAATCAAATAACAATGTGCACTAACCGGTTGGAATCAAAGAGAGGGAGAGTGATCCTCTTGTGCCTTGCCGTCAAGTTCGAGCAAAAGAGAGAGATAGCTAGGGTTTGTGGGTGTTGTGAGAGTTGAAAAACAAATGAGGGAATAATCCCCCTCTAAGGTGTTTGTTTGCGTGAAAAGGGAAGTGGGCCGAGCCCACTCGGCTACTCATTGATCCGAAAGCAAGGTATAGCCCAAATGGGCTTGTGTACTCGGTTCGTGTACATTCACAACATACATACATACCACGTAATACATACACATATGCACATAATAATAAAACATTCATTAAATCATGGTATCACGTAGACACGTAACGTTACACAAAGTAAGTCTAAAGTTCGAGTTGTCACAGTCGTTGACCCTGAATGAGTCGATCAGAAGAGTCGTTTATCTAATTCAAAGGCGGAATCGATGAATCAGACGCTCAAACTAAATATAATGCTTCTTATATTGATTCTTGACAATGTTTACATCCTGGAAGCAATTCGGCAGCACTTCGTTACAAAATCAGATCCATGCCAAATGAAACAACCTATGCATTATTTATAGAGATTCTGGTTCGCTTATATCACGTCTTATAAGCGGACCTATGAAGCTTGTGTGGTTCGCTTATATGACCATGTACATATAAGCGGACCAGTATGAATGTGTGTGGTTCGCTTATATGTACACTGTTTATATAAGCGGACCTCAATGCTAATCCACCATTTCTCATTTCTCGAACCTCGTGCACACAATATTCTATCCTATCCTAATCTAATACATGATACAAGACGAAGTCAATAGACGTAGTGCACCAACATAATCCATTCCTCAGGGATAACAAATCCTGGTTTCAAGAACAAACATTCTTTATCAATGAAGTGAGTGGTATACATCCTGTCACAGATCTGGGAGATACTCAGCAGATTATTCTCCAGCTCAGCAATGTAGTTTACTCTTTCAAACGTCACAATTCCCTTGGATAACGTTCCTTCACCAATAATCCTTCCTCCTTGACTACCCGCAAAACCTACGTAACCACCATTGATATTTCTCACATCATACAGCAACGCAGTCTTCCCTGTCATATGTCTTGAAGCTCCACTATCCATGATCCATCTGGATACAAGTTTTGGAAGATCCTGCACATAACAAACTTTGACTTAAACTTTAATAAAGAAGCCGATTCATGCTTCGCGATCCAGGAAGCTCCGGCAATTCAAATTGTTTATTCAAACATTGTGTCCACCCAGGCCTCATCAGCCTTGGGTGTAACTTTGACTCTCGCAATTTGTATTTTGAAGTTTTCAGCCTTAAGAGGTGGAAAATTTGCATCATAATCAATCGGAATTGAATCCTCAGAAGGTGAAATCTTTTTCTCAGTTTTAGGTTTCCAAACTTCTTGAGATAATGCAACCCGTTTATAAAATTTGTCGTTTTTAGTTACCACTTTCTTTACGGGTTCATTTTTAACTTTGGTGTTGTCATTTTTCACACTCATTTTCTCAACAACCATTGGTGCTTTACTCTTCTCGTCAACTGTCTTCTTTTGAGTCTTCACAGTTTCAGTCTTAGGCTTCACGTCGGTACACTTTCGTGCAATGTGACCAACTTGATTACATCTGAAGCATGTTCGAGTGTCAACTACTCGACTCGTGCCTTCAGACTGAGACTGTGAAGCTCTCTTCTCAAAGAACTCTTCATTCAATTTTGAAAAAAATTCTTTCTCTTCATCAGCAAGTGAACTCGAACTGTTCACAAACTTTTTCTTTTCAACAAACCTTTTGTTCTGAACATTTCTTCTCTGATAATTCTTACCACCCTGATAACCACCCGACCAATTGTTTTGATTTTTTTTATAAAAACGCGGTGGAACTACAGGTTTCTTTTAGTATGATGTATCTTTCATTTTTCTCTTTGTTTGACTCAGATTGTTCACTTTTGACAACTCAACTTCAACCAACTTGAAAACATTTGTCAATTTGTTCATGTTTACATTCTAAATTGGAAACTCCGAATCCGAAAACAACTTATCTGAACCCAACATCTTGTACATGACAAGATTTGATTCTTCATTTAAGTTGTTCTTGGACTTTTGTTTCGGAATGTATTTGTCCAAGAAACATCCATCTTCTTCAGTAGTGTCACTATCCATTTTTAGCACATTTTCAACAACACTTTTTACAACATCATTTTGGACACTATCGTCATTGGAAGATGTGAACGTGACCTCAATTGAATCAGGAAGTTTCACTTCACTTTCTTCTCCAATTTCAACCAACCCCGATTGTTTTTTCGAATAATTTTCCATAATCGGTGGTGGAACTCTATGAAAACCCACCCCAGTTCCATCAGCATAAACATCTTCGCCAACTTTATTTTTCCCGATGGGTTTGGGAACAATGTGTTGCAAAACAAAGCTTGCGGAGTTGTAACTGTTAAGCTTCAACTGGATTCGCTCGTTTTCAATTTCAGCCTCTTGAAATTTAAGTTTCAGTTTAGCGATTTCATCCAGTTGTTGGTTGATTGATTCTTCTTTTACTCTAAGCACGGCTTTTAGTTGAATATTTTCTTTAGAAGTTTTACCGTTTCGATCATCATTATCTTTCATTGTGGTTTTAAGCTTCTCAAATTTTTCAGTGATTGACGGTTTTCAAGAACTAACTTCTCATTTTCTTTTCTAATCCTCTCATGATCAGTTTTATCATTTTCAATTTTGTTAGTTAATTCTTTTATTCGTTCAGTTGAAGCTTTAACCATCTTGTCACGATCAAGAATTTGATCCTCAACTTTTCTGACTTTCCCTGTCAGATCCTCAACCTTCTTACCGTTGAGATACGTGATCGTATTACAAAATTTGCATTCTTTGATGAAATTTTTGCAATCAACATCCCCATTAACTTTCTTACCTGATTCAGTCGTTGACGAGTTTGAACTGACCTGGCTTTTAGACTCAGAGACAGATTTAGAATCTACCTCAATCGCCTTAGCTGCCAGCACCTTGTCAGCCATCTTTCCGAGATTTTCAGCAGTCAACTCCTGAGTAGTGTCAATGATTCCAGTATCAACTTTCTTTGACTTCTCTTTAAATCATATTTTAATCTATCTCTTGTGCTTAGACCTTTTCTAATTCTTTTCATTATTTCAAGAATCACATCTAAACTCAAGTATTCAAAAATATACTCTAATTCTTTTATTAAATCTTTCTTTTTCCCTACAATCTCATCATTGTGTCTTCTAAGCTCTCTGAAAAAATCATATGAATTAAATTTTGAGAACCTAGAATCCTTTTTTAGTCTACCCAAAAATTCATCCCATTCCAAATCAAGTACAACTTAATGTCCTTGATTAGTCTTTCATTCATTTGAGAACAAGATTCGGTCCAATCAGATTAGTCAAATAAACAGCCCAATCACAATTGAACACATTTGTTAACAAATTCATTAAAACAAATGGCCCAACCAGACTTTCAAAAGAAATATAGTTCAAGTAATTGAATCAGTGGGCTCAGTTCATTGTTGTTGACAGGCCATGTGTGTGAACTGAACAGAGAATATTGATCAAGCCCATTCATTTAGAGATTTCATCCGAACAACATTTATCGGCAAGTCTTTGACACGAGTCTTAGATTGATTTCGTCATCACACACTGTTACGTATTCAGTCTGTTTGAACTGATTACTTGTTTGTTTGTTTGCAGGTGATTCAAGTGATTTACAAGGCGCAGATATCAAGAAGTTGAAATTTTGTGGACTTTGAGCGAAAAATAATTTTTGAACCAAGTCGTTTAACAAAGAATTTGTGGTAAAAATGTTTGACGAACAGGAAAATATTAAACTTGAAAGATCAAACAATTGGCTTAGTAATTGTTATCTTGAGTCAAAGGAGGTTGTGGTTGAAAGATTTAAATATTTTATGCGAAGGAAACATGAGAAGTTTAATGATATGGAAAAGCGATATGTTGATTTACTTAACGGTTTGAGAATGCATTACGTAACGATATCAGATGCTGAACAGATATCTAAGTTTGCAGATGCATTACCTTTGGAATGGGATGAATTTTTGGGTAGACTGAAAAAGGATTCAGGGTTCTCAAAATTTAATTCTTATGATTTTTTCAGAGAGCTTAGAAGACACAATGATGAGATTGTAGGGAAAAAGAAAGATTTAATAAAAGAATTAGAGTATTTTTTGAATACTTGAGTTTAGATGTGATTTTTGAAATAATGAAAAGAATTAGAAAAGGTCTAAGCGCAAGAGACAGATTAAAATATGATTTAAAGAGAGGTTGTTTTTTGGATGAAAATTTGAATCCTGCTGATTTGGTTGAAATTTTTCTTGCAGGAACATACAAGAAGGAGACGGAGAAGTGCTCGAAATGCGAAAAATCAGAAGCAAACAATGTGAAACTCTTGAAGGATGTGGAGAGTTTGACATTGGAAAACAAAACTTTGAAGATCGAGAAGAAAGGTGATGATGAACAGATTCTTGAGTTGCGCTTGAACTGTGAAAAACTGAAATCTGAAAATGACAAACTTTTGAAGAATATTGAGAGTTTGTCATTAGAAAACAAAGATTTTGAAAAAATTAGAAGTGAAAATAAAGATTTTCTTGGATAAACCTGGAAAACAAAGTTTTGAAAGAAAAAGAAACATAATTTCAAACTCAAATAAAAATTTTAGAAAATGATAAATCTGTTTTTGAAGAGAACAAAATTGTGAATGAAAAGGCAATCAATTCTCACCTTGAGAAAATCTCTCAGCTTGAAAAAGAAGCTGAGAATTCAAGGAACATAATTGAAGAACTTGAAAAGAAATTGAAAGGTTTTGTGACTTCATCATCATTACCAAATCTTGTATGTCCAAAACCAATCAATTCTGTTCCAATAAGTGACAATGTCACAAATTTTGACAAGGTCAAAATTGAAGATTGTGATGACAAATCTGATGATGAAAAAGAAAAAGAAGAAAAAAGAAAAACATTTTTGAAATTAAATGAAATGTTTAAAAATACTGTTTTACATTCTACTGAGAAAGGTGAATGCTCAATGCAAAAACCTGTAAAGAAGAATGTGGAACATAAACAAAAAGATAATAAATCGAAAAATTTTCAAAAAGAAAATAAAAGCTCATCAGATCAATCATCCAATCACAATAAAAAAATCACAAAAATTTAAAAATCAAAACTCAAAAATAGTTGGTAACCAGTGGTGCAGGTTTGACCACAGTTCTTAAAAGCCAAATCCAGCTTACAAGAGAAGATGGGATGAAGACAGAGAAATGGTGATTACCACAAGGCAACTCAATGCTATGATCTAAGTGTGTGGTATGAAAATGGTGTACGATATGAAAGTGAGAAGAGGTATGATAACAGAGTGTGTTACTCTTGTGGCTATCAAGGACACATTGCTGTTAACTGCCAAAGCCAGAGATTTGAAATGAGAAGGTGTTATGAATGTCAAATCAGAGGCCATATTGCAAGAAATTGCCCAATGAGATCAAAGGAAAGATCGAGGGCTAAATCTCAGAAAATGGAAAAGAAATCAGTCAATGTCAAGCCCAAAGAACAGAAAGTGGAAGAAAAGAAAGTAAAGCTTTCACAAGGACAGAAAGACAAACTGAGGAAGAAAAGGAAGAAGGCGAGAGAGTATCTCGAAAGGATTTTGTCCTTGGATACAGCAAGAAAATCAGAGAAGAGTTCTGATAAATCGTTTTGCTCTCCAAAGAATGATCAGTCAAGTAAAACGAATTCATCAGATACAAATTTGAGGACAGAAGAGAGAGTAAATGGCGATGAATCTGGCTTATCAAAGTCAGATAAGCCACGTTCAGGCAATGAATCTGACTCAAAAAAGTCAGAAGAGCCACAAATTGAGGTGAAAAGTGGTAAATCTGAATTGTCAAAATCACCCAAGGCTGGTCAGGCTTGGGTAGATCTTTTCAATTGAAAAACCTGACTTGCCGGAGTTCCTAGGTTGGTAAGTGTGGAACAGGTATCGGCATCTTTCTTGAGCAATTCACAGGTTGGTAACTGTGATATTTCGAATTACAAAAGACTAATCAAGGACATTAAGTTGTACTTGATTTCTCTTTCCGACAAGTGATTAAAGGAAAACAATGTGATGAAATAACCCCGAATTTGTGAAATGACACTCAAAACTAATTTTCCGGAAAAACCATTTTGATTAAAACAAACTTAAGTGTTTTGAAATCTAAATGGGAAAATAGTTTGTTGTCAGGGGGAGTTCTGATTGTTTATGCCAAGTGAATGGCGAATTGAAGTGATTCGATATCAGTTTGTCACTTTATTTCTACAGTTTGTTTTCAAATTTTCCTTGAAAATAAAAAATGAAACATATTTTGATTTTAGGGGGAGAAAAATTTAAAAAAAATTAGAAAATTTGAAAATATCAAAAACATTGAAAAAGCAAAAATGAGTTTTGTTGTGAAAAGAGGAAATGATTATACATCAGTGGACTATCACAGCATGCTAAAGAGATGAAATGTCAAATGTGATAAACGATCTCACTAAGGATGTGACGATAGGCTCAGCTAGACTAGTAGATTTGCGATAACGATACAAACACAAATGAAAAAGCCTAATTCTAGTGGGAAACACGGTTGAAAGCATAGTACTTAGTTTTGTCCTTCGTGATTGTGTACCTACTCAGTAATCGCTGAATGCTAAAAGAGCATAAAAACCGGTCAGTTTGTGAACTTTCACAACTTGCTGAAAAAGTCGCTGTGATTGTGCATTTTATTTTGCAAAGATTTAAACTTGTTTTATTTCTTTATTTTGTTTAAGCATTGGACATCCTCTGCGTATACGTGAGTATCGACCTGGATGTTATTGCCTAAACGTTCTGCGTTATTTTCTTTGGTGTTTCGTTTAAGCTTTGGATCACCTCTGCGTATACGGAAGTATCGACCTGGTGGTTAAAGCCTAAACAACTTCAACTTATTTTTATTTTCTTATTTTGTTTAAACATTGGACTTTCTCTGCGTATACGGAAGTATCGACCTGATTGTTAATGTTTAAACATTCTGCTTTGTTTTCGCACATATCATAGTTGATGAAAGTTTAAAGGCATTACTTGAGTTAGTGTATTGCATGATGAGGGGATATGCTGAGATCGTGGGGTCCATAAGAATTTAGTGCAAAATTAATATACCTTAACGTATCGGTAAGCATTTCGAAAGTTTTTAGATTGAGCTTAAGAGGACAACTATATCGTCAATCTATGTGAATCGTTTAGAACTTAAAATGACTAAAGCTTAACGGTGCTAGTGATTTGTCTCATAAACTGATACGATCCTCTAACACAAACTCACAAAAATATTGTCTGTATATATTTGTTTACTGCATTTCATTCAAAAACAAAAATCTAAAAAGATTTTCAGAGTATTTTAGCATAAAATTTTGAAAAATACAAAAAGATTTTCGACAACTGATGTTGAAGAGCTGATATTCAAAATTCGAGTGCTAAACATGATGAACAGGATTGGGAGAATATGTTGAAAACTTTGAATGTCATATACAAATGTTTTGTAAGATTGTATGCTTAGTTAATCAAGGTCATTCATTTGAACTTGATGTAACTATACAGTTTGATGAATGAATGATTTCTACCAATAAGTTTCTTAAATCTAAGTGTTATAAATTTGTGAAACTTATGTTGAGGTAGAGGATGTGTAGGTTAACCAGGTTTCAAATCCTGAGCAGATGCAGAATAGAGCCAGGAATTGATCCTGAACTTGTGAAACGGTGAAAGCCAGACTACGATCCCGACAGCTGAGTCTAAGGGGGAGTCTGAAGACGAGCTCAACGCAAGAGGAAGCGTGGATTCAAAATGCCAGATAAATATTTTGGAGGAGCTTGTATACGGAAATCCAAGTGTCGATCCCAAAAGCACAGAAGCTTGACGAAAGGGGGAGCCTGAAGAAAGAGACTACCGAGAGGGGGAGCAACGGAAGCTTGAAGACAGATCCACGAGGATTCTGTTCAAGATAGAGAAAGACAAGACGCTACGAGATTGACTGCGGCAATATCCAAGGGGGAGTCTGTTAGTGCATTAAGTGTCTATCGCCTCCGTCAATCAAAATCGTAGTAGAAACCAAAGAATGCAAGACTTGATGATGTTACTAGTTAGTAAAGGCAAGGTGGCAATTGTGTAAATAATGAGACTTCTCATTATAACCTTGTGCCTATAAATAGGAGCTTTAGTTGTAAAGTGTAAGACTTTTGGCTCATTTGGAGATTTAGAGATCTAATCCTAGAGAGAGAAAGTCTAGAGAGAGAAAGTCTCTCCACGTGATTCACGGCTTTGTACACGACATCATATCAATAGAATCACGTCATTAGTACGTTCTTGTGTGTTCGGTCACGCACGTTCATGGATTCCGCACGTCGAACGTTCGTTACGCAATCGTACGGTGTCAAAACCGATCCTACAAGTGGTATCAGAGCTCAGGACGAGGAGTTCATACTACTACAACTTGATTCTACCAGATTCTCTTACTTCTACTCATTTCTTCTCATACTTTTCTGATTTGAACTGGTTCCTACGGTTGAAATGGCCTGATTTTTGAATATAATGTGTGAAACATAGTAATAACAAACCCTAGAAAGAATCAGGTTAAAATACGGCTTAAAAATGATAAAATTTGGCTAAAACCTGATTTTGCTTTTTCGGTCAATCGAAGGGTTTCGCTCGAAATAACCCTGATTTCGCTTTTAAGGACATTCCAGTTGTCTAATTTCACTGATAAGGACATAATTTGTCTGATTTCGCTCTTAGATCATTCCTGATTTCGCTTATCTGTCACAATCTACTGATTTCGCTTATCAGTCATTGACTGATTTCGCTTATTGTGACAAATTGGTGATTTCGCTTTTGTGTCAGTATTTCTCAAAATTTCGAAAATTTTTCTAAGTGTCTGCTGATTTTTCAGGTACGTTAAAGATGGATGATATTTTCTTGAACCCTTTTAGCGACATGTACGCATTTGCTGGAAATTCAGGAGACGATACATCTTCAAGCAACAACAATGATAACCCGCCAAACGCAAAGAAGAAAATATCGGATGCTTTGGAAGTTGAAAGTGCTTTCGGAACTTACAACAAACCACCAAAGTTGATGGCTATCGAGGAGTATAGTCGGTGGGCAAAGAAATTCGAAGATTGGTTGATGGCTTTTGCGTTTCCGAGTTGGAAGAGTCTCAAAAACGGATACGATAATGGAGGCAAAGACGGTCAAACTTTATCAACATCTGATGAGATAGAGTCGTTTGTGGCTGAGCAGAAATGTGTGGCATTATTGTTTCAATATGTGCATGATTACTCTAGTGCTAAAGATCTCTGGGAAAAATTAGAAAAGAAATGCTTAGGAAGTACTGAAATCATGAAAAACAAAAAGAAACTTCTTAGGAAAGAATTTGATTTGTTCGGGTGTTTAAAGAATGAATCAGTTTCAAAAATGATCGAAAGGTTTGGGCACCTAAAGCTGGAACTAGCTAGACATGGAATTAAGTATCCTGAAGATGAGCTAGTTGACAAATTGTTCGATTCATTAACAAATGAGATGGATTGGCGATATTATGCGATGATGCTGAAAAATACTATCAAAGAGCCAGAAGTGTTAACTGTAGATTTGCTGATTGAGAAACTCGAGAGTCATGAGTTGGAATTGAAGAAGACACACAAAGTCAATCACTCATTATACCAGCAGAACTTGGATTTGTATTATCCAAAGAGCATGATGCCAAAAACATCATCTCCCAAAACTGCGTTTTCTGCTGAGAATGTGTCTACAACAAGCAGAGAAAGTCCAACAGCTTGAATCATATTTAATTCCCTATACGTTTTTGTATTTAATTCGCTTATAGGTCATTAGGGTTGCGCATAGTGAGAATCAATGTTTTTGTATTTTCTCAATTCGTATCAACTTTTTCTCGAAACAATCGCGAATAAAGTGATGACGAATTTCTATGTGTTTAGTTTTAGCGTGATGTACTGGATTCTTTGTTATATTTATAGCGGCCTCATTATCAACAAAAAGAGGTGTGTTAAGAAACTACAAACCGTAGTCGCGCATCTGTTGCTGTATCCACAGGATCTGAGAGCAGCGACTGCTAGCAGATACGTACTCCGCTTCACATGTAGATAGCGCCACAGACATTTGTTTCTTACACTGCCAGGTAACCAATCTAGGTCCAAAGAACTGGCATCCTGCAGTTGTTGATTTTGAATTGATTTTGCAGCATCCGAAATCCGAATCGGAATACCCTTCGAGCGTAAAGTCGCCTTTCCTAGGATACCACAACCCCAATGAAGGAGTTCCTTTCAGGTAGCGTAATATCCTCTTCACAATAATCATATGCGAAGCTCTCGGGTTAGATTGATATCTTGCTGCGAGGCACGTTGGGTACATGATATCAGGACGTGAAGCTGTTAAGTACATCAATGAACCTATCATGGATCGGTAGAACGTTTCATCAGCCCTATCTCCGGTGAGATCTGGGTGAATCCCATGATTTGTTGCAAGTGGGGTAGCAGCTGGAGTAGAACTTGACATCCCAAATTTATCTAGAATATCACGAACGTACTTCGTCTGTGAATGAAAATTCCCTCAGGTAGTTGTTCAACTTGTAGACCCAAAAAGAATTTCATCTCCCCCATTGATGACATTTTGAATTTTTGCTTCATCACTGATTCAAAGTCTTTGCACAGACTCTCATTCGTTGACCCAAAAATTATATCGTCCACATAAATCTGAACTATCAGAAGATGACTGTCGACCTCTTTAGTGAAGAGAGTGGCATCCACTTTTCCACGAATGAACTTGTTGGCTAGTAGGTGTTGAGACGAAGTCTCGTACCAAGCTTTCGGGGCCTGGTGTAAACCATACAGCGCTTTGTCCAATAAGTAGACCTTGTTTTTCTGGATTGGATCGGTGAAGCCCGGCGGCTGACCGACATAAACCTCCTCTTTGACCTTCCCATAAAGAAACGCCGATTTTACATCCAACTGATATACTTTGAAGTTCTTCCAAGAGCATAGACTTCTGTAAAATCAATCCCCTCCTGTTGACTAAAGCCCTGAACAACGAGTCGAGCTTTGTTCCTTACAACAACTCCTCTGTCGTCTCTCTTACACTTAAATACCCATTTCGTATTGATTTTTCTATGACCATCCGGCAAATCCACTGGCTTCCACACTCCCAACTTTTCAAACTGACTTAACTCTTCTTGCATCGCAATGACCCAAGAGTCTTCAGTAAGCGCCTCTTTGTAAGTTCGTGGTTCGATCTGCGAAATAAAACAACTTAATGAAAATTCAGTTTGTAAAGGTGCTACTGTAGAATAAAAACATGTAAGGCCCTGGTCAATTTGACGTCTCGTGCGAACGCCTGCTTGCAATTCTCCTATGATCAACTCCTCTGGATGATATGAAAGAGTTCGCGGCATTACTTCGCTTGGAACATCTACATTGCCCTCCAGATTAGTAACATTCTGATCTGCATCTTGTTCACCAACTTGGTTTGTTTGACTTAAATCCTGAATCTGCTCCCCCTCAGAATCTGAATCCCCATGATCAAATATCGGCGTGTTTTCAGCTTCTTGATTATCATTCTCAACCGACTGATTATCTTGAGAAACTTCATTCTGTTGGACATCATCGTATTCACCAACATTACTCGGACCTGCTTCATCATCGTTTGAAGTTTCCCGTGGTCGCCTCGAATACTCCGCTGGGAACCTTTGTTGTGACTCATACTCACGCAAAATATCCAACTCATCAAAGAAATCTTCTTCTTCTTCTCTCATGTCAAACGAATCCCACAACTTATCATAATGATAACGCCATGAATCTCCTGGATTTTGTGGCGGCATAGTATAGCCTTGACATTCAACATCTGCAGCTTCAATAATCCGCTTCTCACTTGGAACGAAGACACGTCGCGAAGGACTTGAATATCCAACAAATATACCCTCAATGCACTTCGGACCAAACTTTCCATAAGGCTCTAGAACAGTACAGGGTGACCCGAACGGTTCAAGATACTTCAAATTCGGTTTGCGGTTATTGATTAACTCAAAGCATGTTTTGTTAAACTTTTTGACAGTGAGAACTCCGTTGAGCGTATAGCATGCGCAGAAACAGCTTCAACCCAAAAATTAATCGGTAACTTTGAATATGAGAGCATAGTTCTGGCCGTCTCAATTATTGTCCGATTTTTGCGTTCTGCGACTCCATTCTGCTGCAGAGTGTACGGAGCACTAAACTCATGCAAAATACCTCTTTCATCACAAAATTATTCCATTTTGCTGTTCTTGAATTCAGTACCATTATCATTTCGAATTCTTTTGATACGCCTTTGGTACAGATTCTCAATCTTTTTGAACAACGCCATCAAACTGTCAAACGTTTCGTCTTTCGTCTTCAAGAAAGAAACCCATGAAAATCTGGAATAATCATCAGTAACCACAAGACAATATTTGTCTCCCGTAATACTCTTGACATTCACCGGACCAAACAAATCCATGTGAAGTCTCTCCAGGGGTCTTGAGACTGAATTGACTTGCTTTGTAGGGTGTGACTTTTTCTTCTGCTTGCCTTTAACACAGCTAATGCACTCCCCTTCCAGATGAAAACCTTTGACATGAACTCCAAGAAATTAATCATTGTGCACCAAGTGATTCATTTTTCTAATATGTATATGTCCCATCTTCCGGTGCCACAATCTCGATTCTTTTTCAGTTGCTCTGGACATGAAACAATGAGCCTGACCCGTGGTTGTAGTAGCTACGCTCATATCCAACACATACAGATCATTAACTCTCGGTGCCCTCATGATAATCCATTCTTCAGGGATAACAAATCCTGGTTTCAAGATCAAACATTCTTTATCAGTGAAGTGAGTGGTATACATCCTGTCACAGATCTGCGAGATACTCAGCAGATTGTTCTCCAGCTCAGCAATGTATTTACTCTTTCAAACGTCACAATCCCGTTGGATAACGTTCCTTCACCAATAATCCTTCCTCCTTGATTACCCGCAAAACCAACATAACCTCCATTGATATTCTTCACATTATACAACAATGCGGTCTTCCCTGTCATATGTCGAGACGCTCCACTGTCCATAATCCAGCGTGAGACCAATCTCGGAAGATCCTGCACATATAACAACATGATTTAA
This sequence comes from Helianthus annuus, assembly GCF_002127325.2. Taxonomy (NCBI): domain Eukaryota; kingdom Viridiplantae; phylum Streptophyta; class Magnoliopsida; order Asterales; family Asteraceae; genus Helianthus; species Helianthus annuus. Next base: position 34,569,258 of record NC_035439.2, on the reverse strand, counting down.
ACACTTCAATAAATATGCCGATTCATGCTTCGCGATCAAGGAAGCTCCAGCAATTCAAACTGTTTATTCAAACATTGTGTCCACCCAAGCCTCATCAGCCTTGGGTGTAACCTTGACACTTTTAACTTTTGCAATTTGGATTTTAAAGTTTTCAGCCTTCAGAGGTGGAAATTTTGCATCATAATCAATTGGAATTGAATCCTCAGAAGGTGAAATCTTTTTCTCAGCTTTAGGTTCCCAAACTTGTTGAGATAATGCAACCCGTTTGTAAAATTTGTCATTTTAAGTTACCACTTTCTTTACGGACTCATTTTTCACTTTGGTGTTGTCATTTTTCACACTCATTTTCTCAACAACCATTGGTGCTTTATTCTTCTCGTCAACTGTCTTCTTTTGAGTCTTCACAGTTTCAGTCTTAGGCTTCACGTTGGTATACTTTCGTGCAGTGTGACCAACTTGATTACATCTGAAGCATGTTCGAGTGTCAACTACTCGACTCGTGCCTTCAGACTGAGACTGTGAAGCTCTCTTCTCAAAGAACTCTTCATTCGACTTTGAAAAAATTTCTTTCTCTTCATCAGCAAGTGAACTCGAACTGTTCACAAACTTTTTCTTTTTAACAAACCTCTTGTTCTGAACATTTCTTCTCTGATAATTCTTACCACCCTGATAACCACCCGACCAATTGTTTTGATTTTTTTTTATAAAAACGCGATGGAACTACAGGTTTCCTGTAGTATGATTTATCTTTCATTTTTCTCTTTGTTTGACTCAGATTGTTCACTTCTGACAACTCAACTTCAACCAACTTGAAAACATTTGTCAATTTGTTCATGTTTACATTCTCAATTGGAAACTCAGAATCCGAAAACAACTTATCTGAACCCAACATCTTGTACATGACAAGATTTGATTCTTCATTTAAGTTGTTCTTGGACTTTTGTTTCGGAATGTATTTGTCCAAGAAACATCCATCTTCCTCAGTAGTGTCACTATCCGTTTTTAGCACATTTTCAACAACACTTTTTACAACATCATTTTGGACACTATCATCATTGGAAGATGTGAACGTGACCTCAATTGAATCAGGAAGTTTCACTTCACTTTCTTCTCCAATTTCAACCAACCCCGATTGTTTTTTCAAATAATTTTCCATAATCGGTGGTGGAACTCTATGAAAACCCACCCCAGTTCCATCAGCATAAACATCTTCGCCAACTTTGTTTTTCCTGATGGGTTTGGGAACAATGTGTTGCAAAACAAAGCTTGCGGAGTTGTAACTGTTAAGCTTTGTTTTTCAACTGGATTAGATCGTTTTCAATTATAGCCTTTTGAAATTTAAGTTTCAGTTTAGCGATTTCATCCAGTTGTTGGTTGATTGATTCTTCTTTTACTCTAAGCACGACTTTTAGTTGAATATTTTCTTTATATGTTTTACCGTTTCGATCATCATTATCTTTCATTGTGGTTTTAAGCTTCTCAAATTTTTCAGTGATTTGACGGTTTTCAAGAACTAACTTCTCATTTTCTTTTCTAATCCTCTCATGATCAGTTTTATCATTTTCAATCTTGTTAGTTAATTCTTTTATCCGTTCAGTTGAAGCTTTAACCATCTTGTCACGATCAAGAATTTGATCCTCAACTTTTCTGACTTTCTCTGTCAGATCCTCAACCTTCTTACCGTTGAGATACGTGATCGTATTACAAAATTTGCATTCTTTGATGCAATTTTTGCAATCAACATCCCCATTAACTTTCTTATCTGATTCAGTCATTGACGAGTTTGAACTGACCTGGCTTTTAGACTCAGAGACAGATTTAGAATCTACCTCAATCGCCTTAGCTGCCAGCACCTTGTCAGCCATCTTTCCGAGATTTTCAGCAGTCAACTCCTGAGTAGTGTCAATGATTCCAGTATCAACTTTCTTTGACTTCTCTTTAAATCATATTTTAATCTATCTCTTGCGCTTAGACCTTTTCTAATTCTTTTAATTATTTCAAGAATCACATCTAAACTCAAGTATTCAAAAATATACTCTAATTCTTTTATTAAATCTTTCTTTTTCCCTACAATCTCATCATTGTGTCTTCTAAGCTCTCTGAAAAAATCATATGAATTAAATTTTGAGAACCTAGAATCCTTTTTCAGTCTACCCAAAAATTCATCCCATTCCAAATCAAGTACAACTTAATGTCCTTGATTAGTCTTTCATTCGTTTGAGAACAAGATTCGGTCCAATCAGATTAGTCAAATAAATGGCCCAATCACAATTGAACACATTTGTTAACAAATTCATTAAAACAAACGGCCCAACCAGACTTTCAAAAGAAATATAGTTCAAGTAATTGAATCAGTAGGCTCAGTTCATTGTTGTTGATAGGCCATGTGTGTGAACTGAACAGAGAATATTGATCAAGCCCATTCATTTAGAGATTTCATCCGAACAACATTTATCGGCAAATCTTTGATACGAGTCTTAGATTGATTTCATCGTCACACACTGTTACGTATTAAGTCTGTTTGAACTGATTACTTGTTTGTTTGTTTGCAGGTGATTCAAGTGATTTACAAGGCGCAAATATCAAGAAGTTCCCCACCATTTATTCTGCCAATAATCATCTTCATCTTTTAACTCTTTGATTATGGCCTCAAGATCAAGAGTGTTGTGGTCAATAGCAATGTTTCCATATGGGTCAAGATAACACTCTTTGTCTGGATCCCTTCTATTTGCTCTCTTTGCTTCCGAATAGATACCAGATATTCTGATCATTCTGTTTGTGACCAACAACCTTCTGTAATTATACTTCTGTTCTTCATTTCTGTTATCTTTCTACGGAATAGGTTCATTCTTTGCCATGAAAGCGTAACCATCCGCATCTTCCTCCGGTGGAACCTCTTCACTCCAATCATACCCTTCGTCATCGTAAATTACTGCAAGAGCTCTAGATTTCTCTCTGTTGTCTTCAACCTTCTTCAATCTAGGCGGCTCAGATTTATTCTGGTGATAAATTGCCTTCTTGTAGTAATCCTCTCTGAATGGGTTCTCCGACTCATCAGCATATGCGTTTCTGCATTCTCGCTTGAAGTGACCTTTCTGCTTACACTTGAAGCACGTCACTTGGACTTATCAAACCCCAGCTTGGTAGATGGTCCACCAATTGACTTCCTGCCGGTTATTTCCATGAAACGCTGAGCTTGACGAACAGCACTGGCCATGCACCACCTTATGTCTATTAGTTCCATTTCTTCAGGATCCACTTGATCATAGTCCCCTTTTGTTAAGTTGGTATTGCCTATCTTCCCAGCTACAAGGCTTTCATACGATTCCAATACCGACGCTAGGAAAACCATTTGCTGCTTAGCCGACTCCTCGCTGAAATTCTGAGCATTCTTCATGTCTACAGCGATGTTGCAGTGAAACAAGTTCTTTGCATCCGACTAGTTTGAATTTGATGAAGATCCACTGTGATAACCACTGTGATATTCACTGCTTTGACTGCTTGGACTTTCTTTTCTTGTTGTAGATACATTCTCAGCAGAAAACGCAGTTTTGGGAGATGATGTTTTTGGCATCATGCTCTTTGGATAATACAAATCCAAGTTCTGCTGGTACAATGAGTGATTGACTTTGTGTGTCTTCTTCAATTCCAACTCATGACTCTCGAGTTTCTCAATCAGCAAATCTACAGTTAACACTTCTGGCTCTTTGATAGTATTTTTCAGCATCAACGCATAATATCGCCAATCCATCTCATCTGGTAATGAATCGAACAATTTCTCAACTAGCTCATCTTCAGGATACTTAATTCCATGTCTAGCTAGTTCCAGCTTCAGGTGCCCAAACCTCTCGATCATTTTTGAAACTAATTCATTCTTTAAACACCCGAACAAATCAAACTCTTTCCTAAGAAGTTTCTTTTTGTTTTTCACGATTTCAGTACTTCCTAAGCATTTCTTTTCTAATTTTGCCCAGAGATCTTTAGCACTAGAGTAATCAATAAAAGATATTATATCTTCATGCACAGATTGAAACAATAATACCACACATTTCTGCTCAGCCACAAACGACTCTATCTCATCAGATGTTGATAAAGTTTGACCCTCTTTGCCTCCATTATCGTATCCATTTTTGAGACTCTTCCAACTCGGAAATGCAAAAGCCATCAACCAATCTTCGAATTTCTTTGCCCACCGACTATACTCCTCGATAGCCATCAACTTCGGTGGTTTGTTGTAAGTTCCGAAAGCACTTTCAACTTCCAAAGCATCCGATAATTTCTTCTTTGCATTTGGCGGGTTATCATTGTTGTTGCTTGAAGATGTATCGTCTCCCGAATTTCCAGCAAATGCGTACATGTCGCTAAACGGGTTCAAGAAAATATCATCCATCTTTAACGTACATGAAAAATCAGCAGACACTTAGAAAAATTTTTGAAATTTTGAGAAATAGTGACATAAAAGCGAAATCAGCAATTTGTCACAATAAGCGAAATCAGTCAATGACTAATAAGCGAATTCAGTAGATTGTGACAGATAAGCGAAATCAGGAATGATCTAAGAGCGAAATCAGACAAATTATATCCTTATCAGCGAAATTAGACAACTGGAATGTCCTTATCAGCGAAATCAGGCAACTGGAATGTCCGTAAAAGCGAAATCAGGGTTATTTCGAGCGAAACCCTTCGATTGACCGAAAAAGCGAAATCAGGTTTTAGCCAATTTTTATCATTTTTAAGCCGTATTTTAACCTGATTCTTTCTAGGGTTTGTTATTACTATGTTTCATACATTATGTTCAAAAATCAGGCCATTTCAACCGTAGGAACCAGTTCAAATCAGAAAAGTATGAGAAGAAATGAGTAGAAGTAAGAGAATCTGGTAGAATCAAGCTGTAGTAGTATGAACTCCTCGTCCTGAGCTCTGATACCACTTGTTGGACCAGTTTCGACCCTAAATAGTTAGTAGAGATCGTTCATCTTTGCGTATAAAGGCGGAATCAATGTACACAAAGTAACAACAGCTTTTCCTCTTTAATTCCTTCTATATTGATGCTTTCTGAATCTATTTTGACAGAGTTTCGTTACCAAGCATATGGCCAGATTTCGCTCCAAGTTGCAAATGAAGATCACACATGGGCTATTTATACTTGGCTGATTTTGCTCCTATGGCTGTCCATATAAGCGAAATCCCATGTGACCGTATCAGCGAAACCACCTGGTACCCTGGAGCGAAACCCTAATGACCTATAAGCGAAATCACTAACCTACATGTACATATGAGCGAAATCCTATCTAACCTAAATGTACACATAAGCAAAATCTTATCAACTCCTGTTTTTCGACTCTGTACAACCTATCTAGACCTAAGACTCATTATGAACGTAGTCAATAGACATGTCATGCACCAACAACATAAACATTGGGGGTTAATACGACCGTGTCCTGGATATCCTTGGCTTATTTCATTTGAAAATGGCCACAACCTATGCACGGGGTGTAGGTATACACCTGACAGATGCAAATGCTAAATAACCCACATGTTGGGGATAACTCCTTTATGGGTTTTATAAGTGGTGAGTCGGTTAATCACGACCGGCTTCCAAACCGGCCCCATATGTATGACAAACATGTAAAACTGTATACAAGATTTCAATATAAATTGTCCCAAGTTATAAATGGTTTCGTGCCTTGTGCGCTTAAATCAATTTTCACAAACTCTTTTCAAAGGAGTCAGTTAATTGTATTTACCAGTGAAAACTGACATATTTTCCAAAGACTAAGTGACAGGTACTACTCGAAATAGGCTGGTAGCTGCTCGGCGTCGAAATAGAGGATCTTACAAATCCTTAAAGATGCCTTAAAGTCTGTTAAACTTCATTTTATACAATTCTGTAAAGATCCACCTATGGATTTGAAATTACAGGCTCGTCTATAATAAATACTTTGATATTTTCAGACAATTGGGTTTGTAATAATATTTTATATTCCAAGACTTCCGCTGTGCTATTCTGTGTATGTTTGACAATGATGATATCAACTACGTCATGATACTCCCCACCGGGCCCACCGGTAACATGTGGAAATATCGGGGTGTGACAGCTATGGGAAAGTATTTGTGTAATCTATGTGGAATCTATGTGTAATCTATGTGCACTCTCCGTAATCTATGTGAAATCTACATATGTGTTGTATTGAGAAATAAAATACGAAACGTAGCCTAGCACCGAAGATGAGGCAGATGTGGCATGTCCGAAACATGGTGGATACGCCGCTGGTACTTCCTATATATAAGTATTTCTGGCATGTTACCAAACCTTCGTACCACGCGCTAAGTGAAGTTCGTAGTTTTGTGGACTCAGGTTGGAGCTGTTGAATCTACTGGGTTAATCTATGTTATTAAATCTACTTGGTTAATCTATGTGAAATCTATGTGAGATATGATGGAATGTAATGTTATGGTTAACAAAGCATGACACCGATGACGAGATGGACGTGGCATGATTGAAGCATGGTGGATACGCCGCTGGTACTTCCTATATATAAGTGCTTCCGTCATGTTGCCGAATTTTCGTAGCATGTGTCGTGCGGGATTTCGTTGTTTTGTGATGAGGTTGTTAACTCTAATCTTTGTGAATCAATTGGAATCTACTGGAATCTATGTGAATCTATTGGGCAATCTACTAGAATCTACTAGAATCTATGTGAATCTATTGGGCAATCTATTGGAATCTATGTGAATCTATTGAGTTAATCTATGTGAATCTACCGGGTTAATCTACGTGTGTATGATGATGATGATGAGTGTGTTGTTATGTTTGGCAATTACGACACGTAACATGACACCGAGTACGAGGCGGAAGCGATGTGCCCGAAGCGTGGTGGATACGCCGCTGGTACTTCCTATATATAAGGGTTTATGACATGTTGCCAAACTTCGTACAACGTGCCATGTGAAGGTCGTGGGTTTGCGGTGTTGAATCTATTTGAATCAATCGGAATCTATGTGAAACTTGTTGGAATTCTAAATTTGTAATCTATGTGAATCTTGTTGAATCTGAGTCTTTAATCTATCGTGTGTGAATCTATACTGTGAGACTTTGTGAATCTAGACTTATACGATCCCCTTGTTGGATCTTTAGATGTCTTCTCGTAAGCTATCCGACACTCTCAAGAGATCCAAGGAAAAGTTTCAGAAAAAGATGATGTCCTTCATGGCCGACCAGATTGCTCGAGTCGTGCCAAAGATCGTCTCTGAGATCCAAGGATCAAACACACCTCCATCCTTTGTGGACTCGAAAGCCGAGAAGCTAAAGTGTCACAACCCCCGTCCCCTAAGTATCCGGGAACGGGCGGCCGTGGCCAGTTTCAGTGGTACCGGTGTTTTTCATTTTAGCAGTGGAAATTTCATCAGGATCGTAGTTAGGATTTATTTTATCAGAGTAAAATACCACACTTTCATAATATTAAACACGTGGGAAAATCCCAAGTTTTAAGTACACACATTTTCATAGGAATAAATCCTATTTTATTTAATAAAACATCTCTTTTATTTTAGGTAACTTCATAGCCACTTTTCCAAGCCTTCAGTGCTGTCCAGCTGGCTTCTAATTGGTTTTCACATTTTGTTACCTGAAACACATTTAAAAACATTTTGTCAGTGGGAAATACTGGTGAGTGAATCTCAGTTTAATCAAGTTAAGTAAAAACCATTATACAGTATTGTGGGCGGTCGCGCAATTACATTTGTTTCCATCTACTTTAATTACCACCCACGGTACTGTCGACCCGACTTGTGGTCATGTTACTACTCACAATGTAGTAACAAATTTTTATACAAAACCCCAACATACCGACGATAATTGTAGAATACAAATACTCAATCACTGTTTAATATAATGTTAATCATGTGAGGTTTTGTAAAAACAATTTGCAAAAAGGAGATTACTCACATTGTTCTCTTAGGGTTTCCTTTAGGGTTTCCTGGTAATTATCTATTAAATACACAAATGCACACGTGTTAGTATAATAACCCAATATTTACATTAGTGATACCCGCCCCGATATGGCATTCCAACGACTACGTCGGGCAGAACCTCGACAACCATTATGGAACCCTGGATCAATCAGGCAGCGTGTCTAATACGTAACCGGGGTTATAATACTTACAACGGGGCAGAACTTCGCTATTTTAGGGGGGGTATAATACCCACTATTATAATTGCTATTCAGAATATTGAGAGAGAGAGATCGAGATTTGGTGCGAATTGTGAACTAAGGCTGATAGCCTCTATTTATAGTGTCTGATCGACACTTCCTCGCGGCCCGCGTAAACCACACAAGGGTCCTTCACGGCCCCCGACATAGGGGTGTAGGGCCTAGCTATGACCGGTCATCACTTATAGGCTCGACACACTTGCGATACGTGGCGGCTCCGGGCTGCGCCTCTTATCCTATCGCTCACGGCCCGCGTAAGACCAAGCCTAGGTCTTCGCGGCCCGCCACAGACTAATAAAAATCATTTTTAATTAATTTTAATAAATTTAAAGGTATTCAGGGCCCGTTTTTACATACGGGGTGTATTTTACGACGTATTGGGATGTTTTAATTATTTTTAGGGTGTCGGAAAATTTTTGGAGGGTTGTTATATCCTCCCCACCTTATTTTAGAGCTCGTCCTCGAGATCTACTGGAACAGGTGTGGATATTTTCTTTGCATTTCTGATTCAAGCTCCAATGTGTGCTCTGGTCCTCTTTTGGAGTCCCATTTCACTTTGACCAGAACTAATCTCTTGTACTTGAGATTCTTAACCTTTCTGTCTTCAATCTGTAGAGGCTTCTCTACAAATTTAAGTTGTTCATTTACCTCTATATTCTTAACAGGTACTACAAGTGATTCATCAGCTAAACATTTCTTGAGATTGGTTACATGAAATACATCATGGATTCCTGCCATTTCCTCTGGCAGTTGTAGCTGATAAGCTACAGGTCCTATTCTTCTAATAATCTCAAAAGGTCCAACGTACCTGGGGCTTAGCTTTCCCCTTTTGATGAGTCTTACCACTCCTTTCCAAGGAGAGACTTTCAGTGACACTTTATCTCCTGCATGAAATTCTAACGGCTTGCATCTGTTATCTGCATAGCTCTTTTGTCGATCACGTGTTGTTTTCAGTCGTTCCTTGACTTGAACAATCTTGTCTGTGGTTTCTTGTACTATCTCTGGTCTGGATAGTTGCTTTTCTCCAATTTCTGCCCAACAGACTTGCGTTCGGCACTTTCGTCCATAAAGTGCTTCGAATGGTGCAACATTTATACTGGTATGATAGCTGTTATTGTAAGAAAATTCTATCAGTGGTAAGTGATCATCCCAATTACCTCTGAAATCAATTACACAAGCTCTAAGCATATCATCCATTGTCTGAATTGTCCTTTCGCTTTGTCCGTCCGTTTGAGGATGATAAGCTGTGCTTAGATTCAACTTGGTTCCCATTGCCTTTTGGAAATTGCCCAAAAATGAGAGGTAAAACAGCTATCCCTATCAGAAACAATTGATAAAGGAATTCCATGTAATGAAACTATTTCATTTACATATAACTTAGCTAGCTGTTCCATACTGAAAGTTTCCTTCATTGGTAGGAAATGAGCTGACTTAGTTAGCCTATCTACAATCACCCAGATTGTATCATTACCTTTTCTGGTCTTTGGTAATTTGGTAACAAAATCCATTGTTATCAATTCCCATTTCCAAACTGGCATTTCTAACTGCTGTAACAATCCTGAGGGTTTCTGATGTTCAGCTTTGACTTGTGAACAAATTAAACACTTAGAAACATAAGCTGCTATGTCCTTTTTCATTCCTATCCACCAAAAATTCTTTCTTAAGTCCTGATACATCTTATCATTTCCAGGATGCATCGTATATTTAGACTTATGGGCTTCTTCTAATATGCGGTGGCGTATGTTTCCTAATTTAGGTATCCACATTCTTTTCTTATGGAATCTCCAAATTCCATCGGTTCCTTTCTCTAACTCCTTAATCATTCCTTTTAATTTTTCAGTATCATTCTTGATTACTGATTCTTGTGCTTCTCTAATCTGTTCATTTAAATCTACCTACAGGTTTAACTTAAGAGAACGCACTCTTTTTGGCTTTTCGTGATACTTTCGACTTAAATCATCAGCTACCACATTTGCCTTTCCTGCATGATACTGGATATTGCAATCATAATCACTAAGAATTTCCATCCAGCGCCTTTGTCTCATATTCAACTCCTTTTTCTCGAAAACATACCTTAAACTCTTATGGTCAGTGAAAATGGTAAACTTACTATCGTAAAGGTAATGTCTCCAAATCTTAAGGGCAAAAATTATGGCTCCTAATTCCAAATCATGGGTTGAGTAATTCTCTTCATGATTATTAAGTTGTCTAGACGCATAGGCTATAACCTTTTGACGTTGCATCAACACACATCCATAACCTAACTTAGAAGCGTCACAATAGACTACAAAGTCTTCAGTTCCTTCTGGTGACGCTAATATGGGTGCATGGGTTAATCTTTGCTTAAGAATTCTAAAGGCTTCTTCTTGTTTTGGTCCCCATTCAAACTTAATAGATTTACAAGTTAGCTTAGTTAAGGGAATGGCTATTCTAGAAAAATCTCGAATAAATCTTCTATAATAACCGGCCAATCCTAAGAAACTTCTAACCTCGGTTGGTGATTCAGGGGTTTTCCATTTGGTAATTGCCTCGATCTTGGTGGGATCCACATGAATTCCTTCATGATTGACTAAATGTCAAAGAAACTGTACCTGTTCTAACCAAAACTCGCTCTTTGAAAACTTTGCATAAAGCTTTTCCTTTCTCAATAAATTTAGAAGTGCGTGCAAATGCTTTGCATGTTCCTCCTTACTCTTAGAGTAAATAAGTATATCATCTATAAAGACAATTATGAATTTATCCAAATATCGCTTACATATTCGGTTCATCATGTCCATAAATGCGGCTGGGGCATTGGTTAAACCAAATGGCATGACAGTAAATTCATAACGGCCATACCATGTTCTGAAAGCGGTCTTAGGAATGTCCTCTTCCTGTACCTTCAATTGATGATATCCTGATCGTAAATCAATTTTCGAGAAAAATCGGGCTCCTTGCAACTGGTCAAACAAATCATCGATCCTCGGTAATGGATACCGATTCTTAATCGTGACTTTGTTCAATTCACGGTAGTCAATGCACATACGCATTTATCCCTCTTTCTTTTTGACGATCAGTACCGATGCTCCCCGTGGCGATGAACTTGGCTGTATGAATCCTTTCTCCAACAATTCGTCTAATTGTTTCTTTAATTCTTGCATTTCTGCTGGTGCCAAACGGTAGGGTGCTTTGGCAATTGGTGCTGTTCCTAGTAGCAGATGGATTCTGAATTCAACTTCTCTGTCTGGCGGTAATCCTAGTAGTTCTTCTAGAAACACATCTGGAAACTAGGATACTACTAGAATATCCTTCAGTTCTTTTCCTTTAGTGTTAGTGATTATGGAAATCAAATACAGTAAGGATCCCTTTCTTATATAACTAGCTGTTTTCATTATAGAAATGAATTTCGTGGATTTAGATGGTTTGTCTCCTTTAACTGTGATCTTTTCACCCTTTGGTGAATTTACTTGGATTAACTTTTGATCACATAAAATACTGGCTTTATTGGCTATTAACCAATCCATTCCTAATACAACATCAAATCCTACCAGATTCATTGGGTAAAGGTTTGCAGTAAACTTTTGATTTAAAAATTCTATTCTTGCTCCCTGCAAGATTTTAGAAATCTTAATGGTTTCTCCATTTGCTGTCTCTACTAGACATTCTTGTGAGAGTTTAGTTAATGGTTGGTTGAGAAGTTTGCAAAATGAAGTATTAATAAAACTTTGGTTCGCACCAGAGTCAAATAATACTTTAGCAATTAACTAAAATGTACCAGCAATCACGTCCGGAATCATCTTGGCTCCTTCTGCAGTCAGAACAAATGCTCTAGCATTTTTAGTAGTCTTGTTGTTTGTGGCTGGAGCTAGTTTCGGACAGTTCGGCTTGATATGACCTTTTTCTCCAAAGTTGAAACACATTCCATTATTAGGTTTCTTTCTACAGTCTTCCTCTTTGTGTCCTGGTATCTTGCAGTAATTGCGGTAGGTGGAGCATCGTCCAGAATGCTTCTTCTTGCAGGCCTTGCAGTAAGGTGCAGAGGTAGAACCTATATTTTTTCCCCACCGTTGGAATTTCCAGAACGGAATTCCTGGGTAAGCCTTTGAGCTACGTTACTCCTTTGGTCCTCTTCTCGCGTACGAACTAATTCATCAGTCAAGGTATTTGCTAGTTCTACAGCTTCCTCTATGGTTTGGGGTCTAGCTGCCTTGACTACATGCCTAATCTCCCCGATTAATCCCCAGATGTAACGGGAGATCAATACTGGTTCTGGTGATGCAAGGGTTGGTACTATTCTAGCATATTCAAAGAATGTAGTAGTATAACTCTTACTATCCACTCCAGTCATTCTAAGGTTTAGGAACTTATTTGCTATCTGTTCTTTTTCATTGGGAGGGCAGAATTTCCGTTCTACCATATTCTTAAATTCTTCCCATTCCATATTGTAAACCCTGTCACTTCCCCTAGACTGGAGGATAGTGTTCCACCATTCTAAGGTTGAGTTCTTAAACAAATTGGAAGCAAACATTATCTTATCCTCTTCCGCACACTTGCTTATTTTTAAGACTGCCTCAGTCTTTTCTATCCAGCGTAGAGTTGCAATGGGTCCTTCATTGCCCGAGAATTCTATTGGTTTGCAGGACCAGAATTCTTTGTAAGAACAACCATAAGACATGGTTCTTCTTCTTTTGGGGATGGGCGCTTGAAGTATTGGTCCATTGTTTACGCTGTGATCTGGTTTAATTGGTCGCTTACTGCCATTGTTACTTTTATTATCAGCTTCCTTAACAGTTTGAATAATAAATGGCATTGCATCTATAATCCCTTGTGCCACTATGTGTTGGATGGCACTATTATCCACTTGGTTTCCATTGTTATTGTTGTTTGGATTATCATTGTTATTCTGGTTTTCATTGTTCTGG